>NC_046220.1:7476271-8076271 GCF_011004875.1 Balearica regulorum gibbericeps | reverse complement strand
ACATGCATACCATCTTTTCATCTCTTTCCATTTTATTTGAATTCTCAGTGGTTTGAGTTCTCAGTAATATCCAGGGTGACAGAGTAAGGTTTGTATCTTCTGAGTTAGATTTCTGGGCTGGAGGATTTATTTCTGGCAAACCCTATTTCCTCCATCAGTGACTGCATGTGGAAGTCCTTTTTTGGCCTTTGTTCCTCGTTCCTTGTTCCACGTACCATGGAATGTGGTATCTTATGAAATAATCTGTTTCACCCTCGATACACTGACTTTTCACACTCTCTCACAAATTCTTCTATGATTTTAAATTTTTTTTTTTTGCATTTAACTCAAAAACTTTTATGATCTTTTTTTTTTTTTTAAGGGATGCAATACTCATCCAATTTCTCAGCCTTTTCTACTTTAGCTTATTGGAAAGTCTTAGATTAAGTGCTTCAGGCTGTAGTTTCATGTATGCTTTAGTCCTGTATAAACCCACATTGCTGCTGAAGGAAGCAGCTGTAATTCCCATAACTCAGCCATTCATTCCCACACCTTTACCAACCCTTCTGTCATGCAGGCACAAGTGTGAACTTAATTGGGAAGCTGATTTACACTAAAAGGAATTATGTTTTGTTTATTTTTTGCCAGCTTCGTTTTAATCTGTCTCATTCCTCTGTGTCTGTTCACTGCACATCCACACAACACACCTGTGTTCACTGCACAAGGGAGAGGGAAGTGCACGAGTGGGATGTGGTAGAGCACGAGTGCTATTCAGGGGGGAGAGTGGGAGTGCTTCTTTCAGCTGGGTCGCTGTTTGAAGCGTATGAGGAACTACTGCCCTCCAGCCAGCAATTAAAAAAAAAAAAAGGCTTGCTCTCAGATTTGTTGGCACACTTCACTTGCTAATGCAGGGTGCATTTCACATAGTATTTTGCAGGCAGTTGTAAGCTCAGTATGGTAGCTCAGAGCTGCCTGGAAGCTTGGAGCAAATGCCTTGCTACTGATGCCTTACTGTTGGAGAAACTGTATTAACTGAAACTTGGTGCTATAATAACCACAATTTTGTAGTTTCCAGTTGGTTAAGAATGAGGCAGAGAGAATCTGAATAATGCTTAAAACATGGGCAAAGCAATCTCATATCTGCCTTCCAAATAATGTCTAGCTAGCTCCACAGAACAAAGAGGTAGGGGTTGCCAGAGCTAGTAGCTTGATAGAAGTGAGGCTGACGCTGCTCCCTGTACCCAGGTTGAACCAGAAGTGAGCCTGGGCCTGTAATCCCAATGCAAATGAACACACATATGTACATACAGACACAGCTGGCCGCACAGATTGGCACAGACAACAACATTCAGCACTCACATGGGCGCAGACAACACCAGCAGCCTCATCCTGTTCCTCTGTCTGACTGATCAGGATGAAGGCATGGTAGTGGAAAAGTACATACAATACATATATACAATATGGATCCCCCCAGTAAATAGCCTAGCAATGCAGTCTGTCCAGGAGCCGTTCCTGGATCCTCTTTCTCCTCAGTTGCTGGCACCTGGAAGTACAAGCCTCTAGTGCCCACAGACCCTCTCCAGTTGCTGGTACGCAGTCCTCATCACACAGATACGCATGCATCCCCCCGTTCCCAGCACACTGTGGATCCTCCAGTAACCGGTCTAAGACAGTCTACCAAGTAACTGGCCCTGGACCCCATGTACTTCCATTTACCTCACACACCCACACCACACACACACATATGCACTGTGGATCCCCCATTAATTGGTGCAGGGGTCCCCCTAACCCTGCATGCATGAGCACATGCAAAGACCCTAACACTGTGGGCTTAATTACTCCTGTAACTGCCTTGCTGGTAACTAGCCCTTGGATGTTCTCATCTCCAGCTGTCACAGGCACAGACAGGCGTATGCAAATGAGTTTCTCAGTCAACCACCCCATCTCACAGTCTTCCCAGTAGCTCAGTTAGATCGCTTGTGCCCTCTAGTAGCCAAATCACAGAGTCTCTGATGATCCAACCTAGACTTACTGCATCTTCAACACCTGGCTTCCCAGCAACTAATCTTACTCACCAGCTAGTCAGGCTTGACAGTGGCTGGTACTCACACACTGATATACACACCCAGACAATATGTGTACACTGCTGCCTTTCCAGTGAGTTACGGGCACTGCAGACACACAAGGGACCTATGGCGCCCTGGGTCCCAACTCCAGTAGCTGGCACTTAGAGCTCCATGGATTCATATATGAAGTCCCCTCACGCAGGAATGTAGTTAGAAACAGAGTTTGAAGAGAAGACGGGATGGACTGTGCTGATCAGGTCAGATTTTCCTGGATAAAGGAGTGCCAAGACAATTGGAACAACTGGTTTTAGTATGAGTTGTGAGTCTGATGAGCAACATTGACTAATGAGGTGTGTTTTCAGGATTGTCTCGTTCTCACCCAAGAGGGTACCCTTCCTCCTCCCTGAACCCATGCTCCTATAGTAAGCCCTTCCCCAACTGACACAGTTTGGGTGCACGAAACCTCCTGTGGTTGTTGGGGCCACCCTTCTGACAGACTCTCTATTCCAGTTTGTATTTCCCTGTATCAATTAAAAGGATTTTGTAGTAAAAATCATTTGGGGTGTAGATTTCTCATACTCCCCCATGTATCACACCGTCCTACACCCACCCACCCTCCAGTCCCAGTTGCTTTAGTTATTCACCAGTCCAAGTGCCGTTTCCCACCTGCTTGACTGGAAATCAGCAGATCCCTCATCTACAGCCTTTCTAAACAGTTGTTCATGTGGGTCTGAAAGCCCATCTTAATTTTGTCTCTTCTGATAAGCCTCAGCCCTTTAACACTCACAGCCATAGGTGTCCTTTGATATCCCATATCATACAGGATTTCATTAAAGGCTAATGATGCTTGTGTACAGGTGGTCTCTCAAGTCACCTTGGTTAGTCATACAGATGGATTGTGTAAGTTCTGTTGCGACTTTTAGTGTTTCCATCCCTAGTGTGACTGTTAATGTGCTATTAGACTTTAAAACCTGTCTAGAGGCTATTACTTCTCTGTTAAGGAGACCTGTAGCTGCTTGAAGGTGGTTAGTATGGGCAGATGCAGGCAATTTCCTTTGCCTTCTAGAGCCGTATTGCCGGGTTTTCATAAAGAGTTGATTCGGTTGTGCATTTTGCATTTCAAAAGGGTGATTTGATATGATCATAAATAGTTCTGGCCAGGTCTGATGCGTGGTTCTTTCAGCTTCCTGAGCAGCTTTAGTACAATTAGCATAGAGTGATCCAATGAACCATAACTCTGGTCTGAATTCAGTACAAAAATCAACTATATTTGCTGGTAGCACTAATGGAGCCTTTATCTTAGTCCACTGCCACAACAAGGAGACCCTAATAATGAGGCACTGGTTAAACTTTCTCCAGTTTTCCTACACTTTCTGAGCATGGCAACTGTCATGGGGGCCTAAATGATCCATCATTTTTCTCAGGACTTTGTTCATTTCTTCCTGTCCTGTAGGTAGTGGTCAATCAGAACTTAAGGTTCTTGAAATACCTGTTTTGAGTCCTGTCTCTGCAGATGATATTAGGAGATAAGTATAGCCTCAGCTTTAAGGATGCTCTGTCTTTGAGTCTTACTACCTATTATTATAAATTTATAGAATTGCTTCTCTCAATAAAATGTTAATACCAAGTCATAAAAATCTGTGGTTGGCAGCAGTTGCTTCTTTCTATTACACAATATCCAAGCCAGAGAACTGGATCTAGGCTGGCTGCGTACAAGTTGTTTTATGACTTTTTCATCTTCCTTTGACATTTGAACATTTGGTACATTTTTCTTTAACAAAGGATTTTGTACGTGCGTATAATCAAGTCGGTATTGAAACTCTGCCCTCTTGGAAGGCTTCTGACATTATGCTGGATATACAGGTTATCACTTTAGACATGATGATCTTTAACTCATACATACAGAGAGATGGATGAAAAGGGCTGTTGGAAGTATGTGAAGTTTATTTGAAAATCCTATGATTTTCCTTTCCCAGAGCAAGTAGCAGTTTTGAGAAGGAGAATGGATAGCCTATTCTAAGTTACTGGAGGTGTATATAGGCTTTTCTAATTATCTCTTCTTCATACTGCTAATTATGGGAGTGAAGGAAATGTTGTTTGGTTTCCAGGCTGAGACTGACATTTTAGACAGCCAAAGCCTCTAACTAGGCAAAATACTCTAAGTACATCTCAAAAGAACAAAAACTTGTCAATCTTCCATAGCATACTTGTTCCCTAGTAAAGCAAGTCTGTGGAAGTCTAGCTTAATGCATTTAAAGAAGCTGAAAAATTTAGATAAAGTTTCTTCCTCTAAAGGAGGAAAATAAAGATTTAAAAAAGTGGTAGAAAAACATCGTATCTAATATCTTGAGTCTTACATCAGCTCTGACTGCAGTTGCTATTCACCCTTTGTGATTCTGTGTCCTACTGTTTTCCGCAGTCTTGAATAAAAGCAAAGTCAAATCTGTCAAATTCCGTATTGGAAACATTTGGTAGCAAAAGTTTAAGAAAATTTTGAAAAGAATAAATAGAAGAAAAGGTCTTGTAACCTATCTGGATCTGGTTTTAGGTAGAAAAGACTATTCTTCATATGAAATGTAAATCAAGGTAGTGCTGCAGGCACTAAGGAATGCATTTTCTTACATATGTTACATATATTTTTATCTTCATCATATCTCTCATCATTGTAAAACAACTACTGCTAACTGTATTTCTAACTCAGACCCTTTTTATCATGTGCAAATGCCTTTTAGGGTGCAAAGAGATTAAGTACTATGGTTTCTGAAAAAGCAGGATTCTTGCAAAACAAAAAATATTATTATTGAACAATTTTAAAGAACTGAATATCATACTTCACTACCATTTATTGCACAGTGAAGATATATAGAAGCATAGAATCATTTAGGTTGGAAAAGACCTTTAAGATCATCGAGTCCAGTCGTTAACCTAGCACTGCCAAGTCCACCTCTAAACCATGTCCCTAAGCATCACATCTACATGTCTTTAAATACCTCCAGGGATGGTGATGCCACCACTTCCCTGGGCAGCCTGGTCCAGTGATTGATAACCCTTTCAGTGAAGAATTTTTGCCTAATATCCAACCTAAACCTCCCCTGGCACAACTTGAGGCCATTTCCTCTTGTTCTGTCACTTGCTACTTGGGAGAAGAGACCGACCCCCACCTGGCTACACCCTCCTTTCAGGTACTTGCAGAGAGCGAGAAGGTCTCCCCTCAGCCTCCTTTTCTCCAGGCTGAACAACCCCAGTTCCCTCAGCCGCTCCTCATCTTGTGCATCTCTAGACTTGTGCTCTAGACCCTTCACCAGCTTCGTTGCCCTTCTCTGGACGTGCTCCAGCACCTCAATGTCTTTCTTGTAGTGAGGGGCCCAAAACTGAACACAGTGCTCGAGATGCGGCCTCACCAGTGCCCCGAGTACAGGGGGATGATCACTGCCCTAGTCCTGCTGGCCACACTATTTCTGATACGAGCCAGGATGCTGTTGGCCTTCTTGGCCACCTGGGCACACTGCTGGCTCATGTTCAGCCAGCTGTCGACCAACACCCCCAGGTCCTTTTCAGCCAGGCAGCTTTCCAGCCATTCTGCCCCAAGCCTGTAGCGTTGCCTGGGGTTGTTGTGACCCAAGTGCAGGACCCGGCACTGGGCCTCGTTGAACCTCGTACAGTTGGCCTTGGCCCATGGATCCAGCCTGTCCAGACCCCTGTGTAGAGCCTTCCTGCCCTTAAGCAGATCAACACTCCTGCCCGACTTGGTGTTGTCTGCAAACTTACTGAGGGCGCACTCAATCCCCTCATCCCGATCGCTGATGAAGATACTAAAGAGAACTGGCCCCCGTACTGAGCCCTGGGGAAACATGGATGAACATGAATATAGCTTCATGACAGATTTTTTTAATATGTATGTTGTTTTACTTGTTGGAAGAGATGCCCTGATTTTTTTTTTTTTGGCCATTTATTGTTTACTGTTACAATAGTTAAAATATAACAATAACTGCAATAGAATTAAATTCACTTCTTATTCTTTTTATAATCTATTCAAGGAGGAAAAACTTTTGCTTTATGATAGGTATGGGAACTCATTCTAATTATTTTAAATCTAAGCTTGCTTTCAAGGTTAGGTGCTGAATTTAATAGCTGTACTCAATATTGGCCCCCTCAATTATATAACTGCACTAACACTGATTGAAAGGGTAGTAAATACATACAAAAAAAGATTAACTGGAGAGGATACACATTATTATGTTTTTTAAAACCTCACAGTATTTAATAGCAAATTTTCATTTTTTTTATGAGTGCTGTAACAAGTAGAAATAAATTTAAAAGGAAAAAGATATGCAATCAAAAAATTCCTTCTGTCAAATCCTGTGCTAACTTGACAGTGGAAAAAGATACGATATTCAGCATTTTCAATGATAGATCATAAAATAGCAAGACATCCCTTGTCAAAGATCTGGGGCTTTGTTCTGCCATGTTTTGTGCAGTTTGGTCTTTATCTTGTAAAATTATATAACTCTCAGAGATACAAGCTTCCTGAAATCTAGGTAAAGAGGCTGTATGTGTCTGTAGATTTTGCTGAATCAAGGCCAGCAAACAAGCGCGTCGCAGGACTGTGTGTTGTCTGCACATTTAAATTATCTATGTAGAGAGACTGAATCACATGAAAGAATAATCTGAAGAAAACATTGCGTAGGAAGAAACTGATTTCTCCTTTACCTGAACTTGGAACAGTACTTCCAGTATGATGCTCATCACTGCTCTGATGGTAACATCTTACTGCACTAGGGATACTGTAATTCTTCAGGAAAACAGAAATCAAAGGCAGTTTGTCACCAAAGAGCTAAAAGAAAGACTGATACCTTAGTTCCTCTTACTAATTAGAATAAGTACATTTATTTACTGAATAATCTCAAACTGACCTAAACAATAAAATAGATGTGTGGTGAGTTGACCCTGGCTGGGGGCTAGGTGCCCACCAGAGCCGCTCTATCACTGCCCTCATTCACTAGACAGGGGAGAAAAAGTATAACAAAAAGCTTGTGGGTCAAGATAAGGACGGGGAGAGATCACTCACTAATTATCATCATGAGCAAAACAGACCGAACTTAGAGAGGGAATTCATCTTATTTATTACTAAGGAAAACAGAGTAGAGGAATGAGAAATAAAACCAAATCTTAAAACACCTCCCCCCACCCCTCCCATCTTCCCGGGCTCAACTTCACTCCCAGCTTCAACCTCCTCCCCGCCCAGTGGCACAGGGGGACGGGGAATGGGGGTTACAGTCAGTTCACCACACGTTGTTTCTGCCGCTTCTTCATCCTCAGGGGGAGGACTCCTTTCATGGTTCCCCTGCTCCAGCGTGGGGTCCCTCTCATGGGAGACAGTCATTCACGACTTTCTCCAATGTGAGTCCTTCCCACGGGCTACGGTCCTTCACCAACTGCTCCAGAGTGGGTCCCTCCCACGGGCTGCAGTCCTTCAGGAGCAGACTGCTCCAGCATGGGTCCCCCATGGGGTCACAAGTCCTGCCAGCAAACCTGCTCCAGTGTGGGCTCCTCTCTCCACGGGGCCACAGGGCCTGCCAGGAGCCTGCTCCAGCGCGGGCTTCCCATGGGGTCACAGCCTTCTTCAGGTGCCTCCACCTGCTCCGGCGTGGGGTCCTCCACGGGCTGCAGGTGGAATCTCTACACCCCCTCATCCTTCCTCCATGGGCTGCAGGGGGACAGCCTGCCCCACCATGGTCTTCTCCATGGGCTGCAGGGGGATCTCTGCTCCGGTGCCTGGAGCACCTCTTCCCCTCCTTCTGCACTGACCTTGGTGTCTGCAGATGTTCTTACATCTTCTCACTCCTCTCTCCGGCTGCAAAAGCTCTCTCTAACTGTTTTTGTCTTTCTTAAATATGTTATCACAGAGGCGCTGATGGGCTTGGCCTTGGCCAGCAGTGGGTCCGTCTTGTAGCCGGCTGGCATTGGCTCTGTCAGACACAGGGGAAGCTTCTAGCAGCTTCTCACAGAAGCCACCCCTGTAGCCCCCCCCACTACCAAAACCTTGCCACGCAAACCCAACACAAGATGTTAGCAAACTAAAATGATGTTATGATGGAAATTCTTCAATAAAGAGATCTGACAGGTGGAGAGAATTAGAAATAGGTCTGATGAAGTGACAGATGCTCCCCCTAAGTCCTTCCAAAAGTTGGGAAAAAGCATTCCTTAAAATAAATAAAAGAAATTGAATTAATAGAAATCTTGGGTTTAGCCTGAGAATTAGAAGCTCATAAAAAGATGAATGCAATTATCTTGCTCTCGATACTGGGAAACTGAGTACTGCTAGCGCCTGTGTCTGAAAAGGATACTGAACACTATAAGTTTGGATGATTTATGATCAAGCTATTCATTATATATTAAACCAACCAAACACAGTTTTGCAGGTTTTTTGTCATTGGTGCAGTATTTATTCTGTCAGTATCTCATAAGGGGATATGGAAGACAATATTTGGCTATTTTTACTAACATTAATGTTTTCCCTTTTAGTTATTCAGATATTCTCATTGAAAGGGAGGTGTTAATGCAGAAGTACATTCATCTTGTCCAGATTGTAGAGACTGAAAAGATTGCAGCCAATCAGCTTCGACATCAGCTTGAAGATCAAGACACAGAAATTGAAAGACTTAAATCTGAGGTATGTGCCAGAGCCATCAATTATAAAATTTTACTTGTGCATTGCAATAATACTCAATATCTCTGTAATATTTGTGGAATTAACGGAACCCAGTAAGGCTAATATGTAGTAGTCCCGCAATGAATCCTTAGCTAAATATTTTTCTTAGAAATATTGGGGACTGTTAAACAGATTGGATTACTTCTTTGTCATAGACTTTAAGATGACACATTGCTTTGCAGTATGGGTGCCAATGACTGCATTATTTCCTACCTGTCTTCACACGGTAAGTTTGATCCTCAACACATTGTCTCTGGTTGTGACAGTATTCAGAACTATTTCAAACTGCTCTATTTCACTGAATATTAAAAATTTCGTTGCAGACCTGAGCTGATAAAGTCTGAAAGGCACACTAGGTTTTGAGAGGGGAACCAGCTCTCTTCTCATCCTTCCTTCATCTGGATCAAGAGCCTTGCTGGTTTTCAGAGAACTGTGTTCATGTCCCTGTGACCAAATATGTGCTTCTCATTCTGTGCAGCTTTGGCAGGCTTGAAGAAGGGGAAAATATTTATCTGTTAGTTCTGTAACTGAAAGTTTCATTAACTTGAGAAAGTATTTAATGAATGTTTCTTTTTGCCAGATTATAGCTCTCAATAAAACAAAAGAAAGAATGCGACCTTATCAAGGCAACCAGGAAGATGATGATCCTGATATTAAAAAAATTAAAAAGGTAAGCATGCAGTCCTCTGTGCTTGAGAGGAGAAACGTGGGATGGGAGGTATACTTCTGGACTTTAGTCTGTCTACTTTTGTCTTCATTTATTTTCATTAAGTATAGTCAAATCACCAGATTCCTTTTGCCCTGCCCCTACTTAAATGTCTTAAGTTACATCAGCTTCCTATGTTTCAGTGCCACATTTATCCCCTGATGTATTTGTTACTTAAGTGTTCATTTTAACTTGAGAGGTATATACTCAGTTTCTTAAAGAAGCTTGCACATTGCATTCAACTGCTTGTAAAGACTGAAATTAAGTCATGAGCTATGTCCTGTGGGAATCAAGTGTATAGTGACTTTATACTCCTTTCTTCTAGAAATGCTTATAAAGACATCAGAGAATGACTTATATTCTGTCCCTGTAGCTGGAATACAAATATGGAAAACACAGAGAGCTGTCTTGGTTTAGGGTGTCAGCAAGTTGGTTTGATGGTGATTGTTCCCAGATACTATGGCCAATGTTTTTAATAAAAGGGACAGAATTGTCCAAATCTGTACAGGATTTACACTTGCAGCTTTTGGTAATATGGTTTAAGGCTGGATATAGTCAACCTCCAGAACCGTGCCCATCGCTGACTCCCACAAATCCTAATGCAGGAGCATGAATGGAATTCATGCTTGAAGATGTGGTCCTGTATGTGTCACTGTTATTCTCACAGTGTTCAGTCTCGTAAATTACCTAATGTCTTTTATGGTATGTGGACTTAGTTTCTGACTTTTTCTGAGTCATGCAGTCTGGGTCAGGGTCAGCGCTTAGCTGGTACCCTTGTGTGAATTTTCTTTTTCACGTAGATTAAACGTTGTAACAGAAGCTGGAACAGTCTCTTTTAGTAGAAGGAGAGCTCTGATTGTGTATATAATTCACTGCATTCTACATCTTGATTGTTTTGACAATTGGACCTTTTTTTAAAAGTTATTTATTCAGAGTAAACTGCTACTAGTGAGATTTTGCATTTCTCTTTCAAGATAAATGATCTTCACATCAAGATCAGGGCAAAGACATACTGAAATTTTCTGTGACCAGACACAGACCTTTTCTGTAATCTTTAATCCCCTTGTAACTTCAATAGATATTATGCTTAAGTAGATTTTTCCATGACATAGAGATACTTCTTAAGAATGCCAAAAATCTGACTTTTCTGGATTATAGTATGGCTGGCCTTAGTGTGTAATACTAAGCGGTATATTGATATTTAGCTTTAAATACACATGCTAAGTGGTATTTCTTCAGAAGAGAAAGCAAACTAGTTTAACAGCTATTTTAGGATTATGTCAATAATGATATTGAATCTATCTTGAAATGTGCTACCTGGAAGCTTTGCACAATGTTTTTGGGAGTATAAGAGAAATGTGTAAGGGGAGGTAAAAGGAGTTAAAAACCCTGCACAGTGCGTAGCAGAGTTGTGCTGATAGGAAGAGTATATACAAAGACAACATTTGACCTTGCTGTAAAAGGTACTTTAATATGTATGTGATATCTTTTCAATCTGTTTCCTGGCAACAAGTATGACCAGGTGTTTGTGGAAATTCATTAACAAACAAAAATCTAAAAAAAGATTATTCAGGAGCAATTATAAATCAATAAGGGCAACAGACTTTTTTTTTTATTATTAAACAGAGGAATTTCATTCAGAGGGTTATTTCTACAATGAAGAGCTTATCCTAAGTCGTGTAATGTTTTTTCTTATTCTTCTTTTCTGTTTGGTCCATTTTTAGGTCCAGAGCTTTATGCGGGGCTGGCTATGTAGGAGAAAATGGAAGACTATTGTCCAAGATTATATTTGTTCTCCCCATGCAGAAAGTATGAGAAAAAGGAATCAGATAGTTTTTAACATGGTCGAGGCTGAATCTGAATATGTGCATCAGCTCTATGTTCTTGTGAATTGCTTTCTGCGGCCCTTAAGAATGGCTGCAAGTTCAAAGAAGCCACCTATCAGTCACGATGATGTTAGTAGCATTTTCCTCAACAGGTACGGTGGGTTTTGTTTGCTTTTTGGGGGGGTTCTCTGACTGCTTCTTCCCATTCTGCTTCACTGCACAGTAGTGAGGTCTGGCACTTATTTATTTGCTCTGATGTAAGTAATGTCACTGAGGTAGACTATGATTCCAGGGGTAAAAGGCAAGGTGCTGTTGGTGATGCTGTTTGAAACCAGCTAGACCTCTTTGTCTCCTTACATTCTATTTCTTTCTCTGCTAGAGGAAGAAAAGGACAAAGTGTGCCTCTTGGGGCAGTTCTCATAATTTTCTGTCACCTTTTCTGTTTCTTTTTCTCTTAAGAGAGCAAAATTGGACTTAGTAGCCTCATATGATCCAGATAAGACCCTTAGGATGAGTACATCAAATCTTCTATTTTCTGTTGTCCTGCCTAAGGAGCCTCCTTCCTTCTCACTTGTCTTTTCATATCCTACGAAAAAGAATTGTTCTTTGCATTAAGCATCCAAGTACTATTGTAATGAGTATGTACAAATAAGCCAGCAGGCATCTAACATTTGATACAGGATTGGGATTGCATCCAAGTCTACCCCAAACTTCTAAGAAATAGAGCATATTCTTCTAGTTATGAGACAGCAGCAAGCAAGAATGTAGATGACTACCACTGGCTTAAGGTTTCTGCATCTTACTCGTCCACTTAAACTGCTGAGTGCATTGTTAAGGATATTCTTGGAAAACCTATTCATTGAACTGTATAGAACATGTTATTTAAGAGATGAGTTTCTTTAAAAGAACTAAACAGTTAGAATATCCTTTCTACACCAAATACTATATATTTTTTACACGTACTACACTAAAAATTTTAAACAATGCAATAAAAGGAAGCACTTCCATAATAATAACAACTATCTTCTGGTTTTTTTCTGGCAAAGTGCAAAACATGCTACTAACCAGGAAGAGATGTTTTTCTGTGAATTATTAATCAGAAAATAAAACCTGAATTATCTGTTTGCTTAAATACTTATTTTTCAGTGAAACAATCATGTTTCTTCATGAGATATTTCACCAAGGCTTAAAAGCAAGAATAGCTAATTGGCCTACCTTAATCCTTGGTAAGTTACTATATTTTCTCTAGGGGTACAATTTTCATTTTTATTCTTGAAATTACAGTAGGTTTTTTAAATTTTTTTTTTAAGACAGGACTTGTTTAAAGTCATTTTTGAATGGAACATGTTTCCAGAACTGACACCACACGATCTGGTGTAGTGCGAGTCCCACGTGGGCAGTAATAACTGTCTTCCAGTCTGTATATGAGAATGCCTCTGCCCTAAGCATTGATTAGACATGGGCCCCTGAATTTTCAGTGATATTGTCTGATTATTATGTGATCAGAACAACCATGTTTTGGCAGATGAAAGAGCTGAGTTTAATGCTTCTAAAATCTCAGTATATTGGACACAGGACTGATTATAGTAATTCACTTCCGTAGAACATAGTAGTTTCTTTAAAAATATATTTCAAGAGATGAGTAGCTGGGGGAAAAAAAGCATTTCTTGACTTTTTCTAGCTGACTTATTTGACATTCTGCTGCCAATGCTGAACATATATCAAGAATTTGTTCGGAATCATCAATATAGTCTACAAGTACTGGCAAACTGTAAGCAAAACAGAGACTTTGACAAACTCTTGAAGCAGTATGAAGCCAACCCAGCTTGTGAGGGGCGAATGCTGGAAACTTTCCTTACTTACCCCATGTTTCAGGTAGTCTCCGTATATTTTTCGTGATTATTTGTTTTTAATGTTTGTTTGATTCATTTTGTGTTACTGACTTCACGATTGATTGAAGATTCTTCTTGCTTAACTAAAAATAGTCTCATGCAAATTAATTTAGTTTTCATTTATTTCATTACTATACTGAAACTCTGCCTATAGAGAGCTTTTCTCCAACTATACTGATTCAGAAATAATCTGATTATTGAAATTCACATACTATTCAGAATCTTATGTATGTTGAAGCATAATGTGGGATGAGGATTAGTGCCAAAAGAAAAAAAGGTGAGAAACAATTACTTGACTTCTGCCTGCTGCAGGATTATGAAGCAGTCGAGATGGGGATAATATACCTGATATAGCAAGTCAGAGCAGCCACAAGCTTTTTACTAGGAATACATTCTGAAATTTTCCTCCCACTTTGTTCTCCAGTGAGTTGGTCTTTAGAAAATGAAAAATATATTGCAAGAGTTTTGAAAGCATTATTTATCCTTGTCATATTTTGTCTTGATCTGCCTGGATTAATTATTTGTGGCTGTTTAAGAGGT
The DNA here is from genome assembly GCF_011004875.1 of Balearica regulorum gibbericeps. Taxonomy (NCBI): domain Eukaryota; kingdom Metazoa; phylum Chordata; class Aves; order Gruiformes; family Gruidae; genus Balearica; species Balearica regulorum. Next base: position 8,062,550 of record NC_046220.1, on the reverse strand, counting down.
GTGTGAAACACTGGTCTGATGATTTTATGTCTTTTACGTTTAACCTAACATTTTACTTATCAAGACAATAGTGAATCCCCTCAGTTTTTTGAGTTACTGACAAACTAAGTAGCGTAAAAAAGAAAAAAAAAGGGGCATCACTGGCACTTGTGTTAGTGATGTTAGTTATCATGTGATGTTGTGTTAACATGTTAGTTATTCATGTTAGTCTAAAGGGCTATTAGCACCTGTAACAATACATTTTCTTAGCTTTGAGCTTGTATATTGTAAAGTTTGGGGATTTTTTTGGTTGAGCTGAAAAAAGATCATGATATCTTAGAAGGGAGAGAGAGGGTCCTATTTGTATGTGATGGAGGATGTCATTGCTGATGACTTTTCACTTCAGCGTAATAAGAAGTCATGTCCCCTTCTGCTAAATAACTTTTATTCTATAAAGACAAGTTATACTGCAGTTTATGGCTAAAAGCCCTGAAACTGTTTTAAGTAATAAATGGATCAGGATCCTTGTGCTACTCTGTGGCCTTTAATAGTCAAATATTGTATATTCTTCAGTGTCCATTAGTGCAACGTGAACTTTCTCTAAATACAAACAGGTCAGCTGGCATTTTCGAAGTCACAAGAAATTTAGATGCACTTATCCTGTTAAAATTGAGGGAAGGTATATATTGATCTCCCAGGGAGTTTTGAAAGTTTTCTCTACTGGCACTTGGATAGCAGCATGAAACAATGAAATTTAGTTTCATATTTGTGGCTCCCTTTGATCTGATCTTTTCCTTAAAATGTAGTGCATAGATCTTGTGCTTCCTCAAACTGAAAACATACATAGGCATATGCATTCTCTATATCACCCAAAAGTTCAATATTTTTGGCAGTAGTTACATTTAGAATCTGCGTGTAATCATTAAGCTGTTGATACTCATTTAAAAAAGACTATGCTTGCAAAACTTTTCTGACCAAGATAATGGCTAATACTTAACAAAAAGCTGTACTGGAATTATTCCTTTAAGGATTTATTGATTTTATACCTAATTTGTTTTAAGATTCCGAGATACATTATAACACTTCATGAACTTCTGGCTCACACACCACATGAACATATTGAGCGAAAAAGCCTTGAATTTGCTAAATCTAAACTAGAAGAACTTTCAAGGTAAGATTTTTCTACCTTACGTTTGCTAATCTTGAATCAAAGATTTTGAAATTAAAAATCTGTTTTCTTTATTTTGGCTTGGTTTTGTTCTTTTTTTAAAAGTTATTTTAAAGAAAAGGATCAAAACCAAAACAAAACAAAGATAATAATAAAAAAAAAAACCAACCCCAACCTACTATTTTGGCTTTTTTTTTTTTTCTTTTCTTTGATAACATAAATCTACAAGTGTCTCCTTGTATTTTGGGCAGGGGAGAATAGGAGTTGTTATAGGAACCACCTGCTGCTGTATTATGAGCAAAACAATTTTATTTACATAGAGGAATATATATTTTTTTCATAGTTTAAAGAAAAAGGGTATCTCCAGTACTCTGTGACAAGGGGAATCAATCAGGGTCTTGAAAAGTACTGAGTTCTCAAGCTGTGTTATAGTTTACATGCATTAATGAAATAACCGATTTTCACATATGCTTCAAGTAATGTCAGATAAACAGGAACTAAAGATATATTTTGAGAACTGATGCTCCCTGTAGAAACCTGCAAAATGAAGCTCTTCCCTGAACTCCCAGACCGTTCTCAGATGTTCCCCTCTGTCAGCTCAGTAAGAAATTTGGTTGTTATCTCTGGGAAACAGTTTCCTGCTGTGAACAAAGAAATGCTGCATGAACTCCAGGATATAAATCTTGAGCATCTGGAGTATTGACCAAAGATGTACTTGAAGAATACTTGGTTGTAAAAGAAGGATCGCTTTATAGAAGGCGGCCAACAGCATCCTGGCTCGTATCAGAAATAGTGTGGCCAGCAGGACCAGGGCAGTGATTGTCCCCCTGTACTCAGGGCACTGGGGAGGCCACACATCGAGCGCTGTGTTCAGTTTTGGGCCCCTCACTACAAGAAAGACATTGAGGTGCTGGAGCACGTCCAGAGAAGGGCAACGAAGCTGGTGAAGGGTCTGGAGCACAAGTCTGATAAGGAGCAGCTGAGGGAACTGCGGTTGTTTAGCTTGGACAAATGGAGGCTGAGGGGAGGCCTACCTGATTGCTCTCTACAAGTACCTGAAAGGAGGTTGTGGTGAGGTGGGTGTTGGTCTCTTCTCCCAAGTAACAAGTGATAGGACAAGAGGAAACAACCTCATATTGCTCCAGGGGAGGGTTAGGTTGGATATTAGGAAAAATTTCTTCAGTGAAAGGGTGGTCAGACATTGGAACAGGCTCTCCAGAGAGGTGGTGGACTCACCATCCCTGGAGGTATTCAAAAAGCATGTAGACGTGGCACTTTGGGACATGGTTTAGTGGACATGGTGGCGTTTTAGGTTGACAGTTGGACTTGATGATCCTAGAGGTCTTTTCCAACCTTAAAGATTCTATGATTCTGTGATTCTATAGCTTTTTTTAATTGCATGCTTTTGACTGCTCAATTTTCTTTTTCTGTTAAGACAAAGTTGCTACCTTGTGCAAACTACCTGTTAGTTTGGAGCAGATGATTGTTTTTGTTGTTGTCCTCCTGTATCTTTGACAGAGGCAGCTTTCTGAGTTAGGTTGTGTTGTGCCATCTCTTCAAGCACTGACTTCTTAAAGAGCTGGGCAGGCAGTATCTTTTACAGAAATGTCTGTGTGTGACTCCTGCAGTGTTTGGCAAGTTCTGACCTGTTCTGAGGCCATCTGAAGCAGAAAGAAATAATGTCTCCTTTCCATGCAATCAAAGCAGAGAATTTCTCTGGCCAGGGTTATGTCCACAAGCAGATCAATCAGCTTTGGCTTGGCTTAATCTCATAAGTCGGAGTTCATTACTGATCCAACTAATTCGTCACTGAACATTCAGAATTGGAGGCTTAGATTGATTGATTCTCCTCTGCTCATAAGGCAGGCAGTATAGACCATAAATATAAACCTTTGTGACTCATTTCCATTCCTTTAATGTAGTTCTGAGGAGCTTTCAATTAGAGCAATCCAGTCCCAGTTTAGGGAAATATCATACATCACAACACCATATAAACTTCTGGGTTGGTTTCAGCCTTGGAAAAAATCTGTATTTCTCTGTATAAGGGGAGAATGCCTGTGAAAAAAGTGGAAGAAAGGAAGTAATGAGCCATCAAGGCTGTGGTTGTTATAGGAAGCAAGGGGTGAGTGAATGATACATTGAGATGAAAACTGAAACAGAGCAGAGTGGGAACCTAAAGTCATGGGCAGGGACTCTACCATATGTTACAACTAATACAAAGTGCTAGGAAACACAGGTTTGTGGCAGCCTAGTCTATTAGGGGTCAAGAAGTACTATTCTATAAGCTATCAGAGTTTTTAGCTTGATGGCATCTGTCAGATGTGTTTAGAAAGAGTCTAAAAACAATTCTGGCAAAATTGGTTCCACTGCTAAAAAAATGAAAAAAACAAAGATAAAAAGAATTATTTGAAAGGGAGTTAAAAAAAATAAGCAAGAAACTTGCTCTGGCGTGATCATGTGCTGCATGGATATATCTGTTTTGTAGCAGGTGGCAAAGGACATCAGCCACCTTCTGTGTCTACACTGTGTAAGTGCAAGTGAAAACAGACACAACAGGTGCAAGATACATTTCAGGGAATTTAAGTGCATTTTGTATTGTGTCTAACAGGGTGATGCATGATGAAGTGAGTGACACAGAAAACATCCGGAAGAATCTCGCCATAGAAAGAATGATAGTAGAAGGCTGTGATATACTACTAGATACCAGCCAAACTTTCATACGCCAAGGTAAGACATTCTTCTTTAAAGCTATCCATATAATCATGAAAAAAATGTCATTAAAAGCAGCAGGGTTCGTGTTGCCATCATTGGGCAGGTCACTGCCCTGGGCACAGCTAACTTCCTGAGACTACTCATGGTCCATGGAGGGTAAGTCACAAAATGTCCTGATGACAACTAATTGTGGGCTGTAGTTGAACCCCACTTCTGTGCAGTTTTCATCAGGAACTGTGAAAAACAGCAGCACATGGAAAAAGATAAAGCACCCATTCTGCCTGGAGTGTGGTCCATCTCCAAAGGGATAGAAATTACCAACAGCTCTACAGAGACCAGGGCTGCCTGGCCAGTTAACCTGGCAGTCCCAGCTGATGCCAACATTTGTGCAGAAGTGCAGGAGAAAATTGAAGCTTTGTCAGTGGTAAAGTGATTGCTAGGAAAGATAAGAACTGCCAGTTTTTCCCATTTTTCTTGAAAACATCTCAAATTGATAGTGCAAGCATAAATATAATACCTGAACGTACTCACTTTGCCTCTTGAGAGATGCATTTTCAGGCTTTAGTAGAAGTTCAGGATAGATATAAAAAGCACTTCTGCAAGAAGGAGTCATGAAGAAAAGGCATCTTGTTCTGCCAGGAATTCTGAACCACTCAATATAATAGTTAGCAAAAGAAGAGGGAAAGAGCCATTACTCTGTTCTTTTCTGTCTATTATTGGTGGGTTTTGAAACTCTTTCTATTGAAACTTAGTTACAGCTGAGGTGGAATTTGTTGTTAAGTTCCACAAAATTGTGATAAAATACCTTTTCCACTTAAAATAAGGGCCACTTTTTACCAGGAACTGCAAATTGGTTGCAGTTCTTATTTGATGGGGTTTAATTTCATGTTAAACTAGCAAATGTGGAAGCTTCATAACTGAAGCTTATTTTTCTCCCATTTATATAATAATTTACTTCTGGATCTTCTAAAACAAGTTATTGGGTTTGTATACAGTAACTACAGATCTGTAGCATAGGGTTTTGACTGGATGAAAGCTTCTTTGTGTCTGAAAAACGTTAAATGTATTTAGGAAAGCTTAGGAATGTAATTTAGGTACATCCCTTCATGAGACCTTTTCTAGATAGCCTCAGCTGTCATTTGGTATTTAACAGAGCCTTATACACAGATGGTAATTAGTAGACTTCGTATACATTTTGAAATCCATTCTGTGGTGTTTCTGTAGTCATGTGGCCAAACTGTGAAACTTTTTGTAATAACTTCCAAGTTTGTTTGTACAACAATCACTGTTACATTACTTGATTCTTCATTAAATGTATGCATTTGTTATAACTGAGGTATTTAAAGGGTTATGAATATGGTTTTGAGAAAAATATGAAGCTGTTGTGTTGTACCCACAGCGAAAAAATTATAGGGCTGTGATTATCCTAGACTGACTTGTACCATGCAATTTAATTAAATTTCAGATTTTTTTTCCAGGATGATTACAGTATTTATATACTTGTTGTGGTTTTTCCCCTTACAATTGGCTGGTATTATTTTGTCTGTGTACCATGTTTCATCAGTAAAAACTTGTTATTTTTTCTGCAGGAATCAGTCTGAAAAAGATTACTGTTGGAGTGTTAGACCCAGGTCAAACCCATAGTTTAAATAAATTAAATTCAGATTTATTTCTGGGCATACAGTCAAAGCACAGTGGACAAGACTGTATGTTGCAGAAGGCTGTATCACAGTTTATCTTTCGGAACATCCACTGCATGTGATTTTGTGTGAAGTGCAGAAATCTGAACAGAGCTAATGAAGGAATACAGAGCCTGTTTTTCTTTCACATCAGGCAGCATGATCACTTTGACAGTGATGTCCATCTCCTCTAATTTCAATTAAGCTCTTATTCTTTGTGTTGGTCAGTATAGATGGGTACAGGAAACCTCTTTTCAGCTTAAAAAAGGAGAGAGGTGCCTTTACTTCAGGCTTTTTCTGTGAAGGATAATTACAACATTGCCATATGTTATATACTTTACTTTTCTAAGAAGAAATTGATTTTGTTGAGCTGTGCAAGTTGAGACCATAGGAACTATCCCTGGCAGTGCTTTGCAGTGGACATTGTGGATTCCCCTTCAGGTTTCTCAGGGTCTGCTTTTCTCTGTCTCTTACTTAGATACAGACTTTATTGTCAGGCACACTATAAGTCATGGCAGATAATTAAGGAAGATTTTCTTTAAGAGTCTAAAGGGAACATAGGGAGTCTCAATCTGCAATCCAACATTGACTGACACCCAGACAACTAGGCATCTCAAAGCCTTTAGAAGTCTCTAAACAGTCTGATCCTGCCATCAGCTGCTGTGAATTTACCTGTACTGATAAATATATCACAATTACAACATCAGGAAATAGCTGAAGCTGGAAGGGACTTCTGGAAATTATCCAGTTCAATCTTACCGGCTCAAAGCCGCATCAGGTGGAGCAGGTTGCTCTGTACCATGTCCAGTCCGAGTTTTGGTAATTTCCAAGGATGGCGACTCCAGAGACTCTCTGAGCATCCTATTCCAGTGCTTGACCATCCTTACAGTAAAACTAAAAGACCTCCAGAATGGAGAAAGCCAAACTGAATTTGGAGAAAGCCAAACTGAATTTGTAAATCAGACAGTTACATGTAGGCTAAAAATACAACCTTTTGTATTTCATGGATTGAACAAAGGCTAATAGAGTGACTATTCTGGCAGTATTGAAGTACTGAAAGTGCTTAGGTCTGTTGTAGCTGGATAAAAATTGATGGAATCATAGAGTTATAGAATGGTTTGGGTTGGAAGGGACCTCAAAGATCGTCTAGTTCCAACCCCAATTCCTGAGATTACACTGATCATCAAAACTATACTATTAACGAATGTTCTACAATTAGCATCACTTGCTCATTGCAACTGTACATTGGCCAATCATGACCATTTTTTCCTTAAGAGGAAATCTGTAGTAGAATTCATTGTGGGCAAATGCCCAGTTTCATTAATCACAAAAGCTTGATGGGAATGCATGAGGTCATTGCTTGATGTCAGCCATTCTGCACGTATAGGAGCTGTGTTTCTCTCTGTACATATTGAGTATCAAAGTGAGATAACACAGTCTCTCTTTTCTACATTTAAAAAATCCAGTTTACTTTTATTTAGTTTATTAAACAATAGCATTTCAGCTCTCTTCAAGAACACCATTTAACCTTCAGCACATTTTAGCAGAACAGAATATGGTATTCCTGAAAGCATTCTGATGAAAATCAAAACAATAAAATAAAAGCTACCTGTAAACCTGTATCTGTAAGTGTGTCATATTTATAGATACTGTTATTCTAAGAAACAAAGCAGAAATTAAACATACAGGTTGAGTATTATTAACCTAAATGTGTAGAGGGAATTTCAGGAGAAAAATGATGCTGAGAATTTTGTGATGGGAAGTTGCTTGGGAATTGCTTTGTACACACTCCTTGGCCTTCTAATGGTACCTAGGGGGCAGTTGGTATAACATGGAAAAGTCACCATTCCAACAGATGGGAATGGTCTCCTTCCTGTCTTTCACAGCTGAGGCAGGTAGGCTGTTTTGTCCAGGGGAAATGTACAACAACCTGTAAGTATTTATGGATTTTGGTCAGAATTTAAGTGAACCTGGAAAATGTTCCAGATCTTTGCAAATCTCTGGAGTATAACTTTACTCCTCTGTTTTGTTGCAGTGACACAAATCACGTTGTACACATTTAGTTTAAATGTGAATTGGCTGTCAACACTGTTCTGTTTCAGATTTACTGGTGTATATTTTGCTATGCCAGACAGTATAAGTTTCAAATATATTAATAACTTAAGGCTAATTAAGTATATAGGGGAAGCTAAGTGTAGAAAAATGTAGATAAGCAGTAGCTTTCTCAGTTACCTTAATTTCTCTGGTTGTTAGTTTAAGATTGTGTATGTGAACTTTGAGCAAGATAGTTGTTTTTGACAATGTATAGTAAGAATTACTAATCTAGTACTTCATGGATAATTATGCATTGTGTCAAGATGCTGCCGCTACTTTGAGCTTTGATAGAGCTGTGCTAGTCCAGTATGTTGTTGCCTTTGAAAGAGGCAGGCCAATATCCATCCCCTCCTGCTTGTTCTGCTGCTGTTACTTCCATTGCATCATCACTGGTGCTTTTTTGACTTTGCAGTGAGGCGTATCAGGGAGCTAAGTTGGCTGCTGCTTTGTAGCATTAGTTTCCTGCTGGTTTAGCTCTATTAGCTAACTAACGTTGGAATAAGATGAGAGCCAGTGTAAGGGTGATAGTAAGGATAGATGTGTGGGAATGAGATTACGAGGTCTCTTGGCTGCCCTGTCTGGTAACAGCAAGTTGTATCATAAAATCTTTCCCTTTGATATATAGAGGAATTGCACTTCACCACCAAATTTAACTCCAGATCCAAATTCAGAAGTGATACACATGGTGATATCAATCTGGAAAAGTTGGTCAGAGACTGGCTTTGAGGTACAAAACGGCAAAGAAGCAAAGCTGTCCCCAGTCTGGATTTCTGCAGAGCACAAATTCAGACTTATGTAACCAGGTTCAATTTAGTTCAGAAGTGTTTTACTGGTAACACATTTTGGATGAGCTGTGGAGCACTGAAAATTATGCAGTATAAGATAAGAAAAAATGTGCTTCATTTCCATCTCTCTTGCACACAGGCACAGACTTTTTTCCTTCAAAACCTGTTCTTTTCATCCTCTGTCTCTTTGACTTGTAAGTAATGTAACTTTTGCAAACCTAGCAGCTGTAAAAGCAGAGTTTGCTGTTCAGCTTCATTTTCTGATCAGTGTGCTATTAGTGTGTTCGAATTGCATAAGAATTTGTCCAAGATGTAATCCTGCCATGTACATAAGTATTAGTTTAGACCGTACTTACTAGAGTATATTTATCATAAAAAACAAAGAGAATTTGTGCGAAAGCAGATGATCGACTTGTGCTTAAAGCTGATGCTGATGTCTGTTGGTACTTAGTAGAAGGGAAATTTGCATTAATTAATATAATATTCAATACATTAACACTTTAAACACTGCCTACTAAGTATTATTATAGTACACTAAATTTTGCATCTTTATTATCAGGTTCCCTCATTCAAGTCCCTTCAGTTGAGAGGGGAAAACTTAGTAAAGTTCGCCTGGGATCATTATCTTTGAAGAAAGAAGGAGAAAGACAGTGCTTCTTATTTACAAAACATTTTTTAATTTGTACAAGAAGTTCAGGAGGAAAACTGCATCTTCTCAAGGTACAAACTTTACATTATGACTCAATAGACAAAATGAAAACACAGCTTCAGTAAAATTTCAATATTTTATTATTTTATGGTTTTAACCTGAGGTTTGCATGTATTGTTACAAACAGAAGTGAGGTGATGCACAGTAGTTAACTGCTTTGTCTTCTCAATGCAAATAATAGAATTCAGCCAGAGTTCTTACTAACTACATTTTTTTTCTAGATCCATGTAATTCCAATAAGCTGGGGGTTAGAAATAAGACATTGCTGTGTCTGTTTGTATAAGCTAGCACTGAATGTAAGTCAGTTTTCAGTGCATAAATCAGCCAGTACAACCCCATGGAATTAACAAAGACTATTTTCCAGAGCTTTAAAAATTAATTTTAAAAGCCAATTCTGCTTTCCTGAGGAGCACATTTGCTTAAACTGAAAGCTCTTCTAAGAACACTCTGGTTATATTTGATGAGAATCATTCTTTTGTAGTGTTGGCTTGTGAATAAAGAGATGTTGGTAGTTTACAGAGTGGATTATGTTGAATAGAATTTTAATTTGACAAAGACATTTCTGAGAGGCTATTAAGACTGTTTGTATGCTTTCTCACTTTGCACCCATTAAATAGTTCAAGTATTTTGCAAAAAGTAGAGTATAACTGAACTTTAAAAAAAATCTTGTATTTGATTTAAATTCAGGAGAAGATGAAATTCTAGTTACCTTTTTTGTAACTTGTGAACAAATCTGTATGGCAGATAAATTATGGTGTGGTAAAAATGAAAGAAATTTTATATATTTGAGTATATTATTGATTTGTTGGATTAAGAAGAACATTATATTTAACCTACCCAGGTTTAGTTCCTGAGGAAAAATTTGCATCATGAAATTGATGTATCTTCCTAAGAGTTCTGAATAATGTAAAATCTTAGAGTAAGGTATATCAAAGTTTAAAAATAACTATAATGACGGAATGGGAACAAATGTCAAAATTTGTGAAAAATGTGCTTTGTTTTCTTAGACAGGAGGTGTTCTGTCTTTAATGGAGTGCACACTGATTGAGGAGACAGAAACGGGTGATGATGATTGTAAGTTAAATTCAGCTGTTTGTAGTAATTACAGTTTCTAGTTTCTTAAAATTGGTACCCTTTATTTATTTTTCATAAGAGCAAATTGATATGTTCTCCTCTTTCATGAAACCAGAGGAATACAACATTGAACTGATTGAGTAGAATAGATGTTTTAGTAATGGGCATGCTGGCTTGCATAAGGGTTTGTTTTGTTATGTTTGTTCTTGGTGTTGATGTCCCACATAGCATTTTCAAGTAGACTGGCTAGAGAAATGTGACAAATTATTTGCTGACTTTTGTACACAACTTCACCCAGAGGATTTTGGAAAGAAAAAAATACTCCTTAAAAGACGCAGCAGATAGTTGGGTTTCTTAAATACATGGGGGTTGAATGAGTTGGCAGAATTAGTGGAAACTTTTTGTCTTGAGCTCCCCACAAATCTTGACTGCAAGATTGGTCAAATGAAATAACAAACCACATTCCCAAGCTGATTTTTTGTTACTTATTTTTGCTTCCATGCTGCAGTTTTAGGCAAGTTTTACATTTGAATTGTGAAAGTAGTTTCATTAATTTCAGTGATACTTTATGCTGAGAGTGTATCAGTGTAGAAGTGTCACAAGGACGTTAGCCTTATTTGGTATCTTTAAAAGTGATATACTCCCACTATTGCATGTTTGCAACTTTTTATGTATTTGGTGTATGTGAAAACCAAAATGAGTTTTAGATCCCCCATTGGATTTGCTCTTTGTCAGAGAGATGATTTAAAGTAACCTCCATTTTAAATTAAACTATTATTTTCTTTGTCTTACAATCTGAAGTCTCACATTTTGACTTTTTTTCCCCTTCTGTCTATAAAGCAAAAAGTTCTGGACAAGTGTTTGGACACCTTGATTTCAAGCTTGTAGTTGAACCTATGGATGCTCCTCCCTTTACTGTTGTCCTTTTAGCCCCATCACAACAGGAGAAAGCTGCATGGACGAGTGATATAAGTCAGGTAGCTTAATGCATTCTTTATCTTGTTCGCATTGAGATCTTGGTTTATTCTGTATTTCTGAAAACTAGTCCAAGAAAGGGATGTTGATTTCTTGACGGCTGATTTGCTGTGATATATATGAAAACCCCTTAGTGTTACCTGTTTTCCTCAAAATTCTGTCTTTGCATGTGAGTCATCAGTTAAATGTGTTTCTCAATGAGAGAGATGGGATATAAAATACAAAATTGTCAGTTGCCAAACATAATACTAATGGCTGTCATTTTTATGTCTAAGGAGAGCCCATCCAGATAAGCATTTTGATTTAAGAAGGATAGAACTTGTTTGTTCATAACTTTCATATGGATCAAAAAACACCTGAGAGTCCTGAGAGTTAAAATGATATCATATCACATCAATAATCATATCCCATCCAGTGAGAAAATGAGATAAACTGCATTTTCCACCAAAAAGAATACTAACAAACCATTATAAATAATTACTATGCATTCTGACAGTGTGCAGGAACTGTCTTTATTGTGAATGAAGAAAAATGGTGTTTTAAAATATTTAAACGTCAGGAATAAAAAAAATAAATAGTGCTTTTGGCTAAAAACATTGTAGATGAACCTTTATCAGAATCTATTTGTGGAAGGAAGTTGAATGCACTATGAAAAATCTGAACTTTGAACTACCCACATCTGAATTAAGTCTATTGCTATTTTGTTCATGCATGCAACTGTTACTGGAAAGTGGCAAAATAATGCACTCTCTAAGACTTATTTTGAAGTTTTAGAAAGCGGGCATTCTTTATTGCAGTGCTGGGTGTACAGGGGATTACTCCACCTAACGTGCACACCCAAAAGACAAAACTAGCAAGTATTTATACTATGTTAATATACATATTCAGTATATTTCCGAGTAGTGCTTATCACATTCATGGATTTTCCGGGAACTCGTTAGCATATGCTAAAGTCTTTTGCGCATGTTTGTTGGCACCTCCGGCTGGTCAGCTGGTCGTTGGGGGTCTTCAGACTCAGTCCTGGTATCACATATACCTTATCCCTCAAGGCTGGTTTTGGGATCGCCTTGTAACTTTCTTATCTTTATGCATCTGTTCTTCCAAGGCCGAGCTGTTTAAACTGAGATTGTTCCAGATCTTCTTATCTTAACAACTAATTATTTTCTAAGTTACAATGATTTCCCTTTTGTTTGGTTACATCTATTGATCAATGGCTCTAATTGCTTGAATTGATATTAATATTTCAATATTCACAGGTATCACAACCACAAAGTACATAGATATCTTAGTGCTGAATTTGAGTCCTATCCTCTATTAATTTAAAGAGAAATAGTTGATTGGACAAATATCAGTGTGGAATTTGATGAATCTCTAAAGATGCTACCAGAGCTGGCAACATCTCCAAATGAATTATCACCATAATAAGTACAAATTGCAGGAAAATAAGTATTCTTTCTGAGTTACTTTCTTCTGGACTAACTTTTTTAAAGGAATGGAGATATGAAGGTAAAATTCTCACAATATGGTATGAGCTGCAACTCAGTGCATACAGATCTTACAGCCAGATCTGGTTGGAGACATTTTACAAAATGGATTTTCAGTGAATTATGTTGTTCCATTGACATGTAAAAGTATCAGAATTATTTGCTGGGGAGGAAAGACCATTTCAGAACTGATCTGGAACATGGGACACCCAGAAATAAGTCCATTCTTAGTCTAAATAATAATAAATTTAAATGAGAAAGTCATCTGCAGTCAATGTAGACTAGAGGTCAGCATTTGGGTCTGCATCCAAAGGTCAGGTCTTCTCCAAAGCAGTGCAGCTCCAAACAATGCTACTGTGGTGGTAGGGGAAGAGCTGAAAAGCTCCACAGCTGACTTGAGAGCTGTGTGCCAACAAAGCTTGAAAATGTCTTAGCAAGGCAGAGGTAAACCCGACTAGCTGCATACAGCTGAGAGAGCAAAGGGTTGGCCACACTGCCAGGGAAACAGTTAGAAGGGTTTCTCCCTTGATCCCTCTTTGATGAAGGGGAGATCTCCCTGCTTTTGAAGACAGGCGTATTCTGAAGAGGTAGGGGGCCAACAATTTACAGACATTTATAAGTGAAAGCCTGAGAAATGGAGGTCTGTTAGTATAGTGAGGCTGAAACAGCTTCTCTAGCCTTACAAAGGAAGGGAAGCAAGAGATGCTGAGGGGATGAGCAGCAACTTAAAAGAAAAAAAGGATTAAGGGGCACAAGATGCTGTGCAGACTGCACAAACATTTGAGCACAAATTGGTACTGTTGTTTACAAATAACAGCAAGTCAATTGACTGAGTGCTTATACTCCATCTAGAGAGCAAGAAAGAAGAAAAAAACACAAGAAGTATGCCACTTGTGTTCTGCTGGAGAAGGAAAATTTGCGGTGAAAATTTGGATAATGCATTGAGAACTTCTAAACAGTTGAGACCACTGGTCTCTTGAAAACCAAATTGTGTTTCTGACTGAGCCCACTGCCAGGAGAAACATTGCCATAAAAAATTACTGAATTGCCTGCCCAGAAACATCTTTTTCTTTTTAACCCTGGCTACAACTCTGAAGGAGAACATTAGAACTATGCCAACAAAAAGGGCATATAAAAAGTATTATTTTTTTTTTCAGTAAAGATGTGTTCTCCTATGTTTGCAAGTAAAAGAAGTATACATGTAGTTGCTGTTCACTCACAGCATTAGTCTTGGTGTCCAGAATTCTGCATCTTGTTAAATTACATATGCATAAGACATATAAGTCATATTTGCCTATATGTTCTAGTGAGGCTTCTTAATTTTATATTCCTTTCATGCAAACCATACACTTCTTATGAAAAATGTGTGGTTTTTTGTTGATGCTGAAGAAGCCTCCCCTCTTCTAGTTTGAGCTTATCGTCCTTCGGCCCTAGATCCCCATTACACTCATTCCTTAGCTAGAATGATAGTATCTGTCAGGGAGGTGATAAATGGTAGACCTATGCAGACTAAAGATAATAGTGCTGAATTAACTCAGGCAGTTTTATGATTCGTGCTAAGGGCTTGTTGGCAACATTTAACATTAACATGGAGGAAATCATGTGTTTTTCTCAGTGCTTTTAGATAACAATTTGATAAAATCATGATGTGAATTGTTAGAATTGCACTTTTCAAATAATCTTAAATACCTGAATTTAAAAACACATATGTCTACATAGATCACATTTTAAATGTATAGCTATGTAGATATATTTCAAACCTGAAGAGACCTCTGATTATCTTGTTTGACCAGTCTAACATCAATCATTATTTTACTATAAGATGTTCCAAAGCCAGGAGACTATTTTTATTCTTGAAGTCAAGGTAAATGTATATGATAATTTTGGAAAATCCTATTTATTGATGTAAATAAGTAGTGGGGGGTTTTTTTTGTTTGTTTGGGTTTTTTTCATGTGTGTTGGGTTTGCGTGGCAAGGTTTTGGTAGCGGGGGGGCTACAGGGGTGGCTTCTGTGAGAAGCTGCTAGAAGCTTCCCCTGTGTCTGACAGAGCCAATGCCAGCCGGCTCCAAGACGGGCCCGCCGCTGGCCAAGGCCGAGCCAATCAGTGCCTCTGTGATAACGTATTTAAGAAAGACAAAAACAGAGCTTTTGCAGCCAGAGGGAGGAGTGCGAAGATGTAAGAAACTCTGCAGACACCAAGGTCAGTGCAGAAGGAGGGGAGGAGGTGCTCCAGACACCGGAGCAGAGATCCCCCTGCAGCCCATGGTGAAGACCATGGTGGGGCAGGCTGTCCCCCTGCAGCCCATGGAGGAAGGATGAGGGGGTGTAGAGATTCCACCTGCAGCCCGTGGAGGACCCCACGCCGGAGCAGGTGGAGACACCTGAAGGAGGCTGTGACCCCGTGGGAAGCCCACGCTGGAGCAAGCTCCTGGCAGGCCCTGTGGCCCCGTGGAGAGAGGAGCCCACACCAGAGCAGGTTTGCTGGCAGGACTTGTGACCCCGTGGGGGACCCACGCTGGAGCAGTTTGTTCCTGAAGGTCTGCACCCCATGGGAGGGCCCCACTCTGGAGCAGTTGGTGAAGGACCGTAGCCCGTGGGAAGGACTCACATTGGAGAAAGTCGTGAAGGACTGTCTCCCGTGAGAGGGACCCCACGCTGGAGCAGGGGAACGATGAGAGGAGTCCTCCTCCTGAGGATGAAGAAGCGGCAGAAACAACGTGTGGTGAACTGACCGTAACCCCCATTCCCCGTCCCCCTGTGCCACTGGGCGGGGGAGGAGGTTGAAGCCGGGAGTGAAGTTGAGCCCGGGAAGATGGGAGGGGTGGGGGGAGGTGTTTTAAGATTTGGTTTTATTTCTCATTCCTCTACTCTGTTTTGCCTCGTAATAAATAAGATTAATTTTTCTTTAAGTTCGGTCTGTTTTGCTCATGATGATAATTAGAGAATGATCTCTCCCTGTCCTTATCTCGACCCACAAGCTTTTTGTTATACTTTTTCTCCCCTGTCTAGTGAATGAGGGCAGTGATAGAGCGGCTCTGGTGGGCACCTGGCCCCTAGCCAGGGTCAACCCACCACATAATGATACTTGACAAATAAAACTAGAAAGAATTTAGAGACAATAATCCTGTAGTTTTAGGTAGCAGGTACTTTTTGCAGACCGTATAAGCCTGATCCACTGGCAGACTCTCTCCTGACTTCTAAGAGCAAGGCTTGTGGTGCTATGTGATCTTAACTACATAAAGGTACAAACCAGAAGATACTGGTGTACAAATGGCTTCAAGCTACCCCTATGTGCCGCCAGCACTGGGCTGCTTAGAGGCTTGAAGAACAGCTTGCGCAACCCTAGTTTGTAGACTTCTACTGACCACGGGACAGCCCATAATTTCTAAAGCAATATGTCCCAGCTGCAACCATGTCCCAAAAGTGTCTTTCCAGCTTCTAATACCTAGCCCAAAACATTTATACAAGAGTTTGCAAGGAATTCCTTTGACAGCATCCTTCTAGCTATATTTCACAATAACAGCACCACTCGAATTTGTTTTTACAACTGTGTTTGTAGAAACTGTTTATATTTCTCTTTGGTCTTTTTGCACAGTGTAAAGGTTAAGGTGTTAGTATATCCATTTGTGGATAACGTATGCTAACTTTCTTGCAATATTGATTTTTCAAGTTTAATACTCATGCAGGAAATGCTAGAGATACTTAATTTTGTTCAGTTTCAAAGGAACTTCAAAGGAAATTTCACTTGCAACTCAAAATACTTAATCTTGTGAAGAAAGGATGCTGAGCTGAATATTCTGAGTGTGCTGATAAAGATGCATGGCCTTGCAGATGTACAAATCAAAAGCAGAAGACTAGAGAAGCATGTCCACTGTACTTCTTGCATCATTGCTTTTCATTTACGAAAATACCTTGTACCAATCAGTCCATACCATGTAAAAGCTATGCTTTAAGCTTACAGCAATATGAAAAGTGTGGAAGTAAATGCTCTTAACCTGTGTTTTGATTTTAACAGTTTTCAATGTTTATTTTCACAGTGCATTGATAATATAAGGTGCAATGGTTTAATGACCATAGTGTTTGAAGAAAACTCTAAAGTCACAGTGCCACATATGATCAAGTAAGTGCACCATTTTTTTCACCCAATGACCAAAATAGCTTGTTGGGGGTTTTTTTTATAAAAGTTTTAACAAAAGAAGATGTGTATTTGGAAAATACAACCTTTCAAATTATTTTTTTTCCTATTTTTGTTGAATGGAATGAATTCTGCATCCCAAAATGTATCTTTTCAAATCTGTTTCTTGAAATGGTAAGGATGACTCAGATGGTAAACTCTCAATTCACAATATTGGACTGTATAGGATCACAGCTCAGATTTTTCTATTGTTTGTGAAGGTACCTTCAGTTATGCTTCAGATGAATAATTTTATTCTCTGTTAGCTTTTTGCTGTCATGCCACTCATAATTTTATTAAAACGTCTTCGAAATTTAGATGACTGCAGACAAGTATAATTTTCCAAGGTATTTTGTTGTATTAGCCAAAATTTTTCTTATCTTTGTTTCTCTTACTTCTGAGAAAAAAATTATTTTGTCCCATAATTTTCACTGATCACGTCAGGGTAACGCCATTATTCATAAACCTGCTTCCCTCATCCTTGGATTCCTTCAGTCATTTATTGTAATATGTAATTTTTATTTGTAGACAGCAATTTTCAGTACATGATTCCAGATTTGTAACGCAGTTTTATCTCTTGGATTCTCTACAGATCTGTAGTTACATGAATTTTACCTACTGTTATCCAATATAAGTATAAAGGAATAGAATATAGGAACAGAAATAGAATCATAGAATCACAGAGTCATAGAATGGTTTGGGTTGGAAGGCACACCCTCCACTAGCCCAGGTTGCCCAAAGCCCCATCCAGCCTGGCCTCAAACACTTCCAGGGAGCCAGGGGCAGCCACAGCTTCTCTGGGCAACCTGTGCCAGGGCCTCACCACCCTCACAGGGAAAAATTTCTTCCTAATACTTAGTCTAAATCTCCCCTCCTTCAGCTTAAGGCCATTCCCCCTTGTCATGTCACTACACTCCCTGATAAACAGTCCCTCACCATCTTTCCTGTAGGCCCCTTCAGGTACTGGAAAGCTGTTCTAAGGTCTTCCCAGAGTCTTCTCTTCTCCAGGCTGAACAAGCCCAACTCTCTCAGCCTGTCCTCATAGGAGAGGTGCTCCAGCCCTCTGATCAGCTTCGTGGCCCTCCTCTGGACTTGCTCCGTCAGGTCCATGTCTTTCCTGTACTGGGGACCACAGAGCTGGATGTAGTACTCCAGGTAGGGTCTCACAGGAGCGGAGTAGAGGGGCAGGATCACCTCCCTCAACCTGCTGGCCACACTGGTTTGATGCAGCCCAGGATGTGGTTGGCTTTCTGGGCTGCAAGCGCACACTGCCGGCTCATGTTGAGCTTGTCATCCACCAACACCCCCAAGTCCTTCTCCTCAGGGCTGTTCTCAATCCATTCTCTGCCCAGCCTGTATTTATGCTTGGGATTGTGCCAACCCATGTGCAGGACCTTGCACTTGACCTTGTTGAACTTCATGCAGTTCACACGGGCCGACCTCTCCAGCCTGTCAAGGTCCCTCTGGATGGCATCCCTTCCCTCCAACATGTCAACCACACCACACAGCTTGGTGTCATCGGCAAACTTACTGAGTGTGCACTCGATCCCACTGTCCATGTCGCCAACATACAGCAACAATCCCAATACCAGCCCTGGAGGAACACCACTCATCACTGAACTCCACTTGGACATCGAGCCATTGACCACAACTCTTTAAGTGTGACCATCTAGCCAATTCCTTGTCCACCGAGTGGTCCATCTATCTAATCCACGTCTCTCCAATTTAGATGCAAGAATGTCGTGTGGGACAGTGTCAAATGCTTTGCACAAGTCGCTCTTCCCTCATCCACCAATGCTGTAACCTGGTTGTAGAAGGCCACCAGATTTGTCAGGCATGAATTGCCCTTAGTGAAGCCATGTTGGCTGTCACCAATCACCTCCTTATTTTTCATGTGCCTTGGTTTCGTTTCCAGGAGGATCTGCTCCATGCTCTTGCTGGGCTCAGAGATGAGACTGACCAGCCTGTAGTTCCCTGGGTGTTCCTTTTTTCCCTTTGTAAAAATGGGGGTATTATTTCCCCTTTTCTAGTCAGTGGGAACTTCACCAGACTGCCACAACATCAAATAAGATGAATAGTGGCTTAGCAGCTTCATCTGCTAGATTCCTTTCTTGCTGTTATCTATCATTAGGCCATTTCTCTTTCTTGGATGTACTCCGTACATGAAGGTTTCTCAAATGCCTCATTTGTATTTGTTGCCTCTCCTCTCTTTGTATATGTTTAGAAATTAAAAAAAGATAACATCTGTGAATACACTGTTAGGGCATATACCTTTGATCCCTGGAAAAAAAGGCATTTTATTGTCTTCAATAATATTTTATTTATAGTTTTATTTATAATATTTATTATATTTATTTATTTAAAGTTTTATTCCAGGAACTCTCCAGTGTGTAAACACTTCTGTTTTACCCACTGAATGTTAAAAATACATTCATCTGCTTTCAAATTGTAGATTAAAGCAAGGTCTTAATCCCAATGTCAAGAGAAGGAAATCTTTATTCTAAAAAACATACAGGATCTTAACAACAGACACAAATTTGGTGTTCTCTTTCTGAGGTTTTACTCATCTGATTTTTAGCACACATTGACTTTTAGAGTCAGACGTCTTTGAATGAAATAAAAAAAAATTGCCACTTTTCTGAGAACCCAACTTAAGAAAGATGTTTTGTTGTTGTTTCTTTTATGTAATGCAGTGTAGAAGCGTGTGGAATATCTTGATGCTGTATTCTAAGAAAATCCAATCATTTCTAACTGCAAGATCAGGCAGTATTGAAAGATGTTTCACTTAGTATCCATTCCAGTTTTTTCACAAACTATGCCTTCAACTAGATAAAACTGAATTTGGAAAAAAAACCGTCATGAGCAGGGTTATGTAAATGATTGATTTTTGTTTTAATGCCCAAACAAAAATTAGTCCAATTTTTTTTTCACTGAAACAAAGCCTCTCCATGCTTTCTGCTTTGAAATTTAAGATGTTTCATGCTGTTCTCTTTTTCTTCTTTTAAAAAACCAGTATCTATTGGAGCCTGAGGGCAGATGTTACCTTGCTGATGAGCCTTAAGCTTAGCTAAGGGGTTAATTTGGCTGTCTTTTGCTAGGGCCCATTAGTTTATTTTAGATAAAGCTAGATCCCAGCAGAAAAAAACTGTTATCAGTCCACTATTATTCTATGGTGAGCTTCTAATAATACTGGACTACAGGCCACAACAGCCTGAAAGAGGCAAGAGGGGACAATTCTGCCTCCTGTTCCATTTTAGAAATTTAAGCATCATTAATGGTTTCTTACACTTTTAAATGTAAATTAATTATTTGCCAAAATATACATACATTCCTTTAGTTATGCCATAAAATATGAATGAAAGCAGGTATCACCACAGATGAAGAGTTTTCTTGTGTTGATGAAATACAAGAATGCATATATATATTTGCTGCTTCTATGTTGACAGGAGCAGTCAAAGTGATACCGCTACTGTACCATAATCACTTTTCCTCTTTGGTAAAATGTTCTAAATTTAATTTTTGTGTAGATCTGATGCTCGTCTTCATAGAGATGACATTGATATCTGCTTCAGCAAAACACTGAATTCCTGCAAAGTACCCCAAATCCGTTATGCAAGCGTCGAGCGCCTTTTAGAGCGGCTAACAGACTTGCGATTTCTAAGTATTGATTTCCTGAATACTTTCCTGCATACTTACCGCATATTTACTACTGCAGCTGTTGTACTGGAAAAACTTTCAGACATATACAGACGGCCCTTCACTTCCATTCCTGTCAGGTGAGCTCTAGGATTTTTCCCTCCAATCACAGGTTTCTTACGGAATTCTTATGGTGTCTTTTGTTCTTAGGGGGTTTTTTACCATGATTTTCTGTTATATGAATAATCTAAGAAGAAATTTCTTCCTTTGTAAGTAGGATGTAAGTTTTTAGGTAAGTCTGTCTCAACTTTCTGCCCAGGCTTTGAGGACTCAGTGTCATACAGATTTTGCAGTGCTGTGCAGATTTGCACAAAACTGGTATGTAAGTGTTTTCACTTAGATCTCTTTGGTGTTTGTTGTCATCTTTTGGTTTTTTTGTTTCTTACTCTCAGGTCTCTGGAGTTATTCTTTTCTACCGGTCAAAACAACAAAGGAGAGTACCAGACTGATGGGAAGTCACCAAATCTGTCTCGCAAGTTTTCTTCTCCTCCTCCATTGTCACTCTCCAGAACTTCCTCACCTGTCAGAACCCGAAAACTGTCATTGACCTCACCACTGAATTCAAGGATCGGTGCCCTTGACCTCTCTTCTTCGTCTGTGGCAAGCAGTCCTACCTCGACCTACAGCCCGGCCACCTCCCCACCACCAACGGGTAGCAAAGTACCGCTGGACCTTAGCAAAGGGCTCTCCTCTCCTGAGCAAAGCCCTGGCTCCATAGAGGACAGCTTGGAGAACCCTCGCGTTGACCTCTGTAACAAGCTGAAGAGAAGCATTCGAAAAGGTATTATGTGCCCACAAAATACTGAATGTTACATCTGATAAATAGAGTAGTCTCTAAGGTAGGCTTGACTTTTATGAGAATACTGCTGAGAAGTTGTTGCTCATGTCTTTGTTTTTCTCCTGATCACTGTAAGTTGTGTCGTGAAACCAAATTTCTCTGCTTCTCCTTCTCTAGTAGAGACTGCAGTGCATTGTCTGTTCCTGCCACTTTGTTGCTCCTTTGTAGGAACAGCGGTATGGCAGAATGGCCTTGTCTGTTTTCACTTCAGCAGAGTGTTAAGGAGAAAGGCAGAAGGAAATACTTGATGCCAGTTGGGTTTCCTGAGTTGAAAGATTTTGGAGTTGTACCATTACTACAGGAAGTAAAATATTAAGTTAAAAAAAAATAGGGATGTAAAGACCTAACAGCTTTAACATGTTTACATAACAGGGCTAGTTTTCCAGAAAGATTTAATCACTAACGCAATCAATTTATGTGATGCACTTGGTACATTGGTGAGATTCATACCACCTGCTTGTTACCTATCCAGAATGTAGGTGTTTAAAATAGATTAATTGCTCCTGCTCAAATGCCAGTTTTTCTCTAAGGATTGTGTAAGGCACCTTGGAATAGGTACTGCTTCCAGAAGGCTAAAGTTAGTTGATATAAACCTCACTGTGGGCATCTAGAATGGGATCATTGTACATGCAGATGGCAAAGCAAGAAAGCAGCTCTAATCTCATAGGATGCACAAGTGTGTGCTTATTTCTCATTGTTCTTTGGGGATGGAGGGATGGTCTTCCTCTGAATTGGAATAGAAGTATATAGTAATTTTTTGTATTGTTGTTATATTGAACAGAAGATGAGGCAATTAAAAAAATCCTGGTTTATTCCTAAAATTCATGTTTAGAAATGGTCTTACATGGCCTGACTTAGAGTCTGAGGAACTGTAAATCTCAGCAAAATGTAGCTCAGTTTTACTTTCAAGTACTGTAACAATGAAAATTGATATAACCCAAGAGGAAAGAAGAAAAAGAATACCAAACATAAACTAAGAAAAATATAGTTGAAACATTATGTCTACTCCTTACTGATGAATTGAAATAAGTGCCCTGATAAGAAATTAGATGTTGTATTATGCAGAGGGGTTGTTTTTATAGAATGTAGTCTATTGTTTAACAAAAAAATCCTCTTAACAGGCAATTTAGTCACCTTAGCATTATAGGAGTCTATGCTTGCCCATGCTTTATGCTTTAATAAAATGCTGGTTGGCTGCTACACTTAATCATTATATTCCTGTATGCTGGATATTTTTAAATGAATAGTGTAATAGACTTTTACATCTATAAAATATAGTATTTACTGTGTAGAGTTGGGCAATTTTTTCTTATGCACTAGTGTAACCACATTCAAATCAATGTAATACTACAGCATGTCTCAAAATGTAGTCCATGCATTAAAATTAATTGTACACAGGTAGCTGCAGTCTTAGGTGTAACGTTTTTTGCTATACACTGTGAAGTAAGCTAGTAAATAATAGGTTATTCTAGTCTAGTGTTAGCACTAAGCATTGTTGCAGACTTATTCAGATTTTGAATTCCAGTCTGTCAAAGCCGTCATCTGGGCAGCGTGAGGAACATTTGGAAATGGCAAGAACCTCATATAAATGCTAAATTGCTGTCTGTGCAGTGTCTCCAGTCCCTTTGGGGATCTCCTGCTGAACAGTTTGCACTCAGTTTGGAGGAATTTGCAGCTAGATAGCTCTGTTCTGCGGGGGAGAGTCCTTTCGTCACCCAGCTGCATATAGCATGTTGAGGAAGAACAGTAAGCTTAAAAAGAAACCTCACAAGGAGAATGGAGATCGGTAGTAGGAGAACTACAAGATGCTAATCTGCATATTTTCTATCATATGTAATGCCTTTCTTTGTTGTTTCTGAGTTTTTCTGGGTAAGGAGACCAGTTCTACTTAATCAGGAGCCACCACCCCATTACAGTTAATACCGTTGCTCTGGTACTGCCAGATTTCCAAGAAAACAACTATGGCTTACTCTAAATCCAATATAATGGTACAAATTCTGTTCCCCAGGACATAATATTATGGTGGTTGTTGTTCTCCTTGAATGTTGTCTGTTTATATGCTGGAATTTCCACCTTCTTCACCCACTCTCAAAGTTGTGGTTTGCTTTCAAAGGGTTTTTTTCCCAACGTTTGTCTTTAGATATAGTTTTATATATACAACACTTATGCTGCAGGCACAGTTGTCATTCATATCAAATACAGGATAAATTTTATCTGCTTGTTTTCCCTCATTTTGGAAGTAGTATTTCTGCCATTCCTTTTTTATTCTTCTGATAGAAGAACTCGTCCATAGAATAATCTGCTCTCCAGTGCAGTTTTTGATTACACAGAGTTATCCAAGAAGGATTATTTTCCGTAGCTCATACAAAGAATATGAGTTCAAGTGTCCTTATTACATGTGCATTTCACTGCATATTCTGCTGACTTAAAGTGCCGTCTTAGCCAAGCTAGTTTTAAAACTGACAACTTGCTGGTTTTCACCAAGGGCTTTATTTATGAGCTTTTGTGTGGCCATGTTGTTGGTACAAAACTTTCCCAGTCCTTTAACTCCATCCAGAGGATAATTATGGCTGAGTCTTGTTAATGCAAAAGTTTCAAGTAGCAGTACTGTTTAAAACAACTATAAACCACAGATCAAATGTAAACAGCTTTGTGTTAGATGTATTTAGTAGTATTAGGTTCATATTGAAACACTGGTATTAAGTACTATTAATTAATGGCTGTTTTTTAAACATTATCTTTCAGTGAAGCACCTTTGATGTACATGTTCTTTTTTATCAATGCCATACAGTTCAGATTGTTCAAAGTTGATCATTTGCAGACTTTCTATCTTTTGGTGTTTGAGAGTCCTGAATCACCCACATACTCCATAATCTCTGCAGAGGCACTTCATATCTAAGACAAACTAATCTGACTACAGTCTGTGCTTTAAAAAAGCATATCGTAAAGCCTCATACCATAGTTCCCTATGGCCTCTTGATATTTTCAAAGAACATTTATAGTTTATAAAATATAATATAATACAATACAATATAATATAATACAATATAATATATACATTAAAGAGTTCTAAATTATGAATGATCATCCCAGTATTAACATTTATTCTCTTTTAAAACAGCAGTTCTAGAATCTGTGTCAGTGGATCGGGCAATTCCTGAAAGCAGCTCAGCAATGGATACCTCAGAGCCTTCCCCATGTAGATCCCCTTCGACACCACGTCATCTCCGCTATCGTCAGCCAGGAGGTAAGAACCTGATGTTTCTTGCCTCTGTCAGTCGCTTTAAAGAGTTCAAATACTGTAGCTGTAACCTTTGCAAGATACTAGAGAAGAAAAATGTTCGAATAACGTGTTTTGCTTGATTTTCCTTATTTCTCAGATATTAAAAAAAAAGCCATTGCAACATGAATTACACTGGTTAATTTGTATAGTAATAACAAGAAACTTGGAAGCATATTGGGATTTTGGTATGATGCAATGTTCTTAAATAGCTCGAGCAGGATGTGCCCAAGTTCAAGACTAATACTGAATCGGTCATATTCTTACAACATTCTCAAGACTCTGACAGATTTTTTTTCAGCTACTAAGGGGACATATTTTGGGCACCATATGTAATCGTGAAATACACAACACCCATTATTGTCAACGAGGAGTGACTGTGTCTGTTTCTTTGTATAACACTGAACATTTACAGATGGTGTCATATTATTCGTTCCAAAATTTGAATAAACTGCTCAATTGAAGAGGAAAAGTGAGAGCTGGCGCTCCTCAAATAGCTCTCACATGGCTCTTTGAAATCATTAGCAGAGCTGTGAGCTACGTCCATGAAAATGCTGCCATCTCACACAAGCCAGATTTCCAGGCAGTTATTTCATGCCTGGGATTAAAACAACAAAAACAGAGCAGAGTCTTCTCAACTGTTAATAATTGCTGAGACAGCTTAATTTTAAACCAATAGTAGTCTTCTGTTATTGGGCACGTTTATGGTGAGATGGCAAGATTTGGGAGTTGGAAACCTTATTATCTGAGTACTAGTCAGAAGCAGTGTTCACAGCACTCCCTGTAGATAAAGTTTGATAAATTGTGCAAAAGTCTACTTATTCTAGGCAGTAACCTGGGAAAATATATTAATTTAGTTATTGGAAGTTAGTTAATATACTTAGTTCTCTAACATCATTTTTTGTTTACATTAATTTTCTACACCGTTGGTTTTGTAATTTTTTTTCTTTTTCTGTTTGGTTACTCCTTATTCCTCACCTTGGCAGTGTCTTAGACAATTTTTTCCATAGCAACATTAATTATACCGACCTGGAAATAAAACTTAAATCACAAATATTATTATGATATTTTTATTTCCCTTAATATAAAGTCCTCTGTCAATGAAAATATAAAATGTTTACAAAGCATAAACATTAGTGAAGATTTTAAGTATTATTGTTGCTTAACTTGAAAAATAGGACAAGTATGTAGTAGTTAACTTTTCTCTGTGTGTTCCCTTTCCAGTTCAAACTGGTGACAACAGCTACTGTTCAGTTTCTCCTGCTTCTGCTTTTGCTATTGCTACAGCTGCAGCAGGGCATGGGAGTCCACCAGGTGAGAGAAATGTGATGTACAAAAGAGGCATAACAATAATAAATACCTAGATCTCGAAAGGGAGATACTTCTCAGTAACATACTTATCTGAATTCTAAATAGCCACTGATTTGTTACTTTAATCTGCTGGTGTTGTGAGCCTGGAATCCTGCCCTTTGTGTGGACATTGCAGTACAGCACCCATAGTTAATTGGAGCCTTGGCTTCCAGTTATGTGTGTTATATTATGGCCAATATGAAAGTATTTGTGATGTAACTAATTTAATTGAAAGTGAAATTGACCCATAAGAAAGACTAAAACAACTTAAGACAGACTGTTCAGGTACATCTACCCTGTTGCATTTCCTGCTGTGGCAGTTTGGAAATTCTACCTGATGAAGCAGTTTATGTCACCAAAGAGTAAAATCATCTTTTAGGCTGTTTATATACCACCCTGTCCTGGGGAGTTGCCAGCAACTATCATCATGTCTGCTTGAAAGAAGGAAAGGATGATATATTTCTGATATTCAGAAATATCTTTTAGAACAAAACATGAAACCTAACAAATGAGGACTGCATAGTATACCACATACCTTCAAGAAGCTTGTGTGAGCTTTGTGCCTTTGTTTTGTGGACTCTAACAAATTGCCAAACTATTCAGTGAGATTTTGAACTATCATAATATAAACCAATGAGAGCTTTTCTTGCTGACTTACATCAGAATTATATTTATCACTGCACATTTTCAGTTCATTATCTATTAGTTGAATTCTTGTATTCTGTCCTTAATATTTCTAGTCCAGCCTAGTACTGAAAGATTAATATTTTACATATATGTAATCTGCTAAACATATAGATCATATCTTTATTATTTTTATTTTTTGTATTCATTTACAATTTAAGATTTTATTTTGCAAATGAGCCTTTTTATGTCCAAGGTTGGTATACATAAGAGCAGTTATACTTAACTAAATTATTGCAAGTGTGTACTGTGTATTCCTTGGAAAGCACCTATGTTGTCTATTGACTGAAGGTATTTAGTGCAACTTAAAATACTTGATTTAAGTTTTGAATTTGCTTGCTTTCTTGCTGTGTACCCTTTGACATATTAATATCTTCCACTAACTGAGTCCTGTCCTAGGTTTTGTTACAGATAAAAAGCAGCACTTTTAAAGTCCACAAAATAATTTTCGCTTTGCATTGACACACTCAAACCCACAGCTCATTTTGATTATGTATGACAAAGTGTAGTCCAACTGTAACTTAACACCTGCCTCTTTTCCATCATAACTTTTGGAATGACAACAAACTGTTTCAAGATCCTAATCTCAAAATCACTCATGAAATTCTATGCAAATCAGTAAATCATCACCATTGATTTCAGTGGGTTTTGTGTCCACTGTGTCTAAAGTTGTGGTCATTCACGTAGTGAGTGAGTAGGCATCATGATGAGAAAATAATTTCTGGATAAACATGGATCAGTGCTTCTATTACTCTTGTGTACTTCCTGTGATCTTCAGATGATCACAAGAGAGTAATGTTGAGTTTTAGGAACTTTATTAACCTGTCACAAGCATGTATTTAGTATTTTTTTGAAAAATACGAATATCCTCTGTCTGTGGAATCAGATATTGCTAAGGAATCAGTGACACATTTTGCTTTATGAATTAATTCCACTATGTGTACAAATTGTTCAAAAAATGAGGTAAAAGTAAAAAATACTGGGTTTTCCCACTAGGACCAATTCAATTAAAAATTGCTGCTTTTATATTGTTGAAAGCAGCATTTTTCAGTATTCATAGTATTGAAGTATGAGAGAAAATAAAAACTACATGTATGCAATCAATAAAAGGAATATCAAAGCATGGGGATGTTGAAAAAGGAAAAAGCAACATCCCTAATATTCTTAAGTACTTTCTGTAACTGCTGTTTAAGTTGTTGCTGTTCATGCTAGTTCTGCATAAAAGATCATTCTTCTGGGTGATGGAAGAACAATCAGAAGGTTCTGTAGCAAATCCAACGAGAAAAGTGTGTGGTGGGGAGTCTCAGGAGACTAAGCTGGAGCAAGGCTGTCCACTTGTATTAATTATGAAAATTTAAGGCTACAAACCACAGCTTAAACAGCTGAATCATCTGTTTGTAACTTAATGCAATTAATCATGATAGAGATGTTATTAAAGCTTCAGAGTCATGCAGTTCAAATTTGGGTAATTCAAATAATTTTATTTCTTCCTCATGGATGTGTTATCATAATTACGTGGGTGTTTTAAATAACACCTTATTTCCCCAGTGGACTCCTCTTTCATTCACTGCATAGGATGGACATGATCCATCAGTGAATCATGTCTGAGTAGTGAATGAGATTTATGGCTTTTTTTCTTTTTTCAGTTGATCCTTGGCCTCACTGCTGCAGACATTGTGATGTATGACATTTAATATACTCCTACATGGAACATAAATAGAATGGCAGGTGAAATTCAGTGTTGATAAATACTAAGAAGTGATGCATGTAAGGAAAAACAGTCTGATCTCTACACCTGACAGGGTGAGCTCTGTGCTGGATATTATCGCTCAGGACTAAGATCTGAGGATTACAATAGATAGTTCCATTAAATGATCTTAGTGCTCAGCAGGAGCCAAAAAAGTAAAGGAAACATCAGGAATTATTAGGAAAGGAACAGAGAACAAAGCAGATAAGACCATTACGCTATCACAGTCAATCACAAATCCAGAATTTGCACACTTATTGAAGGCTGTGTACAGTTGCGATATGTCCTGTTAGAGATGAGGGGATGAGAGGGGATGAGAAAGTTGCCAGTTTCCAGTCAAGGATAAGTGGAAGTATGAAATGGCTTCTGTGCTTTTGAAGTTTAGAGAAGAGATGACTTGGAGGGTTGATGAGAAAGTTCTGCAAAATCACGGATGTCATAGGGAGAGTTAGTAGGCATTTGTTGTTTTTTCTGATGCAAGAGTTAGGAGGCATCAGATGAATTTCATCAGGCCAAGGTTCAAAACAAACACAAGTTTTTGGTTCTTTGTGCAACAAATAGAAGGCCTGTGAGATTCTGGTGAGGGACATTGTGAAGGGAAGACATGGACCCAAGTTCAAAAAGTGGACAGCTACCTGCAGGTGAGAGTTATTAGTAGTTAGTAGACTAAAACTAGACCAGGTTCAGGAGCTGAAATCAGTTGGAGGTTGTGGGAGAGTATTAGGAGGTAAGAGTCATCTGTGTGTCTTCTGTTCTTATTGTTCCTTGAAGCCTTCTGACTCCTGGCCATTTTGTTTTGTTTTCCCATGGTATGATCTCTTAGCTCTTCTCAACTTTCCATCTTCCAGTTCTGACTGTTCAGGGATTCATTGAGGCAAGCAAGTTAACAGACTCATCAGAAACCCCTATAGTCACACACTCTACCAGAACCAGACATAAAGAATATTTAATCATCTCCTGTGGAGAGTGCTGGCCATAACATTTTATAATTGCTGTCACTGTGCAATGATAAGTTTATATACTGATCATCAAGCAAAGCTCTGAACAGTTCTCCTAGGGTGTATGATGGATTTGTTTTTCTTATGATAAGCAGCTGGGGGACCACTGACTATGTTGGTTTTGTCTGCAGGCTTCATGACTGCAAGTGGCTTGATGGAAAGCCAAAGTTGAAACACTTTTCAGTACTTTGGTCTGCTTTAGATATTGATGCACATTCCCCTATGGATGCAGCCTGAGTGCCGTGCACGTTGGCAATGTTTTCAGTCTGCTCCATCCCCACTGTGTGCAGATGGGTGCTGTGCTTCAGGGACCTTGATAGTGTTTTCGGGGTACCCTCATCTGTTGGGTTCATTTGTTATCTGGGTGCATATGAGGTGCACATATAGGGCTAGCAGGGCCTTAAGAACAGCTCATGCTAGGGTTGCCCTACCACACCATGTGCTGCACTAGTTTATGAGCTGCTGAAAAGGAGGTGCTGGGCACCACAGTATTGCTCTACAGCACGCAGGGCTTCCTGCAGTATATGGAATGTTTCTCTGAACCTGGATGGTTCAGATACTTATGCCCTTCAGTAGTTGTTTTTTTAATTTACTGATTTTGTTGCCATTAATTTCAGTTACTTGACAGGTAGCTGCTTTCATGATGCCAAGCTGTACTCCCTGTCCTATTGTTTAGTCCATCTATCCAGTTAAATATTAATCTCTACATATCTTAAACATGGTTTCATCTCTTCTTTTTCACAAAATTTGCATATTGCTTGTTTATTTTAACAGCATGATAAAGATAAACAGAAATAGGAACTGAAAGTACATAAAGTTAAATAAGGCACCCCAGGTGCACAGCTTGGTGCCTGCATGAATGGTAATATGCACAGTAAGGATAAATAGAGCATGTTGTGTCTTTTTCATGTCCTTTCTCTTTTGAGGGATATGAAGGATGGCTGGATGGCTCCTGGCTTGCTGCAGTTGTAGTGTTCTGTCACCATTAATAGGTTGCCGCACACCTTCATTCTTTTCTGAATTTGTAAAAATTAGTATAATAATACTAGCACATTCTATCATAGAAATGGACAAGTCAAATCATCTTTATTCTGCAGTCTTCTACAGCTTTCTTGCATGGCAATAAAGCTCATTCTTCAGCAAGGGAAGAAAACAGTTATGCAAGCATCCTTTTCCAGAACCGTGAAAGATACCCAGTTTTTATGACTGGGTGCAAACTAGTATAAATTCAAATTGTTGATACAGGGACACATATTCTTTATTTATTTTGAATTACTATCTCCCTTCTTGTGACGCATTGTCATTGCTCATAGCACTTCTGTTCACCTACGTACTTCTCAGAGTGGTACATCAGCCCTGAGCAATCACAAACATATGCCTGCTCAGAGGCATCAGTTACATGAGCTGTTTCTCTCCCCCCATTCATATACTTCTAGAGAATTGGTTCTTGATTTCTCCTTGAATCAATGACAGCTTCCAAAAGTAACACAGAGGTTATTTAACAGCTGTGTTCCATTGTCTGTCTTGTAATATGGAAAAGTTCCTACAAAACATTTAAAGCTAATGGTCTCATCCTAATGAATGTCCTGTTAATCTCTTCTTTTAGCTTTGCAATGAGAGTTAGGTAGTCCTTAAGTAGAACTCCAGGGAGCTGCAGTAAGCCCCATGTCTCTTCAGGAGTGATTTCCTCCTCTTCTCTGAGAGTCTGTCACACAGCCACTGTCAAAAAAAGGAGTGAGACTGTAATGTGGGAGAGGAACCTCCTGCAAAAATACTCACCAATCATTTGTAGTTTTGCTGCAAAAATCCTACAGATGTTGCAGGAATTAAGTAACAGCAGTATAATCTATACAGCACCCACACAAGTCCTAGCACTATATAAAAGCAATTTATATGGAAAAGTATTTCTTTTATCTGTGGATTGAGGAACTTGCAAATTTCCCTGGTTTATCTTTGTATAATTCTTTCAAACATGTTATTACTTTCTTCTCTTTTTTATTTATGTCTGGTGTGCACAGAATCAGAGCACTATTTCAGGATCAGTAAGATATCACACACTGATCTTTAAAGAAAAACATCTTTTGGTGTTCATTTACTGAAGCTGCTTGCTCTGTGTGCAGGTCCTCGTACTTGTTAACTAATACTCATAAACTATGAAGGTGCTCTGTGTCACTAGAAGAGATTCAAGCTTTACTTAAAATCTCTGGATAGTTGTATGGATTAAGCCAAATTAGCAAAATAATGCTGTGTTGTTTTTGTAAGTAATGAATAAAGTAAAAAGTACTTACGTAAGCTTAGCAAATGTACAAATTTCTTCTCTACTAAGAATGTCTAACATAACTTAAAGAAAAATAGTTAATGTTAAATTGCTCATTTTATTTTGAAAGAGTTCTACTGAACACGAGCTTCAAGGAAATTGTTTTGACAAAAACTTTAATTCAAGATGTAAATTAATCTTGCATACTCTTTATTTTTTTTTTATATTCTTAGCAGATTACTGAAAGAGCTTTGAGAAGCTTATTTCTTCCTCAGACTAGAGACCAAAAATCTCCCAACATGGAAAATAAATGTTAGGCAAGCAGCAAATACTTAAACCCAAACAAACGGGTTGCTGCTTCATGAACATAGCAGCTTTATTTCAACAGCTCTCTCATCTGATTTTGAGCTGGGTACGTCAGCTTCAAAGCTGCCTTCCTCCTCCTACAGCGTGCTGATCCACGCTGTAGGGAATGTACCATTTTTCACGAGAACAAGGTGACATATTATGGGAGAGGATGGGAGTGGGATGGAAGCTTGTGGCTGGCAGGAGGGCCTGGCTTCTTTAGTATAAGCATTTGTTTTTTAAAACACATGTGAAAGAGGAGAGAGTGAGAAAGAAGTAGGGAAAAAAGAGTCTTTGGGGGAGTATCTCTGACAGATATGATTTACACATAGTAAAATCTGCCCCATGCTAGCAAGGAGGAAAGATGGTTTTATTCTCTCTGATTTTGGTGATTTAAAAGAGCAATTAAAATAACAGCTTGAAGCTTTGAAGCATCTACATAAAAATGAATTACTTATATACTGTCCCTTCAATTATTTGTCTGCACATATCTCTGGTGCTAAATCACCTTTGAATTGAGTTATTTGCCTGAGTATTATTCAGGAGAGAGAATTTTTCCTAAAGCTTCTGTACTTTGCAGCTTGTACCCTACCAAAGAACACTTCAAAAGATCTCTCAGTCAGTCAGTCTTCAAATCCTTTCTTTTGCAGGGAAACTACAAACCGCTGTGTCTCTTTTCACAAATCCACTCTGGTGGTTCGGAGAAGCAATCTTAATCTAAATTGCTCTTGGTTTTAGTCCAGCAAAACTGATCAGCTTGTTTACCAGACCATTTTCTGTTATCATCTGCTTTTCCATAGCTCCAACAATCTGTCTGCAGAAGTGATCAGACAGTCCTTTGCAGCTGCAGCTGATTCTCAACAAAGCAAGCACAAAACCTGCTTCATTAATCTGCTAGCTGCAGCTGCTCAATGCAAGCAGTATCTTCCTTCAAAGCAATTCAACATGCCCAGGCATTGAAAGTACCTCCTGGTGCCACTTCCACCCATTGCCGCTGTGTAGTTTCCACTGTTGGCAATGGATCTAATACAGACTGTGAGTTCTGGATTGATGGTCCTGCAGTCATGTCACTGTCTGTGGAGGGGTCAAGTTCCTTTCCTGATCTTATACTTTGTGTAAAATCTTAGTTATATGCTACTTTCCACTGGTAATCAGTTATGCATTAGTGCATTACTTATTTGTGTTAGTTAAACATTAACAATGGAAAAGATGTTCAGAGAGAAGTGTGTGATCCTTTTACAGTATAAATGCCTGATTTATTTTGACTTGGATATTTTTGTATTGATGATCACTGCCTGAGATAAAACATTGTAGACCTTTTCTGTGCTTTCTTTGACCACTTCTGATCTAAAGCTGCCAAACCTCTGGAAGGTGGTTGAGGATAAACATTCTGGAAATACTGATGCAAAAGTGTCAACTTTAAAAGCCAGTGATTGATGTGAAAGTGTCAACTTCAGGAGCCACTGAAATGAATATGGAAAGTCCTTATCTCCTCAGAAGTGCTGTAGGAGTTTCTCTGCCATAACATACCCTAACTGTAACAGCAATAACAAATATAAATAGACTATTGTATATTACAGCTGTGGTTTCCAGAATGTTGTATCTCTTGACAGCTGTGTAAGCACTGAAGTTGAGCCAGATGAGTCCTGTGAGCTCTCAGCATGACACACTTTATTCCTGCTTGATTACTGTCACAGTATAAGGTGAATAAAAAATAGCTAAAAGTAATAATTCATGTTTCACAGGGATCAAGATTAGCCCTTCCATTCTGATAAATGAAGCACAGATTGGTTAAGACTGACCACTTATTTCTAAATGCTGAAATTAGCATGAGAAAGTTTTACAAAAGCTTTTAGCGAGAGCTGCTTAGCTTATTTTAGTTTGTGACCAGTGGTGCTATTCTGCAGTCATTCAAAGTACTTGCCAGCTCCCAGTATTACAGTATTTTTGTTTTGTTTGTTCTGGCATAAGCACTAATTGGAGTAACAGAATGGCACAGCTTATGCCAAATGATACAAGGGAGATCAGATCCTATGTTCGCATTTGTGTGTCCGTGTGTCTGTGTATGTTTGATTGTGGCAGGAGGAAGCACTGTAGCTGTACCTACTGTTGCCTGGTGCATTCAGCACTTAAGCTGAATAATGTGACTTGGAGATGCACCATGCAAAATAATGAAGGCGTAAACTCCCATTGATCCCTGAAATGGAAAAGCAGGTAGAAACATACATTATGCTTTAATCAGATATGGTATTTTCTCACCATCTTTCACACAGATTGATGCAAGTACATAGTTCCTCGTTCAAGGATATCATCTGTACTATACTGGGAGTATTTCCCTAATTCTGAACAGAGGAATAATAATGTGGCATTACATTATGTTTCCTGAGACAGAAATTTTGGACTAGGCAGTAGAATTAGGTAAAGATTAGAATTAAGCGAGGTTAGTAAGGGAAATTAATTCTTTTTTCCATTGTGAGAGGGCAGGGAGAGAGAGCTTTCCTTGCTGTGATGAACGTTACATGAAAGGCCAGCAGTATCTGATGGGGATGTCGGGATGGATTCTACATTATGTGGATAGCTGGGTAATGCACTTCTGTGTTGTGCTGTACTAAATGCTTCAAATTATGTCAGTGGTTACAAGCTAACCTTTGGAAAGGTATATATTTCTTTCTGTCTTTGTACATAAGTATCCATGTCTAATGCAAAACCAGAAAATGTGTGTCTTTTTCTAGTTGATATTCAGTATGATTCCATAAACATTGTTATTAGTAATAGTTACAGTAATTTTGCACTCTAGTAATTTTCTGGGTTATAACATCTCATTCCCTGTACTGGGAAAGATTTGTTAAACTTTTTCCTTATGAATCCAGACCTGAAAGAAAAAATTTGTGATGGTTATATCCCAGTCAATAATCAAGATGCAAAGAATTGCGTCCTTTTGAATGTGCAGTTTATCGCAGCGGGACTACTCTTCAAAGGAGTAAATTGGCACAACTGGGTCGATTTTTAACTGTACTTCTTCAGGTCATGGGTTCCCACATGGAACTTCAAGATTGAATTTGTGGGTATCTAGTATCCTTTCAGAGATATGGAATATCATCAAATCAGTGAAATAATTTCAGGCATGCTTATCAATCTTGCTTGGGTTGTGACCCTCTCCAGTCCCCCCTTTCTGCCAGGGATCTAAGATGCTTAGTTCCAAGAAGGAAAAGAGTCGTTGTTATCCTCCCCTGATCCTTTATGCAGGACAACCAAGTTTTTTTACGTGTCATTTTTGTTTAGCTAATGGCTCTAGGGAGGAACTGGGAAAGTGAGTACTAGTTCCCTCTTGGGAACATGTTTTAATGAGATTTCCAGAGCAGTTTGTGCAGATTCAGGGAGGTTTGAGAAGCATTGAGACCTGAACACTGAACTTCCTTGGAGTTCCTCATTTCGATTAAAAAACTTGAGGTGGGAAGTACTCATTTTTGTTCTCCATCAAAAAAGGTTGTGTGAAATATAATCACTGGTGTAGACCAACCAGCTTTCCTTCCTGGTGGCTGGAGGGTTGTCAGGAGTTGCCCAGATGTCTTTACCAAAGTAGAGGTTGCCAGTGCTAACGTTGCAACCAACCCACTGGGCTGGCTGGGGAGCTCCATGTGTGTGATGTGTGGGGTCAACGGGGGCTGATGACTATGCCCCAGCAGAGTGGAAACTTCCTTTCTGTTCCAGGCTGCATTTTTAACACTCATTCACTAGGCTGCTTTTATGAGACATTTGTGTATGTTTTCTCTTGCCGGAAGATATTTTGTTGGGAAATCAGTAGCGAAATGAAAATAGAGATTAAAACTAATTTGTTTGGAATATACCTTCTAATTCAATAACCCTGAATGTTATTCCTTTCCTCAGAATATTCACCTACTCTGTCGTGCATTTGAATAGACTTCTATTTTTGTTCCTGAATTAGGAGCCCTTTGAATTTAGCAAAATTGTTGCTTAGCAATTTTAGATAATTGAGTAGAATCTCCCCTTGCAGTTTTCTTAGAGCAATAACTTCAAATTAAAACAATGACTTAAAGACTAAGGTCAGTTTTGTCTCAAGTGATCCCTGCTCTTGGGAATTAAGAGCCAGAGGAAAATGATTAATTTTTTTTTTTTTTCACATTAGCAGAAATTCAGGATCCCCCTTTTTTTATGTGTTCCTCTCTCTTAAATGAATTTTTTATTCTAGTTTATTCAAGAAGGTGACTACTCAGGAAAAAAGAATTTGCACTGGACATTTCCTGAGCTGCCTGTTTCCTGGCCTATTGCACCAAGTCCTGAGCAGCTGTAGGGAGAACTCTCAGTTTCATAGACATGTGCAAGCAAACTGGCACTGAGAGAAAAATTCCTTCTTTATCTAAGAAAGGAGACTAGTACAGTCCCTATTCCTGCCCTCCCCAAATGGGTCACCACAATTCTGCTGTGATTGATTGGATGGGATGTGTTGAATATGTGTTTTCTGGTGGTTCAGCTGAGCTGTGGCAAGCTCTTAGGTTGTATTTCCCTCTGCTCCCCGAAGTTGAGGACGAGAGAAGCTGTAAGGAAGCTGTGACCACTGCAGGCTGGAAAACACCCCTAATATGTTGAGGTTGCAAGTAGGGAGTTTGACCAAAAGGTCTGAGTTCATAATGAGGGCAGGTTTGTTTAGATTCCCTATTATCTTCCTCACATTTGGTGCACGCAGTGATGTGCGTGTGGGGGGAGAGAAGTTTTGGGAGGATTTTTTTGGTGGGTTTTTTCCTTTCCTCCCCCCGCGCCGAGCATAAGTGTCGCTTGCATAATTAATATTTGTTTATGCTACTATTTTTTTGCTTGATTTGTGGCCCAATCATAAACGGTCTGGAAGCTGCTTACGAGATGGACGTTTTGTTCAGATGTTTTTTGTTGACTGGTGTGCATCCTGCCAATTTTTGTTTTGCAGGATAGTCAACTATCCATTCACAGATGGTCTGAAAAATGATACATTTGCCTCTTTGCAATTATCGCCTCCTTTCCATTATCCTTTACTCCTATTGTAAAAAAAAAAAAAGAGGAATTTTGCAAACTACTTCCCGTAGCTTATGTAAAAAGGCCAGACCAACTGAAGGAAAAACTTCCAA
The DNA here is from genome assembly GCF_011004875.1 of Balearica regulorum gibbericeps. NCBI lineage: Eukaryota > Metazoa > Chordata > Aves > Gruiformes > Gruidae > Balearica > Balearica regulorum. The sequence goes on along the minus strand of NC_046220.1, from coordinate 8,025,401 downwards.
AAGCATTTTTTTTTTTCAGTTTTCTGTTTCTAGCTGTGCATTGTCATAGATTTTATTTTAACCTTTCCTTTGTGGCAGGGCGCACTGAGCATTTTAAAGGTCTGAAAGCTTACTTTGCATAGTTCTTTAAAAGACTGTGAGCAGTACGTAAAAAGATTCGCTATACTCTTCTTATTGCTGACAGAGCAGGTTGAGAGTATAGACAATGCATAATTAAAGAAATCAAGAGATCACTTGAAATGCAGAAATACATCAGCAGGTAAAAATTGCTTGTATGTTCTTCCCTGAAGACTAAGAGACAGAGCAGGAATACAGACAAACGCACTTGGCTGATATACAAATTCAAAGAAATATCAACTGCAGTGTTGCCATTCTTGTCATTATTCATGGAAGATAATTCAAACATTACTGCAGTAAAAAAAAAAAGTGTCTAAGATGTACTAAAACAGTCACAAATACAATTGTTAAGGTAGGCTGTTCAAAAAGGCTTTTCTTCTTTGTCAATTGTTCCTGATAGTACTTTTATATAAATAAGTCATAGGAAAAAATTCTGCTGTCACATTGCACGTGTGTCATGATATTCTGCAATCTCTAAACACAATTGGCAACAACAGTTTTGAAATTCAGGATCTTTACTTTTCTACAGATACAGGCATAAATAAAGGAAAAAGATTTGGATGGTTTTGCCTAAAACTTCACTAGAAAAATTGAACTAGGATTTTACACATGCATGCACACACACATAAACTTTTTGCGTGCAAACAAATATGATTTTAAAGATGTATCCAGATTACGTTAACTCCTTGTTGTCTCTCTTTGCTGTTGCTGAAAGAAGAAAACAATAGGATGTTGTCCAATGGTAATGGAGTCACTGCTCCTTACAGTTGTGGAAAATGCATCCTACAAAGTGCAGTAGACTAGATACTTATTCCCTGTGTTATTACAACATACGTAAATGCTAATGCATGCATATGTTGTTTTTTTCTCTCTGTAATAGAGAAATGAACAATGCTATTTTCTCTGAACCTATGTATTTATCACAATATGCCAAAAATAAAAATGCAGTCTTGTATTGCTGCTGAATTTTAGTTAAAAAAAAAAAAGGCAGACTCTTTGGGTTTTTTTACTTCTAAGATGAGTTATGGATTTCTAATAACAAGTAGCATAACTTGTAACTGCAAGTATGTTTTCAGTGTTTAGCAATTTTTAAAGATTTTCTTCCAAGTACGAGACTAATTGGTCTCCTGAGAGAATATCTCCATTAAAAAAAAAAACCCACAACAGAAATCCCAAGAGTGTGTGGCAATTATATCTATAGCAGTAACCCTGTTTTTTTAGGATTTTTGAAGGACAAATTTTCAAATTTGAACAGTTCTTGGAGATTAAAGGAATATTTTCATTCTTTGTGGTACTCATGTTTTAACACTATAATCTCATAGATTATTATAATTCTCAGAGCAACTTTAATGGTATTATTAGGAGTTAGAATAGTATCTTGATTTTAAACATATTCTTTAGACATTTACCTTTTTTTCCCCATCCATTAAACTAAAATTATTTTGCTAGATTGATATATTTTTAGACTTCTGGCTTTAGTTCAACTTTACAGCATAATCATAACATAAATGCTTTATCTCAATGTTGTGTTCTTTATATTTCTCTGATTAGAAGAAGCCTTTCTAAAGCAAAAGTAATTTAAAAATAGTTTACCAACCTTTCCTTTAAATATTTTGCAGAAATTAAACACAGTCACTATAGCTCTATCTGTGTTACACTATTATACATGAGCTGGTGCATGTGAATCCATGGGATTTATCTTACTAAGACTATAATCCCTTGACTTGATTTGATAGTTAGATTGTATTTGTGGCAGAGGCTTTAGGCAGAAGAATCAAATACATACTTGGAATTATTTCTGACGTGGGTGGTTACAACGGGGATTTTCAGCAGCATATTTCTTAGAACAAAATTATTTCATATGTACCAAGGACCAGTGAAAGTGAAATTAAAAGCTTGAAATGTATTGGACACTTGATTTCTTCTGCTTTTTAATAGTCACTTCTTCTGATGCTGCATGAGTTTATAACCTTTTGTGAAACAAACTCAAACCCTGGCATAGTGAATGATGAAATATGCCTCTCTCTTAAAAGATCATGTCTAGACTTGATAGCTCCTATGTTCAAGCCTCAGACTGCTTATATGACCTGCTCCATTATAAAGCTGAATGTTCATATTTGATAATTACTAAAAAAAAAGGGGAGAACTGTATTATTGATCAAATATGCTGTTCTGTTTGCAGTGAGTGGGAATTCATCATCTTTATGCTTCTTTTCATCTCATTTGATATGGTCTTCTTTTCCAGCTTTGCCATTCTTCAGCTGGTTAGTGTATGGCAATCTGATATCATAATTAAAGAAATGAAAAGGAGAGCTGAATCACTGGAAGTTTAGATTTCTTGTCAGTATCAGGCTACTCATTCTCTGACACATTTCTGTGAAAATGCATGAAACCCAATTACTTGCTTGAGAGTGTATGACCAGTAAGGATGGGTCTCTTTAAACAGTCGTCCAAACCTTTTACGTATGTCAAGGAAAACTTTTTATAATTAGGTTTTTTGTGCTGCATATATTGGAGAGGCTTTTTCAGTTTTAATCTGTGCATGAAACCTGCTCCACTCCAAGCCTGAGGTTTGTATTTATTCTTTATCCAGGTCAGAAATTAACGCTGATATTTGCCAAGCCTAAGGTTTCATTATTTGAGCCAGGCTGAATCATGAAACTGACCTACAACTCCTGAGTGTATTTATCAAAAGAAAAAAAAACACAAGACAGAGAACTGCATTTGACCCTTTTTTTTGATTATTTGTCAGCTGTCCTGTGAACAATGAATGTCCCCCTTCCACATCCCTGGGACTTTATGGGGTTTGCTGTAACCTCTTCAAAGCCTGGAATGCAATTTTCTCCTATGTTAGGTGCTAATGCAGCTTCAGCACGTGATTCCAGAGTATTTCAGTGAAACTGACACATAAAATCTTTTTCTGAAATGGAGTTTTTTGCTAAGAAAGACACCATAAACTTGCTGAATTCACTCTTTATAAGTTCGAACAAGATACCCCTAAATCTTGTGAAATGATTTTTTTTTTTAAATAGATAAACCCTTAAAAATAGATGTATCATCAACACTTTTGACAAATTAATTACTGTGGTCAGGAATTGTGTGCTGCCATATTAATGCAGAAAAAAACAAAATGCAGAGAATACAGTTACTGTAACTAGACTGAGAACTTTTGACATCTTAAGTGAAATAGAAAAGCAAATGTGCATCATTTAACATATACAATGCAGAATTTAACATAACACAAATGTTCCTCTTGGATGAGGTGTTTTTTAGAGAGGAAATAATGTAAATTGCTTATAGAGTCAGGCTTGTTGAATAGAACAAGAAAAAGTGGGACAGGATTTTGCTATAGAGACTTCTTAGTGGCTTTTGAGGAGAGGGTCTGTTCTCTGTCTCACACTGACACATGATAGCATTTTTGGATCTGATCCTGAGTGCAGCAGTTCCAAAGGTGGAAACACTGACACGTCGTGCTTGCAGGCATTGATGGCCTGTGGTTTTTTGCTTTATGAATGCAATAGATAATGACATCTACCACTGAAAAGTGCTTTAGACTTTCACATAAGAAGAGTTATCTATGTACAAGGTATTGTAATTTAATCTGTTTTTCTCTGCAAATGCTGAGATTTATGTTTATTCAGCACCTTTTTTAATCTTTTGTGATAGTGGAAGCTATAAAAATATTGGGTTTGATTATAGTGCACATAAGAAAAACATCTGAAGGTGAAACTGGATTTTGCATAACATAATCTGAAGACAAGTACATGAACAAAGTGATTAAATTATACCGAAAGAAGTAATTCACTGAAACTAGCAATGCTGGCAGGTTAACATTGTGTTTGACAGCCTGTGGTAAAAGTTCTGCATTACCGTTATGTGAAGAAACTATTTGTGGAAGCAGTGTATATTAATCTCAACAGATACTGGGGAAAAACATTTCTTGAAGGTAGCAGTGAAAGAAGCAGCTGCCCACTAAGATGATTAATGATTAGAAGTACTGCTGATATTCCTCATGTAGAAAGATTGCTTCCTTCAGGAGAGAAACAGATATTCACCACGGAGAGTTTCAAGTTATGTCACCATCCAGAATCCCAATTAAAACATTGCAAAGGTTGGCATCCTGCTAGACAGGACCCTTCACCTCTCTCCTCTCTTGAAACCACAGTGAAGAAGAACTTAGAAGAAATCATGCCTACTTTCCCACTGATTTAAGTGTAATGTGTGTAGTTAGCCCCCAAACTGCTCAATGCCAAGGATGTCACGCTATGGCAAAGGCAGCTTTAAAATTTCATCTTTTAAAGGTTCATTCCAGAAGCTTTTTCTTCTGGATACCAAGCTAGATGAAATTTCATCTGATCAGATAGGACTATTTTGTCAATCTTTAAACCCACCTAGATTTATAGCCTACATGGTTAAGAGTGCCTCTGAGTCCAAGTTATGGACAGGAATGATATTATGCTAGGGACTGTATAATCAGAGTTAAAAACTGTTCCTAGCCCCAAAATAGGTAGGAAAATATATGGGGAATAACAGACCGGGTGCATCAATGCTAAGAGGTTAACTGGAAACTGGTAGGATGCTTTCTGAGATATGTCTTAGAAGTGTGATGATGTTATTTTACAGGAGGCGAGATAGCTTGGAGTTTCTGCTAAACTAGCACCACTGTCACCTGTTGCAAAAACAGACAGGATTGGGTTACCTTTTGCAGCGTAGACAGCAGCAGAAACATGGGTTATCCGTGAGCAATGACATGAACATGCAGAACCAGCTAAGGTTGTATACTGGGCTTTTTTGAAATAGGCATAAACAAGTAGGCTATGCTTATGGAATAGTTGCAGTTGTCATGGTGGCTCACGGTTTTGTTTGGAGTTATATTAGGAGAGGATTAGGTGGGCAGAACGAGAGAGGAGGAAGTAAGGAGCTAACAGTAAAGCTGATGTATTAGGAGGAATTTGCACTGCAAAAAGTGCAGGAAACACTGATGGCACCATCAAAGTTCACTGATGCCTGCTTAGATAGTTTCTGTAGTGGCTTCATCACATCTTAGTGTGATTATCTCCCCTTTGCAGTTTCTGTCCCAAAGTCCGCGGGGCTTTGAAAGTTAGAAGGAGCAAAACCAGTGCTAGCTGGACTTATATTTGCATGTTTCTGCTTCTGCAGAAATTAATGGAGTTATGGCAATAAATTTTTAGTGGTTTTTTCTTAGTGTTTTGTTTAGACCTTTTCTGTCAAAGTTAAAAAAAAAAAACAGAAAGTAACAGTGCTTACTGATGTTACTTGTTTGAAGTTGACATTTTTTCAATTTTTTCTGTTTGGTAAGATCCTGAAGTTCATACCACTCTTCTGTGCAATTTGCATGTTCTTGAGAACCTTTTTTCTTGTATGTTTTCACCTTTTGGTTAATGAAAGTATCTATTCAGTGACTGCAAGAACTACCGAGATTTCTTCTGCTTTCATTGTCAATATTCACTAACTTTTCTTTAGGTTAATAATACAACATAATTTTCTTAGTATCAGGAATGATACAATCCAGCACTTTGAATGGTGGGTTTTTTTAGCTATTGCTATACTGACTGGGAGGGAGCTGTCACATTAGTTTTGAATAGATTTGCTGGTATCTATCTAAGTATAACTTTACACTTACATAATCTGATATATAGGTCCAAAAAAAAAGTGGCTATTTTTTACAATTTTAATGAAAAAGTCATATATAAAAATCCACTTAAGCTTATCTAATGAATAATAGCAATTATTAAATAACTTCTAATTTTGAGAGTAATTTAATTAATCTGTGCCTGATGGGCATTTTAATGATGTGGATGGTAACCATCTCTACCACATGCTGTCAGGTCTGGCTCCTGCTTCAGTTAGAGATCAGTTTGGGATGGAAACACTGAGCCGAAGGTGTGCTAAACACCTTTCAACAGGTTCTCAGTTTGCATTGTCTTCTGGTAAAAGACCTAGAGAAGATCATGTGCTTCGCTTCTTTAGATCTCACTGCACCAGTCAATGACTTGCACACCTCCGTCTTCACAAGGGGCAGTTCATCTTCATTACTGTTGTAGTGCAAGTCCCTGGCGTTGCCCAGAACATTGTCATCTCATTTTCATGTGAGAGTATAACTAAACCCTTTGTCCTGAACTTCTCCGTGTTCCTTCCATGTCTATGCAGAAGCATTTGCTTGGAAATAACATGGTAGATTACAGAAGAGGAACTGCTGGCAGAGGCTTCTTTTTCTGAGCACTGCAAGTCCCAGTAGCTATGTCCTGCTCCAGCCTCAGTTGCCTCAGGGAGGTCAAGGACTCCTTGTATAATTCTCCAGCATACTTGGCTCTGGCGTAAGGCCTAATTCTGCTTAACTGTTGTCAAAGCTACTGAATATGGAGCCTACCTGAGGTCTACTGTTACTCAAAACAAGTTCTAAAGGAAAACCTTGAGGTAAAGCCAGACATCCAAATGGAAGGATGCTAAGCCAGTATACAGAGAATAGTGAGTATTCTGCTCCATTCCATTTCCACAAGAAAGTGTCATAAACATGATCTTCTTCAAAATCAGTCTGCAGATTTGTCTTGGATAGTGAGTGTTGCTTGACGATCTCTGGATTCTTTCTTGTTTCTGTAAAGAACAATAAATTATACATATTGTGTGAAGAAAGAAGGAAACACGTCCTTGCTTTCAGAGCTATTTGGTATTTAAAAACAAGGTCAGAATGGAGTTAATAGATATCCAGTTTTAGTTTGAAAAAAAATGTATTTTCTTGATTTAGTTATTTATTTGAAATCTTGTACCTGAAGATGTACGAGGAATCACCATCTTGAAGTTAAATTCACATATGCATCTATGTTCAGTTAAGTTCTTTTCCTACAAAACTGGACATGTCCATTTATATGTTTGAGACATCAACATTAAGTACTGACAATGTGGATCTCAGTGAATATGTTGCTTATTCTCCACAAGCTAATTACTGCTTAAAAATTGATGAAATTCTGAGGACCATAGAAGTTTTCTGAAGTAGTGTCTGGAGGTTTTCCTTTTTCCTTTCTTGCTCTTTTTATTCTTTTTGCAGCTAACTGAAAACTGTCTCTGTAGGGTTCTTTCTGTTTTCCTTCCAGCTTACTAAAACTTCCTTTCCTTAATGTTGCTTTGATAAAGGCTCCACTACTTTAATATATAATTTTCATTGTGACTTTCATTGCTGCAATTAAGTGGCTAATTGAACAGTTTATAATGTGTGTGCCTAATTGCTTCTGCAAGAGGTTAACTGTGAAAGGCATAGAAAATTAACACACAAAATGTTGCCTAGGTTACCTTTTACTGAATAAAGCCTCAGAGATTTTGTTTACTTTGCTGTTTATGGGCAATGAAACTCCTGAAGAAGTTTTAATATGAAACTTCTTTTCATATTGAATCTTAGATTTCAACTACAGTGTAATATGCCATAGTTTTAAGAAACTTCCATGAAACATAGGTATAGAAAATACATTTGGGGTTTAGGGTCCAAACTGCTGTAAAAGTTGCAAGTTAAACTTTTCCTGCTTATCTTTAAAAAAATAGCAGCAATTCGGATTTTTTGGGTTGTATTTAATAAAAATAGAGCAAAACTGATACTAGTCTCAAAGAATACCTCCAATGGGTTTCTCACCTAATAAACAGACGTTTAATCTGCCTTTGCTGTTTATAATAATACACGGGCTTTAGAACAACTTTTATGCAAAAAAAATAGTAAAATACTGGTCACGTGGAAGGGTGTTGCCAGTTGTTCCAGTTGTTCCCTGGGCTCTGCACTGAGTGAAATGGAAGACAGCATGGTGTAAGATCAAGTCTAAAAAAAATTAGAAAAATACAATCTTCTCAAGTGTATCTTCGGAGTTACCAATTTTTTTAAAAAATAAGGTTTAATGTCATCATTTTATTATTATAAAATAATGCAATTATTTTATTATACAGATTGTATTTATGATACAGCTACAGCAGAATGAAATGCTGCATTTGGCAAATCTTTGTTTTCAGGCAGCTGGGGTTGTAAATGTGTTTTCTGTATACCTTCCCACTTTCTTGTCACCCTAGTGGTAAAAAACCAAGCAGCTTATTTGAACGTTCTCTGTTGACTAGCAGAGCCAGTACAATACTGCTTTTAGGAAGGAACATTTCTTGTGTTGACCTTCTTCTCCTCTGTGTATAAACTGGTATCCTCCCCCACTTTCTTTACGACTTCTGAAATTCACCACTTTCCCTTTTCTTAATCATACTCATTTTCCTTCTGTAATCCTTTTGATTACAGGCCCTGTACATTTTTGGTCTGGGCCTGTTATTTTCTTCCCTACACCAAGCGAGACCATGATGTTAATGACACAGGCAAATGTTCTTAATCTTTCTAAAGCTGAATGTTGACCCAAGTAGATGTCTGTATTAGTTATGATCGGCAAGGTTGTATTCTTCTGAACTTGCAGAATTTCAGCAGTCTAAATGGTCGTTTTTGAAAGTCTATATAGGTGTCTTTCCTTTTATTATACATGAATGTTCTATGACTTTTCAGTTTACTGAAGTTATTCATACCATATTTGAATTTTTGCTACCTCCATTAACTCCAATGTGTGGTTTTTTTCCACACAGGATTTAACAACTTTGAACGCATATGTGACAAAGAGTTCATAATACGTAGAGCAGCCACCAATCGCGTCCTGAATGTCTTGCGCCACTGGGTCTCCAAGCATTCTCAGGTATTGTCTTGTTGCACTCTTCTCTCCATCTGTAACATGTCTATGTTCTCCTTACAAAACATTTTTAGGCAGTTCTGCCCTATAGTGTAGTGGACGTCAAACAGCCCACAGAGTCAGTGCTGTAATTATCATATGGAAGATTAGCTTGTAAAAACACACTGTTAAGCAAGTGACGAATCCTTCACCTAGCCTTGCAAAGCTCTCCTGAAAATACCCAGTTACAACATTATTCCCGCTAACACTGGGTGAGTGTTTTACTGTTGCAGTCAACCTGGGCTAGTGGAGGGTGTCCCTGCCCATGGCAGGGGGTTGGAACTAGATGGGCTTTGAGGTCCCTTCCAACCATAGATTCTATGATTCTATGATATAATGAGCAGGTTGGATTAATCTTTCAGATTGTCAGTGTTCATGCCACAGGCAGCTTGGTTTGGTTACTTTGACTGAATGGGTTAAAATATTTGTACTTGCATCCAGTTATTTATTTGTTTGTTTGTTTGTTGTGAAGGCTATATGGAAAGAGGCATCAGTCCTCCATGTTGATCCCTCTGCAACCATGACAGGACTGTGGGTCTGATACATAATCATAACACTGTGTTGGCAGAGGGAGGGGAAGAAAAAGAAGTCTGAGCAGCTAGTAGAATTCCATAGATAGCCATGTCCTTTAACCTGCCAGGTGAGACAAATGTTGGAAGATTTTGGCATGCATGTAGAAGCCTACCAGGAAAATTATTGAAAGAAACAGAGGAGAGAAGGAGAGAAAGAGGGATGGAGGGAAAAAAGGGAGGAGGGAAAGAAAGAAAGAAAGAGGAAAGGAAAGAGAAAGAATGAGAGCACTTTGGAAGCAAATGAAAGATTTTTTGTACACCTTGGATAGATGGTACTTCACGGCAATTACAGAGTGCTTTGTCCCTGCAAGCTAATAATCAAGAACACTTATCTAAAAATGGTTTAATGCACAGCTAGCTGCAGCAATGTCAAACTGTCCTATGTCAAACTCAATTACCTTTTTTCCATGTAATGGGCTTAATTTTCATAGAGGTTAATTTTGCTGGAGAATGAAGTCAGTAAGAAATGCATAAGTGGGAAAATTGGTTGTGTTTGAAACGCTGAACAGTCCAGAAGAGATTAATAAAACCTCTCTTGATAATGGGAATGATTAAACATTTTGAGTTACTGGAAAAAAACCTATGTACACCAAGTTCTTTCTGACTACCTGTTAAATAAAAATTATTGCATGGCAAAATCTTGAGCTGTCATGGGAACAACAGAATTCTGTTATTACTGTTCTGTGTTATGGTAGTGTACCATACATACTTACTGTGTCCCTGCCACAGTTACTATTAGGTAATTGCTATGAGTTGAGTTGACCCTCTATGCTAATTGAAAGATGCTTAATTAATGTGAATGCGAAAATGTTAGGAGTCATCAGACCCTTGTCTACATTAAGCAACTATCTACAACTAGTTAGACTGAAGTTTAAGTTTCAGAGCTGATCCTGACTGAGTTGTGATGATTTTCTATCATAAACAGAAAGTAACTGTGAAGAGTGCAAGCTTTGTCATTGTAGCAATTAATCAAAAATATACTTTTGCACATACTTTTACATAATGTTTGCAATTAGTATTCTTTAAAAAAATATTAAGAGAACAAAGGTAATTAAGAAGACAAAGTTAATAAGGAAAAATTCAACACTCTGCATTTTCAAAGTGGAAGCTATTACCTGTGCTCCCTGGTTTCTCACTGCCTTTTATTTTTTCTATGGCAAGGGTGGCAGATTTTAATTCTCTAGCTCTCTTAATCCAGTATTCCAGTATAGCAAATATTTTAAAATGTGAGGGCTTTGGCATAAAAAGTAATGAATGCTACAGCAACAGAGCATGTAATCAGCTTTTTGTGTGGTTTACTTGTGAGACTAGGGAGAGAGAAAGGAGAGAAGACCTCAGCAAACCAGAAATGACTGACTAGTTTCTGCCAAAAAAATATGGGACAGGACTCTTTTAAAGAAGGCAAGTGAGGAATTACTGTCTGGCCGAATAGTATGAAATGTTGGCAGTAAGGATGTATAGTCCTGGGAAAGCAGTAGCTCAGAGCCTTATTCTACAATAACAACACAAACTGCAAACCAGAGAACCCTTTGCCACCAGTGTCTAGTGAAGAAATGCTTATTAGATTTCCAAAATGACAAAACAATGTAAGCATTAAAATTCTATGAGATCAACAGGCCTGCCAAAAACTTTATTACATTTTAAGGTATTTGCATCATTCTCTGGCCACTTAGTGCATTTGAGATATCCTTCACTTTCAGCAGCAGCCAAGGACAGGTTTTATTTTATTTAAAAAAAAAGAAAAAAGTTAACAAAGTAAGTTGATATTCGCAAAGGTAAACATCCGATTCAGTACACTTTGCTGATACTATTTTCTCTCCACTTGGCTTTGAATTTGCTTTTGCTGCAAAAACTCACAACACCAAACAGGCAATTTCTGTCCTCTGTGGGAGAGGCTTCTCCCACTGTCTGGTAGACTGTTCTTGTGATGTGCCTGAGGTCCTTGCAGTCATTACTAGCCTGCACCACTATAAAAGGTGACCTACTGTGCACATTTTTTTCTGCCAAAGTGCCATTTCCTTAATACTAGCTGCAAAGAAAAGCAAAAATATTAGATGGGTAAACTGTGAGGCTTTCTTTAGTTTTCTTTTTAGGGTGTGAGATGCCACTACAGACATGCTTACTGTTGTGGCATGTGAGTAACCCTGCAGCATAACTGACTCTGTTCTGGTGCTCTCTGATCCACCAGTGACAGTCAATTCTCAGCAAGTTATTTGTCTGCCTAAATTATTGTACTGATTTACAGTGTTCTAGTGCCCAGAGCACACTGCTGCACATTCACACAGGAATGTGCGGACTGCGTTCAGAAATGTGTGCAATTTAAAGAGACTAATATACAACCATCTATTGAAAGTGCTCTTACATATATCATCCCACTTAGTTATAACCTGCCCTCCATCCCTTCCTCTGGATCCCTTTGGCTTGCTTTAATGTGCTGCTCTTAAGTGTATAATAATGTGGGTCGGGGTTAGAGCGTGAACCAAGGGATAGAGGAATTATTAAAACAAATGGTTCACAGCCTTGTATTTCTTCACTTTTTTCTAGCAAATCCTTGGCCGGGGTTTGTAGGGTCTTTCCTCTGCTGGGCTATGGAATGAATTAGCTTTCTACAGTATCTTGCAACTTTGTCAAAACCAGAGTTGTGGATATTTCAGGGTTGTTTTTTGTTTAAAACATGTGCTTTTTAAAATTTATCTGAGTGTGAACAGTATTTCATGTATAAACTTGTCCATGGCCAGAAAACAGAATCCATTAAAATGAACGATTTGATCTATTCAGTGAGGATGTGCTTTCATAAAGCATTTCTTTTTAATCTTGAAATCATACTAAATGATGCTTAGAAAAAGGATTCATTAGTTTTAAAACTTGGGTCACACACTGTAGGAGCCTCACTTAAATTCCAAGTAAATATATAGTGATAATGCCAGATCTGCAGCCCTTTCAGGAGCACAGAAGGAACTAATTAATGTCCCAAGGCACAGATAAAAATTTGGGAAAAAACTTCGTCACAGGATGTGACATACACGCTTTGTTTTTACCACACTGAGCAAGAGGAATCAAACCTCTATTGCTCATCAGCCAAAGGCAGCACAGTGTGAAAGATGGCTTTCCAGGTTTTCCAGGTTTTTTTATTTACATTTTTGTACTTTTTGTTCCACATCCATCCTCTTTTTTCCCCTATTGTTCTCTGTCATTTTCATTCAGCCACCTACAACCCAACAAAGCTTTCTTTTTGCTCAAAATAACAGCAGAATGTTCATGTTTACATTTCATTTTTGAAATGTAATTGAGAGGAACAGCATAGGATTCTCCCGTTGTAAACAATAAAAACACATATGATGAGGCAGACAGTCATTGTGAAGACAAGAGCATTGATGGGAACAGAAAGGGCTTCCAAGGATAAAACTCCCACTGACTCCTGTAGAGATGGAAAAATAGGAAGGGAAAAAGGGAGCCAATAGGAGAAAGTCTTTGTATGATTTTCATTATCTGAGTGAGATTTTGCAGCCTCATTGTCTTTGTTTAACAATACTTTCATGTCTTTTACCTAAACCCTTCATGGTACAAAATCAAAGTTTTCCTGCTTCTGTGGCAAGCATATTGAAATGGAGCTTGTCCAAGGGGAAAGCTTTTGCATCTGCTGATGAAGAAAGAGAGGCTGGCTTCTCCAGACTTCCCAGTTTTGAAGGACAGCTGGGTGCTTGTTCCTGTTGGCTTCTTTGCAGATCTCAGCTGGAATGAATTGGCAAATCTTAACTCTCTCACAACCTAGATGGCTTCCAGACAGTGTCAGTGAGTTATGAAGTTACCACAAGATCTGGAGAGAAGATCAAGGCTTGAATTTTGAGAGTATAGGTCATGATACCATGCTTGATGCCTGTCTTGCTCCAGCTGTGAAATAATCTACTGCAAGTCATTTTCTTGCTCATACTGACAAAGCTGTGTTGGATTTTCAACAGAAAGATGGAGTTATTGAAAGCACTTAGGGATAATGGAGGACACCTGTATGCAGAGAATTGTCCAAGCAAAGATGATTTCAGTTAGTTAAAAATCGTTTCAGTGCACATGAATTGGCCAATTCCGTTTTGTACATTGGCAAAAAAATAAGATAAAAATTCCTTTATTCCAAGCCCCACTTGGCTCGCGTTTAAGGGCAGAAAGTAATGAATATGATGCCTGGCAAAGTTACAGTAGGTTTATTGCAGAAATGTGAACAAATCACACTTAAACCGCACTTACTGCATGATAGCAAGATGAGCTGTATTTTAACTATATTTCAAATAAACCCCTAGGATCCGTGGCCTCCGCCTTGAAACAGCAAAGAAGTTTCTGAGGTTCTTTCTGAAATAAACAGATGTCATGATACGAATTGTAAACTGCAGAAATAGAGACGTCGCTCCAGAGAGAGGCAAAGCAAGGGAACCCCGAGTGAGCCTTCCAGCATGCTGTTGGTCCCTTAGTGAAGAAATCCAGTTTGCATAAACTTATACCCTTTGCAGAATACCATTATGCATTGAATAGTAATGCACTTAATTGTTGCTATGCTCTGTCCAAACATCACAGAAGTGTAAGGGTTTCCTATCCCATGACCCTTCAGGGAACGTGAGTCACCCCCAGAACAGTAGCCAAGCTTGCAGTCAGTCAAACTAATTAGCGGTACTCTGCACCCACTTCTGCTGGAGCCTGACAGGTCCTTCTTCACTGAGGTCTTTCTGCAAAGCTCTTGAACATACTAGAACCCAAGACTTAGAGGCAGGGTTGTCACATTTCTCATCTGTCCTGAACACTTTAATCTGACAATACATAGGGGCTAGATTCTTCTTTCAAGGTTTCTTTTTACTACAAGGTTACACAGTGCTTGGATAAGGAGAGGTTTGTCTTGTATGTGCTGAGAATTACTCAGTCATGCTATTAACATAGCTTGTTCTTTTAACCTGATTATATTCCATCAGGAGTGACAGGCTAATGCTGATACTGTAGAATCAGGACTGGCACTCTTCCCCAAATGATGACTGTCTCTTTGCATTTGAAACTAACTGGAATCCAAAGTTCTTGCCCTTTGCTTGCTTCTTGAAGTGAGCCAGGTTTACTTCAAGTTCAGGGATGAATTTTGCCAGTTATAATAACTCTGCCTTCCACGTGTGTAAATGTTTTATTGCAGGTTAATTTATAAACATTTCCCTCAGCACAATTGTATGTGATAGTTGAAGTGTTCTTTTCTGCTGGAAAATTAAATATTGTTATAGAGGACTTCAGTTAACTCTGATAAAGTTTGATCTGCTGTATATAAGATGCCATTGAGATAACTGTCTGTTTACGCTTTGGCATGAGAGCAGATACATTAAAAGTGTAGGGCAAATGCCATCTATCAAAAATACTCCAAATTCCTTGTAACAGTCTTTCAGTAGATCTCTCTCCTCTCCTGGAGGTCTCCAATACTGGGTTCCCAGCAGGATTTTATCATTAGCCCATCACTTTGAAGTAATCAGTTATAGCCAGTAGCAATGGTAGTCTTTCTCAGTGTCTGTGCCCATCTGCTATTTTCAGTTTGCTGCTGCAGTTGGGGACACAGGACAATGATTCTGCACACAGTATCTCCAGTTTGTACGGATACTTATAGAGACATCCAAAACCCTCACTCTAGCTTTAAATGCAGGTTTCCCTCCCTTTCACATCTGGCATTTTTAATCCTTCATTAGATTTTTCTTCTCCCTTCACTAATTTAACTCTTCCTTCTTCTCCCTCAGGACATTTTCTCTTTGAGATGCCTATTAAAATTTTCCCATCTCCAGCTATTATGCGAAAGTCCCACCAATTTCTGTCTTTGCCCAAGGTTTTTTCTTACTTGGTATCTCTCTGGTTACTTCACCTTGTGTTTTAGAAATGTGACCACTTGTTCTTTCCCTATGTTTCTCTTCTCTACTTCTCCCTGTTTCCATGGAACACATCCCTCTTCAGTTTCTCTTATTTGTGGTTTACAGATTGAAAAATTCTCACTATGTCATTAGTCACAAGATGAAGAGAAGTGGCTAGGAAAAAAATTCAGTGCATCGAATCTTCTTGCTTGTACTGATAACTTCAGCCACATCTGGGAGCATCTGTGGAAAGACCGTGGGCTGTGCTTGCCAAGACTGGGAACCTGAATTGGAAAGCAGTCAGCTCCCTTCCTTCCCTGCTTAAAAAAAGGCTTCCAGCCTGGGAGGCACTCTCAGTCAGCTGGCTAGAGACATCCCCCCATCCGTGACAAGCCCTTCCAGCTCAGAGCGTGATGTTCAGGTGGATGGCACGTTCCACCAATGCTGGCCAGAGCATCTGGAGAACTTTCCATTCTCAGGTCTCCTCAGAGCATAATACCATGTCAGAAAAAAATTAGAATTAAAAAGAGAGAGAAACTAATAAAATGAGTCCAAATGCATTGAGCGAAGACTCTCACGAGGGAGTAGTGCTACATTTATCCTGACGACTAGTACTCCTCCTCCTCCCTTTCACATTGCAATCACAGGGTGCCAAAGCCAGCCTGCCAGTTGGCTTTTTTGCCTTGTAAGCAGGTGCCTGAGGAGTTGAAAAGTTGGCTGTAGTTTCAGAGCTGAACTTAGGTGAGATTATTTTTACATGAAGCATGTAGGGTTATGTTGAAGTTGGATGATGCAACTCTGTGAAAGGGTTCCCTCTAGAATTTCTTTGTGGTTTCTCCATGCACAATTCCTTCCCCTCTCCTCTCCTTCCTCTTCCTTCTCTCTTTCTGGTGTTTTCTGTAGTCCTTATCACTGGTGTACTCAAATATAAATTAGGTTCTCAGGTTTTAGCTCCCTTTTATTTGTCTAGGTTATTCAATGTTTCCTCACATTGTTTAAATGAAGAATGTTTCCTCTCCCTTAAGAAGATTTAAAGAAATGGGGAGGAAAAGCTTTGGGATTTCACTGAGCCCATGTCAAAACTTGAAAATTATATTACCGATAGTAAATCTGCATATTTCTAGTTATACCTCACCAGCATAGCTTTCTGCTGCCTCTGCTGCAGTCTTTCTTCTGGCCAGTGATTCCAAGATTCCAAATCCATCATCCTTTTTTTTTTTTTTTTTTTTTAACTCAGCTGGAATAGGTTGCTTCTGAAGCACTTCTCATACTGCAGCACAGCTTTCCTAGCTCCTCCTGGCAAGGGAATGTGCGTGCACTTTATAAAGAGAACATTGCTGTCTAATCCTGTGCATGGTAGAGATGAACAGGCTGGTTATGAGTCTACTTAAAATGTAGTCATGCTGACTTTGGTGCTCTGTAGTTACAAAGGAGGCTTTTGCTTTCATAGTGCATGTGGGTGACAGCAAAATTAATACACTTCTCTCTGTTGCTGCAGTCTTCTACTGCTAGAAACTTCATTAAGTTGTGCTGAACATGGTGCATGATGCTTTTGATTGGTTGGGAACTTCATACATCCTATTCTTATCCTAGGTGACTTCAGGGCAGACCTCCTACTTAACTCATCAGCTGTCATTTTTTCTATATCTGCACATTTCGTAAGTGGTTTTGCAGTATAAATATTAAATAACAGGGAAGAAATATCTTTTCCCATTACTGACAGTAATGGACTTAAAAATAAAAGTTTAAATTTTGTTTGGATATCTTAGTTAATTTCTCTGCTTAAGTCAAATTAAAATCTGAATAAGACCCACAAATCTTTAGGCTACCGTGGACTCTAAAATATATTAGAGGTATGTGTCCTCTCATGAAGGATTAGACCACTGTCAGATTGAAATCTGCCTGCTGGAAAATTGAATGTTTTTTGTCTGACTGACTGTATTCCTTCTGTGATATGTAAATCTCAACTAAAAGTCTCTTTGAACATTGGGGTAGTCTAAAACATGCAGCCATTTAAATGTAAACCGGTATAGTGGGTTTACTCAGGCTTGCCAGCCCTCACTGCTGAGGATGGTGGCAGGGTCTTTTTGCAAGTCCTTCCAACAGCAGGAAGAAATAGTGAAATGTGTTAGCAGGTGATACAACAGATAACAATGTCAACAAAGTAGTCTAAAATTATGTAGAGTTAAGTACGTCTACACGTTTAAGTGCAATAATTTCCCTAGATTTTTTATACATTCCTTATCACACAGGTATCTCAGTACCCCCCAGATCATGAACTTCAGTGGAAAAATAGATTAGCTCTCCAGTTTTCTTCTCAATCCCACCTGTTTTCATTTTTTCAGGTTTTTTTTCTCCTCACATTATAAGAAACAGCTGGCATACCTGCAGCTGCTGGAATACCTCCAGGCACAAAGAAAGAGATTGTGGGCAGTAAGACAACAGCTGCAGAAACTACATGGACATAGGATCTGTGCTGTGGGAGGACTGTGCTGTGAAGTGACATCTAGTTGTGGTCAGGCTGGCGTAGAGGTGACAGCAGCAGGGACTGAAGGAGTCGCAGAAACCAATGCATGCTCTGTCTCTAATCCCTAATCAGTTCCTATCATCCAGGATTGTTTGGGCTGGCTATGCTGATAAAGGGTCTAGGATTTCTCTTTTTTTCTGAGGTTAGAGAAATGGATTTGTCCACCATAAAGTTCCTTCCAAAGCCAGTGTAACTGAAGTGGTAGATAGCTCTGACCCTAGGAACTAAGTGTTCATGTAGCTTGCCAACAGTATGAGTTTTTCCAGCGATTCCAGGACTACTGTCTTGCAGAGATTACTCAACAAACATGTTTTGCTGTTAATGTACAATGTATTTATTCTCATTACTTATAGGAATTAGTTTGTGAACATGCAAAACTGGGAGCACTTCTGTTTTGCTGGGTCTGATATTCATAGGTGAGGCTTCCCCATCCTGATTCACAAATTAAATAACTTTTAAAATACAGACTTTTTTTGTGATAAATTCAGTTGCAATAAAGCAAGACTTCCTGAGAAAAATCATCCTGTAATGAAAATAATCAACCAATTATGGTTTGAAAAACATACTTGGAGATAAAAAGCTGATCATGTTGTTGAGATTTGCCCATTTACAGTGGCAGGTGAGAATTTTACCCAACATGCTAAATGATTTGTCAGTTCTTGGATATGTTCTCTGTTCATTGACGGTATTTTTGCAGCATGACTAGCAAAGATACCCAGCTTCTTTTATAGAATGTCCATCATCAACCTATAGGACAGACAGTACTATTATTAATTATGTTGGTTGCTTAAGCTTGTGCAGACTCAAGGCTTCTCCTTCAGCTAAATTTTGATAGTTTCATACTTCAAATGGTTTTCTTTTAAAAATCACTGGAGTGAACAGTACTTTCATGTAGTTTAGTTACATTCCTCATGCTTTCAGTGATTAGTCCCATTTTCATACCCTAAATAAATAATCATCTCTGTCTACTTTTGCAAACAGGCTAAAACAGTTCCTAAAGGAGGCATTTTGGACAATGGCTACAGAAAAATTATTTTATAAAACAAATGCAATGCTGTACACAGAACTATTTTTTGTTAGTTTTTGAGGCATATGTAACCGTTCAAAGTCTAATACTGCGCAGGTTCCTGTTATGCAACATCCTCTAATATGGACAAACATCACAAAAAACTTAAGACACAGGTATTAACTGTTTTCAAAACATGGATTAGCTCTGGCCAAGTTGAGAAGACTCTTGAAGGGTACAAAGGGATGCTTGTAACAGGAGGGAAATACCCAGGACATTGCTGGTGGGCGACAGCAGGGTATTTCTGAGCACTGACATTTTGAGCAATAAACTTTCTCAAAAAGTGCTCTAAGTGTGGCTGTGACACCACTTCGTTTAATGAACATGCATCCTCCTCCTCATCTTAAGTATTTCATCCCTTTTCCAAACTAAGCATCACCTTCCTTTGTGACTTTGGGTGCACTCTGGTGCTCCAGTTTCCCCTCAAGTGAAACGTGATGTGAGGACATATGTCTTCACTAGGGGTGGTTCTTCTCAGAGACGTGTATCTCCAGAAATCCTGTGAATTTAGGAGCCTGTCGTAACAGAGAGGGTTGTAGCTGATTCTTTGGGAAAATTAACATTTCCCAGTTTCAATAAATTTGTGGCTTCCCTTCCCATGGAAACAAGCAGGGGCTTGCCATAAACATAGAGTCATAGAATCACAGAATGGTTTGGGTTAGGAGGGGACCTTAAAGATCATCTAGTTCCAACCCCCCTGCTGCAGGCAGGGACAGCCTCCACTAGACCACGTTGCCCAAAGCCTCGTCCAACCTAGTCTTAAAAAACATGGTCGTGCTTGCAAGTAACTGTGGGTTATCAAGGAAGATCTGTGATGCACTAGATGACTGAAGGGTTTGGGTTTAGTTTTCTTATTGAAATGCTAACTTTGAGCTCAATAAAAGCTTTTTTGGAGTCTACTCCTATAAGTTCCCATCTTAAAGTTCGTACATTGTTCTATTCTTCCATTTTCTCCAGTATCAGAGATCGACAGGTTGTTGGGGTTTCCTGTCAGATATCAGTCTACCTTAGAAATAATTACAATGCTGAAGCTCTTAAGTGCAGTGCCAGAGAGCACTAGTCTGATTTATTGAGCTTATTAGGTTGAGTACTCCACAACATGGAACAAAAAGCAGGCCTTTCCAAAAGAGTGAGTATGAGATAAGAAATACCAGAGTGGGAGGCAGATAAACAGAGAAACTTGAGAAAACAGTGAAAAAAGTGTCCAGCCTCACTAGGCAGTGGTCTCGGTATTGCAATTAAACTGTTTTTCTGCTTTTATAGGAGAAGACAGAATAAGGCATTTTGTGGGTGGCATTTTTGGTGAGATGCAATTCTTGCTTTAGAAGAGAAAGGTTAAGTGATTTGCCCATTACTACACAGAAGACAAAGGTCAGAAAAGCAGATAAATGACAGCCTTTTGGGCTCCCACTTTTGTAACCTGTTCACTACAACAGCTTTCCAAGTTTTCTAAATAGTTTCTAATCTAATAGCACAACAAACAAACAAACAAACAAAAATGAAAATGCAAAACTCACAAAAGTGTATCCTTTCAGTTATTTGATCAACATTGTTAAAGCAAAAGGAAGTAAAATTGTTTTCCTTTGTAGGATTTTGAGATGAACAGTGAGCTGAAAGGGAATGTGTTCAATTTGCTGGAAGAAGTTTTGAGAGACCCTGACCTCCTGCCACAAGAAAGGAAAGCTACTGCAAATATACTGAGGTAAATACATTTCTAATAATTTAGTATGTTAACTGTAGCATGTGAAATAGGGGATTATGTATCATAGAATTCACAGGGTTTTGTTTTTCTCCAGAGTATTTAATTTTGAAGGATTACTGGTTTATTAGCTATTGTGGTTTAAGTTTCATTCATAAAAATACCATCCCAGCAGGAAAAAATGCTTCCTAGTAAAGCAGCAAACCACTCACTATAATACCTTGAGGAACAACTATCTCAATAATGAGATAGGAGTTATCTGCTAAGTGCATGAGAGGCTGGTGATAGCCTAACATGTCATGACATTCTAACAAGACCATGCTTGCACCTTCCTTTGTGTTGACACCCAAGTCCAAAGTTCTTCGGGTAGCTTACAGAAAGGAATTCTTGTTTAATTAGTGCCATGAAATAAAAGACCTTTAAGCTTCTGCATAACCAGGACTCTTTAAATTAGGGTTAGAACACTTTATTTTGTTACTTAGGGTTGGTATTACAGAGTTGAGTGTCTAGTCATGCCAAAGAGACAAATTTTGTAAGCATTTATCAATGAAAATAATTTTGTCTACTGAGTGTGAGTATTTTATAGTAACTGATTTTCATGTAAATTGTGCTGCATTACTAAGCAGCAGTAAACATTGAAAGACTAGGCTGTTGTTAAGATACAATGAAAAAACAACAGAAAAATCTAATATGTGCTTTGTTAGTATTTTTGTAAGTATTCTGCTGGAAAGCCTATAAGAGTGCAATAAATGCAGTGTGTCTGAATTTTCTAAGGCTATTTGACAGGTTTCCCTATCAGACAATTACATGAAAAAAAATGTCAGAAGAATGAGGGGAAAGTAGTTCACCTGGAGGGAAGAAAGTCGAACAAAGGATAAGAAACAAAGATAAGTTCTTAAAAAAAGCACTTCATGCCAATGGGATCCTACTTAATTTTTACATAAATAAAAATAAACCTCCTTTTAAATTAAACTGCATGTACTGGTATTCAACATAAAAATAGTAAACTTGTTTCCTGTATTACCTTGGAAGAAACAGCAAGCAAGAAAAGCAAAAAAGATTAGGATAATGAGGTTTAATAATGTGTGTGACAGCAAAGGTTCTATCAGATTGCTCACAGTGGGAAAAATTATCTTAAGACCTTTTGCTTCTTAAGAAAATAGGATTGGCTGTTCCTGGCAGAGTAATGGAATAGATTTATAGGTTTGTAATATATAAGTTTGTTAGCAATTTCCTGTATCCAGTTTCCAAATAGCCAATGCCATTAGCTGTTGCATCAAAACATGGGACCTTAGTAATTATGTGTAAACTGTAAGTTGCCCCCCCATTTGCATTCTTTTACTGCTGTTCCATGAAATGGTAGGTATTGTTTGTCCTCTCTTTCCTTCTAGCACTTATTACTTTGGTATCTGAGCACAGTATACATTTCTTTCGCGGGGAAAAAAAAAAAGAAAAAAGAAAAGAAAAGTTAAATTCTGGAAGAAGTGAAAATTCTGAAAAAGTAAAATTTTTAAAAATTGAGAAATTGAGGGGGAGGGAAGCAAAAGGAATGACTAGTAGAAATAAAACAATACTCCAAAGTAAAATTCTAGTAAAAATGAAAAAATGTGTGCACAGAAATAGAACTAAAAGTTAATTAAAAATCAACTAATTTAAAATATTTTGTAGAAACAGATTGCATTTTTTAAAATCCTTCTTTCATAGTCATTATACTCACAGTATTTCTGGAAAGTATTGTGGCGCTTTACAAGCAGGCAAGTAAAGCATGGGTAAAATGACCTGTCCAAGTTCTCAGTGGGATTTTCTGTTGGAAACAAGTAGAGAATGAAGATTTCCTGAGATGTGGTCCTCAGCCAAACCATCTTTCTTCAGGGTTTGCAGCTATAAACCCTAATCCTGCCATATTTTTCAAACAACATAATTTGATTATAGTTGTGGTCATACAGAATCATAAATACTTGGTTACATTGCACAAACTAGCACTGGAAAAAGCCATTGATGGCTCAGCGTGCAGGACTATTCCCTTTGACTGAATGCTGCATGGATGTCCCACTTTCCTTCAAAACAAGGCATGAAATTTAAGCAATGGCTAACATTGGTTACCAAAAATCCCTTAGTGCTTTTCAAGACTGGCAATGCTGCTAATGTATATGCATGCTGGACACATCTGTCAAATATTTCGAAGCTAATTCAATTTCAATTCAATTTCAATACTATTTCAACACTAAGTCCAGTCAGCATCAGTGACACAGTATTACTGCCCCAAGGGTTCAGAAAACTGCTATGTTTTCTGTAGCAACCATATTTCAGTAGCAGCTGAAATTACTCCTGTGTCCTATCCATGTGTTTATTATATACACAAACGGCCCATAAACTTTCAAATCAAAGTTGTTGCATAACTAAACTTTCAGATAGAGTCTGTTGCATAAATACAACTTTTGTAATTTAAACTGTAGTTGAGCTGCAGTCAACAGGACATCAGGATATAGTTTCCAAGTTAAAAATGTTATTGCATAAAATGAACTGTCCCCAGGTCTTACACAGAGGAGAACTGTAACCTGAAGTTTTTGGGCTTGTTCTCCAGCCACACAGGAGGCAGTTATTTGCCAGGCATGTCAAATTTGTTAACAGTTAGCTGGTAAGGAAAAAATTAAGTCTCCAGGAATGAGAACTGCTTCAGGAGCCTTGTGAGAAAGAGTGTGTCGGAGCAATTCTGATTTTGGACAAAAAAAATCATTCAGGTGGGATGAAATGCACAAATGTGTCATATATCTCATGCTTTCGCTGAAAGGATGAGGTCTGGTTTTTAAATCACCTCAGGAAAATGGGTTGTCTGGTAATTAAGAGTGGTTTCAAAAAGCACCGTAGTTACTTCCAAAGATATATTCTCAGCAAGGCTACATAGTTAACTGAGAAGAGGAAATTACAGGATTTAAGAAAGAATCCACAGGTGAATGGAGTTGTTTATGTGTAACTGCAGATCTGTGACAATGACACAGGGGTGCACATTCCTTAATTTTTATTGCACATGAGGAATATTTATAAGCTTTAAAAAGACTGATCGATTTACTGGTCGTAAGCAGCGACCATGTGTCCCATGGAGGCCTGTGAACACATGCTTTGGCTGCCTCAGGAACCATCTCAGCTATTGGGACAGTAAGCAGGAGTCTCTCTGGTCCTCCACTTCTCAGCTTGGTAGAGGATTCAGAGGCAGAACCAGCTCCAGACTGTTCTTTGAAAACTTAACTTTTTAATAATTCAGAACATAAAGCTGAGGAATAGTTTCTGTCAGGAGAGTTTAGCTTTTCTGGCAGGTTGTAAAGGTCCTTGCTCAATTCTGGAAGTGATTTCATGAAGAATGAGAAATCAACAGAAACAAAAGAGAAAATATCAGCATGACTGCATCCTATCTGACAATACAATTCAACCTAGTTGGCAACCAGGTTTCTAGTGCCAGAAGAAGACTCTGAGTAGAATATGAATGACAAAGTTTTTGTGCACTAAAAACAAAGATACTGCTTCTGGTGCAAAAAGAGGACATGGTGACATGGAAATGGTTCTTTTCTTGACATTCTTGCGTGATGCCTCCCGTGGTGCCATGACTGGTTGTGGAAATAAGTCAAAGCAAACATTGAACATGCTTTTCCCATAGAGTTGTCTCAATCCTTGTCTCTGAAGATCACTATTTATTGTAATAGGGACAACCAAGCCTATGTTCCCCTTGACCAAGAACTGCTAAGCTTTAAGCAAACGCTCCAATACTGCACCGAGACATTGTGAAGAGGCACTGTATTCTGCGCCAGTGTATCTCTCATAATATTTTTCTTTTTTTCTGCATCAGATTACATATTTTCTATCATTTGCCAACATGACAGATTACAGTCAATGTTCTGAATGTTAAGAGAAGGCCTGTAATGGAATAAAATTATTTCTTAAGTTCCTTGAACTGTCTATAGGTTGTAAGGACGGGGGAAGGGATTTCCTCTCTGCATTGACTTAGAAAAAATTCCTTAGTGGCACCCACTGTGTCTAACTGAAGCACCTAACCATGAAACAAACTGTAGACAGCTAATGAAGTATTTCATATCATAAATTCAATGTTCAAACACTCATGAAAGAAAGTTCATGCTTTCTGAGCCTAGGTATGGGTATATTCCATGGGCTGTCTCCTTGAAAGATTTTGGGTAAAAATGTCTCTTTTTACAAACTGACCCAGCCTTTGAGTGTATGTGCACATATGTGCATATAAATTTCTTGGAAAATCAGTCCGTTTGTTAGCAGAGATTAGAGGAGGAGGAAAAGTTGGTTTTTATTGCAAAGATATTATGGTCAGTTCTGGGAAAGACTCTGAATAGAATATGAATGACAAGGAAAGTGTTTATGAGAAATACTGAGCTGATTCGTGCCTTCTTGAGTCATCACACAGAACAGCTGGTATTTCTTGCATGATGAGATTTTTGTTGAATGACTGACAGAATTTCTCTGCAGGGTAAAAAACCTTTTTATTCAATATCTGTTATGAAAGCTAGGCAAACCTGCTGAAGTATGTTTTGCTTGAGATTTTGTCAGCCTTATTTACTAACCCCTGAAATCTAGGTAAAATTTCATTGATGGTGAAGCAGGAAGGTGTAAAGTTCAAACTGAACAATAGTGAATAAGTTTGACAAATAGACCTATCTGGAGAAAAAAAAAAAAAAGTGGTTCAAGAAACAATTCCTTCTTCTTCCTCAGAATAAATGTAAATTAAATCCAGGGATATGCAAAGGCCAAAATTTGATGGATGACCAATTTTCTGCCTTGTATGAATTCACCAGACAATATATTTCAGGCTCTATAACTTACACTAGCTTTTAAAATATTTTAAAAATACTTTATTTACTGCAAAGGAATGAGGAGACACGTTAATATTTCCCACTAGAAAATTATTTTAATATTTGGAGTAGTCAAATATAAAGAATAAGTTAAATGTGAGAGAGGTCTAATCTTAGCTGCTCACTCTAAGAAAGTTATTTCTTATATATTTATTTCCTTCATTTGTAAGGATAATGATGGACATATCGCCCCATTCAGTCCTCCCTGAGAGGGATACTGTTAAACAGTCTAGCAGAATCTCTCCTTACCTTTGCGTTCTCTCATAACTCTTCTCATATGGACATACGCTTCTTACCCAGCTTCCAGAAGGCTCTCCAAGGTGTGCAATGGGAACTGCCCAAGCAGAACTGATCCGCTCAACATATCTTCCTAGGCCTATGTTGAAACTAGCTATCCCAGTACTGACAACAGTGCAGAATGAAGTGGAAGCTGCTGTTGATGCTATCAAAAAGTACCTTTATCCAGTCTAGAGATGTGTTGTCCTCTGCACATTTAAACATAAAGCATTTATGAATAAAAGGAGAATTTACGTCATGAGACCACTGTGTTAGAGAAAAAGCAGCAGTCACTTCTTCAGAATGAGGGATTGGAAGTCTACATAAAATATCAGACGTCATGTTAGAGAGTATCAGGAAGAAAGATGGGGAGAAGTTAACTATTTTCAACCTTTTAAGAATCTCATGTTTCCTATTTCATTTTGTATTAAGCAAATACAATAATTTCTGTACCAAAGATGAATAGTCCAGCCAATGTAAAGTTATATGTAATGAACTCAGATTATGAGTTTACAAGATTACTGAGAATACTTGGAACAGAAGGCCAAGCCCTCTCTTTTTTTTTATTGCCAGGAAGCACATGCTCTTGTCATACGGTGAACAATACCTTTCTGCAGTCAATCAGTCACGTGATACAGCACAAAATAAGCTGCTCAGGAAAGACAGATTGCCAGTCTATTCACAGTTACCAAGGCTGCACACAGTTATTATCTGGAGAAGAAGCTTAGGGTTCTCCTGAAGAAGCAGACATTCAAGACTTTGCACAGGTTGCCCATCAGACATAAAATGTTTCCAACTCCTGTGAAGAGAGAGGCATTTTGTGTGGATTTTATAGGCTGAAAATGAAGGCAAGGAAGTTTCTTAGATCCTTTCTCTGTGTATCTGCATTTGATTTTAACTTAGTCCTCCAATTTGGCAAACCAAAAGGAAACAAGAGCAACCCACCACAGAATAACCTAGTGTACTAAGCATTAATATTTCCTCCCCACCCACATAGTACAGTTTCCATATCTTACATTCATAGCTAAAGTCTCCAGACAATACAGTCCTGTCCTTTTAACCTTTTCCCCAGCCAGTACATGGAAAGTCTGTTACTACAGAGTGCAAAAATAAAGACTTGAGGCACCATGAGAAAATACCTGGTCCAGTTTCTGTGCTTTCTAGAATAATCTGTAGAGCTGAATCTTCTTTGAAAATGGTCATCTAAACTTTCCTTGAAAATTCACCTGATGAGCGCTCTGCAACTTTTGCAGAAAGCCTGTTTCAATACTCACCTATACTTGCAGCTGGAAAATTGAACTTAATGTTGAAACTAAATCTCCCCTGATGCGAATGAATACAGTGACTTTTTGCCCTATCACTGGTGTCTTTGTAGGCAGTCTTTTACATACCAACATACTGTTCTTTCACCCTGAATCTTCTCTTTTCTGTATGATATAAATCCAGTCTATTCAAGGTTTCTTTGAGTCTGTATTTTCCAAATGAAGGGATAAGATCTTAGAATTATGTGCCAAGATACTATATCAGGGTAGATGGCGTTTGATGAATACTTACTGCTTCTGCTGGGTTAATTTTTGACCCCTTACTCTGAAATAACCCTAATAATCACAGGTTTTCTATAGCAGAATTGGAAGCATGGATTAACACTTGTATTGCTGAAAGCAAATTATGTACTTGCTACAAGTAAAATTTGCTAGCAGTTTGTTGTCTATTTCTTCGTGTGGGACACTGAATAGACAGTGTAGTTCCAATAAACAAGAACAATTCCCAGTGAATCCTTCTTTTATGCATGCCTATTTTGCTGTCTTTTCATTTCCCAAATGGTGATTTTTCAAACATTTCCCCAAAATATCATTAGCATAGTAGTTTAAAAGTCAGTGAAAAAGCTTGAGATGTAGTTTTCCACTGTTAGGTTTCCTGGGATTATTCAGAATAGAGATGTCCTGATTAAATATTATTGTTACTGTATTGTGGTTTTGCGTCGCCAGTCCAGTTCTTGAAAAGGGAATTTTTCTTGGTCCACCAAACTTTTTGCACTGAAGTCAAAGTGGGATAGATGTAGAAACCTTATCACTATAATCAGCAAATATGTACAGGTATTGTCATTGACCATTCTGCAGTATATGCTGTTCTTACCTCAGAGATTGTAAGCCTCCATAACGATCATTTGACCATGTGTGACTCTGATGTTGTACCATTTGTACACTTTTACTTGAAACAAGACATTAGATTTTAGGTACCAGATTTTTTTTTTCTTTACATCTTCAACTGCAGTCTTAGAATTTATTTTAGAAAAACATGATTGTCTATCTGTGATAAGGTTTTCTCATAACCATAGGATGTTCTTCTACTTAATTTTTCAGGGCTCTTTCTCAGGATGATCAAGATGATACCCATTTAAAAATAGAGGGTATCATTCAGATGGTAAGTTCATTCATATTGAAATTTAAACATAAAAACTCCTATAGAAATGTTGTGGCTTTAAGTAAATAAAGGTAGCACAACGGCAACTTTACAACTCTGGACAGAAATACTGTTCTTTTACATCAGAAATGTACCTTTCAGTTTAGAGAAGGTAAGAATTTGGAGCCTATATCAGAGGTGAACAGGTCAAATCTTTAGGATTTGGATTTAAATCACATGATGATAAAAAAAGAGAAACATATTAATGTATATGAAATTATAAGTGTCTGCCGTCTCAGCTGCTATCAGAACCATAGCCGGCCTTGACTGACAATGCCCGTCCTCCTCCATACTGTATCACCACCATCTTGTAAGTGCATTGCATTAATCTGATGAAGAGTTTGGGCAGTGAACTAGGTGCAGAGTGGTTATGTGGAAAGTAACATGGAATACACAGACTTGACGTACGTACTTACTCATGACTTGGTATGTCCCTGTTTTCCTGTGAGTTTCCAGCCTGATGTTTACCCTTACATTGTTAGCAATTTTTCTTACTTCTTATTTCTTTGTAGCAAAGAAGTTAATTACAACTCTGTGTTGAAAGTTCATGTGAAGTTCTTAGTACTCTGTGCTTTGAACTGTCCTTTGATGCACAAAAAGATCATTAAGCATTCTCCTTATTTTTACAGTCAGATTGTCGAAAACCAGAGTGCTTTGAGACTTTGTCGGCCATGGAGCTTGCAGAGCAAATAACTCTTTTAGATCACATAATTTTCCGAAGAATACCATATGAGTAAGTGTTCTCCTATGAGTGACTGAAGTGAGTACGGTGGATGAGTTACCAAATGGCAGTGTTAGGCACTACGCTAATTCATGCTACTGACAAAAAGGTTTGCATATATAACAGGAGAATGTCCTTTGACTGTCTCTGTCATTGCCTCTGACTCCCCTATAGTGTGATCATGTTTTGAAAGACTGAGTTCTTTGCTAGGAAAGAAATCTGTGGTCTAAGGCTCTGAGCTAGTGAAGGGTGAGTACAGTATGGAAGTGCTGTGTCTTTCAGGAGGGAGTGTCAAATCAGCTTCATGCGTACTACAGTTTAACATGGATATAACCATGTAAGCTGATGAGACCAATTTCAAATAGGACCACAATGCTGAAAATTAGGATGAGGGGATTGGGGGAGGGGATTAAAAGAAAAATAAATCTTTATAATATTTACTGCTTCAGACAGCATTAAAAATGGTATAGTGAAATGCTGGAATTACTGTAAAGCTGTGTTACTAGCTTGTAACAAAATGAGTTATAG
This sequence comes from Balearica regulorum gibbericeps, assembly GCF_011004875.1. NCBI lineage: Eukaryota > Metazoa > Chordata > Aves > Gruiformes > Gruidae > Balearica > Balearica regulorum. The sequence goes on along the minus strand of NC_046220.1, from coordinate 7,995,953 downwards.
TTGAAATCCACTTAGGCTACAGTTACAGACAGAGATTCTGTACTGTGTATACTAAGAGCATTTCTGTTTGGTTTTTTTCTCTTCCCTCAATATCTAGAGAGTTTCTTGGGCAGGGCTGGATGAAAGCAGATAAAAATCAGAGAACACCCTGTATTATGAAAACTAGTCAACATTTTAATGATGTAAGTACTCTTAAATATAGATTGCTGTCTAGAAACTCTGTTGACACTGTCTATAACCTCTGGAACAAAATACTTCTTTTTTTTACAATGTGGTGTAACTTCTTATCTAGTAGCAAGTGAATGTTACAGGTTTTTGTGATTAACCTCTTAAATCAAAGCGCATGAAGATTCTTGTTTTCAAGAATTGGTACTCAGCATTTCAATGGCAATTTAATAGAGTAGAATATTTTAAATTGTACTGCAATGCCTTGTTGCTTACAGAAGAAACTAAATTTTCTCCAGAGACTGAAAATATAACACCAGTTCTGTTTAATGAATGCCCTTTGTATCCCAAACTGTATCTTTGCTTTTTACCATTTCCCAATCAGTTTTATTACTGTTTACTTGGAGATACTCCCCACTGCATCTCTCACCCTTTTTTCATATCAACATTCCCTACAACACTGTTCTCAATACACTTCCTCTGGCTTTGTTGAGAGCCATGAGTTCTGTTGTGCATTAGTTCTTTTCTGCCTTATTCATGAAATAATGATGTGTTTAAAGGGATTAAATTATTTAAATGTCCTAAATTTCTTCCTCTTTGTTTGGTCAGATGAGTAACCTTGTTGCCTCCCAAATCATGAATTATGCTGATGTCAGCTCCCGGGCTAACTCAATTGAAAAGTGGGTAGCAGTAGCTGATATCTGTCGATGTATGCACAATTATAACGGTGTGTTAGAAATCACATCAGCCTTGAACAGAAGTGCAATCTACAGACTTAAGAAAACTTGGAGTAAAGTATCCAAACAGGTAAGAAAGATACAATTACAGTATGGTTTCTAGATTTCACTGGTCAGTGTGTTCAGAAAAGAGTATGTTGAGATAGGATTCCTCCCATAAATACTTCTACTTTTACAATACTCTGATTATTTGCTGGAAACACCAAGTGGTACTGATATTTCATGTCAAAGTATTTTGTATTTATCTTACCCCTTTTTTGGTATCATTAATTAAATATCTGTTGGAACAAACTGATGTCAGTTGAAGTAGCAGGTGCCTAAACCTATGACCTGAGCCTGAAGTACTGAAATATTTGAGAAAACTAATTTAGATATTTCCAGATAGGTACATCCAGGTGATTACTAGCTATAAATACAGTCGGCTCAGGTGCCTAAAAAAGGAGCCATATTTCACTGCCTGTGGAGAAAGTCAGTAGAAAGATCAGCATTTCCTCTCAAGGTGCTGGGGGTTTTTGCTACCCAGTAAGAGACTGTAGATAACCAGAGCTCTTTCTCATTTAGGTGCCTAAGTTCAGATGCTAGTGGACTAGATGATCTGCAGAGGTCCCTTCCAACTCCTGCCGTTCTGTGATTCTGTGAATATCTCCCTTTAACCCCTACCTTGCTGCTGAGACTGTCAGCAGCTTGGCTGAGCCTGTGAGAATGGCTGCCAATAACAAAAATAAAACACAAAAAAAAAAGCCCAACCAGGATGAAGAGTATCCAGTCTTTTATAGGGAGTTGGACTCAATGATCCTAATGGGTCCCTTCCAACTTGAGATGTTGTATGATTCTATGATTTTGTGTTCTCTGTTTTAAATGGTTTGGAGAAATTGGTTGAATCTCATCTTTCTGCTATTTTAAAAAAAAAAAAAAAGTTAATATTTTGGTATGGTGGAATAACAGAGCAAGGAGGTCAGTAGGAGAGTCAATCACTTGTAAGTTAGGCAGTATTTGGATACAGGGTTTACTCCAGCTACTTGGAAGATTTCAGATTGCCCTTTTAGCTGTTGATAATTTACATGCAAAAGGTGGACTTGTATCATTGCATTTCTTCCTCCGTATGTTTCTGCAGCTTTTGCAAAGCACTCAAGCAGCCCAAGCAATGAAATCCACTTAGTATACATTCTGACCGCACTGCCTTCTTTCTCCAGTCAGCTTTTTCTCAGATGCTTTATAGTTGGTGCTATGTTCATTTATTTAAAAAATGCTGAAAATCCTTTCAGTACAAACAGTTATGTGAGTTTACCTCCGAAAGTTTTATGTTTAAAATCTGTTTGATTTTTAAACTTCTCAATTAAAAAACCGAAAACAACAGATTAATGTTGTTGCACAGTTCTCCACTACTTATTAGAAACAATCTGAGTGTTTCGCCAGCCTGCTGTTTAGAAAAAAAAAGAAAGTGTCTGATTCTGCCTACAGCTTTCTCTTAATTGGAAGTTCCATTTCAAATATGACAAATTTCTCACGATTCTTTATACTGTCTCAAGTCTATAGCATAAATAGACTGAAAAGCAAATTTATTTTGCTTACGAGGTAACCAGGTGCTGATGGTGCCCACTGAAAGTAATTTGTGTAAGACAGTAATATATTTTTAAATACATATTCAGCTTTTATCAGAAACTTGGTAGCAAAATCAGCTTAATGCAAGCTGCAAGACAGTAAACATCCTTTTCTGTCACTAATTTCAGTAAATGCAGCTGAAGATCGTCATGTAAGATTGCTGACCATTAATTTAATGAACTTGTGTATTTTTCCTGAATATGCAGGCTAATAATATGAGCATAGATACATATTCTCTACATCACTGAAAGGAAAATCTTTAAAGCTGCCTAATCTCCATTTTCAGAAATACACTAGGAACTACAGTGAAGCCACATTGCTAATGCCTATGTTATTACCTTTGAAAATGGGGTGAAGATGCTAAGTGAATTACACCTTTTCTAAAATCTAATCCCAGTCATTTATGTGCAACAGCAATGACATTTGTAATGCATTTTCTTTCTAGACAAAAGCTCTCATGGACAAACTTCAGAAGACTGTATCATCGGAAGGAAGATTTAAAAATCTTAGAGAAACGCTCAAAAAGTATGCTTCTCTACACCACACAATTGTGTTTTCTTATTAGCAGTGGATAGTACTTGTTAAAGATGAATTGGCTTTGATTAAGGTTTTATAATTAATATAATATTAATATAACATTTTAAATTCTATTTTTATTCTATTTGGCATTATTGTTTTGCTGAATATCCCATGATTTAGTACCCCTGATAGATAAATATAACATCTCCAGAGAATTACTGAAACAAATTAAACTATTATTCTGTGTGAATGTTCTCTGTTGGGGTTTTACTTACACTGATAAACTTTTCCAATAAGCGTGAAGCCAGGTTTATAAATAAAAGTTCTTATTCAAAAACAAGATTCCAAAAAGTTGTTGCTCCAGATAAGAAATTTAAGACTTAAGAATAACCTTAGTCAGATCAAAGATCCATTCACTTCTTTATCTTGTTTCTGACAGTGGCTAGTAGCTGATGAGAGGGATGTAGGAATAGGTCAAATTTCATCTCCTATACCCTTCCATCCCCCTGTAGTCTGCCACCCTGGAAAACAGCCTGTTTTTTTCTACAGTAGTCTTTGAGTATTTTTTTCTTTAATTGATTTGGCAGATTGTGTTTGACTGTATGTAATTTTGGTATCCAAATTATCCCATGGCAAGGGTTGTACAATTTTGTATTGACTCCAACTGTATGCATAGAAAACCTGTATTTTTGCAAGCTCTGTAATTAGAAGTAGGCTTTCCAGGATTGAGTGGTGCCACTACTTTAAACGATCTTGAGAGAAGCAAGAATAATTGCTGTAAAGTTTCAAAATATACATAGTTCAAGTTAGTAAATTTTTACTTTAAAAACATTGTTGGGGAGCTAATCACTTTTTAAAAAATGTTTTTACTCACGATATATGTATAGGTACTTTCATACACCTTTATATTATAAGCACCCTTATAATATAAAAAATACCCAGAACGAAGTGCACTGCTAAGCATAGTCAGCAGTCTGCCTAAATTAACAGTACAGCCATCACCCTGCATTTTTCTTACGCCAGAGCTTCAGAAAACCAAGTTAGCTACTATTTCTGGTGAGGCAAGAATCAGCGAGCATGGAACAGTGATTATTGCATTAAGGAAGCAGTAATCATTATCCAATTCCTCCTGTCCCTCCAGGAAAAGAAAATCCCTATTCTTTAGGGTCTGCATTCACAGTTTTCCAGATCATCTTTGCTGCCTTTCTGTTGTCCTCTTTCTTCTTTGCGTTCACTATTGAGAAGGCCTGAATAGACTTTGACAGAATGGTATATACGTACATACATACACACACTCACACATATATACATATGTATATACATGCCTATATATACATATGTTTATGTATGTGTATATATGTGCATGTGTATATATAGATACATGTGTATATATCCACATGTGCATGCACACACTCACACACACACGCACACATGTACACCTGCTATAGCAGGATGCTTACACAACCGCAGCACACCAACCATGCACAAGCACATCCACGTGCATTTTTAGTTTGCGTGTAGGATCTATTTTAGGCATTGTCTGTGAACGAGGATTGAAACATGCTTGAAGGTGTTCTCTGAGTCCAGAGTTTACCTGTCCTTCCTCTCACTCCTTCCCGTTACCATTCTACCTTTTACTAAAGGTTATCTGCCATTAATATTAGATACTGGACAGAATACATTCAATTTGTCACGGGCAGAGCAAATACAAGTCAAGTGAAGTTAGAGCAGCTGTTTGTCTTAGAAATGGATGCAACCCATTGATTAGAAGTACTTTAAGTAATAAAGAGTTTGTGTGAATTATGAAAAAAAAGTTTCTAAATTTAGCTACAGGCAAATATGCTGATTTCTTGTTTCACAGTTGCAACCCACCTGCCGTTCCCTACCTTGGAATGTACCTGACGGACCTGGCATTCATTGAAGAAGGAACACCAAACTTCACTGAGGAAGGCCTTGTCAATTTTTCCAAAATGAGAATGGTAATTTTCAGTTCCTTATACCAGGTGTTTCATTATGTGAGTTAATTATTGATTTAATTACAACTCCTTTGAATTTAACTTCTAAGATATAACTTCTAAGACTTACAAGTATATTGGCACCATAGGTAGTTATTTGAAAGCAATTACTTGACCCAGTCTTCTATCACCACCTTCTGGTAAATTGAGTATTTTTACAGGGTGTATTTGCCTCCAATTTGTTCTTTGAGAAGTGACAGACAGAAAAAGCAGCTGTCTGAAACTCGTAAAGGAGCAACAAAAGGCTTTTTGAAATAACCAAAATTAAAGCAATGTAGTGATTCATCAGAAAGCAGTAATCACAATCTTCAAGTGTGCTAAGGTCTATCTAAAAAAGTATTTTAAAGTTGATTTCTCTTCAACTACCATGTAATGTTGCTTTGTAACAACTCCTCAGAGGGAAGCATGGAAATTTCTCTTCTAATCTCAGCTTAATGCCCTTCTTATGGCTACACATTGCAGCAGTCACTCAAGGCAAAGAGAAGTGAGGTTATCGGTATGGGGAGTGGAAAGAAAAGGTGGTTCACTTGAGACTGAACAATAAATGGTTAATTTAGGAAAGTTAAAATAGCCTTGGAAGCTGTTAGGAGATGATCTCTGCCCTTTTCTTCCCTCCTTCCAGGATAAACTGCATAATTTGATGCAAAATTCTTGCCTTATGTGGCTTAGCTGAAGACAAAACACAGTTGTACTTACTCATATATCTGTATTCTTTTGAAAGATCTCACATATTATCCGGGAAATACGCCAGTTCCAGCAAACCTCCTACCGCATAGAGCATCAGCAGAAGGTAAGGCTCATCTTGGGCACTGTTAACCTACTAGTGAAATCAAAACTGTGGTAGCAATTAGTTTTAAGACACAGCTGTGCTTGAAAGCTAAAATCAATGTATTCTGCTCCCACACAGAGGAGAGGACAGACAGAAATATGGACAAGTACTCTGGGGGTGTAAAACCTTCATCCTGGCAGAAACTCTTTATTTGACACTGTTTATAGAAGCAAGTTTTTTCCTCCTTCTCTGGAAGCTCTCTTGGGATTGCAGCTTTCATGGGCCTGGGGGATGAGGGAACAGCTTCAAAGGGAAATGCGTTCTCCCTGCCCGGTTGGAAGTGTGATTCCCCAGGGAATCCCAGAATCCTGGGATTAGGGGACAGGATCTGGGTCAAGCATCTGCTGATGCTGTGTGCATCCGGCAGTTCTTTGCCCCTTGTCCCTCATGGGAGCAATGAAAATTTGCCCAAAGCCAGTCTGTGCCTTCAGAGCAGATTTCACCTCTGACTCCAGAAGAGCAACATGGGCTTAAGGTAACCTGGCTAAGGACTTGCCCATTCCTAAGAGGCCGTACTTGATTCCTAGAGTGTTGCTGGTACAGCTTTACACCATTCAAACGAGCTGTTGTGTTTCTCAAGAAAACAATATGACGAGATCTCAGGATCCAAAATAGGCTGAAGAGGAAAAGGAAAGCAGATAAATTTTTATGGAAGTAACATACAGTCCGATCATCTGTGTTTTCTCCATTCCAGGTCACTCACTATTTGCTTGACAAGACGCTCATCATAGACGAAGATACCTTGTATGAGCTTTCCCTGAAGATTGAACCCAGACTCCCTGCCTGAGCTTTGCCTCAAAGTCTACAGAAAGCTTTAGTACAGTGAACAAAATAATGCATGCTAAGTCCTAAAGACTGTAAGGGAAATACTGAGAATAATGTAGGCTCTCTTTTCCAATAAGAGATACAAAATCTCACAGCATTTCCCTGTCAGACAACAAAAGTGACCATTGAAGGTGGAAGGCAAAGATGCTTCCCACCAGCATTTAGTTATTGCTGCTTTGCAACGATAATGTTTTGCAGTAGGGACTATGCATTTAATGGAAAATATGAGACTTTCCTGTGAACTCATTGTAGCCATCTTAAGTGACAAATTAAGGAGACATTTAAGTGGTGGCAATATACTCAGGTATATTAAGATAAATGATTACAATGGCTGTGATGTGGTTTGGGTTGATGGCTAACTATGCGTTCACTGGGGCAGTAATTGCAGTGGTGTCCTCGTGTCGTGTTAGCTTCATTGAAAAAGCAGGATCTTAACAGTCATCTACTATGTTGGAGTAACATTAAGCTAGCTTCTACTATCTTCAGATGTGCAGTTGTTCAAAATACTTGCTATTTAATGCTATCCTTATAAAATGTTACCTTCTTTAAATGTCTTGTCAGTCTTCTAATGTGACTGATTTTACCTATAAAGGAATTGTAAATGCTGTTTCATTAATACACAATGAGAGTATTTGCAGCATGACAAGCAAATGAACTAGTTGAATAGCTGTAAATAGTTGCCAGCTTTGCAAGCTTCAGCTGGGAAATACAAGGTTAGGAGCTATGCTTGAGACTTGAGAAATCCAGACATGTAGTGACTGGGATGGTTAGTCGTGTTGCACACAGCCCTGGAAAAGGCACTTTATTTTTCTGCACCTCCTGCAGCTTTTCTGACAGGTCAGGCTACAGAGCACTTTCTGGACACACTGTGGAGATAAATACATGTCTGGTCTGGCAGCGGGTAGTGATCAGCAATGAACACTAGGAGTTGCAGTGACAGTTTTGTTTTACGTGGAATCAGTGCTTTGAAAAATGTCTGGGTTTTTGTTCAGCCATTCAGCACTGACTTAGCTCTAAAATTGTTCATGTCAGTGGTGAACTTGGAATGCCAGCAAACACAAGCTATATATTTTTATCTGCAGTAGTTATTATCATTTGGATATGGGCTTATGTTTAAGAAAATGTGCTGTTTGTAAATGTTTTCAAAGCCTGTGCTTTTGTGATGTAACAGGTAGATAGATGTCATTTCTACAGCTAGTTGTTATTTCCTAAATTTTCCTGATCAAGAGTGGCCTGTTTTAACTGCATGGAAAGTGAGTTCAAATGCATAATAGTGAAAGTGAGCTAAACTGCATGATAGTAAAAAAATGCAGGTTTTAGCACTGTTGAAAAAAATTGGCTGGAAAAGTGTCCTTACTTTTCCAATGATACTCAGCCAGTTGCAGAATAGGGCTATATCGCTGTATACCTCCCTTAAATCCTCTCAGGGAGATAGGTGTTTGAAAGAGATTGTGACCTAGGCCTAATTGATCTGACATTTCTTACCACAGTCATGATGCTTCTTAATGCTGGCAATGAAAAATGGATCTGCCTAGCTTGTGGATTTTGTCTTTATTTGCACTTTAATTATATTACTGGCCCAGCCCAGAGCTGCACAATAAATTCCATTCGTTCTGAGTGTAACTGCTAGCATTTATAAATGTACCTTAGCAACTGTAAAATTCATTAAGGTTCTTCACCACAAGCACCATCTCTTTGTAAATAACTGCATGAGGAAACGTCACAAGTATTGGAAAATTCCTCTGTTAGAAAAGCAGACAGTAACAGAAAAGGAAATTCCAGAAACATTTTAAATAGTTCTGGCTAATGATTGCTGTAGCAATGAATGTGGAAAATGTTATTTATAGAAGCTTTTTATTGTCAAAAATGTGCTTGTTCTTTTTGCTAATGACTGACAAGAAGCTGCTTGCATCCCAATGCATGAGAAAAAAAAAAAAAAAGAAAAAAGTTAAAAAGTAAAAAAAAAAGAAAAAAAAGAAAAGAAATAAAAGAAGAAGCGTGGTTTATTTGGACCACAAAACCAGCTTACTGTGTATTTTCCATACAGAAGCAGTTACCATATGGTAGTTTCCCAAAACACTTTGAAGCAATGAAGAAACAGGAAAAAAGTGGTCCAAAAAGTGATCTCTTAACTTGGTTTTATTGTTTCTCTGTTAACAAAGAGTATGTGTAACAACTGTCAATGTCAATTGGCATCTCTGTTGTATGCTATTAACTGCTGCTTTATCTGCCTGTAACCTATTTTACCAAACTTTAATGATATTCTTGGGGTTACAGGCTACAATTCTTCATCTTACTTTTTTCACAGTTCACTGTTTAGTATTCTATGTGTGTATATTGGTTCTTGAGAGTTTCAAAACTTTTGACGCATTTTAACGCTTGCAATATGCAGGGGTGGTGCTGTGCTCGTGCTACAGTATTGCAGATGCACAGAGAGGAAGACAAAGGATTAGACATGGGGTTTTTTCAAAAGTGCTGAGCATTCATATCTTAAAATCAGTAGACAATGTGGTAGTTAAGCCCCTCTGGAAAAGCGTATACTATTTATATGCCAAAAGTTACCTCTTGGGTGAGTGGCACAATTTAGATTAGAATCACTAGAGTAACTAGATAATTCATTTGTGTTCAGAGCAACAAAAACCAAAAAAAGGTTATGGTCACAGTAATGTTTGATGTGCTGATGACTAATCTTTTTGGTTGGGGATACAATGCATTCATTAAAATACAGGAGGTGACTGCTCAAAAAAATGAGCATGCATCTTGTTATCCACAACACTCACCAGTGTTGCAACCCTAGTCAGAGCTGGAAACAGCTGTTCTGCAGGAATCCTACATAGCGAGGGTAGAGCAGCATGTCTGCCCCGCAGTCAGGTTGTGTACTTCACATGTAAGTGAAGTGGCCGGAGTGCCTCTGCTACAGTACTGCTGCAGTGTTTCAGTGTTTGATCTCTGGCAATAGTTAGTAGGCAGCAGCAACTTGCTTTATGTGACGCTTTGCCTAGTACATTGATATAACCAGCTAGTGCAGTGATCTCCCTGTACAGCGCACAGGGATTATGGAGCTCCTTGCTACCAGCTTCTCTGTGCCACTCCACTACAGCCATATAATGTATGGAGATAGAAATCCCAGTCATAAAATACCCACAGTTTGCCTCTGTTGCTTTAGGGAGGATGTCTCCAAGTGAGGACTTTGTCATTTGGATCTTGCTGTCTTTTAGGATCTTGTCCATTATAGATTTTATGGTGTGGAAGCAGAGCAGACTTGCTTTTCTGCAGTTGGAGCTGAAAAAGTGCAGATGATTGAGGATTTGTAAGAAAGAGAAGGGCTGAAGTGCCTATTACTTGCCTTTCTTAGCTCTTCAGCCCGGTCAGATGTGACAGCAGTTCTCACGTTGGAGGGGCTGCTCCCTTTGGCACCCTCTGGACAAAAACGCCTCAGGATGTACAGGCTGTCTGGAAGCATTGGGGATAGCAAATTTGCCAGCAAAGTCCAAAGGGAGTTTTGCAGTATTTTTTATTGCATAAGTAGCAGCCCAGATTCAGCCCGTAGTTATCTGGGAGCCTGGGCAGCAGCACAGACACGTCCCCTTCCATGTGACAGAGAGCACTTGTCACACGCTGGTACGGGGTTAGAGTTGCCTTCACCCCAGCCTTCACTGCCCCCCCCCCGTCCCTCTCCTCCCACCACTAAATTCACCAGTGTTGTTAGTGGACTGAGCCTGTGATTAGTCATCGTGTGGAAGAAAAAGTAGATCTGTTGAATTTACAGTGGCAGTAAGTGTATATTCTGTCCCTTTCTTTTGGCTAGTCCTGTGACACAAACATGTAGCTTAATAGTGAGAGACGATACTGGGACTGATCACCCTTATTTAAAATTAAAGAAGAGGTCTCCATCCTCTTTCTGCTTTCCTAGTTCTTAATATTGATTATTGTTCTGTAAGATAAAAAAGGAACTTAACTATTTAAAGTATTTATTAACTTTAACCACATTTATTTTGACTTAAGGATATGTTCATTATCCCAAATTTTCCTTCATAATCATTATTTATTTTAAGAGGTTTACAAAAACATTATTTTATTTGTATTGATACTCAGTTTTTCCTCCTTTCACTCTTATCAGCAACATTAAACTTAGATAAGTGATTTAAAATTATCACCAGTAGAGACCTTTTTACCTACTCATAATTGTTTCTCATTAAGGGCAAAATCCTTCAGACCTCATTCTGATAATACCTTAGGCTTCACTGAGAGCTTTTCATAAGTAAGTATTTGGGGATCTGGCTCTCAGCTATTTGCCTGTTACAGCTTTTGCCTCCAAAGGTCAAATGTTTCTGTGTAGGATGCTTTGTGTCCAATATGCTGCTCAACTATGGTTGTTTTGTGGTACCTTTACTTGTGAAATAGTCTCTGAAGTTTTGTTCTTTAGGAGAATAGATGTGTGGTTATTTGACAGATGTACCTATATCTGATGTGTTACTTAGTACAAAATCCAGATGGTTTGCATGTATTGTAACGTGGCTTTTGACTTGAAGTTACTGCTTTGTATCGTTAGTAACGCATATCGGGCAGGGTGTTGTGCCTGTATGCTAAATAAATGTTCTTTTCTCTCCTGAGTGTCAAGAGTCCTTACCGGTATCTGTTTATTTTTTTACCACCCCACCCCCCCAGTGGTGAATAATTAAATCTACTCCCAAATTACTGAGTCTTTCAGAGAAACATGGGAGCAGAAGGGACAAGTCATTAATACAAAGGGCAAAAATCAGAGAAAATTCTGGGTCTCTTTACTTGGAAAGAATGGTCGAATTACTGCATTTTATTCTTTGCTTATAGATTCACAGATTCACAGAATCACAGATTGGTAGGGGTTGGAAGGGAGATCATCTGGTCCAACCCCCCTGCTAGAGCAGGATCACCCAGAGCAGGTTGCACAGGATCATGTCCAGGCAGGTTTTGACTGTCTCCAGAGAAAGAGACCACAACCTCTCTGGGAGCCTGTCCCAGTGCTCAGTCACCCTCAAATGAAGAAGTTTTTCCTCATGTTCAGATGGAACTTGCTGTGTTCCAGTTTGTGCCTATTGCCCCTTGTCCTGTCACAGGGCAACACTGAGAAGAGTCTGGCCCCATCCTCTAGACACCCACCCTTTAGATATTTATAAGTGTTGATGAGATCCCCTCTCAGTCTTCTCTTCTGCAGGCTAAACAGACCCAGCTCTCTCAGCCTTTCCTCATACCAGAGATGCTCCAGTCCCCTCATCATCTTCGTAGCCTTCCACTGGCCTCTCTCCAGTAGTTCCCTGTCTGTCTTGAACTGGGGAGCCCAGAACTGGACACACAACTCCAGATGTATTGCTGCATTGCAGCTGCTGTGGGCATCATTGGGAATAATGCTGATTTTAAGATGGAACAGAGAATGATGCCTACTTCATACACAACTAGAAATGCTGATCCACTGTGAGGTGTACAGCATAAAGAACTAACTAAGATATGTAACAGATTAAACTAAACCAGCCACACAACACCTTCAGCTGAGGAAAGCCTCTCCCCTTCCAGACCTTATTTCCCTCTGTAGGAAGGTACCAGTGGATGGAGTTTAAATATAATTTCTGAAGGTGTTTAAGGACTTCCTGTTTCAATAGAATGTTTCTTTAGGCAAAAGGCAGTGAATTATATAAATTGCAAGTAAATAACACTGTCCCTAAATTCTTTATCCTGTTGTTTGGAGTTTTGTCTAAACATCCCTAGCCTTCTCTTGGCTGGTGTCCTGCCCTGAATTTAAAGAAATAGTATAGCCACATTTTATATCCAAGTAGACACAGACAACATTTTGTATGGTATGTCCCTCTTTTTGCAATAGGAAAACAAGTCACACGGAGAAAAAATGACTTGCAAGTTGAAGCAAAATAGTTATTAGAGTTTAAGACTACAAAAACAGATGTTGTTATCTGCTTTAATCACTGTTTACTGCTTCCCTTTGTTGAACTGGATAATTTCTTTAAGATAGAAAGATGCCACATCAGGTCTGTCTAAGATGGAGATAAAGCAAGTGACATATTAAAATCAGCATCTATTCAGTATTCTGTGACCTTGCAGTCACATTTTCTGCAATCTTTTTACATTTTTTTGTGTTTCACATAAAGACTGAAATTGACTGAGAGCAACTTACTCTTGAAGTTGTCACATATTTTCAATGCAAGAAAAAAAAATCAACCTAGCTGCCAAGCAGCTGTGTTTAAATGTAGCACAGGATAATTTTGTTTTCCCCACACTTTAAATCATTTCATTAGCCTTATGCGAAAGAGTTGGCTGGCTTTACATCTTTCCCTAAGGTTATCATCATAGGATCGTAGAATCACAGAATGGTTTGGGTTGGAAGGGACCTTAAAGATCATCTAGTTCCAACCCCCTGCCATGGGCAGGGACACCCTCCACTAGACCAGGTTGCCCAAAGCCTCATCCAACCTGGTCTTGAACACTGCCAGGGATCCAGGGGTAGCCACAGCTTCTCTGGGCAACCTCTTCCAGTGTCTCACCAACCTCATCATAAAAATTTCTTCCTTGTGTCCAGTCTAAATCTACCTGCTTTCCCCCTTGTCCTATCACTCCACACCCTTGTAAACAGTCCCTCTAAGCTTTTCTGTAGGCCCCTTTAAGTACTAGAAGGCTGCTGTAAGGTCTCCCTGGAGCCTTGTCTTATCCAAGTTGAATAACCCCAACTCTCTCAGCCTTTCCTCATAGGGGAGGTGCTCCAGCCCTCTGATCATTTTTGTGGCCCTCCTCTGGACTCGCTCCAACAGCTCCATGTCTGTCCTGTGCTGGGGCCCCCAGGGCTGGACACAGTACTGCAGATGGGGTCTCACCAGAGTGGAGTAGAGGGGCAGGATCACCTCCCTCGACCTCCTGGTCACGCCTCTTTTGATGCAGCCCAGGATACGGTTGGCTTTGTGGGCTGCAAGTGCACACTGCTGGTGCATGTCCAATTTTGTCTCCACCAGTATCCCAAAGACCTTCTCCTCAGGCCTGCTCTCAGTCCATCATCCCCCAGTCTGTATTGCCTGGGGATTGTCCCAACCCATGTGCAGGACCTTGCACTTCACCTTGTTGAACTTCTTACACAGTAAGATCATGGATTATTGTTTAAGAAGTGTTTAGCAGGGGGGTGGCTATTTTCTACTTTTTAGTATGTTGCAAGAAAACAACTAAATACTCTGTAAAATGATAGACTCACTGAAATGATGAACTCTCTGAGGAAATCTGACAGCACACAGCCATTTTTTATCTTGATCATGAAGAAAGAGCGGGAAGCTAGCTGGTACAGGCTGTTCAAAATCCTCAGATCTGTGAAGAAAAAACTGCAATTGGTCTTGACTGATTATGCAAAGATAATGAGTGAGAATTGTGAAGTCTGAATTATGCCTTGAAAATTATGTCTGAATGTTCTGGCCCTATCTGTGCACAGCCCAGAAGAAGTAAAATTTGAGAAGAGTGGATTTTTGCTTGAAATTTCTAGTTTTGAAGAGGACTGAAACTATCACTGGTGTTTGTTCCAATTCCCTGACTACTGGAGCCAACCCTGCATCTGTGAGTTGGTACGTGTAGTAGCAGAAGCCATTTGAAATCTGTTTTCCTTGAGGTAGCAACTGCACTGTGTAAGCCCCTTTGAATCAGACACCACCCTCCCATACTAATGCTCATGGTGTGCACATGCCTAGATGGATGGGTCATAAACAGAGCAATAATTATTACTAAAGGCTTGTGTTCTCTCCCACTACTCTTCCGGGAAGCTCTTCATTTATACAGATTGGGGATAATATATATAAATCATGTCTAGATCCAAGATATATTGCACATAAATCAAAAGTAGTAACTCTTCCAGACAGAGGAGACACAAAGCCCTATCAATGCTTTCTGTTCTGCTCTAAATCTAAATGTTTTATTTATTCCATTTTGTTTACTGTTAAAATTTCATCTCCAATGGGAGACCCATCTGAAACAGAATGGTTTTCTTCCTTCTTTGACCATACCTGCTGGAGTTTCCATGACAAAAAATGCTGGATCAGCATGGTGGAAAGAGGGAAAGTGTCCAGAGTTCAACATATCTGAATGTTTGTTGGCTGTGTTTCTCTAGTCGTTGCTCTTTTGAATTCCCTGACAATCACAATCTCAGAACTGATTAATTTTGCCATTTTGGTAATTTTAATTAACTTCTGCATTTTCAGTACTATTTTAGGAGGGCAGTAAGAATTCTATCTGTGGAAAGGCTAGTACTAGAGATCCAGATCAGTAGTTGGGATGTGTTTTGAGGACAAAGCAATGGTCTACTGGATTGTGTGCCTCCATCAGCAGCAGTGGCTGTCCCTGCAGCAGCAGTGGGGGAACAGAATTAATATCCTCTGCTGGGTCAGAAAGCAGAGGATGTCAAAGACTCCTCTCGTAAAGCAGTAACGTTTGTTTGTAATTGTGTTCTGAATATTGAAAGACAATAGCATTTCAGTGAGATACAACTAGTCTTTTTCATTTTTAAATGAGACAAAAGCTTCACCAAAATGTGACGCAAAAGCAACTTTTCAAAGGGCTGAAAGTGTCTGAAACAGAATTGTTGCCCCTTTCACAAGCGTGATCTACGTTAGACAATTCCTACCTTTGGTCTTGCCACTCTAATTAAAAACATATCCATTGCAATACTGTGCAATGCAGTCTGCAACACAACTGGCAAAAATAGTGGGATCCCTTTTTACGCAATAGCACTGAAGCCCACATGGTTCTGTTGTAAGGATTTTGGATATTCCTGCTTTTCCAAAGGGTCAACTCAATTTTTAGGAAAAACTTTTCTCGTCTCTTTGGCCAGAAAATGCACTGCTAATTATAGAGAACCTTTCCTATAGTATGTGCTGGATGTCCTGTGAAGAGCAACTTCAATAACTCAAAATAACTGGGGTTATTTTTAACAGGTTGGTTGGATCTAGTTGAGCTCTTTATTTAGTAGACATGTATTAGCACCTTCAAGTGTCTTTCTTTGGAGTAATCATAACTCTAGAAGGACTGTTCTGTGCCTACTTAAGCACTTGGTCATGGTGAATTTGTGCCTATGCTCAACAAAAAGTACTTGCTTAAATTCTATCAACTTCAGTGGGATGTAAGTGGTTGAATGCAACCTCAAAATGGAATGTTTTTCCAGTTTGAGATCTCAGTGACTGCATATACTCTATGTAAGTGGATTTTGAACATCCACAGTCACAGTGAAATCTCAGTAAGAGGTCTGGTAACCATTTGGTAAACACTTATATTTGTTACCAAGATGGTATGCTTCACCACATTTTAGGAATCTCAAGAATTAAAGGCCCATCACACTTGAAAACCAGTGATTGCCATTGCATCAGGGGCAAGTTGACTGCTAGCTCTAAGTATGCTGTAGATAGGGGCTCTTTGCAGCTGTACAATAGCACAACTCTGACTCAAACATCAGGAGAGCTAGTGACTGGTGTCCTTGCAAGCTCTTCGGAACAAACACAGCATCCTCTAATTCCTAATTTGATACATGTACTAAGTAAGAATAACTAGGCTTATAATTTCTCTCCTGATTCCTTTGATTACTAATAAATCATTTCCCATATATGGAAATTCAACTTTATAGACGTTTTCTTTGAAAGAAATGTGCTAATCAGAAAGGCCTTCCCATAAAACAAAATTACCTTTGTCTGGTCAGTATAGGTAACTTCTCTGTTCAGCCACTTCCACAACAAACTCCAATGGGAACAAATTATTGCTGAATTTCAGCAGAACTCCCTGTACAGGGACAGATGGCATTAATATCAATAGCAATTGAATTAAGACTCAGCTACTGCTACCTCCCCAGCACAAGCACTGAAACTAAGACAGCATCTTAATTGGGAGATTTCACATAAATATTTAGGTTAGATAGAGATGAAAATAGGGCATTATTTATGGATGGTTCTTAGCTTCCCAACTGTTTCTGTAGCCGAGTTCCTCACAAAATAGATCAAATAACAATAGTAAGACCAAGCTATTTTTAAGTACTAATGATATATTCTTCAGAAATTACAGGGGAGCTTGCTAACACTGTTCACCAGGTGTTAGCAGTGTTAGCGATGTTAGCTAGCAGGCTGAGTTTTGTTTGCATCTTCTGTTCTTCCAGGCTCTGAGCTGGCAAATAGTTTAAACATCTGTGTAAGCCAGCAAAGCACTTCAGTTCATGGTATCATCTACTTCGAGGTGAAGGTCTATGCACGTTCAAGGGCTTCATGAAAAAGGCAGTCTTTAGTCCAAAATTTGAAATGAGGTACCCACCTCAGTTCCTGCACATGGGCGGATTTCTTGTGCTCGCACTTCTGCAGTCATGTTACCTCAAAAGATTGGATTTTTTTTTCCTATCAATACCAGAAACATAGTGTTGGGTTGATCAAAAGAAGATGTGCTAAAGAGGGTGTGTTTCAAATACCTGGTAGTCCAGATGCATTGATCTGGAGTGGCTACTTTGTTTTTAATTATGGTGGGCATACCTGGCTCTCATTAATCCAAACAAGTCATGACATTTTGGGGGAGAGATGTCTATGTTTCACAAAGTTTCAAAAATCTGAGATTTGGGGTTAGGAAATGGCTATGTATATTTCAAGGAATATTAAATGTATAAAGGAAAAAAACATTTTAAAGTCTGGAATTTTTAAAAGCTGCACAGTACTGGCCTCTGTGCTCCTCTGTCAGCTTCGATAAATGTTCAGCTTTGGTGGGAGCAGAGCTAGGTGCATGAAATAATTGATTATTCTTTTTTGCTTTGCGAGCCATCGCTTGTTATTTCGTCCAGTACTTTACCAGTACGTAGCTATAGCAATTCTAAATGGGAGGCTTCAGATATCCTCCTTTTACATTTCACATTTCAGTCTCCCTCTGCCTTTACAAAGAGTCAGGAACTAATGTCATGAATTAACAAGTGAGGGGGGGGGAAGCCCACTGTGATGTCAGCTCATTCTGGGTCCCATTCCCTGCTCTGACCCATTTCCACTTGGGATGCATGCAGGTGGGTTTAGCCTGCTCTCCGTGTCTCTCAGGAGTTGTTCTGACAGGCAAGGCAGTCCAACAGAGAAGCTGTTGTTGACCTTTCTCTTTTGGCTGTCACTAAATAGGCCCTTGGGGGCAAAGCAGTGGAGGTGCATCTCATTGCAGTTAAGCATCCAGCCAACCATTTGCTGACATGACCTCTTTCCCCTTGAGAAGTGTTTGAAAGATGATGTTGCTATCACCCAACTGTTAGGTGTCCACATCCTGCCACATCCCACTTACGTCCTCAAGGGCACCCTTGTGCAAGCAAATGTCACTCCTGCAACCCAGTGAAACAGCATTGGCCACTGCAGCAATTATTTTTGTTTCCCTCACCTCCTTCTCCCCCTCTCATGTTACCTGGGCTCCTGTCAGCGCACGAACTTGTTATTCACTTTACACTCTGGGCTCGCTGCAGGCAGCAGGACATCTCTACCTTCAGCTTCAAGGTCAGTTAAACTACCTATATTGCTTTTCTTGCCTCAAATGGTAGCATTTTGAATATGGGGGATATTAAAAATGAATTCAAAGCACCACAGGATGTGGTGTAATTTGGCTATAATTTATTTGTTCGCATAACTACTTAGTGCAGGAAAAAAATCTGTCAGCCCACTGTGCAGCTGCTTCAAATCCTTAAGTAACAGTCTAAGGGAAAAATAAGTCCCTTTGCAGATGTGTAAAAAGCTCACCTCTAATTCAATAAGGGTTTTTTGCGATTTTGATTGCAGCTTTCGGCACTGCAGAGATGAGGGGTTTATAATGTAAAAGAGTGTTGCAGTGATTCAGAAGGGCAAGCACTCCCAGCACCTTGGTTGGGCTTTGGTGGGAGGATTTGGGCTTCTGAGTCTCACCAGGTCAGGTCTGACAGGTCAGAACTTCAGCTGACACAAATCAAAAATCATGCTTTTACTAAGAAGTAGCTACTAAGTATTAGTTGTCTGATCTATGAAGAGTCTTTTCCGTGTCTTCTCTATTCATAGATTAATCCATTCATAGATTCATAGTTTGAATTTTTTTCCCCTAGATCATTAGATTTTTATAACCATTCACTGAACTCTGGCATTACAAGGAGAAAGAAACTGAATTTTAGTTTATTTTTTGTAGAGATATTCCATGCTGTGATAAAGGCACAGTTAGACTGATGTCTGCCATTATTTCTCCACTCCGGAGATTTTATCTTAAACCCAGAACAGTCAGAAATGTTTGAGTCTTGTTCAGGATGAGCTATGAGAAACTGAAAACAAACCCACCAAAATTGCTTTATGAGAATTAATGTTCTAATTTATAACTTATCCTCTGCACCTGTAGAGTGATACAGCAAACCAAGAGCAACATCAACTGTTTTCTGCGCATCTAAAAATGGTCTCTCATGCATATAGTCTCTTGTGACATTTATTGCAGGTGTTTCTAAGGTGCCAGCAACTTCCATAGATGGGCAGAGAAAACTTTCCACTGGCATCTGTAGGCTTTAGCTCAAGCTAAGGATGACTCAAAGGAATTACTTCTCAAATATAACAGGCCACCCTCCTTCTCCCTCCACCATGTGAAAGTTCAGCTCACTGCAGTGATACCATTAGCTAAACAGCTTAACAGTTTGAGACGTGCGTATACATTATCTGTGATTATGAGCCTGTGTGAACTTTAGCTATGACTCTGCCATTCCTCCAAAATGTCGCTCAGGATCACATGGTGTGGCAATTAATACCACCCATGACATGGTTCAAATATTTAATCTAGTTCTATTTCTAGAAATGTCACTGTAACCCTTGTACCTTCCTTCCTTCCTTGGCTAAAAGCATGTGTTTTGCCTAGCATGAAATATAGGATAACCAAGACCTGTGTTCAAATACATTAAGAGAAAAACAGAGCTGACAACATCCCCTTTAAAAAAGAAGTTCAAGAAAGTAAAGAATTAATAGCAAAAGCTTTTTAAAAAAATATTAAAAGTAGCGGTAAAGTTCACAAGTTCCTTAAAGGGTAAAGAGGCAGTTTGTGCATTTCTGATGATTCACTCTCCTCTGAAGTTCCCGGAGAGGGATGCAGCAGCTTCACCTGTGTGCAGATCACAGGCTCTCCACGTGCAGTGGGACACGGCTGAGGCAGTCTGAGCACAGTGGGAGCTGTGAATCAAATGTCCTGGAGACCCTCTGCAGGCTCCGGCCAGAGCAGCACGGGAAGTTTTGCTATGTCAGAGTTTTCTTAAGTTGTTGATTTGAAAGACGGAATTTTTTAGTGTTGGTGAGGGACCTGCTGTACAAAAGCCTTATTTCTTCTGGAGAGTACCTTCACCTTTAAGAGAGGCTTTATTCTAAGTGTATCATGAATAAGAGGGAAAACTGGTTTAAGGCTTGAAATAGGCATTCTCCAATTTTTTTCATCCTGGGTTCAAACTGTGCTTACAAAGAGCCCCTCCACCTTAAATGGTACTCGCAGTCCTTTGGGCTCTTTCTCAGCCAGCACCAGATTTGCAGCCGTGACTTCTGCTAAATCTCGCTGCAGGCCTTTGTCTCTGCCTTCAGTGCATGGTAGGTGATACATACATTAAAATACAGTTTTAAACCCAAAATACACTCCTGGCAGGATATCGATGTCCTGAAGGCTGGTCACAGGTAGCTGAGCACGTCTTGGAGGACAGCAGAGAGATAAAGGCTATGACCTCTAAGATCATGACCTTTCAGACAGGTGTTGCTGATTCACTGGCCGTAAGTCATCACGGCGTATGGGAATACTGCTTTGGAAAAGGCAACGCAAATTTGACTCTGAATTTTTTTACCTTTTATGGTGCCAGTGTGGTGAGGGAATGGGAATGAAGAAACCTTGTTTTTGCAGACACTTAACACTACACACTGTGCAGATTAGTGGCTGTTACTTTAAGTCGATGTTGCATTTACTCTCCTCACGATTAGCCACTGCAGACATTGACCCCCAAGATGACTTCTAAGGAGTTAATCAGAACTGTTCACTGTAGGAGGGAACCTGGTGCATGGAAGATACACAGCAACTGTTCCTGAGCTAATTGCTCTGTGTTTCTTCTCTCCTGTACAATAGTATTTTTGCTTTCTCCAAGCAATAGTACAGGTAAAAACGACCTTGGAAATAAAACTTTAAAGGACCTGTTGCCAGTGACAAATTCCATTCTCAGAGCTACTGAGCTGTGCTCCATGCCCTGGTATCCAAAGGCATGTGTAATCCTGGAGGCATACAAAAGACATCTTAACTAGTTATCATGAGGCAAAGCCAGTATCCGAAGTATGAGCAGAGTGGCATAATAAGGGGGAAATGTGCAAGGTAAGTTGTCCGAACATTCTGTAAAGCTGTTAAATTCAAATATCAGGAGCCTTCAAAGTGTCTTGCAGCACACTTGACTAGTAAGAAAACCCCAAAAATCTTCCCTGCCACTTTATGTGTAGAAAATCCACCTGATGCTGGATGGGTACAACTGAGGCATATCTTACCCTGCACCTTCATCAGTTAAAGGGTGCCCACTTGTGAGCACTGTTGAAGACCATGCTATCTGCAAAGGAGAGGAAGACAGACGTGTTGTAAGTGCTGGGTGACAGTAGAGCAGATCAGCCCTGATCGTGCTAAGCAAAAGCAGGAGATAAATGACTTGAACAGGACCATTGCGCAAGAGGCAGCAACCTGGGCACTCACATTAAAGAGCTGGTGAGCCAAAGCCGATAGTGGTGCCATGTTCAGCAGAAGTAGGTGCACCGTCCCAGTTACAGCACAGGCTGGCACCACAGTGCTCATGAGGTCCATTTTTTTCTATTTCTGCCATCGGCTAAGGGATTCGAAAACCTCATGCTCTTGTCTCCCTGATATTCCCTGCCTGCTCTTCTTTCCATCAGGCTGCAACAAGGTCAGTGCTGTCCTAGTCTGTGGACTTAAACTAGTGCTCCAATCTGTATTTCCCCACAGCAAAATACCAGTTCTCATGTATTCACTTTGGCCTCTGTGTCTCCTCATGCGTCAGCTTCTGTTGATCTGCATACAGAATATATACAGTGCTCCAGCTTCATCGTAGACTTACACTGAAACAGTTCAGTTTAGATCACATCTCTGAATATTTCTTACACAATGTGCTGAAATCCCTATGTCATCAAAACAGTAACGAAGAAGATGACTCTTAATGTGCCTACCCATTACATTTTGGGAAAACAGTCTTACTACTATCAGAGTATTATTTCAGTGACTCACGCTTGAGGTCTCATGTGATGAATCCTAAGAATCTTGTTAAAATCTATAAAATAAAATTATTAAGGCTTATACCTCAAAAAAAGTACAATACCACAGAAATTAGATCTCGTTTGGACAACTGAAGAAGAGATGTTCACAGAACTAAAAATCAGTGCAGGTTTAGAAGCAGCTAATTCTGTCTTATGTGTTACTGAGTTAAAGTCCAAATTCACATGTAGCTTGTGGCATGTTGAAAGAACTTCAAAGTTCTGCAAGGTTGGTGCAGTTATAAACCACTTAGCAGAGAAAAAAAATTTAAGTAGAAAATAATAAATTGAGAACAATTTAAGTATTCAGAATCCCACAATAGACAAGAAAACTTCTCTGCTTATTAGGAAGCATTTCAGTTTAAAGGGAAAGTGAAAGTAATAGTAAAAAAATTCATAGGACTGGTAGAGACTTAACCAGGTTCCTGCTAATGCAGACAACCCCATCACATAATCCTATGAGGAAATGTATTTATGTCTGTATCAGATACAGCTCCCTGACTGCTCCCATCAGGAAGCCATGCTGAGGACTACAGTCATCACTCCCTACCCGCGAGGGTAGTTCAGGGAATTGTGTGACCATGGGGCCAGCAGTGACCACGGCGTGCACTTCCAGTGTACCGCTGCGGTCCCGAGGGGCTGATATGGTCTCCAAATGCATAAGCTACTTAGCAGAGAGATGCTCTGCTGCTTCCATGCTAGGGACCTGGTACAACCATTACTGGGATGAAAACACTGTTCTGGTATCAGGAGGATGTTGAGGAAGAAACAAAATGGAAATAGTTCAGGGTAGAGCCAAAGAGTGATTAATAAATTTGAAAATATGATAAAAAACTGATGGAGAAAAACCATAAAAAAGAGCTAGTTATTAAGCAGTGACATGTGGAACAAATAATGAGTAGAAATTTCTACAACAAATTGATAAAAGTAATAACAAAGGCCAGTGATTGAAACTGAAGACAAACAAATGCAGGCCAGAATTAAGTGGTGGTTTGCTTTGGGGTTTTGGGGTTTTTTTTTTGTTTGTTTGTTTTTTTGGGGTTTGGGGGGGGGGGGTGTGGTTTTTTGTTTGTTTGGTTTTGTTTTGTTTCTAACTCAGGTTGATTAACCCTTGGAACTCCTTTATCTTCTCCAGACCATACTCTCTCTAGGTAGTTTTGAATGCAGGATGGATGCTTTCCCAATGCAGGTGTTTTACTTCTAGCACATCTGATCAGCACAGGCAAGCACTCAATTCCTTTTCAAGGGTTAAAACTGATAATCACAAAGGTTCTTCTGATCTTGAAAAATTAGTCTTCCCCCTTCGCAGCTGCACTATGGTAGCCCCATAGACATCTATGAGAAAATTGATTTTCTATCATCATGAGAACAAGGGAAGATCCTTAGGAAACTCTGACAAAAGAAAAGTGTGCTTTTTCACTTTTTAGGCTGTGCAATGGTTAAATTTCCCTGATGAAAGTGAGATACTTACAGTGGAGGCCTAATGATAGTGTGCAGTGAAACCTGAATCACAGCATGGTATTTCTGCTAAAGTGTTCTTAGAAAAACCTTTCACCTTTAACAACACCTTTGGCTGGGATAATTACATTTCTCTGAATCCACAGAGTTGGTGATGGTGCAAACTTATTGTTAGGGCAGGTTGACATTTTCTCTGGGGAAAAACCAGTTGAGTCTGTTAATAATTTGAGGTCAGATTTGACAAATAGCTTTGATGTGAAATTTTTTTTTGTTTGAGAGCATTCCTTTCAAACTCTTTCAAAATGGATCTTTTTGAAATGTTCGTTTTGAAGCAATGCATTACTTAGAAATCATGCTATTTTTACAGGGGAAAAAATGAAAACTAAGACAAAATGGTCTTGTTTCCCATCAAATAAAATGTCTTGTTCATTATGTACCCTCATTATGTAAAAACTTTGTTTGGTGAGCTTGTTTTTGTGCAAGTCTATTTGTGCTATTTTGATTGTATGATGTGGACTGTCCGTACAAGGCATAACATGGACTCAGTTTGTGCTGCAGTACTAGATGCGTTTATATTCAGAACTATAGCCCACCCTTGTGGCAAGAAGTGTTTATTGAATTAGGAGTTATTTTGATAAAAAGGATTACAGTCACCTTTCCACTGCAGTCCAGACGATGTTTTTCTTCTCATAAGAAATTCTAATTTTCATGTTCCCCTAGAGCCTTGGCATTTGACAGTCACAAATGATGGTCCCTGCGATGGCAATGCCACGCTACAATCAGAAGGTCCTACCTAAGGAGCAGAAGATCAGGCCAGCTGTCGTCTCCCAGTTCCTGCAGGCAGCAGCCACGTGATGCTATGATTGATGCTTGTCAGGTCACCTTGTCAGCAGAGTCACCTTTTCTGCAGGAGTGACTGGGTTTAAAAAGCTGAGGCATTTACTGGTAAAGACAGAAACTGAACTTCTGCTTACAGAACTGCAAAGTTTGGGGAAGAAAATGTTAGGATGAGGAGTGCTGGGCTTCAATTTGTAACGAGATGTGTAGTTAGATACTAGTTGCTTGGTTTTTTTAAAAAAAACCCTATCTTACTCTCTTTTTTTTTTTTTTTTTAGGTAGTTAACCTACGCAGGCTGTGGCATCTCCAGTGTTGGAGGCTTTTAAGAGCTGTTAGAGAAGCATCTGTCAGGTAAAGTAGAGCCTGCCTCAGGGTAAGGGAGACCTTTTCCACAAAGGTCTCCTTTTTGTTGTGATCCAAAAAACCAAGACTGTCCTGGGGTACAAGGCATGCAGCCACAATGGAATATAACATTGCCAACAAGAAAAATACTTGCAGTGTGGGACTTTATTGAAATTTGAAAACAAAAACAATTTCATGAACATAAAATCTGCCTTTGATCAGATGTCCAACAGTCAGTCATTCTGTCCCAAAGGTACAGGCCTGTTTAATGTATCAGACCCTGAAAGAGTGAGAAACCCTCTGATGCTGCCTGAACAAGGGAGGAGGGGACAACGAAACTGTCCATGCTGAGAGGGTCTGCTTTCAGGGATTAAAGTCGGCATTGCACATCCAGTCAAAGACATAAATGACAGTGAGGAGGGGGTACTCAAACTCATTTGGCAGGAGTAAGGTACAACGTCCCTGTGCTTGCTAGATCAGCCATGGCACAAAGCCTTCACCTTTTGAATCACCAAGGAAGTCTCTTTCCCTTTTCAAACTGGTTCCCTTTCCCCCAGGTTCATCTATTTCTTTTTCCAGGTAGTTTATTTCTCTTTCTGTTCACAGGCTGTGATTTCTGTTACAATCCTATACCTCAGGCACACAGTGTAGTTCAGCCTGAAGGTCAGGGATGCCAAGCTACCCACAGCCACTCAGAGTATTGTTTGCACACCACATTTTGCGGAAGGTTTGCTCTGCTCAGCCGCTCTCAGGATCGGGCACTCTCTTATCCAATAGCTATTGCAAGGGCAAGGCAAAGGGTACAAGAAGCATTGAATCAGCAGCTAAACAACATTTAGCTTTTATCAGCTTCAGTGAGCACAGTTTATCTCCCCAAGAAATCACAGAGAGCAGCTTCTAACATCCTTTACCCTTACAGAGCTCCTGTGTGCTTCTCAGCTCCTCCAGAACAAATTAATGCCAAGTGCCCAGTGAAGAGTGTGCTGTGCTTACCTCCCGGTCCCAGACCACAACGTTGTGCTGATGCAGAGAGTAACTTTATGGCTGGGACATTGCTTCCATACATTGTGTACCCTTGATCATTGGGAAAGGCTTGAAGGTAGAAAAATATGCAGCCAGTAAACCAATACCTGCTGTTACAAAGGATGGGGCTTTCCCGTCACATTGCATTAGTAGAAGCAATGGAGGTTATGTGAAAATAGCAAACAACACAGTGCAGCCTTGCCAGCAGATGTGACATGGCTAAATATAATGACCTGTCTGAGGCTGTTAGCTTTACCTGTTAGGCTGCGGTATACACTGCAGTCAATAGATGCACTGCTCTCATTATTTCGGAAACATTATAATTATAACGTGCCTCATGCTTCTTTGTAAATACATACTGCACACAATTCCTCTGATTTAATCAGATGTTTGGACCAGATTTGTCCCTTAATGTGGCACAGGATTTAGAAGCTCCCAAAAAATCCAGGCTGGTGCAGATGCTGATGAGCGCCTGGGGTCATTGAAGTCATAATGTCATTGTCTACAAGGGGATTTTGATACAGCTTCTTGTTTTCAGGACAGGACTTTGACTGCCAGCCAATTCCTTGCAGTAAAGATGGCATCTGTGAAACAGAACTATAAATACATACAGCTGTGATGAATATACATATATTGTTTCTCAGACACTTTGGTGTAACAATAATAGTTCTATGCAGATTAGTCATAAGCAAATACTTCCAGAGTGTAGGATGGGGATGCTATACTGTGAAAAGGCACAAGAACCATCTGCTAAATACATGGAAAAGAAAGCAGCACAAAAACCTCCATCACAAACCTCATATTTGGTTTTGATCTACACTCAAACATTCTCCCACTGCATTTTGAGAGAGAGAAATCCTGTTGCCGCCTTGAGAGCCTGCCCTGCAACTCACCTAAACAAATTCATGGATGGAGGGGAGCCACTCCCAGAGATAAGACAGCAATCTGCCTCCTGTCCCTGCCCGGAGTTGGCACATATTTCATTACACTCTAGTGCTGTGTAACTAATTCTTGAGGACTCAGAACAGATGAGGAAATCGCAATGTATTTCTAATAGGGGAAAAAAAATGCCCTCCCTGTGTGGTCTCTCCTCATTTCTGTTTTAGGGAAATTATTTCAGTGAAAAAATATTGACATTTCTGTCAATCAGTCATCACCTTTATCTGGAAGGAAAGTTAGATAAATGTATATCACATTTCAAAGGCATGGAGGAGACAGAATAACAAAATTCAGGTATAAAGATACAGACGTGAAACAAATGGCTCTCAAACTTAAAACACATCTCTGTTTCTCATCTCATATATGTGACTAAAGTGCAAAGAAGATACTGTTTTGCAACAGAAAACCATGCGAGCAAATAAGAATACCTTTTCAACAAGTGAGAAAATATAGATGCAACATTGCGTTTGTCTTTAGACAGGAGTGGAAAAGGCAAATTACAGGGTTTGGGGTAATTAACTCAGATCTACATGACAATTATTGGACATTAGAACACTTCCTTCACTGAAAATAAAACCAAATGCTTTGAGGTGCTTAGTTTAACATCCAAAAGAATGGTGAAGAGATTACATAAACAATTACAGCTTTTAAAACTTTGAAAAAACAACTGAAGCAGCATATCCTGGGGAAAAGCTCATGTTTTCTTGTAGCTCTTCAATACCCATTTCCCAAATATGATTTACTGGAGTCCAGTTTTAAGAATAAGCTTCTGTCAATGATTAAAATTGGAATTTGTATGGTCCCAAGGAACTCACAGTCACCAGCAATTCTAGTCAAACTATGTTTCTTGGAAGAAAAATATCGTCATTGGCTTCTTCAGACTTTCACAGAATGTACTATTTTTTTCTGCTAGACTTAGAGATCTCCTGTACTCCAGACAGAATCCCAAACCCACAGCTGCCCTATGAACATGCTGCTGTGAAAAAATAATAGACCATTCAAATTTCAGACCAGGGAATTTTCATAGAGTAGTTTGTGTTGGAAGGGACCTGTAAAGATCATCTAGTTCCAACCCCCTGCCATGGGCAGGGACACCCTCCACTAGCCCAGGTTGCCCAAAGCCCCATCCAACCTGGCCTTGAACACTGCCAGGGAGCCAGGGGCAGCCACAGCTTCTCTGGGCAACCTGTTCCAGTGCCTCACCACCCTTATCATAAAAATGTCTTCCTTATGTCCAGTTTAAATCTACCTGCTTTCAGTTGAAAATCATTCCCCCTTGTCCTGTCACTACAGGCCGTGGTAAAAAATCTCTATTTTTCTTATAAGCCCCCTTTAAGTATTGAAAGGCTGCTATAAGATCTCCCTGGAACCTTCTCTTCTCCAGGCTTTCCTCATAGGAGAGGTGCTCCGGCCCTCTGATCAGATTCGTGGCCCTCCTCTGGTCTTTCTCCAACAGGTCCATGTCTGTCTTGCTAGCCTGTTTCTTTTGTCTACTTAAAGTCCACAATTAATCTCTCTTCCACATGCTTGTCCAGTCTCTCATTGAAGCCATGCACACTTCCTGCACCCACATCAACCTTTGACAAGGTGTTTCATAAGTTTTTGACCAGTGCTTTGAAGAGCTGCCTACCTTTGTTTTGGTTTTTGCTTTCAGTAGCACCATTTGATGGAGTGTATTCTCACAGCGGAAAAGGCAGTGAAGTGTTGACCTCTACTTCCAGTTACCACGTCACTGAGGTTTTTCAGGTCCCTAGCATATCCCCCTTCCCATGATAATGAATTCAAGCCTACCCCAACTTTATTCATATGGAAGGAAAAGTACAAAGTGCTTAACAGGTAAGGCAAGCATGAAAAAGGCACAAGAGTTTCTGCAGGTGATTGCACTGAAAGGAATGACCCAGCTGATGCCTCATTCTACCACATGTGACTGTACCTTACTGTACCTTTTTGGCCACTGAAAAGATGTTTCTGTGTAATGTGTTGTTGATACGAAGCAAGATAAAGGGTTCAGTTATGGCCCTAAATTATTAAAACAATTGAAATATTCAGGATGTTGGGTTTAGAATTGTGTGCTCAATACAGCACCAAAAAACCCCAACTGATTTCCAACTCTACCTAAGGTACAGGTATAGAAATAATACATGCACAGACTGACCATTTTTCTGAACACACTATATAAGTGCAAACCAATAACAAAAATAAATTTCTTTTTTTACAGAGCTACCATTACAAATGAGGGTTTACTTGTTGTTTGCACTGTTTGAGGACTTATGGGTTGACGTTGGGCTGTCTTCTCTTCCAGACATCGTATCCTCCGAGAGGAATGGCTAGCACCTTCTGTCGTCTCCTGGCTGGCCGTGCAACCACTGCACTCTTTGCAGCTGCAGGCACAGGGGTGTTAACCACCGGATACCTCCTCAACCAGCAAAATGTGAAGGCTGCTGTTCAGGAAAAACGGAAACTCTTCCCTCCAAGGTAAGCACTTGGGGTTAGGCAGACAGCTGAGCACAGCACCCTGTTTACTGGGCTAGGAGCAGTTTTTAACTCTTTGAGGAAGTCAAAGCTGTGGAGTCCTTACGCGTCACACCATCTCTGTGTCTGTCCATGGGCTGTGTGGACTGACGTCCTGAAAAACAGCACCCTTTATTAATAACCTCAGGTTTAGGTAGCACAAACAACAGCCTTCAAGACCAGAAAGCAGGGATGTGAGACAGTATCAACTAAAAAAACCCCCAAAACAATAACAAGCCTAAGAAATGTCTCAAATTTTAGGCTGAGCACTATATGAGTCCTTACTTTATCTCATCAGCTATCGAATACTTTGCAGCTCAACCTGGAGAAAAGGAGGCTGAAGGGAGACCTTCTCACTCTCTACTACTGCCTGAAAGAAGGTTGTAGACAGGTGGGGGTTGGCTTCTTCTCCCAGCTAACAAGCGATAGGACAAGAGGAAACAGCCTCAGGTTGCACCAGGGGAGGTTTAGATTGGGTATTTGAAAAAATTTCTTCACCAAAGGGGTTGTCAAGCACTGGAACAGGCTGCCTAGGGAAGTGGTTGAGTCACCATCCCTGGAGGTGTTTAAAACACGCATAGATGTGATGCTTAGGGACATGGTTTAGCGGTGGACTTGGCAGTGCTAGGTTAAGGATTGGACTCAATGATCTTAAAGGTCTTTTCCAACCTAAACGATTCCTATTCTATTCTATTCCATTCCATTCCACTCTACTGGCTGATTATATGGACTCTACCATTAAGAAATGTGAAAATATTTTCACTATGCAAGTAGTAAAGAAAACTCCTATATAACTGCTGCACTTGAAATACTCCTCACTCTGTTACAAACTGGCTGGCTGATGATTAGAAACTAATCACAGACCTTCTTCTCTGTAGGTTGATTTTGCTGGCCATACTTGTGAAAAACTATACAGATCAGGGTCTGACAGACCTTTTTTTTTTTTAAGTACTGAATAGTATCCTGGGTAAAATATATTTTTATAGAAATAATGGAGTTGTGCATAAAGCAAATCATTACCAGTACAAGGTAGATATGGTCTGACTCAGTTACAAAAATGCCTTGCTAAAGCATAACATCTTTATTTTCCTTGGCTTAGTACACTATGCAGATTTCTGTAAATAATAATATCATAAAAGCTAACCTAGATATTGTAGAAGAATGAACTTCACAGCTGGCATAGATCAGACAGTCCCACTGATGTCCACTAAACTGTGAGAGCACCTGGGCTCCAAATTACAAAGAACTTCTTCAGTTTAATTGCCTTCCTACTTGAACAGAACAGTGTTAGAGCTCTTTTATTTCTGAAAAAGAGTGTCTCAGCAGAGATTTAATGGGGCTTAGTGCACTTTCAGAGCTCATTGGGATTCATTCTCCTGATGGCCCCGAGTAGCAGAAAGATGCAATTACCTGTCAGTGTGGTGGCCCACTGGTGTGCAAAGTGGGGTACTTTCAGTGACCTGAATCTTCCTCTCTTCCTAAAATTCAATGCAACATATAAACCAAAAACTAATTATACTTTTAAACCATGCTGTGTACTCTGTATCTCATGATCCCTTTAACAGCTTTATAGCCTAGCAAGGATTACTCTTCAAGGTACCACATAATTGCTTGGGATTCTTCTTTTCAGCGCAGACTATCCTGATCTCCGCAAACATAACAACTGCATGGCTGAGTGCCTCACACCGGCCATTTACTCCAAGCTAAGGGACAAGATGACTCCCAATGGCTACACCCTGGACCAGTGCATCCAAACTGGGGTTGATAATCCTGGCCATCCTTTCATTAAAACTGTTGGCATGGTCGCAGGTGATGAAGAATCCTATGAGGTAAGTATTTTCCACAATACTGTTGTATTTGATCATTTTTCACAAGATGCTCCTTAGACGAAGACAGATTCCCCATAGGGTATGCATTCCCAAGATAAATTGTATCCCAGAGAGTACCCAAGGGGCAGGCCATGTGCATGAAGATGGTGTTTTCCATACTCTTCCACATTAGAAAATGCATGAACATGAGGCATTACTACAGGTGCCTTCTCTGCTGCGACTGAAGTTAATAAAATGTACCTGCTTGGGAGCAGCTGCTACCTGCATCCAGCAGCTGCCCTCCTTCCTACAGCTAAACTAAATTTATGGCAAAGCTATGCAACCCTGAGACACACAAAATAAAGGTAATCTGGAAATTACATTGTGGAAGCAGTTGCCTTGCTCTTCTGAGCAGAGGCAGAAGTGAAATAAAAATGTCTTCTGGGAAGTGCCAGACATCATGAAGCCACAGCTTTGGATTATGATGAAAGCTGAAGACAAACAGCATTAGGATGGACAGGTTAATTTAACTCTGTAATGAAGAGAAGACGAAAAGAGAAGAAAATGCTTGTTTTTATTGTTTATGACCTGTGTGGTCTGCTTCCTTCAGTCTACTATACAATGGTACCTATTATTATACTGTCTCCTAACAACATCCCAAGCACTGGACTGCTGATTATGGACTGGGACATCTGATGTTCTGGACTATCAGCTCCTGTCCTTTACTCATTTGGATGTGCCACTGCTCCTCATCCTCATGAAGGTGTGGTTGTGATTGGTGTTGACACACCTGAGCCGAGTGGTGCTAATGAGGACTAGTGTCCCATGTCTGTGAAGACATATGGTATTTCTGCATGACCTAAAAACACGAGACAAGCTGCCTGGGGACTCTGAGTGTGTGTTATGGCTGGTAGTAAATCCTGAAACCTAATGTAGTTGCCACCACATCCACTACCTGTCTGTGGTAACTAGAGTAAGCTTGTAACTTAAGTAAGGTGCAATTATACCTTATTTTTGTTGCAAAGATGAGCAACTGCTGCAGAGCACTGTCTAGGTCAAAAGAACCCCTTCTTTTCATATTTACTCCTGACCGCATTTGCAAAGCCCCCTTTACGTCTGTCACCCAGGAGCCTGCGTCAGAGGACTTCTCCTGTGGCTGAAGCTGATGCATTTAATCATTTCTATGATGCTGCAGACTCTTTCTAGATTCTCTTGATTCCATAGGTGTTTGCTGAGATTTTTGACCCAGTCATTAAAGTAAGACATAATGGCTATGATCCACGGACAATGAAGCACCACACGGACCTGGATGCATCCAAGGTAGGATTGAAATAAAATAATCAGAAAATAAAGGCTCAGGGCTGCTTCTTACAGTAATGATAAAGTATGTAATAGTACTTTTCTTTTTCCTGATCCTACTCCAAAGACATTAATTTTAGGGTCAAGGAAAGTGGTATACCACTCATGGCCCTAACAACAAAACAGCAGCATCCCTACTTTGTTCCTAGCAGGGGATCAGTCCCAACTGTACTGTGGGCCACAGTCTCACTTGGCACTGTGGGTCTGTTCATGAGCTTACAGATAACTGTGTGTCTAAGCTTTGGAATGAAAGCAGGAGTTGACTCTGTGAAGCCCACATACACATGATCAAACCTGACCTGCTGCTTAATATTTCCTTCCTAGTTCAGCTACAGTGTGGTTTAGCACCTTCTTGGGCTTTCCTCTTTCAAAGGATTTTCTGTACCTGGTCCCTTGCCTCTACCCATATCCACATTTCCAAAAGCCACACAGATTCCTTCATATTTTGGGACCATGAAGGACTAGCTGGTTACTCTGCAACATTCATTGAGCCAAAGAAACTTGTTCCTAAAAATAACCTCCTGGTGTCTGACACTCTGAGGGTGTCCTGGTATCCTGAATATCTATGATCTCATGACGAAGTCGTCATGCCTGGACAGAAAGATGCCCCTCTTGTTGTATGAAGGGATTGGGGTTTTTTTAGTGGTGGAGTACAACATGGGGGCTGTGTGTGGACTAATGAAACATTCCTCCTTCAGATCACCCATGGTCAATTTGACGAGCACTATGTCCTCTCATCTCGGGTGCGTACTGGCCGCAGTATCCGTGGCCTCAGCCTTCCTCCTGCCTGCACCAGGGCAGAGCGGAGAGAGGTGGAGAACGTCGTGGTCACTGCACTCTCTGGCCTGAAAGGAGACCTCTCTGGAAAGTACTACAGCTTGACCAATATGTCTGAGAGGGATCAGCAGCAGCTTATTGATGTAAGTACAGCTCCAGTGCTGACACCACCTTCATTTATTCTCATTTATCTTAACCTTCATCTTTCTTTGGGCCACATGCTTTCCTGTGTAGCTAAGGAGGATAATCACAGCATTAATCCAGTAGTTAATAGCCTGTCAATATTTTTAATGTAATGGCAAATCATCCAGGGTCTGTATTTTGTCTAAGTACACAAATGTGCAGGTCCAAAACGTGGAGTTATATTCCAGATAGCAAGATCTGTGTCAAATCAAATATACCTGGCTGCTGTCACCTCTTTGGACGAATAATAAAGTAAGTTCAGGACTTTTTCTTGGTCATTTCCTTGAGCAAAGATTGATATTTTCTATATTAATAACCATCCTAACTGAAAATATTACATTGAAATAAGCATTACATATTATCTGTGTTCTAGACTGTCGGGGGGGGGGGCTTTGGCTATAATTTCTTTATGTCAAAACTACACTTATTCTAATTTCCCAAAAATGGCTGTAGCCAACTGCACCCAGGCGACCTTTTCTCAGTCCTGTAACTGTGTTTCAGGACTTGGAGGATCAGGCCCATAACGAGAGTTTTCATTGTCACACAGATGGAAACACAAGGATTTTCATCATGGATTTTGTCACAGCATGTGACATGTCAAACAAACCTTTTAAATATCCAAAGGAATGGCTGTACCCTGTTAGCTATATTCATGGCACATTAATCCATAACATCAACCAAAAGGGAGCTGATGAAGTAACATAACTATTTATAACCCTGGAACTAGGTGTCACAGTCTGGATTAACCAGGAGTTAAGAATTTATGTAAGGTCAGTAACTTTTTTAATTGAATGTCCTTTGTAATATGTTTATTGACAAGACGTTGATGACCTATTGTAGGTTTTATTTCATTGCCTTTCTTCAGCAGGAGAGAGCTCCACAGAAAGCAGAGGTCAAAATAGGAGTGTGGAGAGTATGATTCCTTCATGGTTTAACGCTAAGTCCTTTGGGAAGTGGAACAGGCTTCACTGATTCAGCATTTTACCTTGTTTTCTTTGTTTTTACGGTAATGCAAATGTATAGAAATCAGGGCATTGAATGTTGTAACTTCAGATTCCATCTTTAACTCATACCATTGCTTACCTCCTCCAGTACTTTAGGACCTTGAACATCTATGGTATCAGGTTTTCTGCCAGCCCTCAATAAGCACCATTTGATCTCGGTAAGATCAAATCAGTGATAGCTGAATGGCATTCAGCACAGAAGGCATTTGGTACTTTGCAGATTTGGGCCATATGCACATAAGGGAAACTAGTAGTGCTCAGCTGTTTTCTTACAAAAAGGGGGATTTTTCTTTCAAGCAAAAGTGTCAAATGGAGCAAGCTGAGGAAAGAAACGCTGTGTTCCTGTAATGAACAAAGAGAACTCTGCACCTTTTCTTTCTGCATGGTTGGGGTTCTGGCTGCATCATGTCCATCACAGGGTATTCAAAGATGAAAACCTAAAATTCTCCACTAAGGGGAAAAAGAAGTAAAGCATATCAACTTGTTTACCATGTCATATTTATTCTGGATAGCTTGCCTCACTATTCTTAATTAAATCCTAGATTTAAAAAAAAAAAAAAAAAAAAAACCAAAAACCCAACAAACAACAACACCCCCTCCTGCAAAACTCCCACGCAACATGCAATACGGCATTGTTTGAGGAATTAAGAACTAATAATTTTTCAGCACACATATGAAAATCAAATACTTATTTGCTTTGGGAAAAAAACAACTCAGTTAAGAAAAAATCTAAATGACCTGGAATGTGGCAAGTCAATAGCACAGCAAGTGCTACATTTATTAAATCAGAACTAGCATCTCTGTTAAGGAAAAGAACAAGTCTATGATTCAAAAAGGTCAAGCTTAGCACTGATTTAATTCCTACCTTGACTTCATGCTCGGAATAAATTGCTAAATCTCTGTGCTCTGTCTTACCTTTGAAAAATGTTTTTGGCAAAACCTGGTCATATTACCAATGTCAGTGAGAATCTGCAAGACTCAAGAAAATTAGCTGGGTAAAGTGCTTTTAGTTTTCAGAAGAAGGAACCAGATCCACAACCTGCACTGTGTGATTTACTTGTACATTGATTGCCTTCACATAAAATGTATCAGGCAGTGTTACACTGAATTTTGTTTTGTTTTCTCTCTGTCTTTCTCTCTCCCTTTGGCTGCATTTCGGTGTCCAGGATCATTTTCTCTTTGATAAGCCAGTGTCCCCTTTGCTAACGTGTGCTGGGATGGCACGTGACTGGCCAGATGCCAGAGGAATCTGGTATGTTGCGTGACATGCAGAAGCTTGTGTCGTGTTTTAAAGATTGTGTTACAAATCTCCTTGCTTGTCCTAACCTTGCAGTAACTCTGTCCCCATACTCACAGCATGTTCGGTTTGTTTGGTTTTTTTTAAAAAAAAAAAAAAGTTTTCTTGCTTAATTTGAAAAAAAAGAAAAACAAAATCCAGTAATGAACAACAGAATGGGTAAGACCTTTATTTTCAAGAAGCCATCGCTAACACCATCCACACAACACAGCATCATAGGCATGGCTCCTTCTTTTGGTTTTTATCTCCTTTTTTTTTTCTATTTCTAGATAAAAATTTGATTTGGGAAAAAGCCCGTGAGTCACCTTGCAGCTGGCAGAGCTGAGGTTACAAAAGCAGCTCAAACACCAGATTGTAGCCATGCTGTCAGCTAGGAACCACCGGCCATACAGCTGCAGCACAGCACATTGCAAATTCCTGCCCCCCCCCCCCCGCCCCGTCACTGTCAAGAAACAATGTTAGTTTAATTCCCACAGCTGAAAGTAACCCTTTCTTTCCAAATGAACTGGACAAAAAAGAAATATAGAAGTTGAATTTCCTATTTTGTTCTAGGTCTGTTTCTACTTTCACAATACACAACATATTTTGTGCCCAAATACAATATTTTCTGTGGAGAGAAAGGGATAATAGCTCTGAGATCAGCGCACACACCCACTAGCAGAGGATAAGGGCAGCTGTGCAGTGCATAGCATCTGTATCCATCTTGGTATATGTCTAGGCATCGCTGGATGCTTTAATTCTGAAAAATTAGGCTAAAAAGGATTCTGAGGAATCACCTAGCCTATCTCCTTGCCCTAGGCAGGTTCAGAGAGAATGGGACTTTATGTGAAAAAAAACCCCCAACTGTTCTCCAAGCAGTGTCTGACAATACTGGCTCATGTTCAGAGACACCATCAGTACTACTGCGATGAGCTAAACCTGATTTCTTTCGGGGAGCAGGTGCTGTGAAACTTGATGATCCATGAAAACTGATGACCTGCTGGAAATCTATGAGGATTTTTTTTTTTTATTTCAACAAGCTTCAGATTAGTTCCCTGGTCCCCGTGTGAATCTGAGGAAAAGGATCAAGCTAAGGCATCCAATTCACTGTCTCTGCAAACAAACAGGAGAAGTACCAACAAGACAATTACAATCCAGGGATCTCCTGAATAAAACAGACCTGAGTTTTGGCTTGTTTTACATGTGAAATATCAGGCAGACTAGGAAAAAATTAGTAGGACTGGAAAGTATTTCAGTAAGCTGCATTTGGAAAACTTGCCTTTCTCTTGCAAGAAATTCTTGTCAAAAAGACCACACGTTCTGGAAATTCTTTAGCTTATACAGATTGCAATCCTGTCCTTGTGATGGGCTGCAGGACTGTTCACACCGACCTCACCGGTGGCAATGGCACAGTTTAAATGCACTCAGCGTGGCCTCCTTCCACGTTCCTTAAAGCAACAGGCAGACTTATTTCTGAGTCAGGCCAACATCAGACTATTTGGAAAACCCTCCCCTAAACATATGTGACTGAAGATGAGGTAACTGGACCTCGAGCAACCATAACGTCAGGGCACAGGATATTTACACCTGCTCAGTGTTGCATTAGCAAACTACAAGTGTGGGGAAAAAGGAGGCACAGTAAAAGGCCAGTTGAAAGTCAGGCTTTTGGTGAACTTGACCTTTCAAATTTCATATGTTTCAAGCCTGGTAATATTCCACTGTTTGTACAAATGAGTCTGATCCCATCAATCAGCTTCTACGTGTCATAGAAAGCCTGTAGTAGAAGACAAAGAAAATGGAGAAAAAGCTAGGAAAAGTGACCTCAGGTTTGACCAGCACTTAATAAACCTAGCCACAACTGATCTGTTTGAAGCAATAGTGGGTATCTTCAGTCATTTTTATCTTGACTGACAAGTCAGCATCGCTAATGTGCTGTCCGGAAGCAACACGCAGCTGATGTCCTCAGACACGTAACTTGACTGATGTGGCAATCCAGCGCTACCAAGCGATACAGAGGGCACTGGGATTTGATATGGGGGAGAATACAATTAAGTAAGGACATATTGCTTGGCCCCCAGCAGCATGGAAATGTTAGGGTTTTTTCCTAGCTCCACAGTTTTCTAAGAACAATAAAACCTGTCCCTGGTGACAGAGGATGCAGAGCTTGGCTGTGCTCATGCTAGAGGACAATATGTTTTTCCTCGCTCAGTGCCACAGCAGCATGATGTGATCAGAAAAACTGCTTTTCTTGCTGTGCCTGAGAAACCCACGTAATGCCATTGGCATGGGAGATCCAACTGTGAAAGCAGCTCAAATCCCTAACTCTGCAGAACGAAGTTATTTTGCCATGCTTAACTTCTCCACAGCCCTGAAACACTGTGATAAAACTAAGGATACTGAGAAGTAATTTTCAGGGCTTGTCTTTTTTAAAGATACTCTTTTTTCTTCCCTCTCAACAAGGCATAACAATGACAAGACATTTCTCATCTGGATTAATGAAGAGGACCACACCAGGGTGATCTCCATGGAGAAGGGTGGCAACATGAAACGGGTGTTTGAAAGATTTTGTCGTGGTTTAAAAGAGGTAGTGTCTCCATAAGATTATTATTCCTATTAGTTTATTGTTGTGCTCTTGTCAACACTGCTTACTGTGGGTCATACTGAACTGACATCTCCGGGAGCAACAAAATGAAGTGACACCAGTCCGCACAGCAACCCATACTAATGCAGTTTAAGAAGGAAACATGGGCAAATTGCTAGCTGACTTGTAGGGGAATATAAATAAAATGTCCTTGTAGCTTTTCCATTAAAATCGTAAGCACAGGCTGGCTAAAGATATAGCCCTTTTTTGCCATTTTGTTCCAATGGGCTGTGGGAATTCATAAATCAAGCATTTTATTTGGATTGCTTGATTTGACTGACTGAAGAATTTATTTGACCCAGCCACCTGTTTCTCGTCCGTGATGCTGGGAGCAGAGTGGATGCTGCTGAGGCTGTGCACAGGACTCAGGGCTTAGGACCCCTTGGCCCACTGCCACTTTTGGGGAGATATGGGTTGGGTTTTTTTTAAATACTAAGAACTGGTAGACAGGGCTCTGGGATTTTATTCTGGTCTAGCTATTCACAAAGATAAAAAAGCCTTCATGAGATGGCGTGTGGGTTAAAACAGTTTTGTTTATACAATCCGGGTATGGCCCAAGCTGGCTCCGGGCCCAGTGCAGCCCTGCGTACTGCTCTGCCACAGAAAAAGTTGCTTTAACAGAGAAAGACGACTATACTGTGTCCCACAGGCAATACAACAAGGTGCTGTGGAACAAGTGATGTGGCCAAACCCTGTTCTCCACTGCTCTTGTCCTCATTATTCCTGGATGGATTGCCATAATACAGGAAAGCCTAGAGGTTAAGCTAGGAAAGGTTGAAATGGGCTTAATATCGTCTCCAAGACTGTAAGAGTATTCTGGCTGCATAAAACAAGTATTTCTCCTCATTGGGGCCCTTGGCATGCTTACTTCATCTGACCTGTGGAGGAAGAACATTTGTCTCCATCAGACTGCTTTTCTTCCCGAGTATGAAAATGCATGTTGAGCCTTGGATCGCTTGTTTCAATCATCTGACCTTGGCAAAACAGCTTCTCTGGCTTTCTAGAGACACCCCTGTCTCAGAAAACCCCCAGCAAATGTAGAGATAATACAGCTCTGCATCGCTTCCAGGTCACTTCATAGCCCCCGGCCAAAAAAAAAAAGCCAGGCCATGTAGGGACAGCAGGGAACTACAATCTCTTGATTGTGGAAGCAGAGGAACTGCAACGAAAGCAGGTGTCTGAGGTGAGAAATCAGGTGTAGTTTCCCACCAGCATTTCTGGTGTCCTCACGCAATACAGAATGATGTTAGGAGAGTCCTTTATCCTGTATTCTTCTGCAGAACGGAAGTGTTCACCTATATTGGCAGAGGTCTTGTGAGCATGAGCTGGTTTATGTATCTCATTGTCCTCTGGAGGAGAACTGGATTGAAATTGTATTTGGATTGCAGAAGTAAGACCAGGAAGTGCAGATCAGTGAACATAGCACCAGCCTATTCAAAGGTCAATAGACTCTTGTGATTTTTCTGCAGATAATTATTTCAATCTCTAATATGATCAGAGATCTAGTAATGAAAAGCATTATATACAAGCTATGTTGTGTCTTTATAAAGGAAGTGTGGCATTTAGAAGTCAAGTATATTCCCCTAAGAGTCATGGCATCACCTTGAAAATTACACAGAACTCAGCTTCAGGTCCTTTTGTTTGCTTTGTAGCATTAGAGTCTTTTGGGCTTGTGTGTTGCAACCAAGGTTAGAAAGACATAGCAAAAGCGATAATTCTTATGTGAAGATATGGCTTCACAGGCTAAGGGTGTACCAAACCACCATGACAAGGAGCTTTGTGATAATGCGACAAAGAATCTGCAAGCTAGTGGTTGTGAGAAAACGGTGAAGAAATCCTTGTAATATGCACTGGGGATCTTGGTGTCTGATGAGTGCAAACAGTTGCATCTGATCCAAACCAGACTGTACTTGGGTGTAAATTTATGCAATTCCACTGGTGTTAGTGAAATTCATCAACACAGACAGATGGTGAAAAGTATCTTGGCAATAAGCAGACTTCTTAAAATAAGATATTTGTTTGCTGCCCTTTCCTTTTTCCTTTCTTTTTTTTTTTCTTTTTTTCTTTTTTTCTTTTTTTTTTTTCCATCATAGGTGGAAAGATTAATTAAAGAACGGGGCTGGGAGTTCATGTGGAACGAGCGTCTCGGATATGTTCTGACCTGTCCTTCCAACCTGGGAACTGGTTTACGTGCTGGAGTCCATGTTAAGCTGCCCAAGCTTAGCAAGGTACGTAAGTCATTTAAAAGGCCAGTGACATAATTCAGCCTTTCTGATTTGCAAAGGAACAAATGAAAAATGACAGCTTACAATGACTGCACATTAGCATGATGTGTAACAAGGTTCCAGGCATAATGTATGACTAATTGAGCACATTTTTATTCTGCAAATTATTGTATTTGCTATGGAAATTAATCTACTCAGCAGACAGCCACCAAGACAGGCTGTAATCCAATGACTGAGAAAACTATCCATCTCTGCCTGTCTTTCTGGAGATGCTATTAAATCATGGATAACAGCATTGCAACGATTTCGCACAATACACAGCGTAAAAAGTGTTAAGCTCAAACCCATGTCTTCTGATAGGATCCCAGGTTTCCAAAAATCCTGGAGAACCTGCGTCTGCAAAAGCGTGGCACCGGTGGAGTGGACACAGCAGCTGTAGCAGATGTGTACGATATCTCCAACCTGGACCGCATGGGTCGCTCAGAGGTAACCTGTTCTTTTTTTGTTTTCCTTGCTGTTTAGCTCTGATCTGTTCTGATATGAGTTAGTTTCCCTCTGGTTGGGTTCACTCCACTGACCTCAGTGGAGCCACAGCAGATTTTACTCCTGATGAATCTAGTCCAATGGAAATGCTTACTCAAAGAAATATTATTAATGTGCATGAAGTGCTTGACAAATATTCCTGTTATGGCAATGAAAACAAAACAACCCTGAGCAAATTCCACAAGCGTGACTTGCTTGCACCATGTGCTGAGGACCTCCATTGAGAGCACACAGGTGCTGGAAAGGTTTGGCTTTGGTAACAGACATCCCTCAGGAAGATGTTTCTCAGCATCACAGCACAACACTTAGACCTACCTGCCCGCTGGAGTGCCCAGCTATCAGAGCAGTGTCTGGCAGGCTCTACAGTGCTGGACATGGGAAGTGAGACATGTTTTTAAGTTGTACAGTGGGTACTGAGCTAGCTACTACACATTGGGCAGGTACCTGCTGTACCTGCTACCAAAATATTGGGGACAGCAGGGATTGAGTCCTAACCTACACAGGGAATCGGGCACTGAAAGCAAGACTGGCTTAAGGCCTTGTATTCCTTTTAGTATTCCGTCATGCACTTTCTCCACAGTTACACAGCAAGTCAAGGCCAGTCCTTTCACTCCAAAATAACTGAGAAGGAGGAATTGGTACCACCTTCATGTGTCTTGTGTGGCACTGAGTAGAGGACATGGGAGACCTATGGTTAAATCAGGGCAAAGATTTAATTGTCTGCTCTGAGCCCTCCATGTTGGGCTGTAAGCTGCAATGAGATGGGTTCGTCTCAGACATTTGTTTTGAAGCTATTTCAGTTTGAATGAATATTTGTTGTGCCAGAGCGTGGAAATGACCCTACAGCCTGGTGGTGCTGCTGCTCTCCTGGGAGAGTTAGGTCCGAGACCTCATTCCAGTTTCATATTTAAGTATTTTATAAAGCTGAACAGCTCCCAAGATCAAATCTACTTGAGGATGGGAGAAAAACAGCCATGTCAAAGAGCTGCAGCCTCCTCCCATTAGCTCTGCCTGAGCTAAACTCTTACTCCAGGTCACAGGCTGTAAGGTCTCACTGAGACCAGGGCTGTGTTCACCCTTGGCCATGTCAGGAACAACTGAGACAAAAATTTACCTTGCAAGGATCCTGTAAGTCCAGTGATTTAAGCACTCTGCTAATGGATAGGAAACAAGAGGTTCAAACCTTCTGTCAAACATGTCTTTCACCCCCTGGCGCATGCTGCCACCTCTCAGCTATGGCCAACTGGGCAGGCCCTGGCGGGACTGATGTGTCCTGAGGACCCTTTTTGTCCATTAGCAATGCAATACACGATTTGGGCTCCGAGGCCAACCTGCTTGTATGTGTCAGGATTTGAAGGGCTGCCTGCTTGCCCAGCAGCAAAATTTTAATTACCTTGGGGCCTTTGCTGCAAGTTAAAACTCGATTGCAAAGAAAAGCATGCTGTGAAGGTGTATTTATTCAGCACAGCACCAAGAGGCTTTGGCAGCTTAGATACAGATGCAGTTTGGTCCTTGTGTTGCAGCTCAGTACCTGAGTTCAGCTAGATTCTTGGTAGGTTTTCATAACACAAATATAACCCTGGGATAATGTACCAAGTCAGGTCTTCTGTGCTTTATTATTCAGACATGCTCTAGAATGTCTTCACAGCCAAGGAGCATTTGGACAGGGGTTTGGAAATCCTGGAGTTTCATGTAGGCAGTTCCTTTGGATCTAGACTGAAATAAGTAAAAATGAAAAACTATTAAGCTGCATTATTTGCTAAGACAGTCTGTGACAAAGACATTTATTGATACCTGAAACATCATCATGTGTGCTTTATACTAAAATAACACTATTAATACAAAAGGATTACACAGCCTGATTAATAAATATGAGTTCTACTGACAGATGGCCCAAGCCTCCAAATTTTTGCTTATATGAAGACTTCCACTGAAGTCAGTGATGCCTCGTACAGCAAGGATTCAAAGGATTAAGCCAATAGATAAGATTGAATCCCTACCTCGAAGATTTTGAAATCTAAATAAGATAAGACAAACTCAAGGGGATAGAAATGTTTTATTATAAGACATATTTTTTTCAGTACATAATAAAATAAATTTTATTATTTGGTAAATGTGTTTGCAGAACTGAATTATGTTCCAAAAGGTGCAAGACAAAATTGTTTATATTTTTGCTTTGTTTCAGTTACTGGTCAATGCAAACTTAATATGAAACTCCTTTTCTCCTGGAAGGTGCAAATTCAGACCTCTGATTTCCCAACACAGCTGGTCTGTAAAAGACAATAAAATAAACTGCTAAGCCACTGAAATGCTTTATAGTAAAAACAAATCCCTTGAAAATCAGCAATTGTCACAATAAAGACACAATGCGATTTAGTCTTCGCATTGAGTTTTAACAACCCAGTCATTAAAGGTCGCTAATGAACCATTTCATGAAGATTAAGAAAAATCAGTGCTATAGCTTGCTGGCTAACAATACCACAGGGCCTGTGGTCCTCGCCTGTGAAGAAAGTCAGCTGGGGGCAAGGCACCTTGTATTCTTCAGCAATTTTGAAAAAGGTTACGAAGACACTAC
Source organism: Balearica regulorum gibbericeps (assembly GCF_011004875.1). Taxonomy (NCBI): domain Eukaryota; kingdom Metazoa; phylum Chordata; class Aves; order Gruiformes; family Gruidae; genus Balearica; species Balearica regulorum. The sequence goes on along the minus strand of NC_046220.1, from coordinate 7,952,481 downwards.
CTACCCCTGCCATATAGAATTGCAAATTTTTGTGCTGCTTTGGACCTGGAGCATATCCGACCCCTGCCAGTGCAAATCAAGAGCTGAAGACAAAGGAGTGATAGATGATGTAAAGCCAGCATGAGTGCAGGACGAGTGCCTCTGCTTCAGAGATGTGGGTCCTGGGCTTTGCAAAACTGCCTCAGCAATGCCAGCACACTTGGCAGAATGAGTAGGACATCTTTCCCCACAGCTGATGAATCATCACAGCAGGGTTTGTGGTCATCTGCAGGGGAACAGAGGGCCCTGAGCCATGCCTGTGAAGAAGTACAAAACTCTGGTTTGATGAGCTTTCTCAGGTAGTCTAAACGGCTGTGGCCAAACAGGTGGTCCTGCCATCCTCCAAGCCATGTGAAGGACTCCTACCCTGTGCCTCCAGTGGCATTCAGGGCTGGTGTGAATCAGGGCAATGGGCCTCTGCCTTCCTCTCCTTGCACCACCATCTGACTCTGTGCTCACACTAATAAGTGCCTCTGCAAGCACAGGGGTGGTACAGGCTTGGTAGCTGGGAAGACACAGCACTGCTCTTTTGGTTTCTTCATCCTCGTATGTTGAACGTCGCAAACACAACAGAGAAGCACCCCTGACTGTGCCAGACACTACTTCCCAGCAAACGTCTGGGGAGGATCCTCACCCTCATGGTGGTCACATTTGAAACAGGTCTCTCAACTCATGCCTAAACATTTTATATTAGGACTCTTGCTTGCTTGCTTTGTTCCTATAGGAATATGAGTAGGAGGAGAATTTGGTGAAAATAACTTTAGGGCCTATTTGAAAATTTCTGTTGCTGGTGGTCCAAACTCAGGGCAAACAGGAGAAAGGAATTACCATGGGTTTCCACTGGACCTGCACAACCCATACTCCCTGTGCCACAGGGTGTGTCATCTCTATGCCGTGACCGTCCTTACAGCTTTACCTGCTGTTGTTGTAGTACAAGCCAATATTCCCTTCCTCTATTACTAGCATTAGCTAAAGCTTCTGTAACTACTATTTTCTTCTTCTTGTAGGTGGAGCTAGTCCAGATTGTCATTGATGGGGTCAATTATCTAGTTGATTGTGAGAAGAAACTGGAAAAAGGTCAAGACATCAAAGTGCCACCACCATTGCCTCAGTTTGGCAGGAAGTGATCTTGCTGCTGATGGTGGCAACTGATGGAAAATATGGCTGCCATTCTGACAGAAAGGCACGTCTGTATATCTCTGTATAAATACCTTGTGTAATAAAACACTACCTGATACCTGATGTCTCCTTAGATGCCTGGTTGCACTGGCAGAAGCTAGTCTTCATGCAGCTTTACTGGGATGCACCCAATACAACCACCTTGGTACGCTCTTTTGTAGGGACTGCTTCCCTTTCTTGCTTGGTTGGTGATAAGAAAAGTACTACCTCAGTAATGCAAAAAGCACAAATCCTCAATTCTAGCCTGCATTTGCACTTATGGCCATACTTACAAAGTCTCCTATGAGCCCCTGATTTTCATTCACAGATGCACTTCTCTCCAGCAACTGTCCAGGCAGCCGAAATCTGCCAGCCTGAGGGACAGGTGCTGTGAAGTGCTTCCTGCTTTTTCAGCAACCATTGGACACCATGGTGAGTTCAGCAAATAACTGGAGTAGGCAGCTGCACATGCGTTCAGTCTCTGAAGTCCACCACTTGACCCATCATGAGGAACTCAATGGTGTCTCTGCATGGGAGCTGTCTCTTCTCTGTCCAGGACTGACCTGCACACAAAATTCTTTACCAGGTCATCCCAAACCCTCACACTTCTTCACTCCTGGAGAACTCACCAGCTCACTTCTCAGCTGTCTCCCTCAGGCATCATTTCTGGCTTGTGCCTTTGGGCTGCAGCAAGCTGGCCCAAAAAATCAGCAGCAAATCAGCTTGTTGATATACTGTATCCAACCTCAACCCGCCAAGCATGGCCTGTCCCAGTCTTCTCCTGCAGCTTTCAGGTTCCAGGTAATGGGGACTAGATGCAGTCAATCATCACACCTCAAAGTGCCCGAGGACATACGGCCACTCTGAGTAAGATCTCTGTGCTCACTGCTATTCCACATGGCGAGCAGCTTGGTGGAAAAAATAGCAGACACACACAGTCCCATTGCTCGCTTCTTTTTTTCACATTGAAACATACCCAGTGTTTCACAGTAATCACATTCAAAACACCAGTTCTCAGGGGGGAAAAAAAAAAAGTCAAAATATGCTCTGATGAACGCGCTGTGTTGCTGTTGAGCGGGAAGCAGTATTAGCAGAAAGTGTTTTAGGTCTGTGTAGACAGCAAAATGGCACTGCTGAGGTGCCCACTGCTGCTGTAGGTATGGGTATGTCTAGGACATGCAGTCCAGTAGTGTTCAAACTGGCACTTTGGAGCCCGTTGCAGCACTCTGAGCAATGCTAGTTTAGTTTATAAAACTCATGCAGTGTAAGCTCTGAGAAAACACTGAGAAAACATGTGTTGGTCCTGGTTTAATTCTCATGTGGTAGGAACTCCACTAACAAAGCATCCTTCATCAGAAACCTCTCAGCTGACATCTGTACAATGCCAGCCTGGTGCAAAGCCTCTTGAGGTGTTTTTTCAGTGAGTCATATCTGAAGAACAGTGACTGGATGGCTAGGCCATAACCAATTACAGACTTTAAAAAATCACAATTAGAAGCTAATTGAGAGCTAGATGGTGAATTAGCAGCTCTTGGAAATCAACAGCATGGTGTGCTCTTGTTTCTCGCTCAGAAGTAGAGCTGTTGCGTATAAAATAGGTTGGAGCCTCCTTATGATTGCTGTTTTCATCCTCATCTACGCTAGACACATTCCCTAACATTTTGCTACTGACTTTCTAAATGGTGATTAATAACAGTAATTCTAGGGAACGGAAAGGGACTTCTGGTGATTTCACATAGAAGGCAAACAAGTAAAACTCGTAAGACTTCACTGTTAGCTCTCCAAAACACTGAGATCAACACAAACTTCAACTGTGGGCCGAATGTGCTCAGATTACAGCCTCTACTTCTCTTCTCCTGCTGACTTGCAAACTCCTGATAGGCAGTAGTATGAAGCCCAGCTGGCAGCCATTTACTGATAGCATTCCTGAGGGGTTGATATTGGAGCTGATTATACCGGTTTAATACCTTTAATAATGACCTGGATGATGGGGTGCATTACACACCCAGCCAGTCCACTGCTGGTGCTAAATAAAAGAGAGCAGATGATACACTGGAGAGCAGGGCTGCTCTTAAAGCGCATTTGACTGTAGAAATGGGCTGACACAAATCTCATGAAGTTCAAGAGGCAAAGTCCTGTGCTACTGCAGCTCTGTGCAACAGCACAAGCTGGGGGACAACTGGGTGGAAAGCAGCTTTGCAAGGACTTAGGGTCCTGGTGGACAGCAAGCTGAACGCGAGTCAGCAACGCGCCCGTACTGGGCTGTATCACACAGGAGTGTAGCCAGCAGCTTGAGGGACGCGATTATTACCCCTCCGTTTCATACTTGCGGGACTTCATCTGGAGTACCCTGTCGTGTTTTGGGCTTCCCCAGCACAGAAAAGACAGTGACAAACTGCAGCAAGTCCTGGACAGGGCCACCAAGATGGTCGGGGTGGGGGATGCTGTGTAATGTGAAGCTGAGGGGGAGAAAAGGCGGCTAAGGGGAGATCTCACTGATGTCCACAACTGCTGTCTACTTCAGAGAACACAGAGAAGACAAGCTCAAGACTCTTCTCAGAGGTTCACAGTGATAGGACAAGAGGCAACAGACACAAGCTAGGACACTGGAAATTCCAGTTACATATTAGGAAGACCTTTTGCACTATGAGGGTGGTCAAACATTGGAACAGACTTGGAGAAACTCAAAACTCATGGAATAAGGTCATAAGCAATCTAAGTTGGCCCTGCTTTGGGGCTGGGGTGGGATGGGTGGGGCATGTTGGACCAGATCACCTCCAAACCTCCAGCCTACATAATTCTGTGATTCTGTGATCGCATCAATTATTGCAAAATGCCTGCGGACGAGTAAACAAGCAAGAGAAATGCCCTGTCCATTCCGTGCTCTAACCAAACATGGAATTAAGCCTGCACGAAATATGGATACTCTGATACGATTCACACTGTTACGATTAAACTGTGGCTTTCTCTGTACTGCTGGTTTCCAAGTGTGTCCCTCACAATCAAAATACTCTTCCTCATAGGGATTATTTTGTAAAGGCTTGTTATTTGCCATCTACATTTTTCACTTCTGCCATATTTCTCACTCTCCTTGGCCTTTACACAGTCAGCAAGAGTAACTCAGCTGATTAATATGAATGATGTATTTTCATTCTTCATTCCACATCACTATTTAGTATTTTAAATAAAACTAGGACAGTCCGATATCCATAAACATTATGCTGGACATCCCTACTCAGTCCTACTCCATCATTACAGCCCTCAGACCAGTTTGCTGTCTGCTTGGACCATGTTTATCCCCAAGCTGAGTACATCCTGGGGCTTGGGGTGTGGGGAGGTGGGGGGGGGGTCCGTTCCCGTAAGCCTTCAAATGACACTATGCAGCAACACTGCAGCTGCACTGTTTCCAGAAGATATGCTCCAGTGAATGGCTGTAGCAGGAAATAAACAACCTGAAAGGTTGTCAAACAAAAAAAAAAAAGGAGAATCATACAGATTATGATTCAATAAGAAGACATTAAAGGTTAAAAAGCTGGGTTGCTGCACTAATACTAGACATACGATGTTACTTCTTGTTTTCTCATATTTAGTTTTCCCATGCCATCAATTCTGCATTGCCGAGATCCTCATCTGCCAATAAAACTCTTTCCTCACAGATTCAGACACTGATTCTCTATAAATCTTTGGATTTTATTTGATTAAGTACTCCAAGAAGAGCTATATGCCTTGCCTCAAGTACTTTTATCATCTTCTTGATGAATGCATTAGCAACTAGGGATCAGCAAAAGTAAACGCTCAGGTCATGCTCCATCAAAGCCCACCAGCGCTCCATCAGGCAGTTCATGCAGGGTGAGAACTGGAGTGGAATCTGCCATTAGAGGACAAGGGAAAAGTGGGCACTGTGCTCTCAGCTCTACCAGGAAACGGACAATGACTTTGCAAGAAGTGCCTCTCTACAACAGTGAACACATTCTTCTGTGCTGAAACTGCCATACAAATATTGCTCTATTAATAAATACCTTGTCTAAATGGCCAGGGTAATGGGAATAAACTGTACTGTACCACAGAGGACAAAAGGCCCTCAGAATGCTACACATACTTTGTCCTGTGCACTACTAAAACATTAGCATTAATGACAGACCTTTTTCAACACATGTACAGGATGAAAGAAGAGAAAAAACAGTGGATGAGAGGAACATCGGTTGAAAGAACAGAAGAAAAGAGCCAAGGAAAACAGAAATTAGGTAAATCTCAGCCAGTCAGGGGCATAATTACATATATCAGGAGATTCAAGCATGGAGATTTGAGCCAAATTATTTGTGCCAAGCTGGGTTTGGAGCTGTGCTGAATACGCACAGTGACTGACTCTGAGAAAAGCCAGCTCTTGCAACAAGCCCATGGCCTGGCTAAGAAGCATTGTCAATAAAATGGAAAGTCGGGGGTGGATCAATTGTAGAAGTCCAGCCAGGAGCTGGAGGCTTGAGGGAGGCAGGAAACTTGAGCCCACGGCATGGAGTAGCAGGCATGATACTGCCTTGGGATGGGGTAAGGGATGCTGCAGGACAGCAGATCCAAAGAAAGCTAAACGCATATAGCTTCACAAAGAGGGCTAAAACTTTCATGTATTTGGTAACTGGGCTCCTAAGACATATGCAAGACAAATTTCTGTATATTAGCAGGCAGGTCTCATGGGACTGAATAAGCTATTGAATAAACATGTACTGCCTGGAGCTCTTCAGTTCTCTGAAGTTGTAAGGTCTATCCCATCACTAGAGGGCTGAATATGAGCTGTTAGTACAGAAAAACAGCAAGACAGCGGAGGATTTACTGTAACACTTTTTTTCCCCAAGAAATATAACACAACATGGTGCTATAGCAACATCATAGTGGTAGAAGACTGACTGATTGTGGCATCTTCCAATTTTGGCATTATTCCATGCACTGGTGTTCACATAACTCATGGAAAGAGCAAACAAAATTCATGCCTCGCTAGGAGGGTTCCCTGTAATGAAGGCTTTGGTACGTGGGACTACATGTACTGAACTGATTTCTTTTCTGAAGCATGATTTAAAAGCTTAAGACTCAACCCTGTAGCTATGACAGTTGTAATTGATTTCACTCATGACACCTCACACTCAAAATCATTCCTCTCCTAACAAAAACTGACCAGACAGACTTTGAAAGAGCATGAAACTGTCACTCTCAAAAGAATAATGCACACCTGAACACACCTGATGTAATTTTTCTCTGGAAGTATCAAAAAGACAGCAGGTAACATGAAGAATGAATTACAGCAAATATTTATATGCAGAATTACTTTACTAATAAGTTTTGTCAGAATGTAATTTAAGACCCGCCAAAATAATTAATGTTCATCTTTCTACTGTAATGCCTTTTACAGTTACTTTCAGCTTAAGGCTTCATTAAAAGATGAAAGATGTTAAACAGCCATTTATTTTGCCTGCAAAGATGCCTGAAGACATGGCATACAGAAGTGCACTACATATAGTACAGAAGTCCTACCAAGTCAAATCATCAAAGAGGGCACAAAAATAGTCATCTACTGCACAGCATAATGTTGTTGATTGACACCACATTTTTAATTCACTTAGTATAAATTATTATAGAATAAGACTGGGCTTATAATGAGAAAACACCAGCTATATTACAATACTAACTTTATCAGTAAAGAAGATACATGAACATATTTTGTTCATCTACTCATTTTTCTGGGAACTCTGATGGATCCAAGGGTTTCTAGACAAAGGGGGAAAAAACTTCATTACTGATGTCAGTTAATATCAGTTCAGTTTGTGCACGTGTATTCTTGTTTGAAATGAAAATTTTTTCCATAAAAATGGTCTATGCCTTTATCAAAGTACCTGTCTTAGCTCTTGTTCCAGTTTCGTAGCTCTGCTTTCTGAAGCAGGATTTGCTGTCAAGTTATATTGTCAATCGGCAACAGGGGCATGAGCAGAATTATCAGGAAAATGTATGCATCTCATGAATGCCAATGACAACCACATTAAAAATAATAAATATCTGTATTTAAAAGTCTAAAAAGGCCTAAATGCTGACAAGACTATCTATCTATCTAAATCTGTACCACCAAATATGGAGATACTTGCATATATATACACACACACATATATTTGGAGGTGGACTTCCCTCCTCCAAGCCAGAACACCTTCTCAAACCCAAACCATTCACCAAAGCTTCTCCTTGCAGTTTTAAACTGTTTTTCCTTTATTCTGTGAAACAGTAGCTTTATTCAAAATAAAGCCAATACTGTAGAAGAGGCCACTGCATTCAAATGTATGCCAGTGAACTGGAGAGGATAATCTATTCTTTATTTCTTCAGTCTTTTACATCTTCGGCCCTATAAATTAAAACTTACTCTGTGATATTGATACAAGCTAAAGTGTGGTGCTGTGCAATTTAAGTTTAAAGTCATGTAGTTCCTCGCTGTGTGTTTCTGAAAAAGGAAAAATTATGTTCTCCTATGAGAAAATAATGTTTCCTTAACAGGCAGCCATCAAAACTAAGAACAGGGAAAATTTTTGTGCTATCATAACAGTGCATGCCTAATAATCCTGCTTCACTTGAGCCACACTTTCCAGATTTTCATTTTGATACAGAAATAGTAAAGAGCAGTGTTTCTTTGCAGTATAAAGTAACTAAAGAAAATAACTGACCACAGGCTAATCTTTAAAGGGTTCAGTTCATCTAGGTTGTTAAGCACTTGCCTAAATATAAACCTTTAAATATGCAAGTTGATCCAGTAACATATGTGAGTTGATTGAGCCCTTACTAAATATCCTGAAAGAATTAGAGCCACAGGCAACATAGCCTGATGGAAATAATATAGGGTGATGGTCAGCTGAGCAGGCCTACTGAAGGTGATACAGCCTTTGTTGTAGCAATTAAAATCCATAAATATTTAAGATTAAATACAGTATATGTAATCATTTAACACAGACAATAAAGTAAAAAGAGGAGGATCGGTAATCTGTTCAGTTTACAGTGAATAAATCAAAGTAAATCCCTGTATAGGAGCCCTCACAATACTGCATATATAAGAGAACTTAAGCACAAACAGGCCTTACTTTTTCTTTCTCCAGGCTTGAATCAAAATTATAACAACCAGGAAAATGTCATTCTGACATTCTGGCAAATTGTACTAACTGTCCAAACAACACAAGCAAAAAAGAGTGAACAAAGATACCATCAGTTGTGCATACATACAACTAAAGCCTCTGGCACATCTTCAGCAGACAAAACTTCCCCTTTTTGTGGTTTGAGGATTACGAACGTTATCAGCCAGAAAAAAAACAAAGTCACTTGTCAAGCTTTGTAAAGAACTTGATGCTGTGACACGTTCAGCTTCACGCTGTGCCTGGATCAAATACCAGACTACAGGGGACATCTTTATATTTGTTTTCCAATTTACTGCAGTCTTTGGGCCCCAAAAATGCACCTGCATCATCTCCATTTTGTAAAGGAGCTGCAGCACAGCTGTGAAACCTGGGGTTTGCAGACAGACTCCTTTCCCTTGGTATTCCTTCATGATTTCTTACTACCGCATCCTTCTTGTCCTTCGGCATTTTCCACTCCCCTGAACCTACACCACAGGCCCTGTCTGGCATTTAAACACTCTCACTCTTTGTGTCGGCCCTCCCTTATTGCCATCTTCCCAAGACATGCCTCTTTCAGATGTACTGTTGTGATCCAAGAGGGCAACTCTAGACGTGGACCCAGGAATGCCAAGTCAGGCCTTGAATTATGCTATTTGATACAATAATGAGTGAATAAAAACCAAAACAAGTGTCTTTGAAGGAGAGAAAAGGATTCGCACATGCTCCTCTTTCTCTGGTTACTATCATCAAATGATTCAAACTACAACATTCCAGATTTCATCCCAAGTTACCAGAGATGCTACAGGATCCACTCATCCAGATTTTCAATTCTGTTGTCTCAAATCTCCAAAGCATTTTATGTTTAGGATGGAACTATGAGAAAGTCTCCTAAGTGAGGCATTATTAGACTGTGCTGCTATGAATACCGTGCTGTGGACAGGCAATTTGCTGTCTCTTAGTAAAATATAAAAAAAAGGCAAATTTTACAATGATTTGCTTTACTGCTGTCCTGCTCAATTTTCACCTGCTACCGGTGTGCAGCAGAGCTCCCAGCTGACTGATGTCACATTGGAACAAACCTAAAGCAGTGCAAATTTAAACAGGTGTGGTCACTATCAAAGAAGTGGTATTTGTGAGGGAAATACTGTCTTACTCATTTAGTAGATAGGTATTAAACAGCCTTTTCCACTGCCTGCAAACCTCATCAGGGATCTGAAGGGCCACCCATCCTGCCTAGACACACACACACATAAGAAAAGAAAGACAACACATTTAATTCTTCAGCAGAACAGAAAGCAAAGCAAGTCCCTTCTCATTGGTCTTCCTTATGCGGTTCTTTAGCTTTTCTCTACACTCATTTCTGTGTCCACTGATGACCTGTTGTGAGCTCAGTAAGGAAGAAAGAGGAGCTGCAGCCAAACAAAAACCCGTAAAGCAAAACCAGCGAGCAGCCTGCACACATGCTGCCATCTCCACTTAGTGAAAATAAGCTGATAGACGGACAGATGTAATGAAATATATGTGTGCATGTATTTTCTTTTCGTTTGACAAGTAAATCAATCCTCACCCCCTGGTGAGGCCACATACACTACATAAGATTAGCAGGCACATCACCCCAGCTGTTTACAAAAAAAAGCCTAACAACCACTTAAAAACCTTCTAACACATCAATAACCAGCTATTCATAAAACACAGCCTAATAAATACATAGCATACATATGTCTGAAATGTGTGTGACATTTGATGCCCATGATCCTTGATTGCCTTTATCTTCCCTACCCTTGAGCTAGTGTTACCTGTTTATAGAAGCCTTCTGGCTGTATGAATCAACTTTGGCCACGATTTCTGATCTACAGGTATGCTGGCAGCATCCTGCAGGAACAATTGGGACCTCACACTGAGACTGAGCTGTAACTATGTTGGCAAATTATTTAATTTTAAAATTAAATTCTGATTCTTTCTGATTTTGCTAGCTTATTAACAGTGGCTCTTAAATGGCATTCATCAATTATTTTTACCTGCAGTAAGTGCACTCTAATTACTCTCAAAGCCGTGCTGGCAGTGATGCAGTTCAACAGCAAGATTAGCGCGCGCTTTGTGCACACTCCCCTCTAGTGGACGCAAAGCCCCGGAAAATCAGCAAAATACAGCACGGCAATTTCTCTAGGGACACACAAATATTAAGGATAACTAATAAAGAAGGAATGGTGCCCAGCTGTTCTTATGTCAGCTCAAGATTACCAGGAAAGGTAACGGAGATGCAGTGAAATGCTAAAAATACAAGAAACAGAAGACTGACTTTAGAAAAAACCTTATTGGATTTATAAACATTTATTTCATTGCTAAGCAGAGGCCTTGAACAATATAGTCCCGGAGATTTACTTTGTAAACCTTAAGGGAGTGGTTTGGTGAGAGAAAAATGTGTCATAAATTATGTTTGAAAAAGCTATCTTCCTTGAGAAAACCCGCTGTACATTTTTCAGCTGAAGGTTTGAGCCCGCTTCACTGCTGCAGGATGGAGGTAGGGAGCACTCTGGTGCCCCAGCATTGCTCTTGGTCAAAAATAAACTCAATCAACTCTACTTAGCAATACGAGCATTTAAACCAGTGTAACCACTGCAGCAGCACAACTCCCCATCTACAAAGAGAGTCTGGCATAAAACTGTGAGGAATGCCAATGTCAACGATAAAGAGTGCAGATGCGTCCAGGGAGGAGCCAGCAAAGGCCACGGCCCCGAGATCAGGAATGTCTGACACATGCCTGGCAAGCACGCCCATCAGTGGCAGTGCCCCAGACTCTGCAATTTCCCGTTCCTCGGTAGCTCTGTGGCTTCCAGCAACATCACCCTGCGCTGTGACTGGGGCACAGCGTACCGCTCCCCTACACACCGGGATACATGACCTCGGTTGGGACCAGCTGCCGTGCCCGCTCTCCCACTCCACTGCAGTACTGCCATCCCTCCCTGCTCCTCCGGCTGCTTCCCGGGAGCCACCAGCTGCCTGCAAAGGGCTACGTCCCACAGTCCTTTTACACCTGCAATGAAGAAGTTAAAACTTCCCTCCGTGGAAGAGAGACAGTCCTTTCAAACTGCCTTCACAAACCACAGGTGCATGCGCACTACAAGGGCACGCCCAGTTCAACATGCAAAAACCAAACATACACACGCCACTGTTCGCCAGCAGGTGAGCACACCACGTTTCGGCAGCGCAGTTAAGAGGGAGGGGAGCACCAGGACCCCACAGGCGCGCTGCGGCCTCTGGGCGAGGCAAAGAGCCGCTCCCAGGCCAGCGCTGCCGGCAGACTGTCTCCCTCGGGAGGCGCTTGCGGCCCCTCCCACGCGTCCACGGTGGGACCGGCCCCGCCCGGCGGCGACACCTCCACCTCGCTCCTGAGAGGAGCTCCGCCGCCCTGCCCTCAGCCCTCACCGCCCGCCGCCCTGCCCTCAGCCCCCGCCCGCGGCACCGGCCGCCCCGGCCCTGCCTCAAGATGGCGACGGGGCACGGAGCCTGAGCGGCATGCGCCTACGGCGGGAGGAAATGACATCAGCGCCGGGCACCGCGAAACCCTCGCTCCGCCCCACTGGCGGCTACAGTGACGCTACTGCACTTCCGGCGCGCGGTAGGGCCGCTCTGTACGACCGTCTCTGCTGCCGCGGCGGACTCGGGTGAGCGGCGTCTCCGCGGCCGCCTCAGGCCGGGCCCCTCCGCCGGCTGCTGGGGTGCCTCTCGGGACGGGCCGTGGGGTTCCGTCAAGCCGCCCCGGCAGTGCCGCCGCCATGGGAGGAGGGCGAGGGCCCGGGCGGGCCTGAGGGAGCGCGGGCGGGGCGGGGAAGGGGTCTCATGAGCGCGGGCGGTGTCAGGGCCGGTCGTGTCCGCTGAGGGAAGGGGGCAGCGGGGTGTGCGGGCCCCCGTGTTCACTTGCGTGCGTCTGTGCAGGAGCTGCCCGGGCCGCCGCCATGACCAGATGGGCTCGCCGAAACGGCGCTCCCGGGGAAAAGGCGCTGGATGCGACCCCCTGGGAGGAGATGGTGAGCGGCCCCGGGGGGCGGGGGGGCCGCTCGGGCCCTCTCTGCCTGAAGAAGGAGCAAGAGAAGAGAAAGAAGAAGAACAAAAAGAAAAAGGACTATCTGAACGAAGACGTGAATGGGTTTGCGGCCTACCTGAAGCAGAGCTCCGGGGGTGGTGAGGTGGCCGAAGCTGGCAGTGCTGAGTTGGAGAGGGAGATAGCGATAGCCTTGAAGAAGGACAAGCGGCGGGAGGATAGGAGGCTGAAGAGGCAAGAAATGAAGAAAAATGCCATGGTGGGTTTTGTCTTGAGACGTGGGTGTTTATCTATCCCTGGCAGCTTGTTAAAAATTTGGGAGAAGCTCGGTGTGGAAAATGCAGATTCCTTATTCTCTGCTGATCCTGCTGTTCAGTGGGAAGGCCAAGTGCCTTACCTGCTGGCATCATTGCATGTGCTAAGTGGCATTTCAAGTTAATAAAGTCCACTTAAGTATCTCAGCTTTTAAACAAACAATTTCAGTTTAATTCTTAGCCCATAGCCTGGTTTTTCCAGTTGAACACTGTTCTTGCTACCCTTTGATGAATTCCCAGCCTCTCTTGTTTCCTGAGTGAAACTAGTTCAGCGCATCTCTATATGTACTTAATCTGTACAATATTCCTGCTGTTTCGGAGCCTCTTTCTGCTTGAGAATGGGAGTGAGATCTCTAGCAGACTCTAAGGAGGCTGTATAAAAGCAGTTATCTCAGCACAGACTTATGCATTCAGCGTAAAGTTATGCTAAATGTATTCTGGGAACATAGTAAAGAGAGCACTAATTAATATGCGATATCTGAGTTCTTCATGAGTAAATTGTAGGACTGGTGCAACATTGCTTATATTTACTTTAGCACTTACTGCAGTAATACTTAAAGAGATTGGGGAACTGTGCTGTAGTCTAAATCATATATCATACGTGACACGTGTTGATGAAAGAAGAAGAGTACTCATAATAATACAGTTTAATGGCATAGACCACTGACAGTTATTCTGTGGCAGGGTACAGTATCTCTTTTGTCCAGCTGTTTTTTCCTGAGGAAAAAAAATCCATCGATATGTTGGCCTTCTAAAAAAGCCATATTAGACTGGGATTGATTTTCAGGTCTTTAAGTGCCATTCACAGAATCTTTTCTTTTTATGTTAGAGTAACTTCAAATCTCAACACTGGACATATGTATCCGATAGTACCTTCAAGGTTTCAGCCAAGAGAAGTAGTGGTGTAGTAAAAGTCTACTGCCTATGGGTGATCATCAGATAATAGGAGTAAGTGAGCTCTTTACTGGTGTCACCTACAAGTGCAGTGTTTTGCTGTGTGAACAGCCTATGAAAATGCATGTAACTTTTTATTTTCAAAGGTTTGTTTCCACTGTAGAGAACCTGGCCATGGTGTTGCTGATTGTCCTGCAGTACTTGAAAGTGAAGATATGGGTACAGGAATCTGTTACCGGTGCGGATCCACAGAACATGACATCAGCAAATGCAAAGCAAAAGTAGATCCAGCGGTTGGTATGTCTCAGAAATTTGTATTTCTTGAGGCATTTTGGTCTGAGTTTTCTGACCACTGAAATATAAGCTTTGTGTTGTAGCAGTTTAGTTATTCTGAGATAGGTTAATATGCTTAAAAGAATACAATATTATAACAATAAACGTAACAGTGTGAGAGACAGTATAGTGTTTGTAGTATAATAGTGGAGTAAAATGTTGTCAGTATAGCATGTTCATAGTTGTCTGTGACTTTACAAAGTTTTTAATGTGGATCATAAACTGTATGGGATTTTGCAGGAGCATTTCCATATGCGAAATGTTTCATCTGTGGTGAAATGGGGCATCTGTCAAGGTCATGTCCAGATAATCCCAAAGGATTGTATGCCGAAGGTGAGTGTACTAATTTACTAAAACCAAAACACATTTTTTATACTTGGCTGATGCAGAACAAAGTAACATTGCAAGTGAATGAGGATCCAATTAAAAGGGATTTCTGAATATCTTTTACTTGTGGTAAAAGCAGATTAATTCTAGGGAATTCTGGGAAGTTCAGTGTTAATATTGATTACCAAGGGATTTCTGTTTAACTGTAAACTTAATGAGATAAGATGCAAAGTATGAGAACTTGCTTGTGCTTGCAATTTCAAGAGGCGTGCAATGAAATCATAATAGGCTGTATGTATGTAGTCTGTGTGTATTTAAATGAACACATACCAAGGTGTGTGGTAACATACTCTTACAGTATAGCTTAAGACTTTGGGAATTGTTCGCACAAAACGAGGGCTCTCACTAGAAGGATGACTTCTTCAGTTTAAGTGACTTTAATGAGAAATGTGATCTAAGTTGGAAGATTTCACTCAGATTCTGTTCTGTCTCTGATTCTGTCTTCAAGTCCAAAGTTTAGGTCTGGCAATCTCAAAAGGGTGATCTTACAGCACAGTAAATTGGAAAAAAAATAATTTTACTGGGTTACCTGCCTCTCAGGAACTTCTGTTAATTTCAGAAGTTCCTTTGAGTATGATTTTCAGCAGAATTCAGCTTTTTTTTTCAAAAAGAGTGTGTCCAACAAATCAGAAATACTCAGTATGTGGTGACTAGAATTTGTAGTACGTGATGCTTTACAGAGCAGTGTCAGTACAAACAGCTCTGTTGTCAGAGACAGGAAGCTGTGTGCAGGCTTCCACAGCTGCCTGCGTACCTGCTCCACGATGGTGTATTACTGTGCCTAGTAGTACAGACCTGTCCAGAGGGTTACTTCCTTATCTTATTTACAAGTTGTTGCTACAGAAAACTAGAACAAGTTTTTTCAATATATATGGAAGAATGTAGGGGGGGGATTGGTTTGTGTATGGTGTGGTTTTGTGTGTTTTTTTCCTAGATAAGTGACAACTTTCTTTCTTAACAGGTGATGGCTGCAGACTTTGTGGTTCTGTGGAGCACTTCAGAAAAGACTGTCCGGAAAAACAGAACTCAGGTGAGATGCAGGGGAGTATACAGACTGGAGTTTGAGTGCACAGCTGATTAATGTCTATTTACTGCTTTGCCTGGCTTTGATCAGGAAAAAAAGAGCTTTAGAAGAGATCTTGCAAATAGCAAAAGTGACCTTCCTTGAGGAATGACTGCTTACGTTAAGGGGTATGCAGAGAAGGCATGAAGTTGCAGTGCAAACCTTGAACTTTCAGTTAAAAAAAGTTAATCTAGCTTGTGTGTTTCTGAGGATAAAGTGATGAGCTAATGTGTATTTGTTAGCCAGTAGTTATGCTGCTGTTCACAACTTTAGCAATTGTAGAAAACTTGTTTCTTACGATGATGATTTGTGTGTGAAGTGGTGGAACTGAATATAATGTCAGTTGCGAGGTGGTGGTACTGGCAGCTTTTAAAAACTGTGTAGGCAAGTGTTCAAGACAGGAGAGGAGGGGACAGGAGATCTGTACAGCTAGGTTCACAAGCGAGTAAGCTGCTTACATGTTCTTCAGTTATCTGTGTGGGTGGAAAAGTAACATTATATACAAGAAAACAGTGCTAAGGAAGGCAAAAGCATCAAACAAGGGTTTGAGGAATGATGCTGTTCCTGAAATGGTGACACATTTGTGCATTTTTCTACTTTGTTTGTATGCCTTATAGAACTTTTCTGTTAATGATATACCACTTTTGTGAAATTGATGTAAGAAATATTTATGGAGGCAATAGAAGCCCATACTTTTGTAGCCTTTTTCTGTATCTGATCTTATATATATGATATTGTTGCATCTGAGACAGTATGTAACATTCTAGATGTATGCTGCTTTGCTAGTTTAAAGCAAGTGAGATTGAGTCTTAACTGGTCTGACAGAAGTTTCTGATACAAAAAGACTCTTTAGAATTTCCCCAAACTCGTCAGCCATAGCCGGTTTGTAAAGCCACTGTCTTTGTGCAGACAAGCAAAAAAAAAAAAAAAAAAAAAAAAAAAGCAAGTCTTTTTGCTCCCTTGCAGTAGGGCTCTGAATTATATGTGAAGCAGAACTGGAATTTTTTTCTCCCTTTTTTGGAGAAGTTTTATGTCTGTAGTGAAGACTGACAGCTGCTGTTCAATTTCCCAAGGGATGTCTTAGTCCTTAGCCTGATGTTTCAAAACTAGTATTGCTGGTTAAAAATAGCTGAATTAATTGGAACTGTGACACCATTAGTAAGAATTGTAATAGCCTTTGAAATCAATTTGCGTGATGGAGAGTACTTCTAGGTAGACTACAGGCAGATAGCTGGTAAAGAAGTTTAGGCACTACAGCTTATAATTTCTTTTGGGTGGAGTTATTTGGTCTGCTTTAATATGCAGAAAGTAATCCAAGTAAACATTGATTTATCCATGAGAGATTCTTGGTATGATTTGATTTGTTGCTCTCAAAATTAGATTGTAATTTGGAAAAGAAATACAGGTTGGTCAGAGGTGTTTTCTCTAGGAAAGGGGTGTTAATTGGTTTAAACAGCATTTAGACAGCAAAAAGATGGTGTTGATTGTATGCAGGGATGTGAATTGAGAAATGTAACTTTTTCTCTATTGTGCTTCTTCACGTTCAGCTTTTGATTGAAATATTCTGTAATCTTCATCATAAGACTTATTAGGACTTGAGAGAGTTAATGTCTGCCTACTCTTTGAATGTTTCTTTGCACAGTCAAACAAGAAAAAACAGCTGTGTGGGTGAAGAAAGGGAGCTTAGAAAACACAATTTTAAAAAAAGTTGCATAAGGAGAGTTGGCTTCAGAGCTAGAACTAAACAGATAGATCTTTGGTGAATCAATGACAGGCCTTTGCTGGCCAAATCTTTCTCAAATGTGCAAGTTTGCAATGGTAATGCTTAGCCTTTCCATGGTCTCTTGTCTTTCACCCTACAGATCAGGTTACGGTTGGGCGATGGGCCATTGGAATGAGTGCAGATTATGAAGAAATCACAGAAACACCAAGGCTGCAAAAACCAAAAGTGAAAGTACCCAAAGTTGTTTCTTTTTGAAGGCTTCTCTTGGCTCTAACCCATGGTTAGCCTGCACAGCTTTGCTCCAGGGTAGTGACTGCACTGCATGGATTGCTGGTTCCAGAAATTCAAGCAGAGCACTGCAGCTAAATTATTACTTTTTTTCTTGTCCCCACATTTTTCCAGCTTGCCACCTATAGTCACCTAGCTTACTGAACAGCTGTACGTGGGTATCTTATTTTTATATAACTCTGCTGAAATACAGCTTTCCCTCTGATTTACATTCCCTCTCACTGCCAGCCCTCTGAAGAGGGAAATTGGCAGCTTCTCTTAACAGGGATCTGGTTGCAGTAACCAGTCAGAGTATGTCCATTTTATCACGAAGGGCTGTCACCACTGGATTTCGGTGGTCAGTGCTGTTACTTTGAGTGCTGCTTTTACATATCGGAAATGAACACAATTATGCTGATCTTACTAAGAGTATTTCTGTATTTCTCTGAAAGGGATTGTGGGTATTTTGTAAAGACTCCTGTTGGGTTCTGGTTTGGTTTTGCCTTCTCCTTTTAGAAATAATGATTTCTTGGTCTGTATGTGCCAGCTTGAGCAGTGTTGTAGTGAAGTTCCCAGGGAAACCCTACAGCCTGGAGAGCTCGGGGATGCAATTACTGCTACTTGGCTAAACATGTACCTGTATTAACCCCATAGTTTATGCATGTTGGATTGTTTGAGTACTACCTCACTAATAGAAACAGAATCATCCTCTTCTTCTGATACCCATGGTGAAATGTACCTGAAAAGAGTTGGAGAGCAAGTGAGCAGCTTGCCTACTTTCTTCACCTTTTTCAAGAAAAGTGCTTGAAAATCCTCAGTGTTTCTATGCCTTGGTGGGTTGGAAGTAAACTTTGTATTACACACACCTGCTTAATGGCAGATTTATTTATTTTGAAGCGGAGACTGCAGGCTGAAAAAGTGCAGTCTCAGAAAAACTGAACATATTAAAGTTAAAAAAACGGCTCAAAAAGGGGTTCCTGCAACAGCTTTCCAAATACTGTAGTAATCAGCCTATGCAGCTAGCGGTGGTATGCTTTCACTTTGATCTGATCATCTCACCTAAGATGAACAAGGAAGCACCACGATTCTGGAGAAGTGCACCTCGCACGTGGTGCTTCGTTCTGACCCGGCACCTGGATGTGGTTCTGGGCTGCATAGGCAGGCACTGTGCTGGGTCTCTGCGCAGCACCCCGTGGGCACCTGTGACACTAGGATTCTCAGTCCTCTGCTGCCACTGTTCTTGCCATCAGACAAGTGTGGTACTTCTGTGTCCCAAAAATACTAAATGTGCCTTCTAACAACTTCAGCTTGCGCTATAGAGTAAAACCAGTCCTTGAGGGGAAGTTACACAGTAGTAAAGCCATTGCTTCTAAAGAATTAATTTATCCTTTGAATAAAAGTGTCCTAAACATTGCCTTGGTGAGAACATGAACACCAGACAGCAAACCTGGGACTTGGTTTTGAGGTGCTTACAACCAGCTGCTGAAACTGTGAGTTTGTAATGTACTTCTCTTACAGCAGAAAACAAATACAGGAATTGAATTGTGTGGATATATTTTATATTTGTACATGTAAATTATTTTTAATAAAATGCTGCTAAAGAATACAATTGTTTGACCTCTTACTTTAAGTTTCCTGGTTCTGTTCTGGAAATAAAGGCACGTAAGTGGACTAAGAGTCCACTACAAAAGTACAGAGTTTTGATTAACTGCTGGACTAAAGCTCAAAGCAGTATCACCTAAATGTTGACATCTTGCACCAGACATTTATCCCACCTTAAAAAGTGTTTTCCTTTCTAATATGTGAATAAATATATTGTTTCAAAAGCATCTTTTTACATCATTTCCTGTCTTTAAAAACTCTTTGATGTTGTAACAAGTTCTTTTACCTGTAGGAACTTGAAGCTGTGCACCGTGGTACCGATAGCTCCCAGATAAGGGGTTGGCCTACACACTGTAGCATGTGAGGTGTGGTGTCAGAGCACAGCCTCTCCTCCTGAGGCAATGGCTGCTGCTGGTCTGTGGTTCCCAGTAAGATGTGGTGACCCAACTGCGTTACTGCAAGCTGAGGCAGAAGTGTCCCTGTGACAGACTGCTAAGTCATATGGTACAGGAGAAGAAAATTTGCTGTTCCCTTTCCACAGCTGACTGCTAAAACCAGGATGACTGAGAAGACAGTTGTGTCAAATCCCACAGGGAGCGGTGGAGAACGTTCTCAAAATGGTGGAGCACAAGCAGCACATTCTAGTATCCAGTTTGCCCACCTCCTGAGCCCAGCCTTCTCTTCAGCACAGCAATGCAGTCCTTGCAGTGCTCCTTTGGAGGTCAGTGAGCTTAACAAGTGTCACTGTGTAAGACACCCTTGAGTTTCCTGGGGTGCTGTTGCTTTGATCCATCTTGTACTATAAAAACACTTGTTGGTCTCCCACGCCTGACTACTGCTGCTGTTGTCCCCTGAGAAGAAATAATGGACTTCCTCAGAGAATCACGGGGTATGGTCTCTCTGAGAATTCCAGTATAATGGCAACAGCTGTTTTCAGGTAATCACGTGCCTGCATCATGGGGATGGAAGCAGGTATGCCTCCCTCATCCTCTGCTTCAGTGACTGCTGAGGAAAATGAGGCACTGAAATGCTTGCACTACACTCTCTAAAACAGCTGCACAGGTTAGCAATCTTCAGTAACTTGGACAAAACTACTTGTTAAATGCACCCACTAATCTCTTTTTAAATGATTTCACAAAGGTATGTGTAGTTGGAAGAGAGCTATTTGAAAAGCAGCTGTAAAAGGTGCTGTATGTAAAGATGCATTGTACGCACAAATAAATTCACGAGTGAGCAAATAATTAGTTTAAGCAAAGTTTGTGCGCAAGTGTCCTGGTTTTGGCAGGGACAGAGTTAATTTTCTTCCTAGCAGCTGGTTAGTGCTGTGTCTTGGATTTAGGATGAGAAGAATGTTGATAACACACTGATGTTTGTAGCTGTTGCCAGGCAGTCAAGGACTTTTCAGCTTCTCATCCTGCCCCACCAAGGCTGCAGGGGGGGACCAAAGGCTGGGAGCAGACAAGCCGGGAGAGCTGACCCAGACTGCCCAAAGAGCTAGTCCATACCATACGATGTCATGTTCCATATATAACCGGGGTGGATGGGGAGGTGGGTCAACTTGGGGTTTTTGCGGAGCATGAACTTCAGGTGCTGAGAAATTGTGCTGTTCTTGTTGAGTATATTTTATATTATTACCTTATTTTGTTTTGTCCTATTAAACTATCTCAACATATGGGTTTGTTTTTTTCCTTTTCCATTTTCAATTCTCTACCCCATCCCATCAGGAGGGGGGAGTGAGCAAATAGCTGTGTGGTTGTTTTAGCTGCCAGCTGGGTAAAAAGTACAACAGCTAGAAACCTGAATCTCCTTGTCTTATCAGTTGTACAGAGGTTGGTAAAAATACAGTCCTTGATCTATGTCAGAAAGACACTCTCTCCTTACTCCCCCAAAGGTGTGTGGCTGCCTCTGGAACATGGTCCAGCTTTGCACTATGCTGGCCAAGGTCTTGCTGCTGGGGGCAGAACCTCTCATATAGGCGTGAGCTTGGCAGAACACCAGTATTTAAAAAAATGCCAAATCATGTTCTCCAGATAGTCCTTGCAGCAGCCCTACAGCTGAGTTTAGTGTGAGGTGTCTCTAAAGGCACGTTGTAAACTGCTGCGTGGGAAGCTGCCCAAATAGCTGATAAGAAATGCTTGGTGCAGGCAGCGTTTGGGCTTTCTCCCTGATGTGTCACGCATGTATTCACAGCTGAACGTTAGGTGTCTCTGTTCACTAAGAAGTGGGACCACAGTGGCTTACCTGCCCACTCAAGAGCTTGTCTGCTGCCATCTGCACGCTGCAAGTGTGGGCAGGACTCGGAGAGCTGAGCTCCTGGTCCATGGAGAGACCCTTCTTTTACCAGCAGAGCCAGGAGGAGCCAAGCAGGGCTCGTACTCTGGAGGGGGCTGCCCTGGATCTGCTGTCCTCGCTCCCCAGACTGAGGTATTGCATCTGACCCACGTGATAAAAGCAACGACCCAAAAGTCAGGGTCTGGACCTAATAGGATCTCTTTACTTTTTTTTTATCACTACTGCAAAGGCATCCCTGTATTGTATGGCATACAGTGGCCAGCCTTCACTAGATGTAGAAGGCAGCGGCTGATTTCACTAATGCTTTGATTCAATGCACGGCTGTACCCAGCTAAACTGCTCTTGCTGAGGCCAGGTGACGCACAGTGCTGGTGCACCCACAGGGCTTCCAGGACTCTGGCTGGTGTCTCTTCTGCTGTGCCTGATAGACGTGCCACATGCAAAATGTGCAGGCATGCTGTAACCCATAAATCATTGATGAAAGCTTTTGTTTTGTTAAATTGAAGATGTATTTACTTAAGTGGGAACTGGACCAGACCACTAGAGCTCTCGCTCTACCAGTTATGAGACTACAATAAGATAAAAGGGCACCACTACAGTTCATATGCTTTGATTCTCTTAACAACACCCCCGCATTCATGTTACAATCTAACTGCTGATGATCATACCCGTTTTTTTGAACAAGGCTCTTCTGAGCAAAAATAAGAGCAGAAAACAAAGTAGACACATCAGGATAAAACCTCTGAAATCATTCTCCCTTTTCATCAGCAAGGGAGTGCATCCAAGAGTCTTACTGTTCTGCATTTATTCAATGCAAGCAGAACAGTCTTGAACTTGTCGGCTGGAGGTCATGGCACTTCTGTAAGAGGGCAACAGCCCCCACCATCACCACAAAGCAGTCTTTCTGGAACACTGTCTGAAGTAATTCCAGAGATATCATAATAAAAGTTACAATGGATTTGTAACTTCAGAAACAATAATTTATTGGAAGTCACAGATAAACTATAAGTATTAACAGATACAGTACAAACATTAGCAAACACTAACTTACATGGGGTGTAATCTATATATAATGGATGTGCAAGAACCTGAACAACCAGGTCAGAGCACTGGATAAGCTACTTAGTAGCACCACTTCTCTGCAAATTAGACAGGGTGGTATTTACTGATTTAGAGCTGACTGGATGCCATTATGTTCAATATAACATAAAACCAGAGAAAAAGTCTCATGAGCTACACTTCCACTGGGCCAAGATCTGTCTCCATTTATGTAAAATTCATTAATGTAATCAAGAGCAGAATCTGTCCCTCAATCTTTTCTAAATTAAAAACTGAATGTAGAGCCTAAGGCCTAATCTTAATTTGATAGAAAATGCTTGTTCTAGATATTCTCAGGCTGAAGCCCAATATTGGCTACATGATCCAAAGTAACTAACCTGTGGCTAAAGGATCAGCACACGTGCAGGAATTTAAACCAGTACTGCCTGATAATATTTAAAGGTCTCTTCCAAAATCCAGTTTTAACTTCAGTACTTCCTGCCTTTCAGCTCCAAGAACTTTATACATTCCAAAGCAGTGTCTTCAATGGATTTTGATGAGCCAGTAAGATTTGCAGCAAAGTAAGGCATAACACCTGATGTCACTTGATTGAAGTAACACACCTGTTTAAACAAAAAATAAATGAAACAAAACCACCTATGGATTGCAATAATTAGCCATTTTTGCAGAGCCTGGATGAGTATCAAGGTTTTTATGGATGCGAATAGAAACACATAGTACTTCTGAAATTGAAGGCGATAATTAGCAAAAAGAGTATGCCTTTTTTACAGTACTTTAGTGCTCTTAGTGTCATCACTACTGCCAGGTCCTCAAGCATGTAGGTAAACGTACACAGCAGTGCAGCAAGAAACATTTTGTGTAACCTGTTAAATATATGTGCTTTATGAACAAAGCAGTTGCCTGAAAAAAGAATCCCAGCCACTGAGAGTTCCTGAACATTTTCAGAAATGTATTTTCCTAAAAAGCTATAGCCTTCCCATGGAAAAGAATGGAAGAGGAACATTGTCATTGGTCCAGAGATGGGATTCAGACTGCATAATTTCTGACATATGAAAGTTAAAGTTAAGTGTTTAATCAGAACTAATTCCTTGGACTTCCTCTGTGGTCAGTAAAGACAGATGGACGCCACCACAGACCAGTTTAATGTATGCCTTCTAGAAGTATATTTTAGGATTGAACGAATGACTTTCTGGAGGTGCCCAGCCATCGCCAGTGCTTGTTTTAGATTTCATTACTAACATTCAGATTAGCCAAATTTGGGCAAGACAGATGCCACTTTGTGGAATAAAGAATGTCTTAATAACCACACTGAATTCTGGGGAAACTGACTCATTTTTTTGTTGTTGTTGTTGTACTGCTGTTACTGTTCTAGACTGTCAGCTCAAATTAGATTATATGCATATATAATACTGCAGGAAAGGAGACACAGCTGAGGTCTGCAGAGCTACTCACCGTACAAGAGCTGTTGCTGTCACTGTAAATCTGGAATCCAGCACAAAGGATTTCGCTTCTGCAGTATTCTGAAGAAGGCGGCATAGACGTGAGGGTAACTGACTTTGCAGCTATTATGTAGGGTTCACTACATGGCGAGGGGAAGAATCAAATATTTCTTCAACAAGATGTTAAAAAAGATACATGTAAATGACTACAGCTATACCAAAGATGTCATTTTCATATGGAGGCAAACAAGCTCCTGTAGGTTTAAAGATTCAGCTCTCTTGAGTCTCATTAAGGTTTTGTCACAGACTCCAATCAAGAAGAGTTCTGTGGAAAGCCACAGAACAAGCATAGAACACATTCTTTTTTTTATTTACCCTGCTCTCCATGACCCATATTTACAGAATCAGGGCCTAGGAGCAACCCTTACTAAGGGGCATTAGAGTGTGGCCCCTGCAAATGTAGACCTGATTCAGTTCCCAGATGTCAGAGAAAACAAGCAAATATAGTACAGAATACTACCTTTTAAAAGTAATGTTCTGTTTACATGAAGAATTACTGAATATAAGAAAAGAAATTGAGGATAAAGAATGGTAAGATACACCAAATGGTCCCTAGTTATCTGCTTCAGCATATTGACAGTCCCTCTGGGACACGTTTTCTTCCAAATTGCCTGTTTGGAATTCTGGCCTATTTTCCCTTATGACAGACCACTCCTGAAGAGTCATGTTGTGGTTTAACCTGCTGGCAGCTAAAACAACCACTCAGCATTTGCTCACTTTCCCCCTCCCAGTGGGATGGGGGGAGACAACTGAAAATGGAAAAGGAAAAAGAAACACTCCTAGGTTGAGGTAAAGACAGTTTAATAGGACAAAACAAAGAAAGGAAGATGATGAAGATACAAAACAAGTGATGAACAGCACAATTTCTCACCACCCAAAGTCAATGCTACACAAGACCGCGAGCTGACTTGCCTCCCCACCCACCCCCCCAGTTATAAACTAAACTTAAACTAAAAGAGGGTAGATTTAGGTTAGAAGAAAAATAATTCTTTAGGAAAAAAATCTTCCCTGTGAGGGCGGTGAGGCCCTGGCACAGGTTGCCCAGAGAAGCTGTGGCTGCCCCTGGCTCCCTGGCAGTGTTCAAGGCCAGGTTGGATGGGGCTTTGGGCAACCTGGGCTAGTGGAGGGTGTCCCTGCCCATGGCAGGGGGGTTGGAACTAGATGGGCTTTGAGGTCCCTTCCAACCCAAACCATTCTGTCATTCTATATACGGAACATGACATGTATGGTACGGAATATCCCTTTGGCCAGTAAACTGTCCTGGCTGTGTGCCCTCCCAGTTTCTTGAGTGCCCCCCCCCGCCTTCTCCTTGGTGAGGCAGGATGAGAAGCTGAAAAGGCCTTGACTGCTTGGCAACAACTACAAACATCAGTGTGTTATCAACATTCTTCTCATCCTAAATCCAAGACACAGCACTAACCAGCTGCTAGGAAGAAAATTAACTCTATCCCTGCCAAAACCAGGAGAAGTCACTATCAAAGAAGCAATACCGGACTACAGTACGAATCTGTGATGCTCTGAATTTACTTCATTACACCTTCATGTTGCAAAACAATCTGGTTGTGCAAACTCAGGAATCAACATATTGTATTTTAAATCAGCTACTAATCTGATTTATTAAAAAATAAAATACCATCTTTGTCACCCAGTGATGAGTCCAAATAAAGGTTCACAGTAATCGAAACTGTAGCTTCAAAGTGCTCACAGTTAAACTTGAAATTGAATGCTCACCTTGGCTTACAGGTTTGCCTTTGAGACACAAGAATCACAAAGTCTCTGGGTTTATGGCCAGTCGTGGGTGGAGACGTAATATAATATATTTTCTCATCTTCATTCACAGCCTGTAGGACCTCACAAGTTCTGCAAATACATTTAACACACACACAGACCTTGATGTATGCAATAGCATTTCTTCAAAAAGCACAATACAAACATATATTCCATCCTAACATTAAGCCTACTGATTTCAAGTTCAGGCAGCAAGGAAGGAAGACAGAGGAACATAGAGTGAAAAATCGGGATTTTCTGCAGCACTTCATGTGACACCACCTCTCTGTCCCACAAAATTATCAAAAAGTGCTGCAAGGTGCTGGAGCAATGTCTTAAAAGCATATCTTTTGCATACTGCCAATTCCTGTTTGGAATGACATTAGCCTGCATGCCATAATACTTACTGAATGACCAAAAACTGTCCATCTGACACACCACAGGAAGACAGTTAGGAAACTTTTGTAAAATTTTATTCAGAGTTTTGTTCTACTCCGTTCAGATGGGGCCACATGGGTAGGACATGCTCTTTCACTCTTAGAAGTACTGAAGTACTGAATCTCTGAGTTTTCACTACCAAAAAAAGTCAGAATTTTCAACACAATATTTCTTCAGATTTCATTTGTTACAAGCCATATATTCAGCAGAGATTGTAAATTTTCAAATATCCCTAGTCTTCCACTATCACCTTCTGATAAAAATCTTTTAGGGTAGAATGACTAACTGAAAAAGCTTCTCCTTTAAGAGAATATTAACCAAATCAAATTAGTATCATATCAATTCCATTGGTCTCTAGTCATTATTCTATACCATATAAGGTAAATAAAAAACAAACAAAAAATCCTTTTACAGCCATTCTGAAACCCACTCCAATTCAGATACACTTTATATTATTTTTCTTAAAATGTGCATTTTGAAGATCCCCATCTCTTGGTTTCTCACTGTATGATGAAGCTGAGCATCAGTATCCCAAACACCACTAACATGAAGGAGCCCACACCTTTGCCCTACTTCTTGCAGAGAGCATGTACAATATGTCCACCTCAAATTATATGCCACGTACTCAAATTAACCCTTTTAACATACACATATCTAGGCATGGAATTTGTTCATTTTAGAAAAGGGTAATCTCTGTCCCAGCTCTCTCTTTTGACAGTCCAGGGCAACTGTATTTTAAAATCAGACTAAGGAGAAATTAAATGTTATTTTTAAGGTAAAAAACCCAATCCATATTTTGACTAATGAATCTTTAATGTCAACTTCATACAGCAATTTCTTCTTAATTAGGCAGCAAAGTGTCAACATCTCAAAAAATATTTGTATCAGAAAAGGTTAGTTGTCAGTGGCTTCTTAAAGAAAGGTAAGTTCTTACAAGAAATGTTTGTCCCATTGTTGGCGGAATGTGAAGTCAGACAAAAGGGAGAAGGCTAGATGTGATGCTATGTTCACTTGCATTTCAACTTTGAGTGACAACACATCACCCTCCTCATGAGTCCATATTTTTATCTGAAAAAAGTGAACAAAATATTAAAAACAAAGAATGATTACTGTAAATATTTTAACACTTATAAATGTTACACATTTGGACCTTAAGCAGATTTTCTCAGGAGTACCTATGAAACTGTATCTGACAGATGAAAGGCAGATGAGTATTCAAGATTAGTTTTACATTAAAATACAGCACAATGTAAAATCAAATACACTGATAGCATAGTGACATCACACAGTTTTAATTACATCTGGTTAGGGGTAGCTAAATTAGCTTGCAAGTGGAAATGAATGAGCCAGAGGCCAGTATGACCTCTTTCTCACACTACGTACATATAGTCTCTAAATACCTTTAACACTGCAAGTGCTTTGGAAAAAAATTAGTTATTTCAATGTATTTTTCTTCTGTTAGAACCATGTAGGTGTCACTACTTTCATAAACAACAGCAAATACACTTAGGAATGAAGGTAAAAACCTTTTCTTAACCTTGCTACAGAAAGTCTCCTCATAGAGGCTTCAGTTCACTAACTCAAAAAGCGAACGGGGCAACCTGAGGACCTCATGCAATTGTTTTTGTAAATTTACAGGAGATTGGACTTTTTAAATCTGGGCAGGCAATGGTCCAGGATTCTACTGTTTCTTATCCTGGCCCTTGAGCCAGGCTGAGTTACAGAAATATGGCTTAAATATGGGAGAGCAAGGGAAGAT
The DNA here is from genome assembly GCF_011004875.1 of Balearica regulorum gibbericeps. NCBI lineage: Eukaryota > Metazoa > Chordata > Aves > Gruiformes > Gruidae > Balearica > Balearica regulorum. The sequence goes on along the minus strand of NC_046220.1, from coordinate 7,924,709 downwards.
AGCCCACAATTTTTAGGAAGGACTGGAAGAAACTCCTTACTGATGTGATGGTTACTTAAAACTTTCCATGAATTCAACACTTAGGAGTAGAATCCGTTGGATGTAGCTCTAGTGAGCAGGAATAAGCTAGAGTGAGGCAATGCTAGATGAAACGAGCATCCTCCAGTACGCCTGAGGCAACACAGACTTCAGCAAAATAAGACAGACTAAGCAACTGCCCTCCCTGCCACCAGCATTTTGGAACATATCAAGCAGTCCTGCACACTGCAGCTTTGGGGAGTTCAGAGACATGCAAAGGGGACCAAATTTTTACAGAAGCACTTTCTGAGCGCTAAGATGGATGATTTTGGATGATATATGGATTACCTCCTTAATCCACCTCTCCAACCTATGCAGTCCAGTAGCTTGTCTTTAATTAGAAGAGTTCAAATACTTCAGCTCCCTTTCTCTGTGCAAATCAGTCACACATTCGCCTATGCCCCCTTCCCCTAAAATACTCAATATTTTCCTTTCCAAAATATCAGTTTTTTTCCCTCCCTTATTTTTTACTGCGAAGCAGAGCACCTGGAGTTAACAATATACTGAAAAATTATTTCAAAACATAGTTTTGCCTCTCTTGTCCCATACTTGCAATATCTTGATTATTCTGTGTCTATTTCTAGTCGTAGGCCTGAACCCTAACACAGAGAATTCAAAAGGAATAACCTGCACATAACAATGTACACACAATACTTGCAAAAGAAGGACTTGACATGTTCCATAAACCCTGTATAATGGAAGAAGATGAGTGGAAGAGAGTGCTTAGAATTAGTGGACTTTCTTCCCAAATTTTAATCTGATGTGCTAATTTGCTTCTCAAATCCTAGAAAGTTTGTTAACAGATTTTCATTTCTGAATGACACAAAATTCATGAGCTTCATCATCTCTGCTACTCTTTTTTGCTACATCAAAAATTAACAACCTTTTGGTTTACAGAGCATTTGTGCAACAACACAGATTTTGTATGTTTTCATATTTCCGTGTTTTAGAATAGGAAAAAAAACCCCAACATAATCCAGCAAGCATCTTGCTGAAGTAAAGTTTGGCATAAAACAAAAGGCCTAAGAGCTTTAGAAACCAGCTACAGGATGCCTGGATCAATATTCCTCTATGGTGTAGAAAAGACATAATTTGTCTTAAGGAGTCTTCTAGACATGAAAATCACAATATGAAGTAGGAGGTGCAGCTGTTAAAACATCTCTCTGCCAAGTGAACAGTGGTAAGGCTAGATTATTACTATAGGCCTACAAGTCTTGTGGCTCTATGTTAAAGAGCTCACAGTGCCACCTTCCACCTTCAAAAACTGTCAGTCAATTTAGGGTCATTCTAGTTCCAGGGATAAGGGAACAAATCCTCTGGATATAGAGAAGCACATGCTGCTTTGCAAAACCTACATACTAGAGTATTTTATCCCAAAATACAGTTCAGTCTAATGTCTTTCACAGGCTCCTTTCCCATCGTATGACTGCCTTCAGGCAGAGCACTGATCCTTCTACTCAATTCCTACTATTTGCTCTTTCATTGTCTTCCCAAGAAACCATTTCGTGGGCACTGAAGAGATCTGTTTGAGTGGAGATGCTCCTCTGTGTGTCTATCAGATAAGGCTAAGCAGTTGTTCTGTGCCTATGCTGCTATATACCCTAAATAAAGGATCAAGATCTGTCCCACGAGTGCAGAGAACAGAAGACCAGTATTATGTGTGTTTGGTGGTCTGCAGTGCTTAAGGAAAGATGATGTAATGTTCTGAGCTACATATCCTAAGGGATACTCCTTTGTGCTCACATTTGCAAAAGTGACAAAAGCGGGTGTGAAACAGTGACACGTGAACCAAACTAAAAGTTGCCAAGATGGTAAGTTTCATTAACTGGAGGTGGCAGAAAGCTTTCCTTGGAGCTGCATCTACACCAGTGTATAGGGATTTGAGCACATATCTAAATTTGACTGGAGGAGCTGTACAGGGAAAGTCCATGACAGGTTTCTCTCTTTACTGAAGAGCAAATCTAATCCACCTCGTGGGTTAATTTAGAGGTAAGCATACAGTCACATATGGGGACAAGTGTACCCTCTGCCTACTGCCAACATCCACACTTTGTCAGCAGTCTATCCTTGTGCCTGCAAGTGGATGCTAAATAAGAAAGACTTACTTATGGAATAAATTGAAGCAGCCTACAATTGTAAGTATGGTTTGCTATCACTGTTCACTGCATACATCCTTCCAGAAATAAAAAAGGTAGCTACTCGGGATGCCTGCCACTTCTTTAAGGAATATCTAATGACTGACAATGCCAGATTATGCAGAAATGTCCAGAACAATGGGAATGGATGGCTACTCTCCATCCATTGACAGCATCAGTGTGATTTGCATCCTACATCTTGCCTGAGATTTTGCTGGATTTAAGATACCTACTTCATTTAGATGAAAGAACAGCTAGAAAAAGCTACTCAAGATTTTTCACCAAATAAGGCCTAAGTGGCTTAGAGGCAGATCTTACTAACAAGATTATTTTAAGATATCCAAAAAGGGGGGAAAGTTTCAGACTCCAGTAATACTGGAAGGTACCTGGTTGCTTGCTGAGAGAAAGCAGTAATACCATGCTGCTTAAAAGGTCACCCAGAATGTGCACGGGTTTTGGTTTTTTGTATGAAGTACTTTCTTCACAACATTTAGTGCTGGTTCTAGTACGGGTTTCAAGCATTTAGGGTTAAGAAAGAAACAGGGATTGTGGTAGTCCCGGTAAATGCAGAAAGGAAGTTTCACATGGATAATAATACATTCTTAGCAGAGGCCTGAAAATAATGCTCCATGTTTTAGTCTGATTTGTCAAGCTTGCTTTTCCCAGCATGGGTGCTGTCTATCATTTAATTGGCATGACACTGATTACTGAAAGTTATTAACCACTGGAACAACCTATGCATGGAACTGGCAGATTTGCCATCACTGGAGTTCCTTATCATTTATATATGCTCTTACTCAAGTAGCTTACAGACTTGATGCAATAATCAGTAAGTGCGGTTTCACAGCCTGTGACATGCAGGAGGTCAGACTAAAAGGTTGTAATCGTTTTTTCTTGTTCCAAAACATCTCTGAACCTACATGATCTTAAAGTAATCTGCCAGTTACTAACCATATTTCAGAAACCAAATCTTAACAGATATCTCGATAGTTTGGAAAATATGCACAATGACTAGGTTAAAACTGAGTTTTCCCAGCTAAATGATCTTGCTACTGGTTTTCTTAACAACATCTTCCTATCTTAAAACTGACTTATACAAGATTCATTACTGATTTTGAGCTTATAACACTGATTGATGAACAGAGAGGTGCTTTGCTTTCAGGCTTTTGTAATTTTTTAACATTAAAGGTCAGAAAGAAAGATATCTGAAAGGAAAAATGTGCATAGAAAAAGAGCCAAGCGGTCTTCTGAGAAGACAGAGACTGAAAAATATGGTATATAAATTGCTGCCACCTGCTGACTTGCAGCGTCCACTTGGAACTATCACAAGACAAGGCCTGGTCAATAGAAACACCTGCCATGCTGCACAGCTGGTAAAGGCAGTGTATTACAGATTGCTGCACCCACTTTGCTTAACACAGTGACATGAGACGCCTCACAGGTTGTCAACAGCACTGCCTAAACAAAGATGTCCAAGTTTGGTGTTTTGCTAGAATCAAACAGTTCATCAAAACCACAAAAGAACCTCAGCTGTAGCAAAGAAAACACCTCAGACAAATGCGATACTTGTTTGTTTGTGTTCATACACTCTCCTGCGTGTTGCTCAACAAGCACAACTGATCAGTTGCTGGCAAGACTGCCAAGGGATCCCAAGTCCTATGTTCACCAGCCATTCAGAGCATTGTAGAAGAACTCCATGTCACTTCCAGGCTGCACAGCACTCTGGACAATCAGATGTTGCTTTGCAAATGTTTTTTTTTTTTGCAAATGTTTGCTTTTTTTGCAAATTTTTTGCAAATGTTGCTTTGCAACATTTCAGGGAAACTCTGGGTGTTTTGGTTTTCAACCCTAGCCACAGTAAATCCAAACACTGCCAAGCCAATGTATTTATTTACAAATGTAAGACATTGCTTTTCTCTGCCCACCTCTTATGCTGAAACATAAACAAAGTGGCTATGTAGCTATTCCACAATTATGCACTTACATCATCCAGTGTACTGGTTATTTCCCATCCTGGTTTTGCTGCCAGGTGTGTCAGTGCAGCTACATTGCTGTAACTCACATATGCCTGAAACATAAGATCCATTTTTGAATATGAAGGGATAAAGGTACATTTCACTAAACATTCCAGAAATTAGATGCTCTTTTTCTATCATTACCCCTCAATCGCAAACAAAAGAGTATTTTCCCGTAAGTGTTTTCCTTCCACAAAACACAGTCCAGTAGTTTCTGAATTAAATACCCTCAGCAGCTAGATTATGTGTTTACATGGCTGTTGGCAAAACCACCCTAATTAAACAACAACAAAATACTACTTTCAGCTTCTCCAACTATAAAGCAGTGCAGAAGAACTGTGACCACCAGAGAGATAATACAGATAACCTCTCAGACCACTAAATTAATGGTTTTGCCCATCTTCCTCCAAAGGAATTAATATCTACTAGAAAATTAACCTCTTCATTGCTATCAAGCTGTGGTCTATCTTGGCAATTGCTTTACACAGCAGGCTCAGAGCAGAGAAAGTGCAACTATATTCATTATTTATGCTTCACTACAGTGGATGGAATTCTCATTTAAGCACTGTACAAAGAAAATTCAGCTTTAGAGTCTTAATGATAGGTTTTATTTTAATATTGAATAAATATAAGTAAGCTATTTTTATCATTGTGTGCATATTTATATTTATTGTTTTGCAGAAAAGAAATGCTGCTTGAAACAGTGGAGATGCCATTGATAACAGCAAATCACCTCCTGCATTATAATTCTAAATTATTTATTTTTTTCATGGAAAAAGACCTGGTAAAATTTCTGGGAGCCACCGAGATCTTAAATGCAATGAAAATTTAACAAAAACACCTGACACTGAAATAACATGTAGGGTGTGTACAAATCCACATAAATTCAGGTTCATCACTATTCTTTTCATGGCACAGGCACATTCTATGGCCTAGCATCTCCCAGCCAGAAACACGTACCACTTGATGCAGCATATCTAGGAATGAACATATGTTTTCACCTATTTCCCACAGAAACAAAGTTTACACTTCTTCACTGTTCATCTATTTGTTGCTGTTGCCATGTCTCCCCCCCCACTTTTAGTATTTACTAAATGGTCTGTTGTGGTTTAACCCAGCTGGCAGATAAAACAACCACACAGTCATTTGCCCACTCCCCACTCCCAGTAGAACGGGGGAAAGAATTGAAAATGGAGAAGGATAATACCACTCGTGGGTTGAATAATGACAATTTAATAGGACAAAAAAAAAAAAAAATGATGATAATAATAATAATAAACAAAACAAATGATGAACAGCACAATTTCTCACCACCCAAAGTCAATGCTCTGCAAGGCCCTGACCTGCCCCATCTCCCTCCCCCACCCACCCCCCAGTTATATATGGAACGTGACATCGTATGATATGGAATATCCCTTTGGGCAGTTTGGGGCAGCTGCCTTGGCTGTGTCCCCTCCCAGCTTCTTGGGTGCTCCCGCCTCCTCATTGGCAGAGCAGGATGAGAAGCTGAAAAGTCTTTGACCACTTGGCAACAACTACAAACATCAGTGTGTTATCAACATTCTTCTCATCCTAAATCCAAACCACAGCACTAACCAGCTGCTAGGAAGAAAATTAACTCTGTCCCTGCCGAAACCAGGACATGGTCTCCCTCCAACAATTTTTGAGAAAGTCAGTGACTAGATAAAGGAAAAAAAACCCCAAGCTAACTAGTTCCTCTACAGAAGAATTCAGCTTTTGAAAAGCTAGGGACACTGGGATATAAACCTGCAGGAGACCTTACAGCTCAGCTGCTTAAGGGACAAATTGTTAAAAGAGTCTTATAGACATTTTTTATATTTTGTATGAAAATTACTCTTAAATCAATAGTGAGGCATCCACTCTCTTTACAGAAACAAAAAAAGAATCATCTTATTACACATTTATCCATTCTTCCATTACTATCATAACACTTTAGTACAGAAGGTCCATTTTGGAAACTGATATGGCTTGTACAACTGGTTTACACACCCAAAAAGTATAAAAATACACCGTTTTATGCAGGTAGACAATAGGACACGATCTATAGATTACCTGGTTGCTTCTGTCCCAGAGATCAGAAGGTTTGTCTTCTTTAGCAGACAGCATGCATTTTCTAAAACAGAGTTCCAAAGAAAAATAGCATGAATTGGTTCTTTACACTTTCTTCTATATACACTAGAAACAATCATTTCTATAGGCTTAAGTGTCTTCTAAATATTTTACAGGTATTCTACCAATTTTCAGTTGCAAGACAGGTTTGCAATAACTCATTTTTCTTCCCAAGAAAGGCAGGGATACAAAATAACCTATAGAGCAAAATATTTTTGAGATGAGTAGCCTCTAACCATTATTTGGAAGGCTAAGCAGCATAACAGTTATGTTTGAGATGACTTTGACTACTTAACAAATGAACACTTTCTTAGACAATACATTACAAAATAAAGTTTTCAAAATCGAGTTCTCCTTGTAACCCAACTATACCTGGCTAGTCGAATTCTCCTTCGGGCAATAGCTCCATGGTATCGTCTCATACCATCCTTTATAAAAAGTAAACCAGACAGTAATTCATCTAATTATTTTAGCACACACTCTAAAAAAAGACAACTAAAAATTATCTCTTACAGATGGACAAATGCCAGAGATACATTAAAAAATAAATAAATAATCGTACTCTGTACATTGCACTTTCCCCAGATTAATCTGAGTCAGTGGTTTACTTTTGACTTGACAATATTCCTTTAAGTTTGCAAAAACAACCCAATAAAAAAAAGTTGTATCACAGTAGCATACTCCTAGCACCTTTTGGTCCTACACCAGCGGCAGCTGGCTGGTGCACCACACACATTCTATTCTTTCTAAATGTGCCACCCACCAAATAAACTACTAATCCAATTCATCATCACCTGATGTTCAAAGCACAAAGGAAGCGTGGAAGAATTCCTATTTTAGTGTACATGAACCCAGGACACAGAGCAGGCACTGTGCAGACAGATGTGACCTGCCCTTCAAGGTGGCAGGTCTTTTCTTTCCCTTTTTATTACTCTGCTAAGGTGGATTTTTTTTTTTTTTTTTTTTTTTTTAAGCACAGAAGTGGCCCAAAAGCATACACCACACCAAACTGCATTAAAGATCAATAGTACTTGTTATTTGGAAGGATATGCCACTTTGGGAAAACTTTTTCTCTTAAGAGCCGACATGTAGCTTCTGGATTAAGAACTTCCAGATTAGTGTACCTCAGCCTTCTCTAAACCAAGGACTACGTAATATTTTTTGGAGACATCTCTTGCCTGTTTTGTAGACCACTGCCATAACAGCCGTCACTTTCAATCAAATGACCACTGAAAGTTTAAACTACCATGGGCACATACTAATTTTCCCAGATTTGTTTGCTTAACTCTGAAGGAATGAGTGTACATGTTTCTATCTCGACACTTAGGGTTTTTTAAGAGGAAGAGTCAATTTTTCCTCTTGGAACAGTGTGTAATGGGCAGCAGTGAACCTTACCGCCTGACCTAGTGCATAAGACACCTTGATTTATTTGTCCAGTTGCCATCCTAAAAAAATGTAAATTCACTGAGGTTAAATAATCATTTAATTTCTGTCTATGCTGGCTCTGTAAAAATCTCATAATTGGAGCAGTAAAGTTAATGACAAGTGACATCACAGCAAAAAATTCAACAATAATATTCAAACTGCTCTGCTTCATGAACCACTTTCACGGAAACACATGCTGAGATCTCCGTGTCAAAGGAACCATAGAGCCCATCCACGTGATGGGATTTGATGCCTACAGACTTCTTTTTTAACTCTATTTCTCATGTTCATTCAGGGCTTATAAAAATAATTTTATTCTCTGAACACTGAAGAGTTTCAGTCAGTTTTTTGCTGCCTGGGCAGCTTCTAGTCAGTGAAGATTACACAAGACAGATATAAACAGGTGCAAAAATCTGCAAAAAAGCGGATTCTTCTTCCCTTTCTGTAACTACAAAAATTCTAATGATGACTACCCTCCACTACACCTCTCAGTTTTGGATGATTGAAGTTAACAATGACAAATCTCTCACCCAAAGGCAAACATTTCATTTAGAGGTTTTCTCTTCTGCAAGAAGATGCATTTCAGTGTACAGCCCTGTTTAGTCCTTGCTCTCCCAGCAACGTTATACTGACTGGCTGTGTGACACGCACTGTGCTGGGTTAGACCACGTAATCTCATGTACGCATTCATCCTACTCCTGAGGATGAGAGCTGACCTTTGTAGTAGGTTTGATTCTGGGGAAGGTGAGCAGCTCTCCTTTGTCATTCACAGTGTTAAAAATGAGAAATGCGCTGTTAATATGCCGTGCTTGGTCCTTGATCCATTCTTCACAGTTATAAGCCTCAACACGGACACCAACCTCCACACTGAAATAAAAGTTTAAATTAATTATTGAACTACTACAAATGATGCAGAAGCAGCCCTGAGACATACTAAAAAGGGCTGCTATACACTTTCCTGTGTGCAGGGAGCCCAATTCAAATACCTTCTGTAGCATGCAAAATAAATTACCCAGTCTGGACTGACACATTTCAGAAATAAAATAAAAGGTGGCACTAGATAAATAGCATTAATAAAAAGAGCAAAAATTGAGCCAAGTAGCAAAATATGAACACCAGTAAGCATACTGCGAGAACAGACAGCAAAATGAACAGGATCATATTGATTTGACATTCAGCAGAAGCATAGTATGAAGGTAATTCATGCCCTGCTAGCATTCTGCGGGGACCAAATAAAATATACCTACGAAGAAAACAGCCACAGAACCGCAATGACAGGGTAACATTTGTCCTGTGCACAGAAGCTGAAGGAGGAATTACTTTAGCTTCTGCCTTCTTGTGGCTTGTCTCGTTACACCTCTTGCAACTTCTGAACATGTCCTTCTGCTGCAACAGGGCTCCACATAAGTTGTGTCACACCACTGGCATAACAAGAGGGTCTGTTGTCCCAAAGCGCCATTCCTGTACATGGGGAAACAGCCTAGCAGAGAGGTGCTATCCCTTTGCCAAAGGTCAGAGGAGAGTCATTCTCTGTGTGGCAAACACAACAATAGCCCTAAAACTGCAGAGGACATAGTGCATGCATAGGAGAGAGAAAGAGAGTAACCATTAGCAGGCAGGATCTATGCAAAACTGGTCAACAGCTGCACCACTAAATGCCAGGAAGCAGGCGTTCAGTGTACCAAAATCATAGTGTACCATATCATTCATGCATACAGTGACCATATACTCAATTAAAGATAAAATTTCAGCATGAGCTGTAGCCATTTATTCCAAACTGCAACTGGCAAACCCTCATCCCTGTGTATACCCAAACCAACACTGGGAAGAAATAAACAAAACAAAACATGGATTTTGCCAGTAAATGGCTATAAATAGAACCCAGATCTGTCAAAAGATGCCAAGATAGGAAGATCCTAGCAGCAAGCTGAAGCCTTCTGAAAATTCAAAGCTGTGGGACCAACTCATCCTTTGAAAAGCCCTGAATTTCAGAGTGGTATTTATGGTCTGAGTTTGCAGGATTGGGATTTGGTTACAAATGATCTTTTAATTGAAAGTGAAAGTCAGAGAAAAATTTTTTTAAAACTTGAACTGAGAAAAGTAAAAAAAAAAGCACATATAGACAGATATATACATATATCCCTCAAAGTTCCAGCTGAAAAATAATTCAATAACACAAATCCTACTGATAGCTGAAACTTGAAACATGCAGTTAGACTGGTGCTGGAGAAGTCAAGGAAGACAAGCAGATGAGGAGCTTTACCTATTCTGAAATATATTATTCACAATTGCATTGAAGACAAGGCGGTCACCCACGACGGACGGTCCCCAGAATTTAAACATATTGACTGATTTCAAGACGGGATATGAACGACAAAGGCGGCTGAAAAAGAAAGCAAGAGAGGCAGAGAGCAAAACGTATGGTTGTGATAAAGAACCTCCTTTGTTATGTTTGAACTGGGTAGTGATAAGAGCAACCAGGTTTGCACCACCTGGATGATCACTGTATTACACTAATTTATTCCAAAACCTACTGAAATACAGTTAACATGTTCAGATCCAAGAGCACATAATTCAAGCTTCAAACATAATAATACCACTTGTGTCATGCTGTTTCATTTTCAACACACTTTACAAACACCAACTAATTAAATCTCACTGCTTGATACTACCTTCTTTTGGAACTAGACCATGAATCCCTTACCTACAGAGTAACCACTTACTTCACAGAGTTTCATTAATTTCTATATGACTGCATGGGGAGTAGGACACTACTCAGTACATAAAAAATGCCAGATCATAAAGCCTTTAAACAATTAAAAGAAACCTAAGCAGAAAGGTTGAGCACCAGAAACAGTATTCAAGCTAAGCAATGTCAATCTATCCTTTTTAATATTGGTACTTTTCTGCTTGTTTGTCAGAGGTTTTCTGTTAGTGTTACATGAAATAAGAATAAAAACCAACTCATATAACTGCCGAATGCACAGTTGTTTGTGGTTGGGTTTTTTTTTAAATTTGGTCTGGTTTACTAAATTATGTGCAGTTCGCTACTGGTGCTAAGCTAGGAAACTTATCTTTGCACATACAACAGGATAGAAAGATGTTAAACTGATCACTCATCAATTCAGAAACACATAACTGTTGGCTAAATTTCAAAAGCTGAGGGCACTATAGTGTATTACAAACACAAAAATCTCAGTAATTCTGTTACCTCTGCCCTTCCAATTGCGTAGCACATCCACTCACCTGTCTGTCTTCTTGCAGACCTGACCCTGTACTGTGTTCAATTGCATATAGTCTGACCCAGTTCAGCCAGGTTGTCCCACTGGATCTCTTTGAACTGCTCATGAAATAAGCTGTAGCCACTTGTAAAACTTTGGTGGCCTAGTACAGAAGATTGTCTGTGCCAGGTGAGTACGCCTTCCATGAGCGTTCTAACAAAGCTGCTCTTCACACAAGTACAGTGGACAACCAGATGCATGTCTGATCAAACCCAGCTACATGGCTAAAGGAAAAGTTTTGCAATACTGTGTTATCTACACTAGGGAATTCCAACAACCCACCATTTTTCTGATCTTCACAGATGTTCCAGAAAAAAAGTGTTCAGTACAGATACAGCTTAAGGGTTGGTGGAATTGGGAACTAGCTTGCAAGCTGTCCGGAGTGAGCAAAAATCAGTTTTCTTCAGCACTTCTAAACGCAAAGCCCCACTCTTGACAGGGATCTCTGTGCATCACATGAATAGGGAACAATATACAATAATACAATGTATTTTCAGACTTTAAAAAAACACACTCTATCCTCATGCATGTGTGCAGAACTCCTCAGTAAGAATCCCATATGCACATTGGAGAATAGATTTTTCATTGTGCAGTTTTTAAACTTGAAAATACAATTTTGTAGTGTTCTTAGCTTTTAACTCAACTGCACTGTGCAAACTAAGGTACCAGTATTGCTAAATGCACACAATTATCTGTAGCTAATTAATTGACTGGCTCATCTTTTTAATAGACTAATATATTCAAATGACTTTGTAATTTCCTTAAGAATAATTTGCTTTTCTGATTTAAAATGCTTAATGGTGATCTTATTTCTAATGTTCACTATAAAGATGTAAACATAATATTATTGAAAATAGGAGAGGAACAAAACAGAAATTTGGCCTAAATATTCATTTTTTCCTGGAAAACTGTGCCCTGAATGCTTTTACTGCAAATGTAAGAAATAAGAATGTACAGATCCAGTTCAAAATAATATTAGCAATATTTAAATGTCATTATTGCTATCTGCAAGGTTTCCGTTAATTGTCCAGCCAAAATAGTGGAGGGAGGTGGAAGGGGAGAAGGAGGATGAGTAACATTTAAAATACCCTTAGAAATTTATTTTTCAAGGGTTAGCCCTCCTCTTCCATTCCTCCATCAGAGTTTGTGGCCATAGTAATTCTAAACTGGAACCTTTGAAGATCAAGTCTAATTGTGAGTGGCCTCAGAGAAGGTTTGTAGTGACACTAGCTATTTCTCAAGCATAAACTACAAAAATCTCTGTTTTCAACAAGCCTCTGTCACCAGCTACTATTCCTCAAACTTTCAGCATGATGAATCATGTTTGACATTCATTATTTCAAAGAAATTTTTTTCACTACTTGGTTTGCTGATGTTTTCCTTCTCTTTTTAAACGTAAATGAAATTCTTACTAGGTAAAATTTATCAAATGAAAACAGGTAAAATACTTTGGGTCATATTATGGCAAAAATCCTTTGAAGCCAATGAAATTACACACTGGGGTAAGGTCAGTGCATTCTAATGTCACTACAGCAAGTTGTTTATCCAACCACTACAGAGAATCGGTTGTTATCAGTACAACTACTGGCTACAAATCAAAACTATATGAATAATGAATGGAGAAGTCATTTAATTATTAAAGTTAAAAAGCGAAAACATATCTAACATCCCTGCAGTGAATTAGGTTATTTGGTATGCAAGCAGAATTCAAACTGAAACTCAAGTGTTGCTTCCAAAGCAGCTTTGTACAGCGTCCAAGAACAAGAAGGGAAAATAACAATGGTTTGATTTCAGGGGAAGAGAAATTAAATTATTTTATGTCTAGGTCATACTGATAAGCAATACTAGGCAGTGTCACACAAATGCTTCGCACTTATTACCTGAAGATGTCAGAGCCCTTTAAATTGCTAACACTATTACAACCTGTAGTATGTGGTACTCAGAGAGACTGAAAGGCAAAGTGACTTGCTGAAGGTTATGCATCCATTCTGTGTAAACACCAACAAACCAGAACCTATTTCTCCTGATTCTTCTTCTCTGACATTTATTCTTTCCTCTGGCATAATGATCTAACATTTCAAAGGCTGTTCATTTTTGGATATCAGTTGATACAGGGTCAGTACCGGTTTTATCCTGACTTAACAACTAGCTCTAGTTTAAAACACTGCACCAACCACAAGGAGGCCAAGTTTCTATTCCTTTTCACAATGCTGACTTTCTGCAGAGATTCTCAGGAGGATAACATAGCCTCTTTTGCCCTAGGGCCTGCATATGTAACAGAAGAAGAATAATATTTGACTCCCACAGTGGTGTGTCATGCTGTGGAAGCTGTACCACATAAATAGTTCAAAGGCCTCCTGCAATCTAAGGAGGAAGAAAAGTCACAGAAGTTTGGATCTGTATTTTTCATAAAATAAATCCCTGTGAAACTTTTAATATTAAAATCATTTAGAACCATATGTAAAGACTATGATGTAAAAAAGTACCTTGCTGAAATACTTGCCACTGTTTCCATCCAAGCCATGATCTGGCCACCAAAGGTGTTTCCATGATGGTTGGCATGAGGAGGCTGGACAAGCTCGATACTCTGTACATGAGTAAGGTCAGTTGAAACTGCATCTTCCTCTTCAAAAGTATCTGAAATGTGGCCACAATGTATTAATGGATTATTTCAGCTAGCAACTCTGACAGCCAAGAAGAAAATACCCCAGTTACTGAAGCGTGTAATTTGCTTCAGACACAATGAAAAGAAGAAAAAAAAAGACACAGAAGACCTCTGTTCTTTGCAAGGGAAGCAAGATGCTGAAGATTTGCTCTGTTCTTCCAAGAGGCATAAGAGGTGGGGGATGGTGCACCCCACAGTCTATCACAACACAGTGATCCTTCCCAGCCCTCACTATATCCTTCAAAGAAGCTGTGTCAGAAGCAGTTATTGTGAAAGTTGGCTAGCTGTGAATGCAGGCAGCCAACTGCCTCAGCGTGTGCTTGTGATTATTCATGGTTGCTATGCATGACCTCTAACAGATGTTGTCAGAGCAGTTTATCACTTATTCAAATGCCTTTTGTAGACTTTGACCACTGTGTATGATGGGCACCTGTGCAAATGTGTCTAATTAAGGTTAGAGTATGACATGATTATTTCATAACCTGTTACAAATCTTGTGATTACCAGAGACAATATAGAACACAGGAAAGAGAGAAATATGGACCTGAATCAGTAACCACCACCCATTATCTGACCATCTCCAATTCCACTTTCAAATGTTTAGCTGTACATCCTCACTCTGATCTTTGTTTTTTTCAGTTATATTTTGCAAGAACAGATTTAGGCATGAGATGATGTCAGTCAATTCAAAAGTGCATATCTGCACTAGAAGCTACTTGACCTCAATTGTACTTCTGATTTTTGCTGTAATTAACTAATTTTGTGATTATATAAGTGTGTGGATACATTTGACTAACTTGCACTTTGGACCTGCTTAAGTTGTTGCACAAGATCCACTCAGAAGACAAACTTCACTTTCTGGATATGATGTATACCTATTTTGCTACCTGGCAGCCTTTACATACAATATTTTCTTCTCTCTTTCCCCTATTTTGCTTTTTTTGTCTTCTTAAGGAGGTGAATTAGTGCTAACAATGATAATATCCTTCAAGAAGTTTCCAGGCAAGGCAATGGAAACTAAAATTATCAACTTCTTTCCTTGTATTAAGCTCTCTCCTACAAGACAGTTACCATGAAGACAAATAACTTGTTTCCTTGTAGCAAATAAGTCTCTTCACTTCTACACAGTCTTACTAAATTGTTAAGACTGGAATTCATATTTACAACAGGTTTCATCTTTTCTCAGTAAAACTGCATAATGACTGTTGTTTATACATGGAGTTAAGGCTCAGATTTTCCAAATACCAGCATATTTCTTAATTGTTGTGAATAATTTATTTTTCAGAGGAACACAGAAACTTTTGAGCACAACTGTCCTTAAGAACAGAGATTACTATCAGAAAAAAAGATCAACTTGTTCCTTGGCTCAATTTTTCTAATTTGGTCATGAGGGGTTTAAAATGTTTTTTACCTGCTTTGACCTCCATGAGGTCCTTCCTTTCTCCTGCTTGTTGGGAATGATCTCACAGCATAAACATAGTTCTTAGTGCTGTCTTGCAAAGACACAGCCATAAGCCTGAGTGAATTTTATCCTTCCATCTACATTACAACTAGCGTCATAGGACTGTATTACCATATTGCAAAGTTCTGTGTGAAATATTAAACCTTACACATATAACCTATATGAAGATCTGCGTTTCACATCTATTTAATGCATGCTTGGCCTTCAATCCTGCATTTTTAAATCTGGAATTTCTGAAAAACAAAGAAATACCACTCTATTAGAATAACTGTCTTACACACCCTTACAAATCTGGCACACGCTTTTCTACATGATACCACAACATCAAGGAGCTCTACTCAGATGTTTTGTCTGCTTTTTTCCTCCCTTCCAGCTGCCCGTAAGTCATTTGTTCCATCTTCTATGTTGACCACAGTAATCACCTTCCTTATTACTCTCCTGCATTAGGTTCTGAAAGACCTGTTCATAGCCCAGTCGGATTCTTCTTCTCTCAATAGCCAGGGTGTGCTCCAGGTGGTCTTCTGTAGACAGAAGCTTTACAGGTTCTAATTCAATCTATGAAGAAAAAGAAAAAGGAAAAAAAAAAAAACTTCAGAATGCCATAATCATAACAAAGTGCACTTTGAACTTAAAACAGCATCAGCATTTTCTACAATCTTTGGCTATCAACTGTTCAAGATGACAAAACCACCAAATGCAAAGTTAAAGTTCAAGAGATTCTGCATTATCCTTTCAGAATAATGTTAAAACATGACAAAGTGCTTTTAACTGCGAACATGCATGAGAGCACACACAGTTTAAGACAGTTCTCATTTAAAAAAAGGGAAAAAGAAAAAAAAAATCTTAATATGAAGGTTTGAGTATTGAATTTTTGTATCAGAAAAATAATCCAGTCACACTGATCAGTGGTGTAGTCTATGGGAAAGTGTACCCCAGAGCCCACTCCCACTCACCACACAAATAGTCCACTCCCTCTTTCCAAATTCACTCCATACTCACACAGCCTATTCCATCTATCTGAGGGTCTATTTTCAAAGTAGCACTGGTTTTCTGAGGTGAAGGAGAAATGCATGAACACCCAGCACTTGGTGCAGCTTCAGATTCTATACGTTTATGCCCCAAATGCTACTTGTGCCCAGGGACACACCCTTCTCTTGCCAGGATCAGAACTTCTCCCTTAAGTGGAAATTGCATGTATGTCAGCCCAATGACAAACTGAATCCACATCTGTAATGGCTTAATAAAATTATTACATTCAGATAAATACTGCAGAGGTGCCACTGAACAATCACTTTGTGTGATTTATCTACAAGGTCTAGCCTCAGAAACCTTAAAATAATGCACAAGCACTGCAACACAAACAAATTCAATATTTTGTATCCTGCAGTGGTGGTGCTAATATTTCTCAGTCTGTGAGTCTTCACTCAAACTCCAGTTTCCTTGCCTCCTTTCTGGCCATCCTCAAGAGCTTCCCAGCTTTTTCCAGATGGCCCAGTTAAAAGATTAAGATGGTGAGTGCATACTGTTGCTCTCTGCAGAATTTTAGCAACGGTTGTTCGGAAAAGTGGATTTGAAGAAATGTTCTTTAATTTCTCAAAGATTTTAATTTGTGATGGAATTTGAACTGAAGTCTCAAACTCCGTCTGGGGCATTCCTGTCTTAAGCCTAATCTTAGTTAATCATCACCAATTTAATCCTGATTTAATGTCCTTGGAAATCTGGGCAAAAGGTAAATGGGTGGATGCCACGGATATGATATCAAACCAATAATAAACAATCCTTACTTTATACTATTTTAGTGCTTTTAGGTTAACCAGCTCAGCCATTACCCTTTTAGAGACAAGCTGGGCTTTAGTTTTGGTAAAGTGTTACAATCTCTTTCTTCTGTAAATTGTAGGATATAATTGCAGAAGAGAAAGCAGAAATGATTGGATACACTAATTGCTTATGGGAAGACTGCTCTCTGCCAATCTGCAGTGGATGTTAAAAAAGCAGATACACTGTGGTAACGCATTGAACAAGACAGGAAAGTCAGATACATGATTCTAGTCACTCATGTTCAAGAAAATAGACTACTACATACAAAGGGAGTTTAATAAGAGGATCTGAGGAATATTTGGCCTTTCTCATATGAAAACTTTAAAAGAACTGTGCCTGTATGGCACAGAAATGTGAAAGCCAAAAGTGCCATGACTGATTTCTAAATACCTCTGGGGAGCCAAACAGTGGGAAGAAGAAACAACATTGGCAGGAAAACTGATTAACATAAATGGCAAAGAATTAATATAGATTGGAAGCTAGCTTAAAAATAATGTCTTCTACCTGAATAGTGATGTCTGAACAATCTCCTCAAAATGGGGGAGCAAAGGATAAAGAAACCCCAGCCCCAGCACCCTTGCAGGTTTCAAGCTGTATATAGATAATCTTCTGAAAAGGAGAGAGACCATGCACAGGGATCTCTCTTCCAGAGCCTCTGTCAATATTGCAGCCATTACAAAGACACCAGTTCTATTACTACCAAATGTGCAAGAGAATTTTTTTTTTTGTTGTTTCCACTTTAACAACTTCAGAGTAGAGATGTGGAAAAAAATACCTCCATATAGTCTGGGCTTCATGCTGTTCTTCTATTATTGATCAGAATAAACAGGTATGAAAATTTTCCTGTGTTTCATAACGAGAAAAGCTGGCTTATTTCATAGAAACTCAGTCCCGGCAACTTGAAGCAATAGAAGAAAGACATAAAGAATACCTTTCCACCACCAACTGCTTTGGCTACATATGTTGCATATGCCACACTCACAATTTTTTCAACATTAGTCAAAACATCCTGCACTGTAACCTTAATGCCAACCTACACGGAAGGAGACAAAAAAAAAAAAAAAAAAAAAAAAAAAAAAATGATTACATCATTATCAATTGACTTGAGACAAAATAGTGCCTTTTTTATTGAATTAATCATGTCCAATCTCTTAAATCTAAAATAAAAATGGTAAAAAACCTGCTTTGCTATCACCGATACATCTCTGAACACATAAGAACATCACAATATTTGCTGAGCTCTGAGAAGCTCTTTAGTGCAACAACTGTGTATGTTTGTTTAGCATCATTTGTAGGGTAAAATAAAAAATAGGACAGATATTTAGGTTTAGCTTATGGATATCTCTTTCCATTTACTTGCATGCAATTTGGAGTCCCCATCTGAATCTTTTGAAGATCTCTATGAGCAAAAAAAATGTATATAAACATATAAAACACAATGAAACACTTGAAGGTGAAACACTGTATTTGATCCTGTGAGACAGGCCTGACACGCATCAAAGTTTCTGATTTTCTTCTAATTTTTAGAACCTTTTGGAATACATTCTCTGTGAGATGCATTACTGCCATTAATATTAATGAGAATTGCACTCGGGCACAATGCAGAGAAAAATACTCTTAATTTTCAATTCTGATTTCAAGTAAGTGATTGGGCAATGCATTGCATACTTGTTGCAATATTAAGAGTAAGAACGTGTATACACCTGAGATAAATATTTTTGTATCAGAGATTTCAAAAATACTTAGAATTCCACCTATTCAAGTGGATCCTAGCTCTGACCGAAAGACTGCTTAGAGGTCCAATAGTTTTGGACTGGACCAACACCACCTATCCCATCCTGTCCATTACATCTACCAAAGATTTTAAGTTTTCAGGGTCCAGTTTCTATTTTGACATGGATCATGTTACAGGAAACATGCAATTATAATAGTCATTATGAAACCAGAGTTTCATTAGGTAGTGTTATTGTTTAAATATCTGTACAAAGCACCTTCTGAAACAACTAAGACTGGATCTATGTTGCATTCCTCTGCTCATAAATATCATTAGGAATGAGTGATGATCTCTTACCTCCATGCTGGTTTTGAATGCTCTGTTCACCTTTGCCTTGATGGTAATAATTTGTCCAACCCTGTTACGAAGAATAACATCTTATTGTATGTAATCATGCAGCTTAATAAGGGTTTGAACCTGCCTCTCTAAGTATTCCTAATAGTAGTGAAGAAAATCTCATTAATCAGTCTGTGTCTTCCACACTGTACTGAAAATGCACTGAAAAAGGTTTAGCACCATTATTTGTCAGTCAGACTTCATTCATTCATTCATGCTCAATAACGATTTTAGTCACTCAGAAAACTGCATAAGCTTAATACTAACATTCCCTCTCCTTGCTGATGTCTGTATGATGTCAGGTGTGGTCCAGGCCCCAGGTCCCCCAAGAAATTTCGGCCTGCTTTTGCTCAAAGGCACATCTTGCTGTGAGTTACACCAATTCATTGAGTATATCTACCTGCAAAACCACACGAGATATACTCCATGTGCATTCTCTAGCACACAGATACATGCATGTGAGGACCAAATGTGCTCTTTTACGTCTTTGAAGGATGGGGAAAGAATTCACTTTCCAAATTTTGGCCAAGAACAGGGCTGCAGCATGTCCATTCTGTTCTAACAGCATACCTCTGAACAGCTATTCTTTCCCATTTACCTACATAGAATTATATCTTTTTGCCTACAAAGAATCAAATTTGAATGAGAAAATACTTTCACTTTCATTCTGAATTTCTTAAGTACCTGTTCTGTGTTGATAACAAGAGTAACCCTTGTTTTCAAACCCTTAATATCCTAACACAAGGCAATGCTGAAAGGATGGAAAGCAAGCAGTTTCTCCTAAAGTTATCTTATTGAGCAGAACAGTAAAAAGACCTGATGTGCATGGTAAGTAAGAACCATAGCCAAAATAACTGGGCATCGGGCCACTGACTGACTTAAAACTGCTAAAGGTAAGTCCCAGAGCAGGCAAAGTGCAGCTAGCTACATCTGAAACTGCAAAATATAACTCAGGCGACTTGAGTACCTAAGAAACAGACATTTACAGCTAAGGATTTGGCACAGTTATGATTGCAGTTTATTAAAAAAAAAAATTCTTCATAATTTCTTCTTAATTTAATGAATAGGGTTTTGATGTTTAAAGGTAAGGCTTTTCTTAAATTGCTTCTCTCAATGCCAGAACATCAAATGAATTGTTACCAAACACTAGAACGGGGAAGAGGAAACCTGCTCCTTAACAGTACCAGACAGGAACAACCAACTGCACAGAAACTTTCTCTTTCTTGTTCACACTCAGGAACACAAGTGGAAGCCTTTGAGTAGATGGGAGCGGGGGAAATGGTTAGAGGAAAGAATTAAGATCATCTACAGACACACAGCCCTCAGTACCTTTTGGAAAGCATATTCAGAAGGAGTTTTTCCATTATTCACTGCAAAGAAAAAGCACAATCACTAACCTAAGAGTTCTAAACTGCACAGCTAAGGGAACCACTAGCTCATTTACAAAAAGGAGAGTGTGTTCAGAACCATAACACAATATAAAAGGCTTTAGAAAGCTTAGAGACAGAACTCAGTGAAGTACCCTAAAATACTTCTGAAGACTCTGTCACTAAACTCCCCAGAGGATTACAGTAACACAGCAGTAGAGGTAATAACAAATACAACGTGAAAAAAGACAGAATACATTAATTAGGTAAATTCTGTGATTGAACATGACACATGCTGATAGTGACTGTGAGGCTTTCCTTAAAAGAGGGAGAGTTCAGTCTCTCTGCAGATGCTTGCAGAGAACGTCACGATCCCTGTCAAGAGCATCATGACGCTGGATTGTCCATGAGGTCCCAGCAGGAACTGCACAGGTCTCTACCTCAGGCTTACTGGCAGGCCGCTACTCTTCTGTACAAAGATTGTTTATTTCACCTTTGTCAGTGACACCTCCCTGGTGACCTCTCTTCCTCCGTGCAAGAACATTGCATAAGAGAGGTTGAGAGAGGTAAGCCTGGGTCTGTCCACCTTTGAGGAAACTGCAGGGTGGGAACAACAGAACAAAGCTGGATGTGATCTCACTCAGCCTGAGACACCAGTCCTGCATGCAATAAGGCGGGTTTGGACTTCAGAGACATTACATTCCCTGAGTGACAGCTCCCCTGGTGCTCCAAGAAGTCTATGTAGCTGAACTCACGTTTCATTGTAGAAAAGCACAGTCCTCTGGGGTCCATGGCCTTATCAGAAAATAAAGACATCAGAACTGAGACAGTCAGACAGTATGATAGGGAAATGCCTTTCCATATACTTTCAGGAACTGTTTCAGAATGAAATGGTTTACAGTATATCGTGCATTCTGACTTTGTCCAAACTGCTTTATTTAAGACAAGGGAGATGATTGGCTGGGGCATTTAAATAGATACATAAGGGCAGAGGTGACAGAACACCACACTTTCACTTGTACCTGGCAGAAAACTTTTAAAATATATCAGAACAAATGGAACATGACTCACATATAGAGCACTAACAAAATTTAAATAAATGTAATTTAAAATCAGATGTTCTTACTATCACTGAACTGCTGCATATTAAAAGACAAGGAAGAGGGATTTATTTGTTATCATCAGTTTTGCAATAGATAGATTTGTGGCAATCTCTATTTCCATGTCAGCTGAAAAGAGATATGCACAGAAGAAGTAATCCTTACAGAATATTTGTTAACCTAAGTTAGGTAAATGAAACCTCACAGTAGGTAACTTACAAAACACCTTTTTAAGTTACTAGAGTGAGTTACAAGATTTCTCTTATTTATGCAAGATGTATGTATAACCAACATGATTTGGCAAAATTTAGGAAATTTCACAGTAAGCTACAGGCAGGATGTTAGGGATGACCTGAGGCAGAAAAATAATTACTGAAACCACTTCACAGTTACTAGGCTTGCACCCTAAATTCTTGTTAAAAAATAAACATTGGCACCACAAGTGGAAGGAGAACTAGAAACATATTTGGAAGGAAAAGTATTTTCATTATATTTTTAGAAGCTCTGTTCTGGTCTCAGAAACAAGAGAGAAAATTGCTCTGAAGCTACTGAAGTCTGAAATACTATGCCTGAAAGAAAAACATTACCCTGACTTCATTTGTAGGACTCTTTGATTACAGTTTTCACAGAGAGGATTTTTTCCTAAGGACAAAATTAAAAACAGAACAATTACAGGCAGGACAAACACTTTAAAACTAATTTTGTAGAACAGATCAAGAAATTCTCTTAAGTTCTAGATTCAGTATGACCACATTCACTTCTTTGTTACTGGTTATAGTTCTCATCCTAATGGCCACTACTCTAAAAATCTGCTGTTCAGAAGCGTGAGCAGATGCTTAGTTCACACTGGTGTACTGCAAACAGTTTTAAATTGACATCTGATAGTCAATGTTGCTTGGTTCACACTCAAAACAACTGCATGTGCATTGGTCTGTGTAACCAGGTCCATCCCATCTAAGCACTCATTAATTTCCAGATTGCAAGGTGTAAAACACACACAAAAACTACAAAATAATGGCTTTAAGTTTCTGTAAAGATATAGTTTAGGAATAAATGTGCTATTTCCTCTCACAGTGTCTTTTATCCCTTGGAAAATCAAGAAAAAGGGTTAGAACAAAAATTAAGTCTTGAGTTATCTTGTAGACTCACTCAGTATTTGGTGATCACAAATACAAAACATTCGTTTTGTTACATGAACACATTTTTCAAAAGAGTTGAAAGATAGAGATGGTAAGAAATAAACTGAAAGCACTTGCAACAATAAAAAAATTCATTCGATAAGTGTTATAGGTATGTATTCCTTATTTAAGAGATATGTAATGGCCAGCAGGATTCATTTTAACTAGAGTCAAAGATCACCGGGCCATCAGTTCTCACCTGGCATGTAGGTTGCCAAGTGAAAGTAATTACAGTTTATTTTTGACCTGTAAAATTGATCTGTTTTCAAGGTGGGTCAGGCTATCACAGATAGAAAAGAGCAATTTTGAGACTTAACCCTGAGACTCTCGGAAGTTCATTGGCCTGCTATCTCAGATTTTATAATGCCTCAGTTTATCTCTGCCAAATAAGAAGCTCTAGAATGAAAACATTTGATTGTTGTTAGCTTGTTTTATACCTGGCAGCCTCTTCAAACTGTATGTCGTCCATGGACGCTGTCACACAAGACATACCAGCATGTTTCTCAGCTTCAAAAGAGACATATGAAGACACAATTACCACATTGCATTTGCAGCAAACTAGTCACCTATATACTTGTGCATGAGAGACAGAGATGAAACACAGTAGATCTCAGTTCTTCTTTTGATCACCCTAAGGCAAATCTGCAGTGGATCCCGGGGCAGGGGGGTGGGGTGCTAAATAAGATTAAAATTAATATTTAACATGAAATAAGGGTACTATCAGGAGATGAGACTCGATGAAGATACTGATCCTACTCAGTTTGATTCTACTTAAGGTCTTTCTCTAAAAAAGAACATTCTAATAAGGGAGAGCTAACAAACATGTTCCAGGACAAAAAGAGTCACAAAGCATTAACAAGCCTACAGAAATCTCAGCAATCTCCCTCAAGACAGGATGTGGAGAATATCAGCTATATTAAACCAGCATAGAAGTTTTATGTCAGCTGAAGATTCTCAGACACAGGAGAAAGATCTACCAGCTTATTAGGATAGTTACAGCAGTAGAAAGCTGGTAAGTATGTGCTCTCGGTGCTGTACTAAAACCACAGGAATTAAATAAAAACAAACAAGATTTTAAAAAATCAAAACCAAGTGTTTACTTATTGTAAAATATTTTTACCAAAATTTGAACCGTGTTCTTCATCTCCGTAGGATGCATTTGGTTATGAAAAATAATGCACCCTATTTGTATTAATTATGAAAGTTAATTTGGAAAAGGTAAACATCTTTACTGTTAATATTTAATAGCCCAATAGTTATCTTTTTACAGCGAGTTATTGTGATTATTTATTTGACCATAGCACCATAGTTCCAAGTCAGAGGCTAAACCTCCACCACATTAGGAGTTGTATAAACACAGGGAACTCCTGCTCCAAAAAGTTTTCTGAGCGACAGAAGCAAAAGAGAAGACTATCAGGAAACCTAGAAAATAACATTGCACAACAGGCAGGAGTTCTTGCTCCCAAGCAGCCCAATATTTTTAGTGAGCATCAGAAGAAAAAGCTTGGATGAATTAGAGGATGGTGCATGAGTTTTATCAGTAGCTGAGGAGTTGATTTTGAAAATATGAGGGGAAAACACATGAAGGCACTTATCAGAAAAACAGCAAACTGTGATGAAAGGGAAGAGGTCACTGACAACTAGGAGGCTGGAGTCACCACTGTGATAGGTAATGCAAGGTGATGAGTAAGATGGTGATAGTCACAAATAGCCTCAAAAGTGAGGATCACATCTAAAGCAGCAGGATATGAAATGAGGAAGGTGCAAAGCCCAGGCACTTGGAACTGCACCAGCTGGCATTAATGCGGGTGAAAGGCGGTACAGCCAAACAAATCCCCTGCTTGGCATGTTGAGTTTGCTGTGACACAAAAAGCAAAGCAAGGAAAGATGTTAAAAATCCTTTGTGTGCGATGGGATTAGCCCTGTGGTGTGAATGACTGCTGCTGTCCTAAGCCTAACCAAGTAAAAGCAATTATGAAAGTGAGCTCTGGTGGCAGATTTGCAGCTGATGAAGATCATCACAGCTTAACTGAACTCCAGGGAGCAAGGATGAAACATTGTAGCAGCTGAGGCTCTGCCACTTCAGAGCAGGGACTCGCGTTCAGGGGTTGCTGAGATGAGTTCAGAATGCCTCTACAAAAGGCATTGTTAAGGGGTAAATTACTGAAGGGTTGAAATCAAGTAACTCCTTCATGATAGAATAAATCTAAAAAAAAAAAAAAAAAAAAAAAGTTATCCTATTGGGAAGTTGCTGTATACTAGGTAGTTTCTGGGTTGTTGTGTGGGACAAGTTCTCCAGGATCCCAACTCTCTCTATATAGGAAAAGCAGATTACGTAAAGCTGCACCGAGCGCAGCACACACCTACGCAGCAAGCACACCACGGTCACCGCGGCGCACGGAGACGCCATCCAGACATGAGTTCCCCAAATATACCCGCTATTCTCTGCAAGGCTCATTATGGGCTGCTAATGTATGCAGCTCTAGTTGGAAACGGAGTTCAGTGACAGCAGAGATGGCAGAGCCTTGGGTTTTCTTAGTGCTTTACATGCGGCTTTCACTTCTGAAGTCAGCTGAGGGGTTTTTCAAAGTTTTTGAAGCTGAGTTACACCAGACACAGAGCACTCTGCACGCTGGTTGGATTTGTGGTTGTTTTTTGGTTTTTGTTTTTTTTTTTCCACCCATGCACCCGTATTCTTAAATTAGTACTTTTCTTTCTTCTAGTATTTCTATTTTTTCCACCCCCTTTTCCCCTCCACTGCTCTCTTTTTTAATTCTCCTCATGCTAACTGCCCCCGTCAGCTCCTTCTTCGCTCTCCCCTGAGATCTGACGCTCCTCTCCAGCCCCACAAGCTCTCTCACTCCCTGGAAGCCTGTTCCTAATCTCAACCCCCAAATCTCACACACTCCCCCCGGCTGAAACCTTCCCTCAAGCACCCCCTCCCCCAAGCTCCCCAGGGGCAAAATTTCGTCTCCTCCCCCGCCTGTCATCGGCAAACACCGGGACGGGGCTACAGGTTTTCAGGAAAGGAGACGCTGTCCTCACGCAGCCGACGAGTTTTAGGCGCATTTCTGAGGGGACCTGAGGGTTCAGGGCGGCCCCCGGGGCAAATGGCGGCGGGGGTGCTCCTCCCCGCCGCCCTAAAGCGACGCTCCCCCCCCCGCCGTCAACCCCTGCCCCGCGGCGCCCGCCAGCCGGCGGAGCCGCTGCCGCCCCTCTACCTGCGAGGCAGGCGGTGGTGTCCATCCACTTGAGGAGCTGCCCGGCGCTCAGCTCCCCGCGGTGGTTGGCGTGCGCCGGGAATACGGTCTGGCACATGCAGACATCACTGCCCGCCGCCGCCTCGCACGGTTCCATGACGCCGCGAGTGAAGGGGGCAGCGGCGGCCGAGGCTCCCCCGGGCACGGAGAGACAGCGCTGGCCTGGCCTGGCCCGGCCCGGCCGCTCCGTTGCCTGCAAGGCTGGGGCGGGTCGGTCCCGCCCCAACGCCCAGGGCTGAGGTGGAATCGCCTCCTCTGGCGGGGGCCGGGCCGGGCTCGCGCCGCTGCGGAGAGGCGGGAAGGAGTCACTGGCATGAGGAGAAGAGGGTGCCAGGGCGCGTACACAGGCCCCGCAGGGGAGAGGGGAGTGGCAGGGGGGCCATGGCCTGTTTTTACACCCGGCTGCGCATTTCCATCCCCTGTGGCTCCTGCCTTGGTACCTCTGAGGCCACCTCATGGCCTGGTGTGACGACGGCATGGCGGCTGAGAGCCTGTGCCACTGGCGGGTTTTGGCCTTCAAGTCACCACTGAAATATTTATAATCCAGCTAAGATTATTATTTTTTTCCCTTTTGTTGAAGTCTCACTCGCTCATGTCACCACCTTGACAGCCTGGCAGATGGGCCCAGGGAAGACACATTCCCATCTCCAGACACTGGTGAGCCCGGCAGAGAAGTGCCATGGCCTGGTGAACCGTTGTCACTGCCGGTACGGACATTTTGACACCTACTTCTGTGGCCCCGGTCACGTATTCACACAGGAGTTAATAACTGGAGACCTCATGGAGGGCTTTCCCCCTTACCTCCTCCTCCTCACATGGCTGGTAAGGTACTGCAGGATGTTGCTCTTGCAGGCTATAAAAATATAAGCACTACTCAGAGCAATCACTTTTGAATGGGTCAGGAAGGTCGATGTTTGACTATTGCTGCAGATACAGCATTATTACTATTGAAGGCTCGAGCACACAGAGGGTGATTTGGAGATGCTCACAGACTGCGCTTGTCAGCTGTTAAGGCAGGATGCATTGCTTCAATGTAGCAGAGTGTGTAACCGGTAAATGGTCTTTAAGTAAAGACTGCAAAGCTTATATTTGACTCGGTGCTATTTCTCCACATACACACACAGGTATTGTAAATAGCATGGCTTTCAATAAGGAAGCAAGACTGTTTTCTGTAGCCTTTCCTTACAGCCTTTCCTCTTTATCATCTAGCTATGACTTGTTACCCACTATTCTAATGACAGGCTTTCCATCTGATTGAAAACATACATAAATGAATTTATACCATGACTGCTTGTTCATTCAAACATTGTTAAAAATCCAGCTTTAACCCATAACAGCCAGGAAAATTTGAATTTTAACCAACCTGCCTCACCAAGATAAGAGTTTCTCAGTGTGGTAGGGATTTTTCTTCCCACATGGTCTGTTACTATCATTGCCCTACAGCAAAATCTCTGTTTCTTTGTCACATACTCTTTTAGCAAGCAACAAGGTGGCTGTACCATCACACTAGTTACATTCCAGAGGATACTGGCTCTGAAAATCAGCATGCTGTGCTGTTCCCTAGATTTATTTCCATTCTGTTGCATCCCCAAAAAAGTTTGTACTGATTTCTCTTTCCTTCTTTGACTGGCTTCTGTGAAGGAAACAGACTCTTTGGAAGTGGCAGTGGCAGAGCTCAGTCTTGCTACCTGAACAGGGTTTGTAAATAGTATGCAGCTGGTATTTTCTCCTTCCTTGTCTGCTCAATCCAGATGACAAAAACTCAAGTATCAGCTTCTCACACTGTGGATCTAGGATCTCAGAAGGAAGAGTCTTTAAACAGAACTAAGCATTTTTCTATTAAAAAAAAAAAAAAAAGTGTTTTGCCTGTCAAGGCCAGTAATTTGTAAACTTGTTTTCAGATTTACCTTGTCATGCTCATTGACCAGGCTTTCTTTTTTTATGTTATTTCTCTTATAAGATAATGTTATTTGTTGTTCTTTCACAAGTAGCTTTCACCTCCATTTAACATAGTCCCAGTAATCAGGTGTTTGGCCCATAATATATGTTTTCTGCTGTAAGATTAGGAGCTAAAAAGCTGTTAGTATCACAGAGAGGTAAAAGTAAAATCTAAATCTGCTTGCATGTAAAACTTTCTGAAGTATGTGGAAGAGTACATGCTTGGGGCGAGTGGTCAGCAGACCTCTCAGGCTATATGGAGGTGTTTTAGAGACACAAAAAATGTAACTTCTCTCATTTCTGTTGGGGTAAGGGAAATCTGGTATTTGAAAAACACACCTCAGAGCTGTACATACCTCTTGATTTCTAAGAGAAGGATGTCATTCAAAGTATGTCCTTTGGAAGTAGGAGCTGCCCTGGCAGAAAGAACAGGATACAAATGAGCAATGCACATCGCTTCCACTGCTGTAGACACTTGGCAGACACATCTAGAGACTAAGGTGAGGGAACTCACAACCTAAAATGCCCTTTTCACAAACTACCCTCTGCTTTTGTGAGCTGTGTTTCTCCTGCCCTCCAGCTTCTCTTCTTTGATGCTGTCTGTTGCAGTAACAGACTCTAATGTCCGTCTTCCCGTTGGCTTCAGTGACTCCTTTCTCTGCAGTCCCTTATAATCCTTTAGCTTCTTACACAGTCTACATTGGAGTAACTGAGTGTTTTATAGCCTTCAGTGTTATTTGTCCTCAGAAAATACCTACAAGGTCAGTACCGGTCTTTCACAGCTGAAAAATTACTGAAATTAAGTTACTAGCCCAGGTTCACAGAGATCTATGCTTTTGAACAGTTTCCCAGTTGAAGAGTACCTTTTGTGGCACAGTAGCCTATACCAGCACCTCTGGCATCACCACCAGATGAAGGTGGCTGGACAACACTGCATGGCTGAGACAGGCTCTGGGAAGCATCTTTGTGAACCCTCACATTTCTCTTTATTGACGCATACTGTGGTGAGAGGAAGAAATGGTAAAAGGTAGATGGAGGTTGCCTTACATTCAAACCCATACATCACTCAGTCACCATCTTGGTGAAATTTTTCTTTTGAAATGAGAACTGGTGGTGAATTAGAGTGAGCTCAACTTCAAAAGTTTGGTTAACTAACTAAGATATTGACTTTCTTTCAGAATTGTTGCTTGCTAATACAGTTTTAAAGTTTTTGTCAATAAATGATTTGCAAATAATGGCTTGAGGCTTCTGATGCTAAACTGAAATAGTAAATACAACATCAACAGGTGTAGCACTGCTTTAAATGCATTTACAAAGAAAAAACAGAATGGATATCAGGTTATCATCTCCTAATAACATGCATTTGTAATAGAAGCAACATAAAGTAAAAACCTTTGTGCAGCACAAGTGTATCTCACGAGTGCTGTGAAGAACAAGACACAGTGCAATGGCTGTAGAGGAATTGTGCCAGAAGAGGTAAGGCACTTTATTAATAAAAGATGACCTCACTATTAGATGTCAATAAATCTTCTGTAAAGTAAAGCCATTAGAGCGAGCAAGAAGTACTATTCGATCATACAGCACAAAGGCAGCTAGCAGCCCACTCAACTAATAACGTAGCTGCTCCAGACCTGCATTTCACCCAAGTTAGAATTTATTCTGAGAAATGGTATGAAACAATGGTGTAGCAAAGGAGGCCTGATTAAGAACCAAAATTCCACAGAAGCCTGTAATCTGGAATTGTTTTTTTGGCTTTCTACCAAGCTTCTTTTTATATTTAAACAGATGTATGCACAACTGGAGAGCTTTAGTGTTCCTTGGAAAATAACAGACTAATGTGATAATCATGACATCGTTAACACATTCACAAATCTTTTCTTACCAATAGAGTCAGCAGCCAAACTGCTGGCTGGACGCACCTCCAAAATGGATCTTTTTGGTAATGTTTCAAATACAGATGTCAGTTACTGCAGTAAATCAACTACAATATATAGGTGTGCATTTTTGTAGACTGTGTACTCCTATATTCTTGAAACAAAATATTACTGCCTAAAGTTATAAATGCTTGTCATACTTTAACCCCAGCAGGTAACTGAGCACCAGGCAGCCGCTCGCTCACCCCTCCCCACCTAAGGGGGATGGGGAGGAGACTGGAAAAAACCTTGTGGGTTTTATATCTAAAGACAATTTAATAGTATAACAAAGGAAGAGGATATTATTATTATTATGCACAAATGCAATTGGTAACCACATGCAGAAGGGAAAAAACCCCTCAACCTGATGCCCAGTCTGTTTCTGAGCAGTGATCCCACCTCCTAGCTAGCTTCCCCAGTTATATATGGAGAATGATGTCATATGGTACAGAATATCCCTTTGGCTAGTTGGGGTCAGCTGTCCTGGCTGTGTCCCCTCCCAGCTTCATGTGCACTTGACAGGCTGTGAGAAGCTGAAAAGTCCTTGACTGCCTGGCAACAACTACAAACATCAGTGTGTTATCAACATTCTTCTCATCCTAAATCCAAGACACAGCACTAACCAGCTGCTAGGAAGAAAATGAACTCCATCCCTGCCAAAACCAGGACAATGTTTTAGAGACTCGTATGTTTCTTTCATAACCCTAGTTATTCAAGGAAAAAAAGGGGGGGTTTGACACAGCTTGTGAAAATACAACTACTTCTTGTAAAATGAAACTTTATTCTAAAATGTATCCAAAATTGCAAGACACAAGCACCATTAAACAGATAAATAGACATATATTTATGTACAGAGAGCATCAAAACACAAAACAATTGTTAATATAATTCTTATACCATTTTAATGAGTATCCATCAATAAAACTTTACAATTTAAAGAAGACTTTTCAGTTGCAAAACAGTTGTAAAATCATATGTATAAATTATGTTTACTACAATTCCAATAACAGAGGCAAAGTAAAATACAAAAATAATAATCAATACTGCAAATTCAAATACAAAACCCAAAGTAATGCTGCACAGGTACATATGTACACTGGATGAATTCATGCAGCTAGGCAGTGCAACAAATTAACTGCTGAGTTTAACTTATCACAAAATGGAACAACCATGTTGGCAAACAGAAGAAAATATATTTTTGTAATAAATCATAGTGCATTTTGAAGTTAGACTTTATAAAATGATTGTTGAGTGATATACTTCTAATATTCCCCATGTGATCTGATATTCCCCAATTCCTCTCCTGCAAAATAAAATACAAATGACAAAAGCTTAAAAAAAAAAACACCACAAACAAACCACTGTAGTACAGAGTCTGATGTACTGGTACCATCTCGATTTTTTTTTTTCCCCTCAGTATCAGACTTGTTTGCAAGTGTCCACGTCCACAGGGACATGCATTACTCCTTGCTACCAAAAGAAAATCTTTCACGCACCAATGCTATCTCCATAAGCTGAATCTCACACTGCACTGGTTTAAAGAGACACAGCTGAGCCTTGAACAAAGGAACTCCTAAATCCCTATGAAGTACAGAGAGAGAATAAAACAGAGGATAGAGACACCTCGTTATTCCTGAAGCTCCTATCCCTCATTGCTTTAATTACATAAACACAGACTAACATAAGAGGCTGTTATGGCTTGGGTGAAATTTCTGCTGATTTGCTGGGCGAGCGCAAAGCCCATGTTTCTCCACAGGGCTTGCCTTTCACAGTGCAGAAGGCTACAGACTATTTTGGTTGGTGAAAGGAAGCCTCAGGTAACTCTATAGAAAAATACTCCGGCGGTGAAAATGTATTAGAGATAAAGAAACAAAATCAAATCTCTTTAAAACTGTGATTTCTTGTGTAGCTGCAATACTAAATCATGGCTGTTCACCTTTCAGTTCTGCGTTGGTTGGTATATCATGAACATGTAGATAAAACTGAGGTTTATACCTCTGAATATTACTGGTTAAGTGTCAAAATTAGATGAGATAATTTTTTTTTTTTTTACACAGTCTGATAACTTTTTTCCTTAAAATCTTAAGTGATAAGCACGCTCAGTGTTTTCACTAGGAAGTTACTGCTAAAATGCTACATTTCTTTGCTGAGAAGACGTTAATTTACAGCAGCCTGTAAACTACTGAATAGTTGCTCCCTGCATCCTTTTTGCTTCCAAAACCCCCTTTCAAGCCATTGTTAACTTTCAAGTTAATGGGAGTTTCGCGCAAAAAAGGGATGCAAGAAAACACCTGTATTGGGTAAACAATGTAGCACTTTATACAGCAGAATTTCTAAATTTCCAACATGCAAGCACATGTAGAGAGAAGCTAAGAGACGGCATGCACTGCAGTGATACGTCATTGTGCTTGTCTGGTGAGAATACTATGGCATTTTCACCTGGGAAAACATAAATGTTAGCCCCAGAAGACTCAAACAGCCAGTATTAATGAGGCCATCAGCTACTATGTAGTAAAGAACACCCAAAAAAAGGGAAGAAGTTTGCTTGTAGCTTATAGATACTGAAGCTGAAGAGAATTACAAAGGCACAATACAAGCCTATATTTCTTGTAAATTATATATATTCATATATTTTTGCTCATACCACCTCAAGATACTGAATGGCAAAATAATCACTGAAGATACAAACGTTAATTGAAAGTTAAGCACTACAAATAAATGACTGCTGGAGAAGATAGCTCATTACCTGCTACATTTCTACCCTTCCTGGGTGGTGAGCTCGTCCACCTTTCCTCCATTGGCTGACAATACCCATCAAAATACTCAAGAACATGGTGATCCACTGAGAAAAGTGGAAGAGTGTCAGACGATATACAGAATGGCTTTATGTATCTGAAAAGTTGTCAGTAAGTGGCTGCCTCAGCAATCTTTCCCACTGCAACTGTTTTACCTTTGGCCCTTGTGAGAACCCAGGAACAGTTAACTGGAAATTCATACCCATTTTCATGCAGAGATGAGGCTAAGATAATCCGTGAAGATAACATTTTGGTTAAGTTCGGCAACTCAAAATACCGAACAACAGAGCAGGGATTGTAATAGCATATAATAAAAAAAAAAATCTCAATTTTTCTATTCATAGCTACACAAGATGCGTATCATTTTCAACACCGAATGACTCACAACTTGGGAAGTAAAGCAAATGTATCAGTATCACTCCTGTTAAACTCACAAAAAAAATTACTCCCACTTTTGTGTGATGAAGGTATATGGCAATTTTGGAGGCAACTGCTGTCTCAGGCCCAGCTGTGAGAATGCAGACACTTCATGACAGTGAAAAGGTGCAAGTTACAGCATTTGCATTTTTAAACTTCAGCTGTTCCTCAGCTTGCAACGAGAATTGGTACAACTGATGTTATGATTTCGTACTGGCAGTTAATGAAGAAAGATATCAAGTTGAACTAGTATAAGATAGGTGTATGGTGCAAGCCTGAGGTGGAACCTGCTGTAAACGGGCTTTGCTAATCCATAGTAATGCTGTCTGCAAAGATCTGGTCTACCTGAAACTGGATACTTTCCTCATTGCCAAACCAGCATGTGAAATCATACACATTTACCACAAGTTTACAAAAAAACCCCAACCAAACAAAATATAAACTGCCATTAATACCTGTATTCTCACAATCCTGAATTAGGAATTCCTAGATTTATTCCTTAAAGCTCTTGGGAAAGGAGTCTTTAGCCATCCCTAGAAAGTATGAACATTAGTTTCTTAGTTACAACCTCACAGCTGAATTTAAAAGCAGTTGATTCATCTATGCAATGGTTTTTTCACGTGTTGCTTTCAGTGAATGAATCAGTGCAGGCAAAGAGTGAGAGCCCGCTTAACAAATAAAGGTCAGGATTTCTAGCAGGTGTAAACCTTCTAGAAATGTTCAAACAAGTTAGTTCAAGTTACACCTGTTTATAAAAAGAAGTAAAGATGAAGAAAATATCAACTATGGGGCAGAAATCTCATGTTTGAAGGATTCAGAAGCTCATCTGGAAGCCACTCAGACTCAGGTTCTTAGGAGCTGCATTATTCTCACCCATACCAGAGTTAAATAAATACACTTCTGTGTATGGGGAAGTGAAGCTAAATATAAAACCTTGGATTCATTCCACCCAATTGTAGGCCTTTAAAAGCATGCAGGATTCACCAGTGGAGAGGGAAATTGATGCCGTAATACAATCTTCCAGAGGCATCTCCTCTTCTGTCCCTCCTCTGGCTTAGAGAAGAGTCCTCGGCTGGTAATTTTAAGGCAGCTAAAACTAGAGTAGGATGAATCAGTACACAGTGTGGAGCAGAAACAAGTCTGATGTGGTGGTACAACATTACCATTACAAAACACAGTTTGTAATAGCTTTGTCTGAGGCTCCAACCCAGATACGCTTTGTGGTTAGTGACCCACACAATCTGTGTCTTTGCAGCTCCCTAGTCTTGCAAGGAACTTTTTAAAAAATAAAACAGTGAGCCTTGATTTTATGACCTTGTTTCCCTCGTTTGGTCCTTAGACAAGGCGGCTTCTCCGAACACTGGATTTCCAGAGCTGTGCTACACTGAGGGGAGACCCTCTCGAGATACACATGCAAACATGGTTTTATTTTGGTACAACAAAACTAGCACCACCGAACCTCTCAGCACTTTTACAGCTGTGGAAAACAGCTGTATATTTCAAAAAGGATTTTGAAAGAAAGGAAGCCTTCAGGGGCAGGTCTGTTTTCTGACACAGATGAAGGGCTACAAAT
This sequence comes from Balearica regulorum gibbericeps, assembly GCF_011004875.1. Lineage (NCBI taxonomy): Eukaryota > Metazoa > Chordata > Aves > Gruiformes > Gruidae > Balearica > Balearica regulorum. The sequence continues at coordinate 7,890,049 of NC_046220.1, read as the reverse complement.
ATGTATCCATGGTACAACTCCTTCCAAGGGCTGCAGCTGGGATAGTTACAATTCCCCAAAGCAAGACCCAAAACTATTTGGAAAGGGATCACAGACTACTGCCCTTCTGAAGCATCACTGAGGCTGCTTGTAAAAGTTACACACAAGGTCCAGGAAAGTTTGCAGTTGGAGCAGTTACTCTTCCTAACACAACACTCACACATGGCCGCGTATTTAGGATGTTGTAGGAATTTTGTATCACCATGCTTTTGAACTCTTTCAGCACAGCATGGATTGGCTCTTTGTGGTAGCTGGTGATAATGAAGATGAAGAACACACTGAGGAGAAATACAGCTGTTCTGAAATACACAAACTTTGTGAGACCCCCAATATTATCAATATTAATGCTTAAGGTCAGAGGCAGTATCAAGTTTTGCATGTATTTTCTACATTAATATTTACATCAACAAATTTAATTCTCGCTGGTTTGGAAAATCACTGTTTTCTCTTTACTTCCAAAGAGTGGAGTTTGAACATTAGGTTCATTTATGATACTCAAAGTTACTCTTAGTCTAAAATACACCTGCCTAATTGTTTAAATGTGATCTGCAAATACTTAGGATTATGGGATTGGGTTTACCCTCTTGTTCTGTGTAAAGGGCTGAAGTAATCTGTAGAAACATTTTTTTCTACCTTAGAAATACAGGGAATTTATCTACAGATTGGCTTGCAAGTGTAAGGAACATTTATTGTAAGTACTCAAACTCATGTGAAAGAGTGAAGGTGCAAAGTCACTAACAAAGACTGCCTTTATTCAAAAGATTAATGTAGCCATTTAAACTATCAATAAAAACAAATAAAACACAGAACTTAAAATAATCGAAGTAAGAATCCCCATCAACTTTCCCAGCTTTTTCACATTTCTTCTCATTGTCTTTCAGTCTAGACAAGACTTGATTTTCTGATGTTAGAAACCAGTAAAGAACACATACACATTTTCAGGTCTTTGTTGTGTATCAAAAAATACTATTAAAAAAGAATTCAGAGTGCAAGAATTCAGATTATTTTTCTATCTTGATAAATAGACAAATCATTAAATTCTTCTTAAAACACTGCCTCATGTAAAAGTCTGTCATAGCTGGGGATGAGGACACAATACAGAGGCAGTGTTTTACCCCCTTCATACCCTTAGAGGTGGGTTTCTGTCCTTGCACCAATTCAGAATTTTTGCAAAAAGACGTGTTTCCTGCACAGGGTCTGATCTCTCAGGCTTGCAGGTACCTGTGGTTGAAAAGCAAACACTGCACATACCCAGCACAGGGCTGCGAAATGTGCAGCTGCCTCTTGTCTGCTAAAATCCAACCCCAAGCTCTCCAAAAGGATATGCACTGGGTTGAATTCTCTTACATTACATTTAATATTCCTGTAAATGGCTTATATATCTGCTGTTTGAAATAAAATCTGAAACCACTAAGCGTGCTTAACAAAGCTTTAAGTATATGTGAACAGCAAGTTTTGAGGACAGAACAAGTACTGCTGTAGTATATAATACACATGGCTGTACAATCAAAAGCCACCTCTTGCTTCAAAACAGGAATTTACAGTAGTAAGCAATGGTGACAAGGTTTCTTACACAAAACCTACAGGAATTTATAGAATATGCATGGATCGCTGAGGTTATAATGCCAGCAGTAGACTACACGAGTATCTTGTGCAATGTGAACAAAGTTGACAATATTTTACCAATGCTTTAAGTAATTCACATAAATATGCTAACCCACCAGCTATCAGATCTTCCTCCTCTCCCCACCAGAAACAAGTGTTTGCCAGATGCATATACAGCAACCCATAAAAAAATCCATTTGTTTTTGTGGTTTTAGGCAAACATGCACAAAATAGATGCACTGTAACATTTTTGCAAGGGGATACTTGCCACAAAAAAAGCCCTCAAAATTGGTCTCCTAAGCATATACAGCATTTTGATCCACACTTCTCAAATAGCCACTGCAAGGCTAAAAGTTTCTTGTATGGATACTTTCTGTCCTGAAAAAAAAGAAAAGTACTTGATTCTCAACTAACAGAAAGCTACAGCTTCTCCTTTACTCATGCCACTCTTCCATGTCTGCATTTCAGCCCTAGCTTAGGAACTTTTATTCTCTTCCTTAACCATTAATGTAAATGTAAATCAAATGATGTAAATCAAATGAAAACTAGGAGTTGATCAGAAAAATGAGAACAGACCTGGGAACAGCCTTCACCTGCTTTTGAATGCCATGTTTTTAGATAGCAATTCAGCAAACACTGCTTTTCTTTCCTGCTAAACTGCTGGACATGCTCTGTGCTCCTGTTAGAGACGGACTTTGTCATCTGCTGGAAGGCCACCTGCACTTTGCTCATCTGTAACAAAAGGTGTGGCCCATGGATATCGCAGTCCCTGGTCCACAACCTGCCTAGTTCAAGAAACCCAACCTCTCTGCTGGGGATTACAGACTCTGCAGGATGCACCTCTGCATTAAGAGAGCGGCTACTGAATCCTAGCTACCAGTTTTGCTGCTAACAAACTCGGTATTAGTAACATACTTCTAAAACTTTCCTAGTAAATTATAGTTTTAGTACATTTCTACCTCATTTAAACATCCTCTATTTGGATTTTATTTTCCTCCAATCTGCATGTCAAATAATCAGCTTTTTTTTCGAGCTGATTTTATGCCATCGTTAGAAATCACCTCGTCTAATGGGCGAGTCTGTGAGATGCTAACTTTCTTTATCTCAAACAGTAAGAGCTCTCAGGAATTGCAATGCCACTCCTTATTTGTTGTTACGTTCAATGTCTCTAACGAAATATAATAGGGCTTTAGTTAAAGATGTGAACAGCTTTCTGCATGTTTATTGGGCAAATTGTTCTTATTTTTTGTGCAAAGATCTGGCATGGTACATTTAATGGGACAATCCAAATGAGAGAGAAGAAAACATGAAGATTAAACAACAAAAATAAAGCCTACAAATATCCAGTTCATCCAGTGGATAATTTGGCTCCTCAAGGATTGGAGCAGTTGTTCCATAGCAATAAATCTTCATATCAAAAGCAATTACTGATGATTCACTCTATAGGGACAAACATAGGTTTGGTCATGGTTATTGTTATAATTCCCTCCTAATCTGAGGAACTGTATATATCTCTGTAACAGACCAAACTTCTAAGTTCTATGGTCTATTTCCTAGTACACCCAGGGTATTGAGAAAAATGCATCACCTTTGAAAATCCCCATGTTTTGTGCTGATTCTCTATGAAAACTGGTGCTAAACTGCCAGAATTTTCTCTTAGCAAAATTAAGCTTGTCTCCGCATTGTAAAATCTTCAGGGAGCCCAGACTTAACTGCAAGAAGAATTGTACAAGTTTTCAAGAGAACAGCGAGGTAGCGTATGAATACCTTGTTTCTGAGTGCACAGCTGCGCACACGTGGTGGATATATTATCCAGTCCTTAATTACCAGACCCTGTGAACAAGCCTGCTCGACCACTCAGTTACTCTTCTGAGAAACACAACCACAGAACCCTGCACAGCTAAGGGGCACCCTGAATCATCCATGAGATATACACTGAAAACACGGAATAAACAAATGAAATGACTATTTGTGGATTAGGCTCTTACAAAGTCATACATATCAGATGTTAGGCAATCCACATCTGGGGATGTGGAAGGAGCTTTCAACATAAAATACAGCTGTATTACTAATAGCAACTAGGTAGTAAATCTTGTTTTGATCTGATTTCCCCAAAACCATGTCTTTCAGCAAATATTTATGATGCTGAATTCAAATAAATAAATATTTTTTTTAAAAGGATAATGTGCTTTCTCAATTTCTTTTGCACATTGAAATTAAATAGTGGCTAGAAAGTGACCATTTCAAATAATAACTGAAAATTGCATTTTTATTAAATGTGAAAACATGTACCCAAGAAAACCTTTATACATTTTTATGGCAAGTTTTCCCATTACATGAGAGGCTTTCTTACATATTTTAAGCTTAAATGAAGAACAGTGACCAAACAGAAAGAAGTTTGGACTAAAATTGCAAAGCTGTTGGCTATGTTGAGGGAACTATGGCTGCACAACCGAAAACAAGATGGAAGGACAAGTTCACAAAAATAGCTCATGTAGTAGTGAACAATACTCTAATAAAATAAGAAACAGAAGAAAGCCAAATCTGTTCTGCATATCAGTACTAGATACATAAACATGCTCCTGCATTGGTAAAAATCTTTAAAATAATGTCTGTTTCAGGAAGACTTAATTTGAGCTTCTAGACTGTCCACACTTGAGCATGGTTTTAGCATATTAGCAGTCCCACTTTTCTGAAGGATACTACTTTATTCTTCAATTGGTTTAAAATTAACTATGTGCAGGCTTTATTTCAAACAAATGTGAATGTCTTTGCAGGATCTGAGTTTTTATGTGCTGAGTAGAGGATCTATTTTCTCTAAACTTGTTACTGTAATTTGTTTCCAAGATAAGAGCAATGGCAGACAATTCACATGCATGCACCCAAAGCGGTATTTTAGATAAGGACTTTTTTCTTGGTTTTCAGGCTGAAACATCATTTTGCTAATTTCATCGGACCTTCTGTATTTTGCTCTATTTACTTATTTTATGTATCTGCCAAATAATGTCACGCCTCAGATAAATTATGTATTTCACCCAGAGTGAAATCCTACCCAAAACTGACCTTACGTTAGTGGTTTCATCACACTTTGAGCAGGATGACTGACATGAACAGCAGCTTATAGGCCTGAGCCAGTATATCTGGAAAGTAGAGGAAGCTGTGCACACTAAAATTTAAATCTAACTAATTTATCTCTGAGTGTACTGAATTTTTATAGTTATTTCATATCATTAAATCCTGAATTAGATCCTTAGTGTGATCAGTTTGAGGACAAATGAGCAGTCACTGTTGAAAGAGTTTTTGGGGTTTTATTTGAATGATGTACTTTGTCAGGATTCCCATCCTTAGGGCTCAACCAAACCCAAGCATGTGTGGGACAGGAGCGATGGTTATATCATCACTTACAGTGAATTAAAGAAAAATAAATTTACCTGTACTGATCTTTTTTTTTTTTTTTTTTAATGACCAAGCTGCATGTTACATTCTCCAAATACAAATGTGCAGGGTCAAATCTTGAAGAATCCAGTCCATAATTAGCAACCACAACAAAAACAAAGAATTAGAGCTGACTAGGAACAGGGGATAACAGTTAAAAATAATTAACTGATCTGAGAAATAGAAATTGGTGCAACATGTATTAGCTGAAAATTCATTTTGACTGGTAAAGGGAATAAAAGAATAAAATGCTCAACACTGAATATTGTAACAGCTGGTCCCTCATCTAATTCCAAATCATCTTTACATGCAGTATTTCATTTGCTAGCCACAAAACAGGGGAAAATTCAAATGATTTTTAGCCAGTTCAAGAAGCTGTCCTTCTGACACATGAATTGCTATCCATAAAGAAGCAAGATTCAATTAACTTCTTCCTAATTTGAATTATTTAACATAAATAATTAGCTCACAGATTTCTCATTGCACATACACATTGCATGGGAAAGCAACAGCTGGATGTCTTGGGGACATGAGGCATTTAATCCTGTATTAAGAGGAGCAGGCTGGTCAGTCTCTGCATATGCGACCCATTGGTGGTCTCAGCTCTGCAACCAGGCGGATTCCAAATAAAAAATGGCAAATGTGGCCTCCACCACAGGCTGATGGATGACCCTCTGATCTGGGGACTGTCACTCTGAGATGCTGAGGCACATTTGTGTCAGTGGGCAGCATACAGTGTGTCAAAGACTCGACTCAAGGTTATGGCCACGTTTTTTACATGCACCAAACTCACTCTATGGTGGAGGCGGGGAGAACATGGAGTGCAACTGCAGTTCTTCCTCATGCTCAGGCAATTAATAATGCAACCTATACATGCAAATATCCAGGTATTTTTTTTAATGCATGTCAGGCCACATGCTTTACATGTGATTCATACAGCTTCTTCCTTGCCCTGAACCCTGTTCTTGCCTATACAAGACTTAGACATGGAGATTAAAATCTGGGTACGAATACTCCTTTTCACAGGTTTATGTGGTAGCTAAAACACTGGTTTCACTGTGAAATACAAATTTCAGCTGGTTTACACAAGGCCAGAATTATTTGCCAGAGTTCTCACAGTGAAATAGAACCATTACTTCCTATTTCTGCTACTCCAAGATTTCATCACTTCTGTTTTTTTAAAAGCCTTACCTTAACTTTGCCTGAAAGACCCATTTACAGAATCTATTTATTTCTATATTAAAGAGAGAAATCTATTTAAAAACCCAGTGTGGAACAACTATCCTGCACCACTTAAAATAAAATTGCTCCCAGAGCTGGACAAGTTCTGACATTATCAATAATGCTGTTGCATAAGGACAGATATAAACAGCAGATACATTACACACTGGTATCTAGTGGATTAGAAACATAAACGGGAGTAAAAAGGCAGCGCTTGGAAATAGTCTTTCTTTCCACATTAATACTCTAGATATGATGAAAATCCTACAAGGATTTACAAGCAAAAGAAAGAAAACAAATTAATAAGCAAAAAGCTCTATGGATATTTAAAAAAACCACACACACACAAGGATACTTGTAATTTTGAAGCCGAGTATTTAGCACATGAGATTGTTTTCTAATGGTTCAGCTGCAGAACCCATGTATGGTTATTATCGCCTGATCTTACCAATGCACATAGAACGTTACTCATGTATGTAAGACCAGGGATGTAAGCATTCCCTACAGGAAGCAAGATGATTAGATTTCCTTATATCTGATTGAAATTCTAACAATAAGATATGCAGTGAGTATTCAAGCAGATCTTCAAAATCTAAAATTTTGCAAGCTTGCACATCTTTTATTCCATCAGTCTATGGGGCTGCATGGGTATGAGAAGTGCTAGACATACCTAGTAACCTGCAATATCAGGGCGCAGAATGCAGGTCCTGATCCTGTTCATTTTGAAGCCAGGAATGTATTTACTGAGATTAACGCTGCAGGATCAATGCAACAATGTTTAATGATATGAATGTTCTGGAAAGGAAATGGACACGGGAAACAAAGATATGCTGGCAGTAAGAAAAATTGTATAGAAGGGAGTTCAAAAGAACTGCAGAAGAAAAATTATGTGCCTGAAAGGATGTATATATATTAGGGTAATATTTTGATAATCATATTCAGTATGTGTCGGCAGTTCCACTTAAGGGGTTTCTTTGCACAGGTTTAATTTAATGGTCAGACTTTCATCCTTAACAGGTGCCTATAAGCTAAAATACTGCAGATAATGCCAAATTCAGAAAGAAAAAAAATAATCAAGTCTCTGATTAATACTAAACCCCAATTCTGCTTAATTTTGCCACAATATGAAGCTTCAGCAGCGGCACATACTCTGTCTCATAAGGGAGCCCTCAGTGATGCCACCACAGGCAGCTGTCGCGTGGTGGCTGGACACACTGCTTGCCTGCAGGACGCCTGGCTTGGCATGGGGCAGAACGGGGGTTCTCCCGGAGATGCAGAACAGACCCCAGATGCACTCAGCGGCTTAAGAGCTCACTCAAGGGCACACTTACCTGGTGCGTGAATGGGCTTTGGCACTTGATGCATAGTCCAGACACATCCACCTATCTTAGTCCAGTAGCAGTGACATCATCTGACTGAAACTGGGCAGAAAAGAGCCCTCAAGTCCTTCTTAGAAGGCTATCAAAGATAATATAGATGCAAGGACGCCTGGACTCTGCAGTGCTTATGGGAGAAGCTGGGGTGTGCTGGGGACAAAGCCACTGGAACCAGTGACAACAGTGAAGGGTCTGAGGAAATTAGATTTGATTTTGGGGATTTTGTAACTCAAATCAATAGCAGGGGCTTCTAGCGTCTTTTGAGACAGCAACAAAGTGTTTTCCAAAGATAAGGAAATGAATGTGACTTTCATAATCACTGGGAATGAAGTCCACAGAACTATATAATGGCTATCTAGTTTATGTTTACGACTAATCAAAGTAGTTATTATTTCTAAAAATGCTACCAAAATCCTTGATATTTTAACATAATTTTAAGCCTCCAAGAGTTTCACCTTTGAATAGCCCTAACAAAAGAGTAGTGTTACACCTTTTTATTTTCATATATTATATATATTATCTATATATAATAAATGCAAATAAAAATGAGTTAGGAGAATTGTTGTATTCCTTACACATCCTGTTATGTGCAACTACCGTCAGAATGAGCCCACTACATATGCTTCTTTATCACAAGTTCATGAAAAAAAAAAAAAATCTCCTTGCAAGACTTCGTGGACATACCACATCTCAGAACTGCTCCTCCTACCTAAGTGGCTCTTCTATATGCAAAATACAAGAAAGGGACTGCTTTTTGTCTGCGGCGTGAACTTTTGTTCAGCCACTTTGTGCCTGCATTGCTGATCATTGACCTTTTGATCACTACACAACTGAAAAGCTTTTGTTTTCTTGGGGGAGCTGGAAGTCATTAGGAACTAAATGTACCAGAATCTTGGTTTTAGAGCTCTGCCTGAAGAGACACGGGACTGCTTCCAGAAGCATTTCTGTGAAGACCATATGCCTTTTCTCCATTCTGTCCCCAGCTTTCATGTTAACTAGGCTGACCTCCTTATGAAATGGCCCAGACCTTTGTTTCTCTTCTGTTCATGGCAAAAGGTAAGACCCTCACAAGGCTAGTAGTCATAAAAAGTTTACCCCATCATTTTGGCTCAAAAAGAAAAAAAAAAAAAAAGACTGCTTACTGGAAAGTTTTGGGAGAATTCATTCTGATAGATGTGGTGAAAAATGCACACCCAAGTAGCAGAGTGACCTGATTTTTTGAGTGGACTTAGGAAACACTGTTTATAATTAGGATGTTACTGTTTATAATGGATTGCTACGATTCGGTTGAGAATCACTGAAAATGGGAAACATAACAGCAAATTGTTAGAAAAGGTTTCAGTGATAAGGACTCTACTGTATTTCCACTACCTAGCACCCCTACAGAAGATCATGCTAAATAGAAAACTCATTTCCACGGGCAGAAGCCCTGACACTTTATTGCTAGATACTATAGCAATCAGAGCTCACTTACAGTAACCTTATAGCACTCTATATAAACTGAGAAGCTTGCATCAAATTCAGGCTTCCATTTAAAATAGGTATTGCAGATATTAGGCTTCAATTAAAGAAGAAAAATAACCTTCAGTGCTTCTTTTTTTAAAGGCAAAGTATAAAAAAAAAATCACCAAGTAGGTGAAAATTATTAAATTTCTCCAAAAATTAAGATGAGCTTTCTTCTATTTCTTGAGACAGTACAATTTGTGATTCACAGGGTAACTGGTATCAAACACAAGTTAATGAAAGCTCTTATAAGCAATTTTATTCCTATCCATAATGGCAGACATTTACAAAATCAGAAGAATTTATCATTTGAGTTCACCTTAAAAAATAACTTATAAAGCAGTGATATATGCAACATAAAACAGTTCAGGAGGGGAGAGGGAAAGCAAATTTTAATAATTAAAATGTAAACGTGGAAAAAAAAAAGATGGAATAAAAGTCCCTACTTCTCATTTCTACTTAAGATGTCATGTGATAATATTTCACAATGTCCTGCAGGTCTATATATGTATGTGTGTATTTCTATATCACACACACATACATATACATTAACCCACACATGTACATACACAGATAATTGTTTGCAGTTCCATCTTGGGCGGTTCTGTTACGCCACTCTTTACAGTTGCCTCAATCATGTTTGGGACCCACTGTCTTGACCAAAGGGGGGAGATGGTAGAAAAAAAAATGGTGGGTCTGATTGTATCTGAGATCCTTTTGTTAAACTGTACACTGGGACGAATAATTTTCTTCTGCAGTAGCTCTCTGAAGAGGGCCAACTCACTGTGGTCTTCATGGCGAGACTTGTTAACGGATCACACACTCATTGTCATGCTAGGGGAGTACTGAAAAAAGAGGAATCCACATTTTAACAACCATTTTTTCCCCCCCCAGGTAACTAAAACCACTTCTGGACCACAGCAATGAGTTTAAATGTCAACATGCTCTTGAACTTCCTCCTAAATTTGCACTAAGTTGTGCTAAGGCTGTAGTTCAGTTTGTGATATCATAACTTCTGTTATGCTTCTCGCATTATGCAAAAACACAACTACTGCTGATAAAGCCAGCTCTCTGTTTTGGTGTTACCTGGGTGCTGTGATGAACCAATACTTCTCTGATGCTTTCCATGCCTTTTCCTGGTCAATGGTGGCTGTTGGGGGGATTTAGTTAGGCAGATAGCTAGTCTGAAGCAGACCAGCATTCATGGTTAGCTGAACCACAGAAGTATTTTGGAAGGCTTTTTATTACTTTATGGGAGGAAAGGAGTAAAGATACATCTGACTGGAATTAAACTAGGCTTTTGGTCTTTGTTATTCTGTATTACCGATTTTAGGAGGCAAGCTGAATCAAGGATCAGTGGTCATCCTCCTTTATGTGAACCAAAAATTCAATCACCACATTACATTATTATTGTAACACAAATTGAACTGCAGCCCTTATACAAGCTATAGTAGCCCCCAAGTTAGCAGTACTTCATTACAACAATCAATAGGACACCACAGTGCCTAGAAGAAGCGCACATCTATATGCCTAATTTGTTTTTAAACTGAAAGTTGTGGACTGCAGAAACACTTAATTTGGCCTAAAATCTTCTAAGTAGAGGAAAATGTTCAAATGCAAGAAGTACTGGCATTATGAAAACTGATAGAAGAAACAGAAAGATAAATTTGCCTTTGCAAAAACAGACACGGAATAAAGCACCTGCCAAAGCTACAGTATCAAGCTGGCCACTTCCAAAGTATCCAAACATACTAGAAAAAGTATTTTGGATGGGTCTTCTCTGTCATGGAAACTGCATAGGATGGACTACTTGGTTAAAGTCTATTTTATCTCATGTCATGTCTCTGATGGTTTGTCTGTCCTATCATGCACTAAGCACTCCCACAGTGGGCCAGCAAAGCTAGTAAGGACATGCTTATCTTTAGCCAATGTCAGAGACCAGCTCAAATGCTTAAGGCAAAGCATCTGTTCAAGAGATTTTCTGTATCTGAGCCAAAGTGCCTGGGTAATCACTTTGAACAAGGAATCTAAAAATTATCTAAAGGTGCTTGTGATTATTAACTTACTATTAGCCAAGCACCATTCCTCACCCCCAACCAAAACTCCTGATGAACTGAACAACACATCTGCCTGAGAAAGGACTTCTTAGTAATGCCTACTCTAAGTAGCCAAGTAACAAAATATGAATCAGAATGCAAGACAGTTCCCAAAGAGTACAACATGCCTTGTGGCACATATAATGCATGCCTCGTAGGCATGTATCTCACGTAAAACCTTCAGAAAACTGGGTCCCAGGTTCTTCTGGGTAGCAAAACAACATCTAGGAGCACCCAGAATCCAGTAAGTGTCTGGATTTTCTTTTGAGTACAGCTGATGTCCTTCTTTTCATGACTTTAGTTTGGTGAACTGGCCTGCCTGCTGATCAGACTGCCAGCCCTCAGTACAAGCAACACTCACCAAGTTGAGAGTCAAAGATTACCATGACCAAGGATCACATTTAATGGAGGTTCTATGGTTACTGGGTTTTTTGGCAGATATTGAACCATCAGTCTTTTTGGGTTGTACAAACCAATTTTCTCCAATACCCCACAAAATCTGAACACAAACCCTCCTTATGAAGACTAACAGTCTAACAGCTAACATGCACAAACTCTTCCTTTTCACTAGTTAAAGAAGCAAACTCAAAAAATCCCAAAATCTGATTCCCATGAAATTTGCCATGTAATTTGACGACTCTGCGATCTAACAGAAACTATTTACTTATCATAATGTCTGAGCTGAAGTCCACCAGTGGCATAGTTAATGAAGCTGCACTCACTTCTGGCAGCAGTGATTTCCAATAAGAACAGAAGTGTTGAAGTCACTCAGCACTTCTGAAAAATCAGGCCACTTCTATTTAGGAACCTAAATGTGGATTTAGAAACCCAGCTTCAAGCACGTGAGTATGCAAATACTATAGTCTTGCTTTGTAATGTATTTTACACCACATTTTGCTGCCTCAAGTATTCTCCATTTTAAAAAAGCGTAATTTGTCCCAGAATGAACACTAGAGGGAACCTTTGCTTTTTCTGGCACTAACAGCACACTGCATCTTTCCAATGTGAAATCTACTGGTGCTCTAATTACACACTTCAGTGTGAATCCTGTTCTAAAAGGCATTCCCTGCAAAACACATTGTTCAGGAGTCAAAGGTTGGGCAACCACACACTGAAAAAACTCAGATGTAAGGAACTGTCAACTATGTGTATTTAGGCTGCTGGGATATTGCTTGACAAATGCCTGTTGTGCATCATTGAATACGTGCGCCGTAATTAGTACTGCTTGACAGACCTAACTTTCATTGACAACTGACCACTTTATCTAGAAAAAGAGTTTCTGCAGTAAATCTACACCTCCCATATTTTCCAGTTTCAGCTCAACTTCTAGCAGTATTTTGCACAATTTTTTGTTGAATCAATACTAAAATTTGAGAAGCTAGTAAAAAACTCTTAGGGCACAGTACTGCATTACAAGTTCACTATGAAACTGTTCTTGCTGGTTTTTGGGGGGGGGGAGTTGGGGTTTTTTTTGTTTTGGTTTGTTTTTTTTTAAGAAAATGACAGAGATAAAGGTTCACAAAGTAAAAAAAAAAACAAAAAAACAACCACTAGGTAAAGAAATACTTACGCTCTCACTCTGAAAAGGGTTTAGGAAGTTTCCACCCATCTCACCGTCATCCCTGGGAGTGCCAGGCTGATTACTCATGCTCATATTACTGGGAGAGTTCTGTTAAATAAGATTTTAAAATATAGATTAAATGTTGAAGATTTCAGTGCATTTCCCAGCTTCACCGTGTCAAAGGCACGCTTTACACAATACTGTAGCACACAAAGATGCACTGTGCAACGCACTGGGATTTTCAAAGATGAAAAATAAGCCCCTGCAGGGTTCTGCATGATTCAGTCACTAATTTTAGCCTGGGAGTAGTGTTTTCTTTCCTGAAGCAAGAATTATTTACCTGCAATTCTTGTCTTCAGGTTATAGCCAGCAACTTCTGTGGAGTCAGGAAAAGCTATAAATGGCTGGGGCTAGTATGAGAGGTAGCTCTGCCACTACATTAAATCACATGGTCAGATTCAGTGAAATCTATGACCATGTGCTTTGACACATTTGACTTATGAATCTGTACTTAAAAGGCAGACATACAGATGGACCTGGTCTGCACAAACCTCCGCAAAGGCCTGTGCCTGGGGTCTTTGTTCACAGTGTTCACAGTTTAGTGAAATACAAGTTCACAAGTGTGATGCAAGTGCTAAACCACTTCACTGAGCAGAGCTAATACACAGCATTTATAGGTAAGAGTTAACGAGTTTTACATAAAAGACTCCTGAGTAACAGCTGGCCACTGGGCTGGGCTTGCAAACACTTTCAGGAGGAGCTGTATGTTTGCGATTTGCTTGCACAGAGCATAATACAACAGTGTTTTAATCTAACTTTTCAGTGTCTAGGTGTAACTGAAATGCTAATAAATAACAACAATACAAACACTTCTGAAGATAAATTTCCTTTTTTAAAAGAAATGCTCCTGTACAACCACCTCTGCAATGTTCAGGAAACGCTTTCAAGATTCATTTACTTACAGAAAGGATGAAATGAAGTGATTGCCACAGAAATTATTCTAAGTCATAGCTAATACATGATTATTGTAGACACTACAATTAGTTAGGTGTTTTTACAAAGTTGATTTGTGGTACCCTACCATGCTTGGAGCATGGGCGATTCTCTTTCCATCACTGTTAAGACTCCAACTTATAGAGGATTTGTGCTGGAAAAGGAGCAGTCAGGGAAAGGAGGGAGTGAAGTCATGAACTTCATTATGAAACATTACGTCTATCACAGTTCTTCCCTTGAATTTTTTTTTATCCAGAAAAATTGAATGCAATATTGCTGTTGAGATTTTACTTAGACAAATGGAAATCTGGTATGTCACAATAAATTTAACACAAACAGTCAACAGGCAAGCTAACAAAATGCAACTCCAGGAAGAGCTCTTGATCAAAGGGACCAAATCACAGCAGCTGTAAGAATCCTACGTTAATTTGTTCTGTTTTTCTTAGGTTATTCTCAATTGCAAACCTGACACAGTATGTCTGTTAGCATAGAGATTTTTTTCTTTAAAAAAAAAACCAAGTTATTTTGCACTTTGAAAATACCTGCACACAGTCTTCATTTAGTATAAATAAATCTGCAAGAGGTCAAACTTTGAATGAAAACCAGGAAATGTTAAAAAAAAGAAAAAGTCCCCTTAATTTCTTGGCACATTCCTCACAACTACAAAGATTCTCTATCCTACCCTGGCACTTTAAAGATGTATAGTGGAGTAGTCACTGAACAGAAAATGGGATGGGACAGCTGCTTCCCCTTCATACCATATTTCCACAGGATCCCCTTTGTAGTCATGAAGTCCCATGTTGACCACTGTCCATAATTTAAATATTGCAACATATTTCACTGTTTCGCAGGATTTACTTCACTTCCAAAAAGAACAAAAAGCATTGTTCCCGGCTTCACCAAATACCAAAACTTAAATTAGTTACTTTTTGCTACTATATTAGCAGAGTGGTACACTTGATGGCTGTAGATACTGTCTGCTTTGCAATGTATTTTCTATGCTTAAAGAAAGTCTGCTGTTAAGTTTTCACCCTATTGCCCTGAGGGAAGATCACCATTCTCAGTCTGAATGGCTAAGTATGTTTATGGGTTCAGCTCAGTGTATTTATTTTCAGTCACAGATTAAATATAAAATTAATTACATAAAGTGACATGCAGCCATAACTGGGTTTTATTAGCACCTGAAATGGAACTTACAGAGTTGGGTCAAGACTCTTGTCTTTGTCCTTTTGCCTTCTTCAGTCTAGTTCACTGCTTCTGAAACTGCGATCCCCAGATCTCCAGGAATCACTGGACAATATATCCGTCAAAGACAACTAAAGCCTAACTAGTTAATTAACATTTATCCAGTGATAAATGATTAACAATTATCCAGTGAAGGCAGTATAGCAAATATTTAGGGGTCCACAGCTTGAAAAAGGTTGAAAACTATTGCTTTAGTTCCACCACAGCTATTGTACCTTTAGTAGGAATTAATTTAGGGAAGTCCTGTTTCTTGTGTTACGCAGGAGGTCATACTACACAATTGTATCAGTCCCTTCTGGCCTTAGAATCTATGAATATAAAGTTTAAAACCCACTAAGGCCTTGTCACATTTATTTTATATGATGATCCTGCATTTTTTTCATTCCTGGGGGATTTACCTTACCCCTATTTTATCTTGCTCTGTGTAGCACAAAGCTTTGAAATTCTGCAATCGCTACAGTATGCCAGCCCCAAAGGTTCAAATTCCTGACATAAACTCTTTTATAGTAACTCCCCTGGGCTGCTTTTATGGCCAGTATGGGGTCTAGCATTGTAGCAGTAGCTGAGTTTTTCCAAAGCAAGTATGTCTTTGATGCCTGCACAAATTCCATGGGCACTGCAAGAAACTCTGGTTATTAATGTTTATTTAATATGCATGATTTCAGTTCATTTACTTCCTCCATCTCAATCTATTTCATAAAAACTTCATGTTTTGCCATTCAGCCAATTAAATTGAAATCTTCTCTAGAAAATGTAGCTCTGAATTCTGTGAGCCGTACTGATTCTACCAAGACTGGTTTAATTTGCTACTTCTCCTGGGACTTGATAATCAGCTCCTCTAATATGCATTTTACTCCCTTGAAGTCCTGTGCCTGGACTTGAGCATCACACACCCCAAACTGTGTTAAATTCAGTGAAAAATTTCCATCACTGGAAATCTACTTGTGAAAAAGCCAACTGCAAGACTGGCCGGTGCTATCTACAGGGAGATTGGTGCCTCAGCAAGAACGATCCTGGTAACTGTGTACAAAATTGGAAGGCAGCCACGTAATAATTTTGCATGTATCAACCCCAGAAATCTACTATTCCTTGCAAGCAGAACTTTTCCATTCAGACTGCAAAAGCACTGGGTACTACTCCTTACCCGAAATTACTAATGCTACCTGCACATTTTCTATACTGTCAATGAAAGCTGCATATTGGGCAGCGTGACTCAGAAAAAAATACAATGGTGTAACAGGACAACTCTGTTACCTCCAAAGTTAGCAGTATTTTTAGTTATTTGAAAAAGACATGCATCAAATGTGATTTCCATAAGTTAGTTATTACTTACAACACTTCCAGGTAAATTTTTGCATCCATGTTTTCAGAGCTCCTGATACTTGTATTAAGCACATATACTGATATTTAATACCAGTTAGTTCAATACAGGCTTTTAAAAATAATCCTATGGCAAGCTAATGGAAATGTTTTCTGTTTTTTCCTTAAAAAATGCTGCAGTTTGCAATAAAATGCTAAATAAAAAAATGTGGCCATTGATTTAAAAAGTGCTGTGTGCTTATTATCTCATTGGAGGCTTTTATTGAATCCATCACTGCACACCGTAGCACAGCACCACTGAGGCAACATGGCCATTTCAATCCATCATTTTACTCTTTGCAAAGCCTGAAAATGTCATAGATCTTAAAAATGTACAAAAATATAGGATCACTATAGATGCTGCTCCCTAACAGGAGCCTTGGACACATTGCTGAGGTCCTTCTCTCCAGAAAGACAGGGCTAAGCACACTTTTCAGGCTACCCCTCTTCCCTACCATACCACCAGAAGACCACGCGCTGGGGAACTGTACAGGGTCCTTCTCCTACCCTTTGGATACACAAATATGTATCACTAACTGAAGAACGATTCCTACCTCTTGAACACCTGGAAGTGTATTCTAAACAAATTCACACTATAAACTTCTACGTTAACCCACGGGAATTTAAATGGGTATTTTGTTCCCTGTTGGCCAACGTGTTGGCATCTCACCATAGCTCCCGAGAGTGCACCTACGTACAGCAAGGTCCCTAGCATGACTGGAGCACATGCAGACTAGCCTTAGACAGGTCTGAAGTGGCAAAGTCTGCACTGGAACAGATCTCGCCACAGCACCATGGTGCTCAGTCCAAAACGCACAGGCAGCTGATATGCTCAAAACCAACTCATACTCCCCTCTTGGAAGATTGCAAAGAATTTTGCTACAAACGAATGAGTTACAAAATTTTAACTGTAACAATCTCTTCATCAATTTCTGTATTTATAGATCAAAAGCACAAAAGTGCAGGGAGATTGTTGTAATGATATATTTATTCGTTTCACAGAGCTACATGTGAAGATGCTGAGTACAAAACGCAGTGTTTTGCAGGGGAGAGATTTATGCTGCTTTATCAATACCAAACAAGCTCATTTATTCATAAATTAATGATGATCACATATGTACTAGTTTTGTGAAGAAGTAGTGACACATTCAAGCACAGTATTTTTTTTTTTTTGTAGATGTAAAACCCCTGCAGGTTAAGCTCACATTTATTTCCAGTGTACTATTTAACGGTTGTGATATCAAAGCAGTGCTTCTTCTGAAACTACTTCTTAATCTACCTTTTAGGAACTTACACTAATGATGAAGATATTAACATTGCCTTACATAGGTGACAAAAGCAATCATGCAATATATAAAAGTAACGTTCTAGTGACATTTTCCCAGATTTCAACTAAACTAGAATTGATTATTAAAACTATATTAATTTGTCTTAACAGTATGGAAGATTATAACAGGATCAATCAGATTATGAACTGGATATAATTAAACACATTCATTAATACACATTATTATGCAGTAGGAAATAAGTCTACTTACACTCACTATTGATTATATTGGTTTAAAGTTTTCAATTAATACTAATTCTGTCTGCATAGCCTCCAAAGAGTTGACAAGCAGAAAATGTAGATACATAATAAAAAGGTTCATAACAGAGACAAAGAAAATATGTTTAGAGTGAAATATTCTAAAAATTCCAAACATTTGATTAGATACTCACTTTGGAAATACTGTCCATGTCTCCTGAGCCTTAAATTAAGATAGACAATTATTCAGTTAGTTTTGAGCTGACGTTAATCTAAGGATTTTTTCATAGTAAATATATAGTGTAACAGCAGTATTTTAAAACATAACCAATCATGCGTCATCTCACTTCCTTCTCCATGTCTCTTTTAGTAAAAGTTTACAGTCAGTATTGAATAATGTTAATCCTTTCTCTGTGTACACACCCAGTGCAAAAAGTGAGAGAAGAATGAAGGACACACTTCTGATCTGTGTCAGTTATTTGGATGGCATCCTTTCAGGATGAAACAGCCCAACACAACTCAACAAACCCTATGTTCAACCTCCCTGACCGATTAGCAATGGTAGGGTACAGGAAAGGTAATCAGTTTTGGGTGTATCCACCTAAGGGAAATGTTGCTTCAGCTTGAGGGAAGAAAAAAGCAAAATTGTGGATAATTAGCACAAGTTGATGTTCCTGAAGAAAAAAAAAGACCACTGAACTTCAGCTACTCAAAAGTCCAGTGGGGTATCTCCAAGGTCAGCAGCAAGGGTTTCATCAATGTCTTTGCCCCAAGAAGCAGAAGCCTAGTACTGAAATTGGCTGAAATGACATCAACTTTTGATGCATTACAAATACTGATGATGACAGTATCTTTCAGAAGAAAGCGGGTGATCCAGAGGACCAAAGTAATAGAAACCAAATAAAATTAAATATAATGAGACTCTTGGAAAGAATTTTTTTCACACACTGTAGCTCTCAGATAAAGCTAAGAATAAAGGAAATATAATTTTAGGATGGACGTATCAAAAAAAGCATTTTCAGCAGCCACAGATAGTAAACAGTTCTGGTCACCTCTTTTCAGGAAAGACAAATTCAAACTAGAAGAGTATCAGAGAAAAACAATCAAGAAAATGGAGTTGTGGGAGGAGACTGAAATAGCTTACTATACTTAGCCAGGCAAATTAAGGCTGAGAAGAAATATGATTTCTCTCTATAAATACCTCAGATAAATAAACATTAGGAAGAGTCACTTTGTCACAGCCCAAAAGATAAATTTTGGTGGAAATCAGGAAAAGATTTATTTCTAACCATCAGAGCTATGAACAGATACTGAGTAGAAGGGTTGTGGTCAAAGAAGTTGGAGAAGTTCAAGATGGACCTTGGCTAATTTATCCATCTGAGACACAGCTACCTATTGCAGCATGGAAACGAACACAGCAGATCTCTCCCAGCTCTCCTCTCCTAAAAGAGCTCAGGTTCCAGTTTAGATATGAAGTTACCCCTAGAAAGCAGTCATCATTAATTTGACTAAGCATATCATCATTTTCACTAGAGAAAATAACAAACGCTAAGTATATGTAAAATCCTTCCATAACTGTTTCAATTTATTTTTTTCTTTTAGCTAAGAAATAATTCTCAGGCTACAGAAAGTGACAGAAAAAGATGTGACTACCTTTTACACAGTTTTTAATTTACTTGAATGTAATGTGCATCATTATTAATTAAAGCAACAATCCATTTCAGGATCGTAATATGTAAAGAAAGGCTGTAAAATCACAAGGTGTCCTCACGCAAAGTAATCTAGGAATTTCAGGGACATGCTTTCCTAGAAGAAAAGGTAATTATATTAGGAGATGATAGATACCTAGTGCTGAATTTTAATCGTTCAGAACATGTCTGCTAAGTGAGGTTTGATAGCTTAGGTTTTTTCTCATCTTCTCATAGCCTTTTCCAAGTTCTCCCGTTTTCTTACCTGTTCATACTTCCTGTCTCACATCCTCCAACTTTTGGGCTACAAGTGGTAGATCTCCATCCACCATGGTAGGATGGACTTAAATGGTATGGACATCAGGTTGGTCCATGTCTGTGCTGGGAGGGTGAAAGAGCTTTTCTTTGGGGATAGAAGCACAGGGAACAGTGGCAGCTTGGCTTCTGCCTGCCTGTCCTGTATCTAGCTCACTTGATCTTCTCCCCATAAAGGAAAATGCTGCTCAGCAGGGTGTTGCTGGTGTCCCCCGTGGGCAATGGGCCAGCTCCCAGATGTAAAAAAGAATCTTGCTGGTGGACAGTGGAGATAGAAGAAGAAAGAGATCTGAAGTCTTTGCAGCCTGAGGTTCCCCGGTGTTGTTGCCTGCATGACCAGCACCCCTTGGTGCAGACAGAAGTGAAGAGTACAACACAAGAACTGTATTCAGAGCTACTGGCCTGGAGTTAGGGTATGAGCAGAAACAAAAATCAGGTATTTATTTACCTTGTGGGTATGGAAGAGGAAGGCACAAATCCAATTTATTTAGCTGTGGCTTGTTTCTTAAATCCCTTTCAAGTGTCTATTATGCTTCCAGCAAAGAGTAAGAGCAAAGAGTTTGCAAGGATAGTCAGGAGATAAAGCAGTGTGTGTTTTGCAGAGTTGTGCAAGGCTTCTCCCCTAGATGTGAGTCCTTCAAAAATCACAGTGTCAAAAGTCAAGCAGTACACTGTTCCTCCTGCCTCTGCATGCCCTGACAAGAATTCACATTCTTTTGGGTGCGTTACAATTGGCACCTGTCTGAAGATGCTTAACAGGGATAGAGGAATAATACTCACACTTAAAGAGACATGGCTAAGTATAGAACAAATGAGGATATCAAAATGTTGGGATAAAAATGGCTTAACAGATAGATCGAAATATGTAATAACTTACTTCAGGTAATTGATAAGAATGTGCAGCAGCATGTCACAATGACACCTTCCCAAGATTTTCAAAGAGGAAGAGAGGTAAATAAAAATGGTTCTTAAGCCTTCACTTCTCTGTTACTGCAATGGTATGCTTTTAGACTGGTTTTAATCAACTGGATTAAAACTATACTCTCATATAAATAAAACAGAGTATTCTTCTTCCATAGGTGCATGATGTATGCCAAGTCATATGCTTAAAAAGTATCTTAATACTTCTTATTGATGTATATACAACTTTTTCAGTTTTTAAAAAATTTTTACATACAGTCTTTCACATGACTCAGAGAACTACTCATAGAAAATGGCACTAGTCATTGAAAATTGACAATGTTTGTAACATTTACTATCATTACCTAATGATCCATTCATATGATGTGAATCCATTCCACCCAGTCCACTCATAGGTCCATCTGACCCTGGCCCCATTGGAAACTACAAAAGGATCAGACATCAAAAACTGGTATTACTGTACAATTTTTTGTAGATAATCTAGTAAAGAAAATATTCCTCAGGGAAAAAACCCCAAAACACTACAGGAAAAATGCACAGTCCCAGATCTGAATGCGCAAGTCAAGTCAAAGTCTTTCATGCGAAGACTGCAAAAACATCACTGCTTTTGTTGACTTTTTGCAATGCTACCTTCATGACTTTTGGAAACTCTCACCTCTGTAGATTGGAATATAACTTAGGAATAATTTATTATTTACTTCAACAATTAGTGTTTGACTTTCAAACCTGCTAGTGCTGACCTAGCTCTACTCCCACTGAAGCTACAGGAAACTTAATGATTCTCTTGAGCGAGTAATTAATTAATTAACAGCTTTCAAATCCCACCTTATCCATAATGACAGTTGGACTACCACACATTACCTTTGCAGCATGAGGAGCTTCTGTCCAATTTCAGATATTAACCTTAAATTTAATTCTTCAAAAACTTAAGACATTAACATTACAGAAAAATTTCTAAAATTCACTGCATAATGATTTAGCAATATCTAAATATCTATATTTTTAAGTTCTGCTGGCCTTTTTTTCCAAAGGCCCATAATATGGATCGTGATTAAATGACATATGGCTGTAATCAGAGAAATAAATACAATAAAACTGAAGACATAGAGAAGGATCAGAGAAGAAACAAGTTCTACCTAAGAATCCAGGTTTTTGTCAGCTCTAGAACTCCTGAAATTTAGGCTAAAATAGTCACAAGTTAACTAGTTCATTAGGCAAATACTTAAATGTTATTGATAGGTTTCATTCTTAATATCCCATTTAGATAAACAGGGAAATTTGTTTCATCTCAGAGACATTCATTTTATCCTTTTTTACAGAATGGTAGGGCAACATAATACTGGGTCACCTTCAGCAATTTTCTCCTCCCTTTTCAAGAGTAGATAATTTTTTATAACAAAAGTTTGAATCCTGCAGAAACTAATGCTTTGTGGCAGCTCCTAGGATGATGTCCTATGACACAGAAGTCTATTGCACCACAGTGTGACAAAGTAAATTGTCCCCAAGATCTACATGCAGAAGCTTCTAAGGTCTTTTCCATGTAGAAGAATATGCCCCAATCATTATTTTGCATGTATTGGCATGATTGATTTGGGAAACATTAAAAAGTACATGGTGGGGGTAACCAACTGAAGCTTCACCAGTAAGAATGGAAAACTTAGTATTAATGATATGTGATGGAAATGTAGTGTTTGGACTAAAAAAAAAGGCTGTATAATTCAAAGAAGTATATAACTAGATTCATATTTACATTAGGTCTGTTGGGTCCAGGTGGTACTGCATTCATTAAAGTGTACATGTTGTCTCCAGAGTTGGTTGAATCTGTAATAAGAGATTATTTTAAGTGCTAATATATACCTTTCAATAAAACTACTCACCTAATACATTTCCTGTCATTTTGTTCATATTATTTCTGTGCCTGAATCACTGATACACAGTGGCAATATAATGGAAGATTTCATTCTCTTTCTATCTATTGCTACCACACAACAGAGCTATGAAAAGAAATAATTGCAATGGTCCCTAAGTGACTACTTCTAGACTCTAGTTTTATGCATGACTGTTAAAAGGCTTATAAATCATCATGTATCTGCAACTATTTAATTCCATAAATCCTTTTTCCTGAAGTTCCAAATTACTTCACTAATCTTCAATATTCTTTATAAAACAGGAGTTTTTCTTATCAATACTTCCTGTAATTTGTTTTCCATCTGTAATAAATGATAAATAGATTCTCATTATGCAGACTGCAACTTTGTTTAGTGAATAAATTTTTTTTTATTTTCATTCATGTCAATCTTTGATTTTGGATATATCTAACTATTCAGTGGAACATTGTGCAAAGATCCCTGCTCTAAGGGCTGCTTTAACTGATGCACAGTGTGGTACAATGCTTCAAAAAACCCTGAGTCCAAAACCAACAAAACCATCCTTGCACATCACAATGCTTAAGCTAGTAAGTTCTGCCAAGGCCTTGCCAGACATTGACACAGCTATATTGCATCTCAGCCCTTTTGCTCTGATCAATGCACATGAACTTTCAGATGGAGCACCTCCAAAGTTGAAATGTAAGATTTAATTAATAAGACACAGAAGACAACTCACATAACTCTTCTGGTTGAACTTAAGAAAACAATGCCTAAGACCCATTAGTAGATACAAATTATTCATTCTGATCTCCAACTTATCCCTACTGCTAACACATGCAAAGTCTTAACATCCTTCATCAATATTTGTAAGAAAGAGAAGGCAAAAAATGCAGCAGATGATAGAAAGTTAGGCAAAAATCTTTCTTAAGGGAACTTGAGAAAAGTTTACTGTGATGAGAATGACCTAAGAAAATTCTAAACACATCCCTAAGGGGATAGCATGGTTTAAAAAAAAATTGCCAACTCTGTAAAATCAGTACCTCTATAGTACCTGCAAAAAGAATAAAGAGTAGCTTAGTACTCTGTACCTAGCTCCTCCAAAAGACCATTCCACCTCTTTGAACCAGAGTTTTGAGATTAACAATACACACAAAACCCACTGTTGAGCTGTAATTGCTTTTCCAAGACAAGGTGATGGGGGACTCCTGAGTCAGAAGTAGTGAAAGCGAGAAAGCCAAGATCAGACTGAAATGTTGGAATTGGGAATGCATCCTTGACCTCCTGCAAGAAGGTACTTGCATGTACACTGAGCAGTTAAAACCAAGGTCTTTGTCTATTCCTTAATCTTTCTAAGACAGTTTTCTAAACATTAATTAACCTTGAGGAGTAAATAATTCCATTCTATGTAGAGCACTATGAATCACTACAACATTCAAACATGTTGCTTGAAGAAGAGCAGGAACAAAAAGCTTTTAGCTTAAAGTTAGCAAAGTAAAATTAGCACATGAAAAGTTATTTTTAATGTTCGATGAGGTAGGCAACAAGTTCTTCAACCACCAGATCCTCTTGCAACACACATGCCTGGCTCTCCATGTTCTGCTGGCTCATGTGAAAATACATACAGGCTAGCTGGGTCATGGGAACCCTCGGAGTTGGTTTGTCTCAGAGGCAAGTAAGTATGTTTGCAAAATTCTCAGGTGGCCAATTTCTAAGTGTTTTCATACTTTGGAAAACAGAATCTCAAAATGTCTTTGACTGTCCAGGAGAAAATGGGAACAATTGTCAGCAGAAACTTTGCTTGAGCTGCACAGCCTAATGTGTTGTAACTGCAGTGATGACTATTTTTAAAAGTGCAGGATGGCCAGAAGTTTGTTTTATCTTAAAAGAGTCTAACTTTCAAATGACAATTTGCACCAATTATCTTTTTCACTAATGATACAAACAATGAAACCTTATTCTTTATCTCAGGTTGCATTTTTTAAAGTCCTGGAATTGTATTAAATGAAGATATTATATTGGTGCAAGAAGTTCTCATGGGCATTTAGGAAACCTCCTTACCCTCTTGTGCTGTACGGGGCAGCAAGAACATATAGTACAATAAGGACTGAGGATGCTGTAACCTCACTAAGTCTCTCTTAGCTGGTGAAAGTGAGTTACTAAGGCAGATGTTGGCCAAGAGGAGTAGCCACTGAATACTGGGTTATAATACTGGGTTAGTCTCATTTTAGCAGATTTCTGATGATGTCCATGGGGGAGGACAGCATCCTCCACATCTTGCAGTTCCACCTTCATATCAGAAGCTTTGCAGAAAATCAATGGAGGGAAATACGCCCATCTAGTTGACCATCTTTAATCCTTGAGAAGCTAGCTAGCCATCCTGAATCTTCCCATCCTCCTCTTCGGTTCATCAAACCTTAGTAGAAATGTAGCCAGTCTTTTGTATGGCCAAAATCTCCATGTGGTCAGAGTTGCAAGATACAGCCCACGTTACTTGGAGAAACAGTGGGGCAGTTGAAGTTCTGGGAACAGACCACTGGTAGAACACGATGATGCCTCCTCTGGGACCTAACTCCTCCATTGCAAGAGAGAGGAGAGCAACCTGTCCAGCATGACCCTGCTGTCAGTCAGACAGCATAGCTGCAGGATGCAGCACATCGCTCAAGAGCCACACATTATCCGGTCTATTCCTTAGGATACTACAGGGGAAGTTTCACCAGATTCAGAAATCTTCTGATTTCCAAACTGGTGGAATGATCCCAAAGAACACTAGCAAAAGCAAATAAAGACCACGACTTCTTCAGTTTTTAACTTGCCGTTGCTGAAATTGTGCAAGAAAAGATGGGCTCAAAAGCCAGAGAAATTAATCGCTCTGAACTGCAGAGATACAATGCTTTGACCTCTGCAAGACAGCAGGGAGAGAAAGTGTGAAAGCGCAGGAAAAAAACTGATACAGAAAGCACAAATCTAATAATCTCTCATTAGCAGATTTTTCATGAAAATCAAAGTCTGAAAAATAATTTGTGTGCTTCCTAATATGCCTTATAATTATCTTTTATTATTTCTGAGTACATTTCAATACCTGCAGGACTAGGCATGATAGGTGTTCCTGGTGGCCCTCCACCTCCCGGAGGACCCTAGAGAGGGTAGAAAATGTCAGTTAGCATGAAAGAAAAAAATACTGCAGTAAAAAATGAACACAGAACAAATGAACAAAAAGAAAGTACCATGAATGTCATGAGTTACTCTGGTAAAAACATGCACATTTTCTGATAAATTAGCGAAACAGCTCGTCAGAGAGTAAGACAAGGTAATTGGTCAGCAAGCTCTGGCACAGACTTCTGATGTACGTAGGTATACAGACCCAAGAATATCCATTAGTCAATAACTCTGTGTCATGCCGTGAGTCAGACAATAGAAATAGTTGGAGCAGGGCCTAAGACAGCTATATTTAATTCCCTCAACCTACTTTTATTAACACTGGCTTTTCAGCTGGCATTTCTGTTTTGTTGCACTCTGTAGACAGTCAATGGTAGAGTAACCAATATTTGCTAAGCACAAAACAAGGGGTTGTCCTACGGGGACAGAACTGCTTAAGAAAGCTTTCTTTTTTAGGCAGACTTGGTATCTCAATGCCACAGGCATCTTAATTCTGTCTGTGTAATATCCTACAATTTTTAAAAAATAATATCTGTATATAATTTCTTCTCAAATTAATGGCAAATGGATTTAAAAAGTCAGGATAATGCTGGGTACAGTCATATCACTTGCCTAGACTGCTAAATCAAAGATTAAAAAAAACAAGGAAAAAACTCCATCAAGGAACAGCTATTTTCTAACTTTCAGGTATTTCTGTGTTACAAATCTGTTTACGACTAAGAACTGTACACAAACTGCTCTGGTTTTTAAACAAGCTTTTTAAGGTTCTTTAAGAATTTCTCCAAGAATTTTATTCTAAACATCCTAGCCCTTTAGTAAGAACAGAATTGTAACTTCTTGCTTCCTACGTTCGCAGATCCACTAATATTTTTAATTAAGTAACATGACAAACTACCAACTTCCATTTTGATATAAATGTCTGTGTCAATAAAAGTCAATAAATACTGACTTTCCATAATAAAAAATACACCGATTGCTAGCAACAGATTATTATTTTCATTGCCACATGACTCATTATATTTTTATCTCTTTTGTTTTGTTTTAAAATAGCAAATATACTGTTCCAGACAGGAACATTTTTTCAGCAGCACCAAATATAAAGGTTTCATTGTTCCTGTTTGCTTACAAGGACATTGCTGAGATTTGCTGTAATTCACCGTGATATTTTGGAAGGAGGCAGAGAAGTCTTGAATTTAAAACAATGGATGCTGTTTTTTAACGACCTACTTAAAATCACATTTCTGACAAAACATTTAGCAATAATATACTAGCAAATACTATTTTCAGACAATCAAACTCAGTAATGTATCAGCTTTCTGACTGATACCGCTCCTCCCCAGTTAAAATACTTGCAAGGAGAACCATCTGTCTGCCAGCCCGTCATCAACTCTCCTTTAATTGCAGATGAAACAAAAATCTTTTACCCAGAAGCAGCAGCACACCCCTGCAGTCGGTCTACATACATATACACCCCTATGCTCTTATATATAACTCCACCTACCAGCTCTTTATCTTGTGCTTCCCCTTGCTTGTGAACTAAGCAAGGTCACCAAGTATCTTTTATAAAGCGTGATAAAAAGCTTGTTCCACCATGAAACCCACAGATCAGCTTAGAAAAATCAAGGCATAATCACAACTTCATTTCATGCTGCCAGCAGCCACATAGCTTTTTTCCCCTCCCAAATTACAATTGAATCAGTAATGAATGTGTTAGGATTGAGCTTGCCAAAACTGCCTGAAAGGCCTATTCAGCCCTCAGCAACAAGAAGCTCCCCCATTGCTGCTGCAGAGCTACAGACTCTAAATTCAAAGTGACCTTTGGGTCACATATATGACCCTCTAGGCATCACAGGCTATGACTTTTTATCCATGTACTTGTGCACTAAGCTCACTAACTTGGTATTTTTATATATATTTTTCAGCATCGCATAAAGAGGTATAGAAACCACTAACTGGTCATTTACTAGAAAAGTTACTTTTCTTCACTACTAACTTTTGCATCTAATTTTAAATTTGCATGTACTCTCATTGTATATTTTCTTCTCTTAGAAAGCCTCAGTATCAACTCTTTTCACTCTGAGAACATATTAATATGTAATGGAATTATTTCTCACAAACTGTCTGATAAACTAAATAGATTAAGCTCTCAAAGCGTGTAGTTCCATGTCACAAATCCTTTGGCTAAATAGCTGCTTTAAGAGCTCTCCAGCCCAAACCTTGTCCCCAAATGATTGCTCTCTCGGAAGCTACTGCCCCCCAGTTTTGCTTATTTAGCTGTTTGTAAGGCTGGACTCCATGTGTTCCTTTCCCAAAATGTGGTGAGCCTTTCTGAAGCAAGACTAGTCTCTTGGCATTAGACAAGACATGCACTGTGCAAGCATTTATGCTGGGAGATTTCAACCCTTGGCCCACCTCAGCTGCTCCACCACTATCCTCTGCTAGCTTGGAGCTGCCTCTGTGAGTGTCCCTCCACCTATTTTGGGTCAACTGAAGTGCTTCAGCAATGACCTGGTTCTTTAAATGCTTCAATCAGCTTCAGATGTTCTGGATGAAGAGGGTCACTCATCCAAGGAACTCCAGTGACAGACCTGAAGGAATGGTAACCTTCAGCAGTAGAGTAGGGACAACGAATCAGGCAGAAATGCTACCACAGCTGGACTTCAAAGAGCGCATCTGATCAGAGGCTCAGGCATTTTCTCCAATACTTCAATCGTCTGTATGTCTCACTCTCGCATCTCTGCATATCTTTTGATTTCCCTTCATGTTGCCAATTAAGATGCAACATTCCAGCATCAGTCTCAACATTGTCACTGAAAGAGGTAAAATCAACTCTTTACTCTTACTCCTCTATCTATGCACTGAAATATGGCGATGTCCTCTTTTGTCCAAGTCATTTATCCTGAATGACCTTTGGCTTCATGTGAGGACACCAACAGAGTCCTCTACTATGACCTGCATTTTACTTAGGTTTGCTTCTTTAAAATAATTTCCTGTATTGTCTCCTTTTTTAGTTTCTCAGGACTTCATACTTCTAAAAAATTAGACTATGATGTCAAATATTCCAAAAAAAGTCTTCAAAATCTGCAACAATAACTGATCGCAAATATCTAGGGCAAAACCAACAAAAATTCTTCCCTACACAGAGAAGCTTATTAAGTTCTGCATTACAAGAACTGGTTTGGAGATCAGCAGATTTGGACTGTTTCCACTAAACATGTGGCAAAATGACTACTACAGTTATGGACACTTATGAGAATTGTAGCCTTTTTCACAGCTAATTGTCTAAATAAAGGACAAAAGAAATTTTTTTTGTCTAAACAAAACAAGCTCATCCTTGAACTCATCCCTCAGCTTTAGCTCTGCAGGATCATCCCTCTTGCAAGACTGAAAGTAAGAGAAACCTACAAGCATCACAAACAGATGAGAAAACACTGGTATATTGTCCTCATGGTGAAGGACCTTGCTATCTATGTCCACACTCTGAAATAGCTTCAGAGTTTATGCTGGTTAAAGCCAGTGCCCTGCTGTTATCTAATCTTCATGTGGTAAAACATGAAAAATCAAGAGAGAGGTCTACTAAAACCTGACCGACCAACAGAAATTTGGAATCCAACGGATATATATATATATATATATATATAATTCTTCCTCATTACCCTGTGACACCAGTACTAAGCATGTGATAAAACCAGATGAAACAACACACCTTAGAAGAGTACATGAGAAGTACAAATAATCCAAGTACAACAGTAACAACAATAATAAAGAGCCTAAAAGGATAAACAAAGTTAATTTCTCCAGACAAAGACAAAACCCAGCAGTATATACTCCAACAAAAACCCATTTTGTTGATAGGTGAAGTGTAGATGTTAAATTCCAGAGAGAGTGGCTCTTTTGAATCGACAGCTCATTGCTGGGCCTATTACAAAGTTTTAACTATTCCATTCAAAAGTACAGACTGAGAAAAAACAAAAAGATACCAACTAATCCATAATAAAGTAAGACGATGTCTGTGAAATGAAGACATAGTAGACTATGGAGAAAAAATAATTTTCAAGTCTTCAGAAGGTAATTATAAAAATTTCCCTTAAAATATTAGCTGTAAGGACCCATTTGTATATCTTTGGGGAGATAAAAGCTTGTTCTAATTCTTCAAATGCTTTTTTTTTGTGAAGAAGTTCAGAAACTCATGCACAATATTGTGTTACCGAGAAAGCTAGGGGGTTTTATTCCTTATTATTGAAGACAATATATTGTATTGGTCATGTAAATGTTTGCTGAAATAAAACAGCACTCAGGGCAATTTTGACCAGACTGATAACGATTCTAGTAATGAACATCAACATATGCACCATAGATGGCAGGAAAAAACCTAAGTGCAGATCAGATGTTCAGTTCTCAACCAATACACAAGAGTTCTTCTTAACATCTGGACAGCTATTTTTTTGCCTAAATAAAATGTAACATCTATTCTAATATGCAAACACACACAAGTGTACTTACTACATAGTTCCCAGGAGATGCTGAAGAATAAGGTATCTGTAATATCAACAGAAACAAAACAGTGACTTCTTCTGCAGTGAGACGCATATATACAATATATGTACATATATATAAATATATGTACATATGTACATATGTACATATATTTATGTACAGCTGTAGGTTAATGCTTATTTGTTTAATTTATTTCAAAGACACAGTTAAGGATTGCAGAAAAATGGTACTGTTGTCAAAACAAACACCTCTTCTTTTCCACAACTTGTCCTTGTAAGTATGTTCCAGTTAAAAACTATCAACATAGACACAACCCAAATTTAATACCCAATATATCAAATAAAGATACTTCCATTTAAGATTACTGTGCCCTGGTAGCCACTCTAATGAAATCAATATGAATAACATAATTCACACATTTAAATGTCTGTAGGCTGAGGTCTAATATCTGCTATTTTTTCATAGTGAGGCATGCATTTTTAACAGCCAGCATCCCTCTTTTAAGATATCAAGTTACAAGCCCTAGTACCAATTCAGCTCTTGCATCTACTACAATAGTCTTCTTATTCTTATGGCAGGAGCCACAATAAGCTCTGTAAAGATCTGCAGTCTATAGTAAAAGGTTAACCTGTAAGATTATTAAGGTAATACGTTTTATAAGGTTTATAAAGTTAAGCAGCACATACTTGCATTTAAGTCAATAGGACTTCAGAGTCATCCCAAGCACAGACTGAATTAGCATGTTCTTATATATACTTAATCTTGATTAAAATCTTGACCATAAAAGGAAAAGCAACTCTCTTAGGTCTCTCACCCTAGAAGATTCTAATTTTATGTCTTTGCATTTTTTTTTTTTTTTTAAAAGGACAGTGTTCTATTTCCATTTCAAATTCAATTGTGGTTTTTGTTACAGAGGATATGTGGAGAAATCCAGCTGCCTGCAAATAATCCGGCTTTCCTCCTTATGATACCCTTTGCAATTATTCTCTCTAAAGGAGTACGGACCAATGATATCATAGGAGGATGGGGTAAGAATTAAACAACTGTACTGACAAAATACACAATTATTCTGTAGCATAAGCATCTTACATGATTGTAGACAGCTTGTCAGCCAACACATTTTTACAGATACATCTATTACTGGACTTCTCAATTAATTGCACAGAATTAAAATATTTCAACTATCAGTTAAAAAACATCTTAGCATCCATTTTAGTTGATACATGCAAAAGAAAACTGAGGAAGAGTTTCAGCTCTTTTTTTTCCCTCAGTCATCATCAGTAGAATATAATAAATCAAAATTGAGAACAACAGGAAGAACCAGGCTACTCTGTTACGCCAGACACATCTTAACCAACTGCAAGTGCTAAAATGGGACACATTTTTATACTAATGATGTATGACCACTGAATGAAAATGAAAGCTTTGCCTTTGTGTTTTCTGAAGAAGTATCAGACACTGCTGTTCGTGTGGGATGCCTCACTGACCTCATCCTTCAAACTGCTATTAGGCTACTTCATTTTGTAATTGTTGCGACCAAATTCAATAGAGTGCTCTGCTTTTTACAAAAAGCATATAAAGATGGCTGGTGTCTTGCAAGCAATTGCTCTACGATTCCATATTACCTAGTTAAGAGCAGCAAATGTGCTTTTGTTATGTAAAATATGTGAGCACACATTAAGCTGTATCTTGACAAGCTGTGATTTCTGTAAAGCTTGCTGGCCATCCAGGGTGGACCTAACTCATCTTACTTGTGCTAAAGGAAGCTAAAATGTATTTTAAATATACCCCAGGATAACAATTGTGTTGTAACTGATGTGAAGATGCAGACCTGTTGTGTGATTATGAACAGAGTTGGATAGTTGCAGGTCAATGAGATCGCTGTTCAGATATGCTCCTCACTGTACCAGCTCTGCATTAGGGTAATAGAGAAAAATAAAAAGCATGCAGTATCTTACTTGTTGAATGAAGTGGATTTTTTTTTTCCTGCTGTATTGATGAGAAATACTTCCCTAAATATAAGATGATGTCAAATATGTTTTAAACATTTACTTACAGAATTGGCATTGGTTGGGTTTGGCCAAGGTCTACCACCCCCAGGACCCCTGTAACAGAAGACAAAAGATGAGGCACAGAATAATCTCCATTTTCTGACGAGCTCTGAGGAAGCAAGTCAAAATAATCTGTTTCCAGAGTAAGGAAGGAGATGGCTTTTATCCAAATTAAAGTGTGTTTATAAACCATAACTACACCAAGTTATAATGTTATAGCAAAATTCTCATCATTGCACTACCATCATAATTTAATCAGTTTATTAGTTTATTATTTATTTATTTATTATTACAACCCCACTGCTCACTTTTCAGACAGTTCAGATCCTGACTCATTCCGGTACTCCTGTATTCTCCGGCACAGGCCCTGCCTCATGACACCATGAGGAGTCCTTCCCCAGGAGCCACACTGTCAGGCGCTGCAGTGGAGATGGCACAGCTCCGCATCGGTCCCAAACACTTGCAAATTTAGGAAGTGCAAGCCATTCCCCTTTTATATACTCACTGGAAAAATTTGAAAGACCTTGCAAATTTGCATCAAGTGCTTCCCTTCCTCTGTTCATGGAGAATTTAACTCTGTGTTACATAGATGCAACATTTTAATGTGGCACAGAGTTTTGCAAAGAGTAAAAAACAAGTTCCCAAACTCTTCTAGTTCTCACGAGGAGTGTTTTTTTTTTGTACTCTGTTAACCTTTTTAAAAATATTTGGAGGAAGTATCACACATTCCTAGAAAATCTACTTACTGTAGAGACAAAGGCAGAAAGGTACTAAAATGTAAGTGTAATTTCAGTCATAGAAACAGTCTTGCTTACATAGAATCACAGAATGGTTTGGGTTGGAAGGGACCTAAGTAAGTACCTTCCTGAAGAATTGAGGGTGCATGTATTTATTGAGTATGGATCTAGAATACTGCCAGCATAGTAAGGTTTCATTAGTGAAACTGATGCCAGTACATTATAAATGTTTTGGGAAAACCTGTTTTTTAAAAGAGCAAGCCACAGAAAATATGTTGCTATAACCTGTATTTGATGATAATAATAACAGTAACAATAAAAAATCTCATGTATTAAAAATTGAAAACACGCCATTTTATACATACGCTTTAAGCATATGTTTAGATATATATCTAAAAACAGTTTCCTACTTGACTAAGGCTACATTATCTCCACAGAGGTCACAGAAACATGAAATTTATGATACATCAGGCAAAATGGAAATTTCACACTTTTCAGACATTCTCGTCACAGTTGGCCCAAATGGTGTGCACATGATTAAGTGGCAGCTCCCCAAGACTGCAAGAGGCAGAAGACCTGTGTGATGAAGCCAACTCCAACGAGACATCAGACGGGTACTAAAAGCAGAAGGAATGGGGAAAGGAAAAAGGAAAACCTGTCCAGATAGAGCACATTTTACTCACAACTCTTGCTGTTATTTTAAGTTTATCACTCTTAGCTGAGGTCAGAAGAATAGTTTGGTGGTTAGGCTTTGTCTTTTAACAGTCTTGAGGGAACTAAGCCATATGGGAGGTAAAATCTCCATGTTTACCCTCATAACATCTCAATAACCATAATTATTCCTAGGAGCATTAAGAACTCTTAGTTATTTATAAATACGACAAAATCACTTTTTGAAGGCCTGGCAACTGAAAGGCAGAGCAGATGACAAAACTTTTGCATTTAAAATGGCATTTTGGCCTCATTAGCTTTAGAAAAGCACCATTAGCCACGACAGCTTAGCAGATATGGGAGAGTGATTTAAATACAAAGAAAGCAGGCTTTATTAATGAGTTCAGGAAGTTTTCTATCTATTTTAAAGTCTTGCAAAACTAAGGAGCATTTGTAACAACACTGGAAGTCTGTTTTCACTCCAAAATCCCACACTTGTTTGTGTGACATTAAATAACACAAATATACCCAGTGAAAAGCATCAAATGGAAAATGGCTATGGCTACACTGCAGAGTACTCTGAACAACAGAGATATTAAAAAGCTGACTCAGATACACAATTGGGTTAAGCCAAAGCAACATGGAAATTTAGATAGCTTACAAGAAGACAGGGAAACTCACCTTTCATCTAAAAAGCTGTTGGAATTGTCAAATTTATTGGAAGCCACGGACAGCTCTAAGTATAGACTTAGAAAACACTGTGGCAGATTCTGCTGGAAAGCCATATGGTTTTTGTGGAGCCAAATGTTGTCAGCTTATAAAACACACATAAAAACCTAGCTACCTGCACCTTTTTCAATGCAAGGCAAGGAATTTTTTCCCCTTTTATTAAATGTTTATTTTGGAAACTTTAACAGAGTCATAAAACATCATTATGAATACATTGATTCCAAAATAGATTAATTTATGAAGTATCTATCACTATGACTAATTACAGCTGCATTTTATCCTTGAAGTTAGTCCTATAGCATTGATCATAGTACTTGAAAAAATAAAGTCTAAAATTTCAGTTTCCCAAGGGGCAAATATATTCAATCAGGAAATTAAACATCTAGACACAAGTTTGTGAATTGAAGTAAAAGAATAAAATCACTTTTTTTTTTTCTTTTCAGGCATGACTGAGATACTTTTAGTGCTTAAGACAGCACTGCAGGTCATACGGGCCATTAAAAAGTGCCAGTGAAATGTAACACTGCTCCCTGACATTTTCCATTTTGTTCCAAAGAGGGCATTTTTCCACAAAGAAAGAAAGTCTTACTAAAAATGGCCACACCAAGTTTCAACTTGAAATCTTATAGCTAAAATAAAATTATTTTGAAGAAGAACACAGGATATGTATCAGCTAGTTCAATCCATAATCTGATAGGCATTAGTTATGACTGAGTAAGCAATTATTTAGCAATACTACATTTGTGGAGTATATGCTCCTGAACTGAAATACTGTCTTTGAGCTCCCAGGCTGGTTGTTGCCATTTTTGACAATAAAGAACACTTTTTCATCCAGAAAAATGTAAAATTATATCTGGCAGATACTCTGCTCTTAACCAAAATTTCTTCCCTTCAAGCCTTCCCAGGAGAAAAAGCGAGGTTTTAAAATGGCAACTGTTTTTGTAGAGTACACGTTTTTGTATTTTAGCATTGTCAAAAATCCAAAAACATTGAATAGAACAGATTCTAAGATTTTAATGTAAGAAAAAGATATGGCTATGTAAAGACAAATGTATGTTACTACAAGGCAATACCATTATGTGTAGTTATCCTGTTTCCTAGAAATGTAAGTAAGTACACTGTTGCTTCTTAGCACTGTGCACTAGATAAACTGTAAGGAATAATACAAAGAATGGATTTGACATAGCTGGGTCCATTTATTGCTGCTCCCTGCAGGTTATCCTTGGATGCAGTCTGACTGATCCTCAATGCTCGAATTGACCAGACAATGAGTCTTCACTAGGATTTCAGTGTAAGGACAATTTTGACAGCAGTAACTTCACAGTAAGCAAAAAACCTGACGTCCTGGAAATACCACTAAAAGAAACCCAGACCATGTAACCCTTTTCTTTTCCTTTTGATCAATGTATGTCACTCCATTTGGCAGAGGAAGATAATTACTCAGTTTGATGGTAAAAAAAATACGCATAGTAAGGTATGCAATAATGGAGCTCCTTGCAACGGTCTATGATTCAGCCTGTAACAGAGCTCAGGATAAGCATAATGTTCCAGTACTCGCACTTTGGACTCTCTTATGCCTTTAAAGTAAATTATAACAAGCAAAGGAACAGTATGAAGTCTTGTTCAAAACCAAGAAAGAGCATTCTGTTCCCACTTTCAGTTGAGCTGGAGTAAAGATGAGTTTGTAAGAAATCACAGAATAGTAAGGGTTGGAAGGGGCCTCTGGAGATCATCTAGTCCAAATGTAAAGGAGTGCAGTATATGCCTGGTAAGATGTGGAGACAGCTATGGCTACGTACTTCATAATTATTTCTTTACTTCTTGTTCTTCCCAGCAGATCATATACTATATTAAAGTTCATCAGTTTCCCAAGTAAAGGACTCCAATTCATGATGTCCCCTTGAAGAGGACATACAAGTTCAAAAGAAAATGTAATTCCCACATCACTGAATTAAAAGAACCTGATCTATGTATGTTCACCGGCTCAATACAAGATGAAATGTGCTTATTAAATGCTGCAATATGGAAATGTTAGTATTTCAGCCCATAACCATCTTCTCTCTTTCTGGCGTACCAGGAATTCTTTTTGTCATCCAGGAACCTGTTTTCTTATTTTTCTTACATAAACTCTCCACTCTATGTGGATAAGTAGCCTACAATATCTTACCTACCCTGAATTTTAATTCTACAACATTTTATTTTAGAAAGTTAATTTTCTTTTCTTATCCTTATTAAATCTCCTCCTGAGGACAATCCATGTAGTGCTTATATTATACTCACACTGAATTTCAAATATCTAAATATTTTTTCTACATCAATTTTACTTAAAAGAAGAAATGCCTACCCTTGGGAAAGTTCCTAGAACTGTCTTGAGTCCAATATATGATGTCTATGATAGAGTAACACCCAACTTTAGACTTAATTTTATTTTCTTCAAGAATTCAAGATATGTCTGGAAATCAGAAGAAATTAAGGATATGGTGGATTAGATATTTTTTCAACAGTATTTTCTATCTCAATGCCTCTTTTAGTTTTTCATGTTGGTAACTCTTTACTTGAAATGAAATTTATCATCTCTTGTTTGTTTCCTATAAAAATAAGAGTAAAAATGGGTATCTATGATATAATGGTAACAAGCATATATAAATATTGACTGTTGTTTTCTGTGTTGATCTTCTGAAAACTCATTCTTGAAAGACAAAGATGTAAAAGGAGTAAGAAAAGGAGATGCTCTCTGCTTTAGATTGTGACAAGACACATTCTAGTGTCCTGATAGCTGGACCACAATACCATCTTTTGTGACCACCTCAGGGTCTGCAAAATGCTGGTTATGAAAAAATGTGCTAACTTCAGCAGAGGTAGGGCTAGGATAGAAGAGTGACTTGATAATCTTTGGTCTGTGTTAAGCTAAAGGTAACTATAACAGTCCCTTAAAATCTGTGAATCTCTCTCTTAAGAGAGAAATCTAAATAATACAAGGAGCACCTTACTTTCCCTTGGGCTTGCTAATCATTTAAGCAACTCCAGGCAAGCAAAACATTTATCTAAAGTGCACAAGATTCCTCATATTGGGATACTTGCTATGCTAAAATCTTCAGCTTAAATCTAGTCTACTTTAGATACAGTCATTTCACACGTGAAATTTTTCTACATACTTAGAAAGGGGAGCTGTCTACAGGTATAAAAGGCATAATACACTGCCATGACTAAATCCATGCTTGGAGTAAAGCAGTATAGCTTAACTGAACTCAGTCTATATCAATTTTTACTGAATGATGATCCAGTCCCAGAAGTACACAGAGACACTGAAAACCTTACACTCACATCTGTAATACTCTTCTATCTGTTTAGAGTGGAAATGAAAATAAAAACAGCAACATAGAAAGAATCATCCATATTTCTTTTTTCAAATATGTTTTTTTTATAAATAGTTCTAGACAATGGTTTTGTTTCACTAAAATAAAGTACTTCTTTATTTTGCAGAAAAGAACCATATTTACATATTTTACATATTACCATCATTTACAAAATATTTAATCAATAAAGTAAAAAAAAAGTATAAATAATGCCATTTTTAAAAAAATGCATACAAGGAGGTATCAGTGGCTATATTGACAAAATATTCCCAGTATTTGAACTTTGACCTGTGAAAGAAACTGAGTAGTTGTACAGACTTGTAGGGACAGCAAAGGTGCCAGTAAGAGATGCATGCAAAAGAAGAAAACTGCTGTGGGTTCACTTTTTCAAATTTCTGTTATTAGTCATCAAAGCATGTTTCTTACCAAAGCATGTTCTCCTTGTCTTATGTATCCCAAATGTTACTTATACAATGAAATAATTATTTTTTTCTAAATATTATAAGATTTTATTATTGTGCTTACATGTTCATTCCAGGCATCCCCGGGCCACCTAAAGCATTCAGTGGGGGTCTCATTGCACCTCCATAGTTCTGCAATGATAACCAAGGGTCAGACTACCACAAAACAAAAAAACAAAACCAAAGAGGAGGGGGAAAGAAAGGACAGCAGGTTAATGATATCCCTACATAACTGCTGACTGGATAGGCCAATGAAATTCATTGTTTCAGGAGTTTCCATTGTTGACTTAAAAAAATAATATTGTTAACCCCAGGGAGAAAGAATTACAAACAACAGAGAAAGTCCTAAGAATACTTAAAATGTCAATTGTTTCAGGAGGAATTATTTACACATATAGAGTTCTAGTCAATGGTCAGCAAGGGGCAGTTCTGTAATGTATTCACTTTTATACCAAGGGAGCTCAGAAACCTGAACTTAGATTCTAAGATTTCTACATCATGGAATTTAAACAGAATTTTTTAAAATTATATTTTGTTAGGATATCAATAAATGCTTGTATAAAATTACACCACATGATATCACTTTTAAAACATACAGCATAACCATTACATTTCTCTAATAAGTCTATGGTAAATAATACGAAAAGTATTTAATATGATAATGTATGTCATAGTGATGCCAACAAATTAATTGCCCGATGCCTATAAAATCTGAGTTTGTGCTCTGATATTATGACAAAAGTTTAACTGTACTACTTACATGAAAAATGAAATTATACCTGTTTTTATTCAGACGAATACAAGCGAAACAGTCTATATCTTACCTCACAATCATAATGCACTCCCTAATCTGTGTTAATCCTGCTACATTTTTCTAATGAACAGCTGTGCATTTTCAAAAGAGGGAGGACAAGGAAGCAACTTTAAAAACAGTTAGGTCATTGTTGCAGTCTATTGTGCAATAATAAAACTAATATACTCTATTTCATGTATAATGTACTACAAACTGCTATGTGACTCAGGTTTATAGATGTTCTCTATATTGGTCTGATTCACAAAACCACGTGAACATGAAGTCATAAATAGATGGGAGAAATCCAACAGTGATATTGAAAGTGCGGGTCCGGTGCTGCGTGTACCTTGACTGATACGACATATCAGTTATCAGGAGCTGATCTAGAACTGATCTATAACTAGGAGAGGAGGTTCTGTTGCTGCAAACGAAAACCTCAAACTTAAAATTTTCTTCATTGGTAACAACCCTGAAAATATTCCAGACCCAACAGTGCCATCTGAAGACAGTATTATCCACAGCTGATGGCCATCAATTGCTACTCACTCCTGTCACTCCTGCCTTTTTGAGTGCAGCTGGTAAACTGACTGGTGCGCACGCTCAGGCAAAGGTCAGACAGATTAACTCAAACCTCCTGTTTAACCTAGGTTATCCTAGATGATTTTGCCTGAGTAACTCCTCTGTCAGAGAGTAGGGCAGTAACTGGTGGGTAGTCAAAGCATCTGGGCACAGTAACATCTCCAGTCGGCACTACTGGATCTGGAAGAGAACTGACTGTAACAAAACAGCAGTTCTGTATCTGTTATATTTAATTTTTCCATCCTGATGTGGAGGGCTGAGCTATTCTCCTTCCTTGGTCTGTCTGGTATCTCCTCTCTTTATTTTAATTCAGGAATCATCTGTCTGGACCAGGGTTAAAGATCTCTATGGAAGACTATGCAGGACTGGAAGAATCCTAATCAAATGTACTTCTAACTAATTACTGCTAATTCTAATCAAATGTACTCCTTCATCCTAAAATAACAGCGCTTTCATTAAGGCTGCCAATATACATGTTCCTTCAGCTGCAGCTATGCTCTCTGCAGAAGCTAGTGTCCCAAATTGTTCCTTAAAGCTTTTTACTCAAAGTGACCAATGCCACAGTCTACCTGGTAGTTGAGTTGTTCATAAAAGTGCTCCCTAATGGCCAAAATGAGCCAGATTAGGCAAGACTTTTTTCATAAATATTTAAGATGACCCGATTCTTTTTGACAAGAAAGCATTAGGGAGCATGTGGGAGGCTCACCACCAGATGTGAAGGATGGGGAGAAGTGGTGGTCATGGACTGGAGGTAGCACCCCATTCATCTAGCGTAACTATGGCTTAAAAAAAAACCCTGAACCTCATTCTTTGGAGCTTTTCACAGATTCAAGCATTTCCAAACATCCACTGCTTTTTGCTTCGTGTAATTTAACAGTCTAGAATCATAAAATACAAAACTGAGGAAAATTTTCTGTAAGTTTTCAAGCAGACGCATCCTATACTTGCTATGCAGGATGTAAACATTTCTATATCAGCACATTAAGTGTTTTGCAGGTTTACTGCCTGTGCAGCAAGGTAGCAGGGCCTCCCACTACAGGCACACCTACGTCAACTTTGCAGCACTGTAGCAAGAAGACCTTAAAAGCAGGTGTGAAAGATTAATCAAATTTGTTTTCAGGACTGCATTCTGAGAAGATCCTAAATGCCAGATACAAAGATAGATTATGATCTATTTATAGAAAAGATTGATTTGTGAACTTAAATTTTGTGTAGATTAGCGACATTTTTCCTCATTTTAAGAGGATGTTCAGTACAAGTAGGAGGAACCTTACAAAAACACTGGATTTTAACAGACAGCAAGAATGGAAAAAATATCCTTATAAAAACTGGCATGAGATTTGCCTGCTGTGTGACTAATGGTGCTGCATAAAGTATCAGCTCAATCTCATGTGGCAGCATTGCAAAGCTTTTCTTTCTACCTCCAAAGGGCAAGTGGTAAATAAACTTCAATGCTATAGAAAAAATAACAAATGTATTTAATAATGGTTTGTTGGTCACACAGCAGATGTTGCGTAGAATTGCACAACTGGTTTCTACCAAGAAGACCCAAAACTGTAAAGATAGTTATGAACAGATTTTAAAGGCAAAGCTATTTAATTGTTTAAAATTGAGTTGCTATTCCAAGGAACAAAGAAGTCACTAGAGAGATTATCTGAAATGGGGAAGTAAAAATGCAAAGTGTGGGCACAACAAGCACCCTGTAAAACAAAATACTGGTCACGCTGGTATGACATACCACCACCGCAATTTTCTCTCACTGAGACTGTTGACAAAATACAGAATATAATCTTTTGCATTCATATTTCAGGTATGCATCAGAATTTGTTTTCTACCTTAGTTTACTGTTGAAATGTAATACTGACAAATATCCACTCCTATTTTCACACTTTTGAAGAAAGAGCCTATGCACAATTACAACCAGGTCAGCACCACGGAGAAGTCTGATTCTGGCAATCCAAAGTTGCTTCAATCCTCAACAACAGAGCTAGAGAGATGCTTATGATTGACAAGGGGGAGAAACAGCAACATGAACTTCTCATTTTACATTAAAA
The DNA here is from genome assembly GCF_011004875.1 of Balearica regulorum gibbericeps. Lineage (NCBI taxonomy): Eukaryota > Metazoa > Chordata > Aves > Gruiformes > Gruidae > Balearica > Balearica regulorum. The sequence goes on along the minus strand of NC_046220.1, from coordinate 7,848,235 downwards.
TCTCTTTAGCATTCACCAAAAAAATCTAGATCAATAGTGGATGAAAGAAAAACTTTACAGAATTTTGGGGATTTTTTTGGTACAAAGAGTTTGCCTAAGTTAAAAGTCTTGATAATTGTTTCCTCCTAAACAGCATAATCAATTAGGTTGGGAGGATGAGGAAACACCTGCTTGATCCTTGGTCTCCCTTACAAATGTCAGCCTTTGATTGCAACATACACTGGCTGTAGGACAAACACAACTTTTCTAAAATAAGCAAGTTAAGGGATTCCTCTTTTAATTTCAAATCTTAATTAAAATGACTGATGTTTTCATTTTACACTTTGTACAGTTGCAACTCAGAATCAATTTTTGTAAAACAGAAAGTTAATTTTAAAATGGGATTAGACGAACAAGTCCTGGCCATCTGCAAGCTATAGAAAACCAGAGTAATACAGTGTAAGTATAGGCCTATCTGTGGAAGGTACCTGTGGTCCTAACGGAACCATTCCTCTTGGAGGAGTCATTCTCTGCATCGGCCCACCCATGTTTGGATGCCCTGCAAATAAAATGATGTAACTTAGAAAACTATATGATACACAAGCACTTTCTAAAATAACTTTAACAAATCATTCCTTTTTAATTAAGACAAAGCTTAAAAAGCTGCAGTAAACTTTGAAACACAGAAAGAAAGACACAAGTTTGAGAAGACAGTACTTTTGAATGGTCAAAATAATTATATCATTCACCTTGCTGCCGTGTTGGGTCCATCCCGCTAGGCAATAATGGCTGACTTCCTGGGACACCTCCGAGTGCCTGCAGGCATAGAAACCGTATGTTAAAAGCACATAATGCTTTGAAATTTGTGATAAAGACATAATGCAGATATTTTGGTTTTAATTTCCAGATGTTTCTTCTGAGTCAAGAAGAGCTACCTTTCCTAAATGTCCTAACTAAATGTCCTAAGTGCCTAACTAAACTGGAAGTCCTGAATGTCCTATGATCCTGACTATGGATTTGCATGGACAAACTCTTGGACTTCTGTGGAATTATGCATAAATAATCTCAAAAATATAATCACCTAATTTGCTTTCCCCCCACCAATACTTCCCTTATTTTAGCTTACCTATTATTTAACTTCCAAACATTGTCTTTTTCTTGGCTACGTGGCAATTTATCTAAAGCTCATAGTGCTAGAGTTTTCCCTTGTAACCATTATTTTAACGTTTCCTTTCAGAGGTCAGGATGTGAACACTGATGTTCTCTGAGAGTGAGCTGTAAGTGAGCCAACCACACAGCATTCACAGGGTACGGTTAACTAGGGCTGTGATGTGGCAGGCATTTTATCTTCCACTCTGCCTTACTCTTGAAGGGCATCAGTGCCAAGATAACCTTATTATTCATCTACAGGAGATAACAACATTCACAAAATTTGCTCCTAAATTCTGCCTTCAGACATGAAGGAACATTGCTTTGTTACTTCACCTCTGGTCCAAATCAAACATGTTGCTTTTATGCCGCCACATTTTCATCTGCCCTTTGGGTTTATAGTAACTGGATTAGGTTTCAGGCTACTTTCTACAGTCTCCTGCCTACAGTTTAGTCAACTAGAAAAATGTTTCTATGAATCGATCCACTAGGTGCTATTTAGCATTTCAAAACACCACCACATTTTCAGTAAAACTGTATTGAGAATGAGTAAATCTGTTACTATGAAAGTATTCTACTCAGACACTACAGGTATTGCTTACTAAGGGAATGGGTAAGTAAGTTACTCTTGACCTGGAAATACTGTAGTACTCTTGCATACTTACAAAGGGGAACCTATCTGCAAATATTATACAGTTTGTTTCCACAAGAGGTAGGAAATGCAAAATTAAGATGCATGTTATTACCTCAAAGGTAATACAGTCAAAAGGTACTGCACTGCAAGATTAATGGAATAAACAAATAATCTGAGGCAACATCATCTGAATCAGAGTTTTACATGTACTTTAGTGGCTTGAAGTCTGGACAATACGTAACAACAATACATGAAGTGCATGGAGGAGTGTCAAATACTAGCAAAGCAGGAACTGGTCACTTCTGCCAGAGATGGCAGGTGAGACACAAGGACACGAAGGGATTTGCTGCTGTGAGCACACGTGGCCAAACGTAACTCATGCAGTCATTACACCACGGGTCGTTACGTGAGGCACCGTGGTGCCTTTCCAACATATCATATCACTTTTCAAGAAAAACAAGTGTACCTGCACAGCCCAAGGCATTGCCAACAGCAAATATCCTTGTAGGGCTTCATCTCTTAGGATGTGATTGAGTAGTGGAGGCAACTTAGGAGCACTAGTAGGGCACTTGGTTGATACTAACTCTCCTTGCTACAAAACCTAGACCTAGCTAGATAAGTCTTACACAGCATTGTAATGTGCTGTGCATGCATGCCCTGTATTATCCTTCCTTGCCTAAGAAACACAATCCGTACTGCAAGGCATTAGGCATTAGAGTTATAGTTACAGTGGGAATTTTAATTCTGATTTTTACTGACTTCCATCTAATCAAATTTTTAGGCTTAAAGCTGCACTACAATAGTTTATTACTTCCACACACTGCCCTTCTATACTGTAACATAAATAATGGCAGGGTTGTTAAAAGCAGCAATTCATGAATGTGGCATAATGTAAATTAATTGCAAGAGCTGTAGTACACTAAGATTATGTGATTATGGTTCAGCTCTGAACTGAAAATATCACAATGTGCAGACAAAAATGCTTCCGAAACTGAAACTGCAGGTTGGCAGCACTTTCACAGCATTCACCACATCCAGTTTCCACCTGTCAGTATTTACAGTGTTCAGAAACATAGAAAGAGAAACAAAGGAATATGTGAAACCCAAACACTGTTATATCGTGGCCAAGATATTACTGAAAGATGCAAAAATCAGGAAGATATTTTCTACTGAGTTACAGTATGTCTGTAGCAAATATTTAACTAAAGTACTAATGACATTGAACTATTACATTGTCCCTTGATCACTTCAACAAGGTTATTTAAGTCACCCATTTCCCCTTGTAAGAAAATAGCTATGCTATAGGTACCTTAACCTGCTCCAAAACTCACCATGTTTGATTTGTAGAAACATTTGAAGAAGTCTTGTGACCTGATATATCCAGTTCACTAAATTTTAAACTTAAACTTTCTGGCAATATTGTGCCAGTGCTAAAGACAACTTTTTTGACACTGTGTTACACAGATATAAAAACCAGCCAGAACTGAGGTTGGGGCATAAAAGTCTGATCATCAAGCTTTGACAACAAAAAAGACAGTCCTGGAAGTCCAAGTTGGACCAAAAAACCCATTCCATCTGTCCTATCAACCTTTCCCAATATTGTAAATGACCCAGTTTTTCTTTCACAGCTCCACTGATATTTTTGTGTCTGCTTATCTTCAACTTTTCATCTGCTGACAACCACTTTCTTCCTCTTTCTGCACTACAGAAAACTTAAAAATACAAATGCTATCTGCTTGCAGAACCATCTTTTCACAGATGGGCCAATAAAGGTCTCTGCTGACGAACAGCACCTCATTACTCATTCTTGTTACTTTGGCATGTATATCCTTTGATGGAGATGAGAGAAAATTGGGAATCTGATGCTTTTATAAAGTCCTCAGAGTGTCTACAGAGCCACAGAGGACCTTATGATATGTGTTTCTCACCAATAATCTCCATATTTACTGTGAAATATCTCCATATATCCAACAAAGAATAGGAGGGTGTGATGCATTTTACATAGAACAAAGTAAAAAAACTCTCAGAGCTAAGTGCTTGATATGGTTAGGAAAGTTTAGAGAATGTAACAGCTATGGGGATGTTCTGCATCTCAGAGCAGGCAGCGTTGGCTGGCTGAGTTTAATGCAGCACCACACAAGGCAACTATGTCCTCCCTCTGCAGACAGGATTAACACACAATAAATTTTGAGGTGTAGACACACTAATTAAGCATAGGAAAGTGAGCTGGGAGTGGCATGGTCACACCTTATCAAAATAAATATTTCATGTTCAGACAAAATGGGGTGGAGAGGGACTGAGCAACTGTTGTAGCCACTGAGCCACTGGTAGCCAACGAGACAGCATTCCCTGTTCCCATCACTGCACCATCATCCTGGACCACAATGGTGCATCAGTGATAGATTCTTACCTGATTGGGTATTCTTAAAGGTGGCCTTGGACCTCCAGGGTACCGAGGGGACATGAAAGGCTACGAAAAACAAAAAAAAAAAAAAAAAAAAAGAAAAAAAAAACCTGCTAAATAATTCAACTTAGCTTGTAAATACTGCATTGAGTCATTGGGCTTTTGCAATGCTCACACCTCAAGCATCCAGTTTAAATACTTTCACAGACCATTCAGTATATTATTCCACAATGTTTAGCAGAACTAAATAAATTTAGAGATTCTTAGCAAATGCATCTACCAGCATACATTATTTAAAATTTTGTTGTATCTATTGTGAATGGAGAATATAAACAACTTAATGTGTTAACTGTGAAGAATAATAAACCATTTAGATGATATAACCACCCAACTGTACTTTCCACTGGAGAAGGGAAAGATATAGAATATCTTTCTAGAATACAAAAAGAAAAATGTTTTTGGAAGAGTCAAGAGGTAAGTAACAGCAAGACAACTTGCAAATACTTTCCATTCACTTTTTCATAATAATACAGCAAAATGCAATACAAGATTTAATTTGTGAGGCACAGATTTCAAGTTCATGTCACAAATAATTAGTGCTTTAAATGAACCACATTAATTCAGTGTTACTCCTCCCATCCCTCCATACATAACTCCACGCTCGCTCACTCACTCATTACATCTCCTCTCTGAAAATCAAATATACACCCAAATCTGTCATACCATCCTGCACCTTGTAAGGTTCTAGTGGCTCTTGGCTACTACTGCACTACTTTGAAGCCCACAAACAAGGTCAGTCCCATATGACAAACAAATGGTAGACCAGCAAACACATTTAACATCTCTACTTATTCCATCCCAAAGCGTGACAGTAATCTAGAAATCTAAAAAGCTAGGAGATTAGTGGCAACTGTGAAATCTGCAGGACAAAGGCACAAACATCTGACTAAACAGATGATGAAGAGGATCATTTTGGCAAGCAAACATACCTATAACTCCAAAAGAAAATTCAGACCTGAAAGTACGCTTTGACTGTGAACACAGGGATAAAAATGACCCATTCTTTATATCATGAAAGAGCTCGCTTCTGTTCATGACACTGTCACTGGAGACATGGGAGAGATAAAAGAAAGGAGTCTGCTGGGACTTCCCAGGGGCAATTTCTGATGACAAATGATCTGCTGCACGTTTAAACCCACTCTTTGAGGATCTCTTCGAAAAGAAACAAATATACCTACACAGGCATCATCTATTCAGCTGTAGCTAAGGACCACTGGCAGGTCACTAAAAGTCTGTGATCAACGTCACTGTTTTACAAATGAATGGCGTATTTCAGCTCCATCAGCAGCTCTGCGTTATAAAGTAAAATGCCAGTGATCATCAATGTTAGTAATGCATGTATTAATAGTAGCAATAGGTAGCAAAGAATTGCAATTAAGTTACCAATAATTAGTAATGGAATTGTTCCTATGATCTTGCATGAAAAAATTTAACGGAACCTTTCACATCTGAGAATCACATGAAAGCTGAAATAACGTAACCTACATAAATGTGTGTTCAAAATAGGTAGTAGAAAGCAATTTAAATGTAGAGGGTTTACAAACTGGAGAAGAAAAGTTCAATGACAATTGTGAAAAGATTAATATAAAAGGCATTTGAAATTATGTGCTACAGAAGAGGGAGGCTTCTTCATGCCCTCTCTCTGACGGTGAGATTCTCTGATAAGAAAGAAAGGAAAAAGGATTGTGCATGTGGTGAAAGCTGGCCCCTGCAAAGCAGTAAAAGTGTGAGGAAATTAGAATTTCAACTATTTCCATAAAGGTCAACCAAGTGCATTGTATGGAGTGCAGCATACTCTAGGGAGTATCTTGGATTTGGCTGACCTCATTCAGCAAACGAAACCTGAAATTTATTTACAGTTGTACAGCCCATAAAAGGGAAATCAACAATGTCTCTCAAGTCAATCCTATCTTAAAGTAGAATCACACTACTAATATTAGTATATAAGACTGTGTTATTGGCTGAATATCTACTCCTTTCAAGCACAGGGGAAACCTGCTTGCCCTCTCTTCTCAGTGGGTTCACCTTGCCATGCAGTTTCTAAAAATACCTAAAAACTTGCATTTTGTATGGAATTGAAATTTTATTTAAAAAGCTGAAACAAATATTCCATTGCATTAAGGACAGAAAGAGGCTTACTCATATAAAGTCACAATCTCTCTTTTCAAAATACGACTCACATATTGTTTCTAATGCCTGACAATCGTATTTTTTGGTTTGCTGTGCCCCTGAGGTCAGTGGCTGCTTCAGATTTTTGAGAAGGTCTGGATCTAGGTAGGTCTCAAGTCTACTTAATAGTAGACTTCACAGAATAAGTCCAGGATTATTCTCTGAAATTATATATGGGTTTTTTTTAATTATTTTTTTTTAAGGCATTGTTTCCTAAGCAGGCCTCAAAGCAGACCTTAATTTGAAAGCCAGTGCTTCTATTCTGAACTGACTTGTTAGTTCACTGCATGGAATAACTACAGAAGCCTCTTTGATACACGTCTATCTTACAAGTAGGTTTATACACTGTAAATATTTATATATCTATGTATTCCCCTTAAACTTATTTGTGGAAGTATTAAAGCCTTCTCCCATTCTTTATGCAACTGAACTCAAGTGAAACTGCAGACTTCATCTAGTACATTTCAAATAGTTCCTATGGTTCCTGATGATCTATGGATATAAACACTGCACAGTTTTAAAGGCAGGAAAATATATAAACAACTGAGAGGCACAACTAATGTTTTGATGAATATAAGTATCAATAAAGGTCTCTATACCATTGCAGAAAATGGTGAGATAGTGATGTTCAAGGACAATTCTAAAAAATTTAGATTGTTTTGGATCAGCATTTAGTACTTAAATTTACCACAAAATTCTACCACCAAAAAACCCCCTTAAATATTCTAATTTTTAAGTCAGTTACTAAGCTTCTCTCTCCTCATCAGCAATGTCATGTTTGTCCACAAAAATTCTACTGAGACATATCAAGACACCAAGGAAATTCTGTCAAACATTTTAATGAAAATAAATTAAATAAGAATAGGTTCTCACTGCATTAGGAGCAAATATTTTCAATTCTGACACACACATACAGTATCATTAAGCACTAGGGATTCTGAAAGACAAGAACTCAACAGTAGGCACTTTTTTGTTATGTGTGGTGTTTCGCTACTGCACTGTCGCTAGTATTGTCACTACTGCAGCTCTCAAGTCCCTCTAATCCACAACAGGGAAATTACATGAAGTACGAGGAGGTATGAATAACACTATTGTGCACTACCCTAACTTAAAATTAACTTCTCAAATGGAGTTCAGGAACTGGCACATGAACTGATGTATTACAAAAAGAAATGAAAAAAACCCCCAAACAACAAAACCCCAACATAAGCCTAAACTCAAACCAACCAACCAAATCTAAACCTAAAATAAATAAAAAAAGAAAATAACATGAAGAAAACAAAGCTACAAGCAAGAATGTCATATCTAAGCCACAACCAAGATGAAGATGTGTTTGAAAACATGTGTCACGCAAGTTGTAGCAATAGCAGAAGAATTTGGTAAGTGTTTTTAGAGAACAGCTAACTAAAGACATCTGCGAACACCAGTGCATTGTAATTACTGCCTCCAGCTATAAAATTCAGTAATTTGGTATCACAACTAGCATCTCAAAGGCTGCTGTCATGCAGCTGAGACCAAAGGAATATAAGCAGAAACTTCTACCAAACTGGATGAAAAAGAAGCCAGACAGGAAAAACCTTTTGTGTAGTCACCAAGGAATATATTCATTTGTCAACTTAAAGTTAAAAAAAAAAAAGAAAGATAAAGCACTAAAAAAGAATAATAAAAATAGTAATAGGAGAGACTACACAAAATAAAATCCAGATGTGAAATTTTAAGTTTAGTAAGCTCCCTGCTCTTACTTATAGCATCCTATCATATCAGATTGCTAAAAATACTTAAAAAGAAGTAAAGTTCAAGAACTTGAATGACGGTGCCACACATTCTAGTACTTTTTGTTACCTTCTTGCTAAAGAAAGAATCCAGCCATGTCCAGGGAGAGTAAAGGGTATCTCATGAACGGTGCATTTAATAAAATTTTGCAAGTTGCGTGTGAATGTACAATGTGAAACCTTATAAAATATTATTTTTCTTAATCCCTGGGAACACAAGAGGACAAGCGGATAATAGGTTTCTAGTAGGGAAGCCTTTGAAGAAGCAACATTGAAGCACAGTGGCCTCACTGCCCACATTTTGCCTCCAGTATTCAGGAAAAATATTTTCACAAAAAATATCCACCGTAAGCTGATGACGTAAAGGCATAGAAGCTGGCACATTTCTCTGCCAGTTGTGTAATTCTTACTCTGTCTTCTTTTAGTTGTTTGGGCAACTCTAGAATATGGTGTGCATTACTTTTCTCCTACCTAATACTGGTAGAATAAAAGAATTTAAAAGATGGTGTTCTAGTAAGTATGAGAGATTTCGAGAAATCTATTTTTCTTTAAATTTACTCTCCTTCCAAAAACTGGGAATAATTTACCTGCTTCCAAATATGTTGTTGGGGTTTTTTTTGCATTGACATTTTTATCCCTTTTTTACTCATAACATTGCATTTATTGACTACATTTTGTCCCACAGAAATTGCAAAATTTACAATAATCCACAGGTAAATAACTAATCCTAAATATTGCTTACCTTTCAACTCCTATTGAGACTTCAGTTATTCAATTCCTAATTCCTAATTATTCAATTATTCATTTCTTAATGAGACTGAATTTACCATAAATATCTGTATCTCTTCCCATATGTGCATATTATGTGATGCACTATGACTTGTTATACTGGACAGTACAACCACAAATAACACACACACACACACACATATACACCAGAAAAACAAATAAATGTAGTTCAAAAAGAATCACTGCAGTTACTGGGCATGAGTAGTGGAGAGATTGCAAACATCTGCCAACCATAAAAATACCAAGAACCAAAATGCCAGGAAACAAAGCTTGGGATGAGGAGAATAAAATGGCAGGAAAATTGCTTGAACAGAACCATATCCGTAAGGCATGAAAAAACCTGACCTTTCTCAGTCAGGGTAGCTTAAAATAACAATGTTCATCTAGATTCACATTAACATCTTCCCAGCTAGGGATAGTAAAACATTTTTCAGCTTGGGAAAATACGTGTTTGGACAAAGCAGGACAGAAGGTGTGTTTTAAAGCACACCACCAATCTCGTTTAAATGACAACATTTAAGGCTGTTGCAGAAAGCAGGGCAGTAGCATGAACAGTTTCAACCAGCCAAAATACATCCTCCAAGACAGACTGGCTTGCAGTGGGGTGGACTCGCTAAGTAGAATCATAGAATCATAGAATGGTTTGGGTTGGAAGGGACCTCAAAGATCATCTAGTTCCAACCCCCTGCCATGGGCAGGGACACCCTCCACTAGCCCAGGTTGCCCAAAGCCCCATCCAACCTGGCCGTGAACACTGCCAGGGAGCCAGGGGCAGCCACAGCTTCTTTGGGCAACCTGTGCCAGGGTCTCACCATCCTCATAGGGAAGAATTTCTTTCTAACATCTAATCTAAATCTCCCCTCCTTCAGCTTAAGGCCATTCCCCCTTGTCCTGTCACTACACTCCCTGGTAAACAGTCCCTCTCCAGCTTTCCTATAGGTACAGGAAGGTACGGGAAGGCTGCTGTAAGGTCTCCCTGGAGCCTTCTCTTCTCCAGGTTGAAAAAGCCCAACTCTCTCAGCCTGTCCTCATAGCAGAGGTGCTCCAGCCCTCTGATCAGCTTCGTGGCCTCCTCTGGACTCGCCCCAACAGCTCCATGTCTTTCTTGTGCCAGGGCCCCCAGAGCTGGAGGTAGTACTGCAGGTGGGGTCTCACCAGAGTGGAGTAGAGGGGCAGGATCACCTCCCTCGACCTGCTGGTCACACTGCTTTTGATGCAGCCCAGGACACGGTTGGCTTCCTGGGCTGCAAGCGCACACTGCCGGCTCATGTTGAGCTTCTCGTCCACCAACACCCCCAAGTCCTTCTCCCTGGGGCTGCTCTCAATCCATTCCCTGCCCAGCTTATAGTTGTGCTTGGGATTGTGCCAACCCACGTGCAGGACCTTGCCCTTGGCCTTGTTGAACTTCATGCGGTTCGCACGGGCCCACCTCTCCAGCCTGTCCAGGTCTCTCTGGATGGCATCCCTTCCCTCCAGCGTGTCGACCACACCATACAGCTTGGTGTTGTCGGCAAACTTGCTGAGGGTGCACTTGATCCCACTGCCCATGTCACCAGAAAAGATGTTAAACACCTCCAGTCACAATACCGACCCCTGAGGAACACCACTTATCTCTGATCTCCACTTGGACATCAAGCCATCGTGTGGAAGACCCAGAAGGCATGTGTTTGATGCACTGAGTGCTCAAGCCGTTGAAGATGTTTCCTGCCCAGCTTGTCCCTCCAGCTGTACCCAAGGTGAGCGTTCCTACAGGAGATCTCATGAAAGGGAAGGTGTTTTATGTATGCCAGGTGCTTCAGCACAGTGTCAGCGACCAGCGAGGAGGCTCACTTGGACAACTCTGCCTGCCAGGGACCTCTCCTCAGCCCCAGCTGGGGCAGCACTCCACTGCAGCAGCAGTGATGGACAGTGGGGAGAGAGGATCCATCTCTAACAGCTCCATCCAGAGCTGGTCCCACATTCTTACTGCATTTTTCATGGCTTAGGAAAGCAGAGGAACTAGGTTCTGCTTGCAGCAGACCTACTCTGCAGGGCTTCCCAAAACCATCTCTAAATTCATGGTTTTAAAAGCAAACAAAACCAAGTCATAACTGCTTTTCAGCATCCTTTTTTTTTTTTAACCTGCATTATCAAATATAGAAAAATCTCCTTAGATTGCTCATCTTAACACCTCGTGAGATGGATGATGCTTGTAACTTGAGAACATCTCTTAGAGGAGCAACAAAAATACACAACAAATTAAAAAAAAAGGTGAAACACAGTTCTAGCACTTAGAATAAAAAAAGGACTTGAACCGTATTAAGTGGTTTGTATAATTCAGTCACCATAACCAGCACAAACTCTAAACAGTACTTATCACTAGAAGCTGAAAATGGAACCACACACTTAATTTGTATACACTATGACAAATTACTTTATGTTTGCTGCTCGTCAAAAAGCAGGTATTGTAAGAGGGTCCAAGCAGCCAGCATCAAAGTCGTAAGCCAAATGGGAATTCTTATAACAGCCAAATCTCTTCCATTTATTCATTTGAAGTTCTAAATGATAAGAAGTGAAACAAACCAAAAATCTTTCTTCTCCTCTCCTCCATTAAAAAATGAATTTAATTGCCAAGTTACATATTCTGTCTCTGAAAATACCATACATATTCAGCTTTTTTGCTTTTCAAACTCTATTCCTGGTTAAAAGGATTGATATCACTTAATTATTTATAGTCCAAACAGTAAGAAATAAGACTGCTTGATATTTTTATTTCATTTTTTTATTATGGTAGCAGTACTCCAAAATGACTAGGAAGTAACATTTTAATGTATTTCCTTAAAGATGCTGTATTTTATAAAATGTTTTAGAGGTGCTTTACAACTACCACTGGTGTGTGTGCTTCCATTCTGAATGAAATGGGGGTTTGTACTCTTGAAGAGTACCAGGGGTGAACTATAAAATATGTGAATTGAAGGTATCCAAGTTAGTTTACAATTCATATACTTCTATTTATTTCGTATCCTCTATGTGTTTTTTTGTGGATATGTCCATCAGCAGTAACAGTCACCACAGTGTATATGACACTTTTCATTAACATATTTTAATTCTAACCAGGACTAAACTAAATTAGCTCTCAAAATGGCACAGCCTGCTGATAAGCACAAACATGTAACTTATCCTCTGCAAAGCTTGGACAGGCCATCATCAATTCTTAGCAAAAAATTATTTTCCTATTGAATTGCATTTTAGTGTTAATTATACAACACTTTTTGTCCTCTTTTGCCCTCCAAATGGCTACCACAGTGTTAGAGGTCTTTATGTTTTACTAAAGTATTTTAGAGATGAAATTTAAGTTACACACTATGTATTTTGTAATCTGACAGTATAAATCAAACTAGCTGTTTTCATCTACACTATTTCACATAAAATTGTGTTAGATGCTCAGCACCAAGACAGGATTTCTCTCTACACTGGCCTTTCCTGATGACCAAACCTATTTCCACAAGCAAGTACTTCTCTGTGCTGATGTACTGATACAGATCCCTGTATAAATCATTTCCATATTTATGGTTTTCTAACAGCCGCCTGATATGGTCTGGCAACCTATAATTGGCAACAGTAAGATGTCTGATTTAATTTATAGAGCAAAATTTAAAAAAAAATAAATTAAAAAGTTGAAAAGCCTTCCATGGACCTCTGTGTTTCCACATCTAAAATTCCAGCAGTTAAAATACTAGCATTTCAAACAAAATTAATGCTTTATCCCTGGTCAAGTGTCCTGGTTTTGGCAGGGACAGAGTTAATTTTCTTTCTAGCAGCTGGTTAGTGCTGTGGTTTGGATTTGAGAATAATGTTGATAACACACTGATGTTTGTAGTTATTGCCAGGCAGTCAAGGCCTTTTCAGCTTCTCATCCTGCCCCCAACTGAAGGTGGGACCAAGAAGCTGGGATGGGGCACAGCCAGGACAGCTGACCCAAACTGACCAAAGGGATATTCCATACCATGCAACGTCATGTCCCATACGTAACGGGCCAGGAGGTGGGTCAACTTGGAGTCTTGTGGAGCATCGACTTTGGGTGACAAAAACTGTGCTGTTCATCACTTGTTTTGTGTATTTATCATCATCATCACCACCATCATCATCTTTTTTTGTTTTGTCCTATTAAATTGTCTTTATCTCAACCCATGAGTGTTTTTTTCCTTTTCCATTCTCAATTCTCTCCCGCATCCCATTGGGAGGGGGGAGTGAGCAAATGACTGAGTGGTTGTTTTAGCTGCCGGCTGGGTTAAACCACAACACCAAGAAATACAGGACTCACCCACCATATGAAAGAATACTGCAATACATACCTTGCACACTCTGCATAGAAAAACGAAGAAGCAAAACCTCTTGAAAAAAAAAGTAAAATCCTTTTGTCCCTAGCTAAACATTTCTCTGTGATGCTAAAAGCAGGATCTGCCTGCTAGCCAGGCTACTTCAGAAATTTATTTTGATGATAGATGATCTTTAGGAACTGTGCTGTTATGACATCTGTTTTACTTTGTGGGAAATATATCATCACCTCATGTTCAAGAAGATTTAGCAAGTGGGAGAGAAAAGGGCTAAGTTCTGCACATGAAATTTAATGGAAATTTTGAAAGAAGCACAATTTTAGAAGAGCTATTACCTACATGCATTTTAAGCAGGTTAAAAGCTTTTACTTTAATTTTTATTAGATGCAAATACTACAGAAAATTAAGTATTTCAAACCTGACAAGCTAAACACAATATATCAAGAATAATCACATTTAAAAAAAAAAACAAAACAAAAAAAACCAAATTGTGCTTTTAGAATTGAGGCATCATACACATAGATCATGAAGCTTGAAAAAGCATTTCCTTAAATTTAGTAAACCTCCTAGTGACCCCTGTTTATGATATACAATTGATTTTTTCAGAACAACTTTGACAATGACAAGCTGCAGTTTGTTATTCCTGCTCTTGTATTTAATAAATCTATTATTTCGAAGCTACAGACATTATCATCATCCAAGGATTTTGGCTTCAAACCCAAGCACTCATGGCTCATGTTAAAAGTAAGAGTCAGACTATGACAGGAACTAAATTGACCTCAGCAGAAGGAAGCATCATATATAAGTGACAACCCTTCCCCTACTTTTTAGTACACATCAGCAGCAACTATAATGCCAGTTTTGGTATATGGTCAGTAACAAATTTCTAAGGTTTATCTCAGAAAGAACTTTAATTTTCAGGATAAAATTCTAAAAGTTCAGAACAGATCTCCTAGGTAAATGATTTGTGCCCAATTCCACCCCTTCCCCCTGCACCGCTCCACAGCTAGCGGTGGGTCTCTGGCTGCTTGAGATGTACATGTGGAAGGGGAGGTGGGGGAAGCGTGGGCTCAGAGCTTATTTAGTTACTCAAGCTGAGCAGTTTTAATTTGTTCTAACAGTTATGAGCAGTAAAACCATTACCATAACTGCAGGATAGAATTATCAAAGCCGGCAGATGTCGGACACCTTTATCTTTTTAAAGTTGACTTTATTCCTGGTACTGAGAGAAAATGAACAGAAAAGAGAGGAGCAAACACAAACTCCTTACAGATCTTTCCAGACGCTAATCCCTTCCTACACAGTCTAAAAACTCAAAATAATTCTTGAAATGAAAATATTTTAAAATACAAGGTGATACTAGCAAGGGCAGAAATGCACACATCCCAATTCTGCAAAGAGTTAGACATACACTTAGTTTTATGCACTTGAGTATTTCTAGTGGGTATCAGTCTGCTATACTGGGGTGGATGCATTTACAAACAATGGATATTCCAAACATTCAATAAAATTCTTATTAACATTAATTATATAAACCCAGCGGGGGGGGTGAATCCCCTTTAAAATCCATTTTCATATTTTCAAAGCTTTTTAAGGCCTACCAAAGCTACTAGCTTTACTCACTAGCTGTATTTGCAGCTTTGGTAATGTTTCATTCGCTCACAATAATGTTTTAACAATCCATGACACTTTATACACTTCTGGGACATCACTGTATCTGCTCTGCTCAGGGCGCAATTCTTTAACTGCAATCATCTCATTTGCTCCACTGTAATTTAGGATGGGTGTGACGTGCAGCAAATCCAGCTAATTTTGCAGTCATGTGCCAGTTCATTTTTAATGATTTGTACATTTTAGGTTTTTTTTTTTTAAAAAGTACAGGCAATGCTGCAAAAGTGGGGAAAGCATGATCAGCAGTGAAAGCTAAGCGATGAAACAGGATGCTAACCATAATGAAGTGTAGCTGCTTGAACGAAAATTCAGATGGGGAATAAAAAATGGTAATGCCCTGGAAAATCAGGAAACCATGTGTGTGTGAAACAGTTCAAAAGGGTTTAAAAAGAAACAAAGCATTTTTAAATCAGTGTAAATACACATTTTGGTCCTGAAAAGACCAGTTTGAGAGATGTCTGCATCTTCTAGCTTTAGTCATGTAATTTAGCTGCTGGAATTAGGAACCCTCATTCCTTGTGGAAACAACGACCCTTTGGTGGACAATTCATAGAAGCAACACAGTCATTCCAAAATGGGTTTAAAGGGACACTGGAGGATTTCTCCTTCCTCATCTTCCTTACTGCTGGATGCTTGTTCAAACAAGCAATGTGGGAGAATGTTCTGCGAGTGTGAAGGGGCTGAGCAGAGGGTCACGTACCCAGCAGGCCCCTGGCCGATGCAATAGTTTCCAGGAGACTAATATACATGAGCTGGATTAAAGTGAGTGCGAGGACTGGGTGAAACCACATATGGGCTGGTTTAACCCCAGCTGTAGTGGAATCAGAGGAGATGAGGCAAAGGTGCCATCTGTATTTGTTTGGGAGACTTCAACCAACTGACTTTTAAAAAAGATCTTTTACAGCCTTACAGAGAAGCCTACAAATCCATTTTCTTTTTATATATAAATAGGTCATTATTTCTGTTTCAAAATGCAAGAGGTATGTGTTGTTATTGATTTTTAATTCATGAACTTATTTTGGTTATTTTCACTACTTAAATGCTATTTAAACTCATTTTTTTGTGACAAATAGTAATGCTAGGCAGGAAGAGAAACAGAAAAGTTCCTTCTGCTCATGTGCCTTATTGTAACGATGCTCTCCTAAGGCATTAGGTCAGCTCTAATAAAGCAAAACAAGGCTAAAAATAATACTTTAGAATGATATGAATTGAGTTAAAATGAGAATGAGCAACTGCCACTAGATGGCATAACAGCCTTACATTACTTTGGTGGGTTGGGTTTGGTTTGGGTTTTTTTTTTTCCCCCTTTATATAAGAGGAATATGTAACATTTGTATTTCAAACATGGTGTCGACACATTTTTCCCATGCCATTCCAAGCATATCTGATGATCACAAATTGGTGAATGAAGCAAACTACTTGACAATTCCTTTAGAATATATATACGCACTATGGAAATACGGTTTAGTGGTAAGCTCAACTAGAACAAATTTGCTGAAAAATAGCAACGCATTTAAAAGAAAGAGTACTTCACTTCTATGTGAAAAGGTATAGTCAGTGATAGAAATTAATTTTATTAAAAACTACCAAATTAAACAAGTGAACTGTAAATTATCAAACAACCTGCTTCCTCTAAATCTCAGCTGGCACTTGATGAGTTCACTATTCAGCAGTGTCTGTCAGGTGAGGTACGTACAAACCCAATGTTGTTACCTGCCTGAGTGTCTTTAAAAAACTGACAGGTTTCTTACACAGATGCAGACATGGTAAATTTTTGGTCAATTGTGTAATAAAAGAGGTGAAGATAACTGAGGTTTAATTAAATATGCATTTAAATGTTTCTCATAATTGCATTGCAAAAGTAAGCAATCAGGGTCAGATATTCAGCAGTATTAGTTGTTGCTAACTTGGACAAACATGATGAATTCCACTGGACTAGAGCCTAGAACTCTGTGTTTAGGTACGTTAAAACTGAAAAAAGTAACTGAAAGGCAAATAAAATCCTGCAAAATCAGTACTTTTCATCCTGCTTAAAAAAATTAAAAATACATTAATGAACACAAGCTCCAAAACTTCTCTCTGGCCTCTGTTTATTTGCTTACTAAATCTGATAATGTCCACAAAGATCAAATAAATAGTCTGTGAAAATAAAAATGTAACGTAACTCATATTTTTAGCCAATTTAAATATCAGTGAAGAGATGGATGAAAAAGGGCCAGCACTTCACTACCTGAAGAGCAGCGGTTTCCACCTCAACGCAACCCTGATGCTTCACATGGGTACACTGGTGTGTGCCGTGGAACAAGTGTGTACCCAGGCTTCAAAATTTCCATGATGGTATTTCCAAATGTTCATGTCGCATTTTCTAAATGCATATACTGTACCATGATGTGCACGTATACAACATGATTTTTTTCCCGATCTTACTGTCCTCAAGAAGAAGGGAGTGAAGACCTTGCTCTGCCTGTATCTAGAAGGCACTAAGGAACAGTTCTGCACTGCACAGAACCAACCCTGGTGAAAAACACTGTCTGTCCTCAGGCCAGAAAGTGAAGTAAAATTGGATGTAAAAATCTGAGCATCTTTGAATTCTATGACCTAATCCTCTTTGATCACAAGTGGATGAATTTAACTCAGAATAAATGAATGTATTAGAACCTTGAGTAAAGTTTTGGCTGCTGGCATTACATGCATCCTCTACTGTCTACCCGAAGGTAAATAATTGCTATAATCTTACTTAGTCCTCCAGCTGCCCTACTATTTCACTGTCAGATAGCACTCCAAAAAGAGGGATGAAGACCAGGTCACCCTGATCTCTGTGGGTGGCCATTCCAAGAAACCAACGAAAGAGTAACTCTGATGCTAAAAAATGGCACAGAACATGTCCTACATTATTTTATTAACATAGTAGCTAAGTGCCTTCCTCACACCTTAGCTCCATGTTACAGGATGTGGTCTACAGAGGAAAACTGGCAAACTGATGATGAATTTTGAGACTCAGACTGGAGTTAGATGAGCACTTCAGAGATGTATACAGCCACCTTAACCTTATGCAATCTAAGATTGTTTTATGATGTCTATTGCCCAAACAATTAATAATTATGACATTCTGTTTTACAAGTGGAGAAACATGAAAAAAGAGAATTGAAATGACCTATCTTGGGTTATCCACGAAAAAAGTGGGAAAGTTAGGAATAAACTGCACACAGTTCTTTGTATCCAACCTTGCACTCTGATTCCCAAACATTATCCTTCTCTGAGGCTCTATATTTAGTAAAGCAATTTACCAGAAGCACTGACCCACCAGACACCAGCCTCATTGAACTGCACTTGACCAATTATTTCAGTCTGAGACAAAATCTACTCTAAAACTTGTTTGAGTTCTCCTATTTTGAGTTTAAGAGTCTTAGATGACAAAACTGTTGTCTTCATTGCTCCTGTAGTCCCACACATTCAGTTTTGCTGCTAACAAACCAAGAGCAGATTCAGTTACTGTATAATCCCAGTTTCCAGAATATCACCTATTTTATGTACTGAAAGAAGATGAGGACAAAAAATACGTAGCTATGAAATTTAAAGTCACATTAAAATACATACACACCAGCAGATGAAATTGACACATCCTAACTCCACATAAACATGTTTTCTTGACTTCTCAAGTTGCTTTTTTTTTTTTTTTTGGCACTGTAAACAATTTTCTTCTTTTTTTAAAAAAAGTAATTTAGTTGATAACAGTTGTACATAAGTCTACCACCTTCTTTTCACTGTATCATTGTAAGGTGTTGCATTTTGCACTGTCAGCATTGTAGTGATCATCATCCATCACCTGAATTGAAGTATAAAAGAACAAAACACAGAGATACAAGACAAATTTCAGCTGCTGGCTTCAGAACTCCACCTCTGCAGACCAGACATAAAATGCCAGAGACTGCTAATTAGCATCAGTGCTAGTGGCCCACATATACTTGAAAACCTCATTTTACAAAGAGCAGAGTAAAGGTTTTACCAGATACTGTCTGAGAATCCATACTTCTCCCATGTTTATCTACCTCCATATGCTATACTAGTGTACTGCATTTTTTTCTTTTATAAAAAATAGAATATATTTTCTTTTATGAAAAATAAAGGTCACAGAAATAATGATAGTGGTCAGCAGTGTCAATAAAACTGGAACCTGCGTAATGTTTCTTGGTTCCCAGCACAGTCCTCACCTAGGTTGCCATGTTCCCCTGAACCGTCTGGTAAGAAGCAGTTACAGCAGCAAGAGCATGTTATTTCATTTACATCCCAGTTAGTGGATAGTGCCACATGCCAAAGGAGAGTTGCAGTACAAAAACAGGAGCCAGTACTGATGAGAAATAAAATTACTTTAAATTGCCTAGCAATTCTGAGGTTGCCAAGCAGAGCTGGAGGGTAGTGGCTGTCAATAGCTTTAGCTCAGGCCAATCAAAACATTTCATGAATGTACAAAAGGCAGCTTTATCATTCCAGGATGACCTTCTAGATAAATTTTAGGTTGCGAAAAGGTGAAATGTTACAATGCTTTTGTAGTGCAAAGTCCTAGAGAACTAAAGATACATACCATTCTCCCACTATTTCTATAATCTTCTGACTCTTAAAACAAAATTGTCCATTTTCATAATCTGTGAGTGAATTGCAGGTCTAAATGGCAACCTTTCAGTGAAAGAAGACTGGCAGTTCACAGACATTTGTCAGTATTCAGACTAACGCAGATGTTTTCTTGGGTGATTGTGGTTTATTCTTGTGATTATTAGGAATCAGAAGAATTGCAGAAGAGCATGCAAAAACATTGTCTAGTTAAAGGTGTACTAGAAAGACAGCACCTATGAAGGAAATAGAAAGTTTTGACCATGACTTTCTCTTTCTTGCTTGTCTTTCCACCTGCTTTTTACACCAGCAGACGATGCTCCTCTGTTTACACAAAGTTCACATACACAGCTATGTCTGCCAGTATATTTTCATGTCTTCAGATAAATTGACATTGGTAAGATTCAGCTCCATCTGAAAGTATTACAACCAGATATTAACTTGCTTCTCTTATTCCAACAGCACAACACATTGTCACCAACTGCCTGTACATATTTGCTTTATACACACCTTACAGTTTCAGCACTCTGTTATGTAACTGACTGGATTTTGGCTCACCTCCACTTGCTGGGATTGCTCCCAACCATCAATATATCTGCTATCAAACTTGCAGTTGGATTTGCTGACTAGCATGTTAGTTCTTTACATATATTCTTAAGCAGACGACTACAGTGAAAACCAATAATCTCTGGAAAAATGTTTGTTCTGTTGAGAAGGTCATTCGACTGAGGAAAGCAGATCTCTATCAACTAAAACTGTAAGGGACTGATCTTGAGCATTGTGTGTTACAGAGCGGCATGATGGCACAGACCCAGCAGTTTGAAGCAGAGGTGAAGGGTGATGTCTGGAGGAGTCCAGACCAGACTGTGCAGGCCAGTTCTTGGAAGACTCATTGACCGTGCTGTTGAGTTGATGATAGCTCTGATTAATGTCACAAACTGTGTTACACTGAAAATGGTTTTTCCTGTGTTTATTTTCAATCCCAGGCCTTGCAAAAAGAACAGGCTGTTGGTGGAGCTTCAAGTAAGACTGAAGCCAGATACTGACAGAGGAGGAAAGTTTACGCATACTTAACTTTCTATCATCTTGTCTTTCTTACATCTTTGAAGATTATAGAGTGGCTAGAAGTCTTTTCACGCTTCTAAAAACAAAACTCCCACACTCGCCTCCTGCAAAACCTTTAAAATAGTTACTCTCTCCTCTACACTTCACATACTTGTCCTGTGTGTGCCCCTTCTCCCTCCTAATTGTCCTCAATGACAATAAAAGAAAAAAACTTTAAACTTTAATTCATTTGACATTACAACTAGAGTGGGTGGCTAAAATAAGAAAAAGTGAAATATTTATACAATCTAAAAATGAAGATAAAATAGTGTTCAAAAAAATCTACCTAACCAGCTGTTCAAAACAGGAAAAGCAGAAATAAAATAATTGATCAGCTCTGCCAGCTCCTGAGGATTTTGTGACTGGCAACAGTAAGATATTTTCTGCTTTACTTGCAAGTACCTTTTCATTCATGTATTAAAAATCATGCATCACTTTCTGAGTTGATCAAGGAAACAACATGCTCATGCCAGGTTCAGGGTTTCTTTATGTAGGTGTCAATACTGCGGACAGCATTTTTTTCCTCTGTGAAGGTGGGAAAAGGAACACCATACAAATAACGTCACTTACATACAGTATAAGTAAAGACTGCTGATATCCTGCCATTTTTCTACCATCACCATTGGATAAAAGAATAAAAAAAATTCTTCTTTTTTCCCAGATCAAATATGCTTTTTTTGTCTACGTATCTCGAGGAAGAAGAAAAGAAGACACTGGTCTCTACCTGGATTTCAGCAATTGTTTTTTACAGAACATCCTATCACAATGTTCTTCCCACATCACAGTACTGGAAGTCTGGGTTGTTTCTTTCACATCATGAGATTACGTATGTGCAATGGTAATCGCTGTTCTTCCTGAAGAGCTAGGGATGCTGCTACTTTTTGCTCCTGCTGCACAGCCACAGTTTGCCGGTGTGGAGAAAAACAACTGAGCCTTGGTGAAGAGGAGATGCAAGCTCGCAAATAGGAGCTGTCCAATCTTGGATTACAACTGTTAGGTTGGCCTTGCACTAAAAACTGCCATATTTTCCGTCATAGTATTCTGTAGTGTTAATGTCCAAAGTGCTAACTGGGTATTTAGTTTCATTTATGACAAAACTTAATAGAAGCAACACATGGTCTAAATCCTTGGCTTGTTTTTTTAGGCATTAGGGTTGAGATCTTCAATGTAGCAAGGAGATGCTCAGTGGGATATTCTTAATTGCCTAGGTCTAATTCCCACTGAAACTTAAACATCTTAAAAATCTGGCCTGTGTCTTTACCACTGAGCTAAACACAAACAACAACATTCTCGCTTTAAAGTTTCAATGCAATGTATGTATATTATCGTAAGAAATTATTTTGAAATTATATTCAAGCATTTTCAGTTTCCACTCATAAACCAGCACCATTTCTTATCCTTGAAATTTTGAAATGAGTTGTGGTGTACTATTTCATGAATTAAATATGTGACAGTCAGAAAGATCCCTTCCTTTCCACCTACTCACTTTTGTTAAAAAATAAACTTTCAAGTATTGCACCATATAGTGACACATAGTTTAGAACAGGACCTTTTCTACAGACTTATAAACAATTTTACGGAGGATTTTCTATCCTAAAATTCCTGTAATCATAATTTTTCTGAATACCTGAAAAAAACCCGGTGGTACAGGACCTACTGGCATGCCATCTCCTGGGGGAATGTTTCCTAGCACTGGACTGGGAGCTGCTGCAGCACTCTGAAAAGAACAAAGGGAGAATAAACCTTTGTCATTGCATGGTAGGCAAATGAAAAAAAAAAACCCCAAACCAAAAAAACCCCCAAAACCTGACCAAAATGCAGGAAGTAATTCTCTGGATATGTCATAATGTCACTGTTTCATCTGAAGGTAAATTGAAATTGTATAGTGTTTAATCTTTGTTTATACAAGTATAATGATTTGTTAGAATAACAAATGTATGTTGAGGGCAAGCATGCTAGAGATTTCATGGATATACAAATATGCATCAATTAGATAAATCTTGACTAGATTTTTAAAATAGTGCATCTGAATGTCTTGATATATATACAAATGTGAATGTAACTTGCAAGCTTTTTCTTGTATTATGTGTATAAACATCCTCACACATGCACAAGGATATACATATAGTTTAAAGAAAGTAATTTATGCATTTTATCAGCAATTTCCAAGCACTTTAAAGATAATTTCAGCAGACTGTAATATTCTTTCAGAACTACATCAAGCTTCAAAATGGGATCCTGCTATAAACAGTACAAGAAGGAATGCTCACGACTCTGCTGGTAATGCTTATGATTTTACCAACCCCAGAAATAACCACCATGACAAATTAGAAGAATTCAGGTTATGTTTTTGGAAGGGAAAAGAAAAAAGGGATTTCTAAGAAGTGAATCAGAGGATGAAATTAGTTACCTTTGCAAATCCTTCAGCTGGAATAAGCAAGTAAAGAATATTGCTTCTGGCAATTTACAAGCAGGAGATCGTCACAAAAAGGGAAGGCAAACTGTTATTGTTGTTTTGTATTGGAACCTCAATTACTTTTAATTTCTAGCAGTTTTCCTTCCTGCAATATGTTTCTGTTAGGTCATAAGGCTGAATCACCTGTGAAGGCTCACTACCTTTTGTGAAAGTACTCAGGCACACACAATGCGCTGAGAACCACTTGCAGCTTGCTAATCACCTGCCAATATTTGTCCTACAGAATATTAATTAAGGTTTATGTTTATTAACTTATCACTCTATTATATGCTCACACTTGATACCAAAAGATGCAGACCTGGAAATTGTATTTCCAGGTGTTTGGCACACTACCTAGGAAATTAAAGAATAATGCTGGAAAGATTTGAAAACTGGCACAAAGACGGGATGACCTATTTAAACCAAGCAGAAAGGAAATATTAGAGTCAATTACCACTGATTAATGTGCTTAAGTTGTGCGTTAGAATAAAATTTCTGAACAGCTAGCAGTAGTATATTTAGCATGTAAGCTGTATGTTCTTTCCAATCAAAAGTCTAGAACATATCATTAAAATACAAAAGACTGCAGAAAGTGCTGGCTTCAGAGCTGAGTGCAAGAATTAAATTCACTGGAAAAACCTGTAATAAAGGGTCTTATTTCTGCAAAGATCTGGTCTACAGGATCAGTGTTAAAATACTATATAATTGCTATTGACAGAAAAAGCCAGTCAGACGTAGGAAACAGTTTTGAATACCTTCTCGTGAGAGGCTACCACAAACCAACGAAAGCAGCCTATAAAGCTGTGGCGAAGAAAGACGGTTCCCTGCTAGCCACTGCCATTCTTGGAGCACTGCCTGAAGTTCATGAGACTGGAGTATGATGTTGCTTAGATACATGCAAAATCATGCGACTCCCAGGAAGGCAGAACTGCCTGCAGAAGGTGTGCCCAGGTGAGGGACCTCCTGCAGCAGGTGGCTGAGCTGCAGGAGGTGGTGAGAAGGCTGAGTAGCATGAGGAAAGCTGAGCAGGAGTTACATAGCTGGATCCAAGCACAAATTGCAGTGGGCCCACAGCCTATGGCCAAACAGCCAAAAACTCCCCCATTGACACACACAGAAGGGAGGGGGGACAATAATGCAGAAGAATGGAAGCTTGCAACAGCAAGGACCAGCAGGATGAAGAGACTTCCTCCAAAGCCTGAGGTGCCCTTGCAGAATCACTTCACAACTCTGCAGGCTGAAGAGGAAAGACCTGGCACATCAGGAGAGAGACTGGAGCTGAGTAAGGCAGCCTGGTCTGGTCGCCGTGTAACAACCAGTGCAACTAAGAAAAAGCAACCGGCAACAGTAGTAGGCAACTCCATTCTGAGAGGTAGAAATGCACCATCTGCTGACCTGACACGCTCTCTAGAGAACTGTGCAGCTTACTGGGGGCTTGGAACAGGGATGTCCCTAAATTGGAGAGACATGGATTTCATGGATTCACCACTCAGTAGACAAGGAATTGGCTGGATGGTCACACTCAAAGAGTTGTGGTCAACGGCTTGATGCCCAAGTGGAGATCAGAGATAAGTGGTGTTCCTCAGGGGTCGGTATTGTGACTGGAGGTGTTTAACATCTTTTCTGGTGACATGGGTAGTGGGATCAAGTGCACCCTCAGCAAGTTTGCCGACAACACCAAGCTGTATGGTGCGGTTGACACGCTGGAGGGAAGGGATGCCATCCAGAGAGACCTGGACAGGCTGGAGAGGTGGGCCCGTGCGAACCGCATGAAGTTCAACAAGGCCAAGTGTAAGGTCCTGCACGTGTGTCCGTGCAATCCCAAGCACAACTATAGCCTGGGCAGGGAATGGATTGAGAGCAGCCCCAGGGAGAAGGACTTGGGGGTGTTGGTGGACGAGAAGCTCAACATGAGCTGGCAGTGTACGCTTGCAGCCCAGAAAGCCAACCGTGTCCTGGGCTGCATCAAAAGCAGTGTGACCAGCAGGTCGAGGGAGGGGATCCTGCCCCTCTACTCCACTCTGGTGAGACCCCACCTGCAGTACTACCTCCAGCTCTGGGGGCCCTGGCACAAGAAAGACATGGAGTTGTTGGGGCGAGTCCAGAGGAGGCCACGAAGCTGATCAGAGGGCTGGAGCACCTCTGCTATGAGGACAGGCTGAGAGAGTTGGGGTTGTTCAACCTGGAGAAGAGAAGGCTCCAGGGAGACCTTACAGCAGCCTTCCCATACCTGAAGAGGCCTACAGGAAAGCTGGAGAGGGACTGTTTACAAGGGCATGGAGTGATAGGACAACGGGGAATGGGTTTAAGCTGAAGAAGAGTTGATTTAGATTAGATATAAAGAAGAAATTCTTCCCTATGAGGATGGTGAGACACTGGCACAGATTGCCCAGAGAAGCTGTGGCTGCCCCTGGCTCCCTGGCAGTGTTCACGGCCAGGTTGGATGGGGCTTTGGGCAACCTGGGCTAGTGGAGGGTGTCCCTGCCCATGGCAGCGGGGGATGGAACTAGATGGGCTTTGAGGTCCCTTCCAACCCAAACCATTCTATGATTCTAAGGTCTCAGGTACTTCTCTCAGGTCTGTCCCTGTCTCTTGGCGTCCAAGACAGACGGGGAATTAAGCAAGTGGTGTGAAAGCACAGAAATAACTCCTGAAGAACAAAATAATTTTGTTACCATTCCTTTCTTTTGCATGGCCTCTGTGAATGTCCACTAACTACTTTCAGATTATCTAAACTTCCAAAGGGAAACAGAAGAAAAATTTTTCAGTTTTTCAGGCAAAAAAATGACCTGTTTAAACTGAGCATTGGGTAACGATGTAAAATCAAGTAAAATCATGAATAGGTGCAGACACAGTTTGAGTGAAGTATGTTGGATCTTACTTCTGTATGTACAGGTTTTCTAGATGAAGAATGACAACAGTGGCATTGCTGATGGAGAAAATCAATTATGTTAAATGCCTGACCATCTTAAAATGTCCAAAATAGCCTGCACTGCAGTCTCTGACTAAGAGGGAGTAGCCCATTAAAGAGGCATTAATAATTTTTAACCTTATTACAATATCATCCCTCCTTGCATACTTATTCCTGATTCTCCCTGTGCTACCTCAGCTGTGTCCATCCTTACTGACCATGTGCGAAGCAGTGTAAGATGTCCAGTGGAGTAATGCTACAGAATAAAGCATTTCAACAGACTGTAATAAATCACTGGGCAAACACATCTCAACAGTATGAAGTCAGGTAGGCAAAGTCCTGTTAACTTGTGAGATCTCAAAGAAAGAGTTAAGCAGCACCTCCTCTGCCAAACAGTTTTCAGAAGCATCCCATCCTAGGTTTTCCCACTCCTACTCACATTATTGAAACTAAACTATGCCAGCCATTAATGCATGTCAGAGTGTCTTAATGCACTCAACGGGTCTTAGATGTTCTCTCAAATGAGGCCTCTGCCAGACCCCCCAGGTTAGGAAATGATGCTTGTAAAAGAAGGAGGGAACAACTTTACAGGCTGCACTGCTCCTAAAGGGATATAGGCATCTGCCGCAGACAAGTTCATGCTGTTTGCCACATTTTAATAATCACTTTAAAAAAGAAAAACAGTAAAATACACTTAACAGTTCAAAAAAAAAAAAAAAAAAGAGAGAGGGGGAAATAATAATTATTCCAAAACAGGGGGAGAAAAGGATTAAAATTGTATCTGTTGAGATTTATGTTAGTCATTAAACCTTGTAACAAGGCTTTGTAAGAAATATACCTAAAGATAACATTTTCATAATTGTTTCATAGTATTTTGGGTTGTTTGGGGGTTTTTTGTTTGGCTGGTTGTTCTTCTAAATCTTTTTCCCCTATTTTTGAATCTGACCTAGCACTGACACCAGAGGAACGCAGCTTTGTTCCTCCATGAACCTGAGGGACCAGCACACAACTCTCCAGGCCTGTTAAATGGGCACAGGGTAATTCTTTGTCTACAGAATCAGCAATGAATGACCACAAGTCTACATCACACACCTACAGACATAATGAAACATACTACTTTCAGAGGTGCTGCCAATACCTGTGAGGGGGATATGGCTCCAAAGTAGGAACTTTTTAGAAAGAGTGGGGTTTGTACAACTTTGTTGATGAGGAAGACATGTAGAAATGAGCCTGATGGATCCAACTGGAGACTAGAGAACTTCTATGACCTCCTCAGAATGCCTTCGGCTTGAGGACTGAAGTCCCATACTGGAGACACGTCCTGAGGGTGGCCAAAAGATCTGAGCAGTGCTAACGGATGGATATCAAAGGAATCATTTGTGACGATGAAGGAGGAAAAAAAGCAAGGTCTCGTGGAGGTAATTACACAACAAGTGTTCCAGACTGATTTACCCAATCTTGGTTCTTGTGGTTTCTGGAGAAAAAGGTCTCAACTAGAAGAGAACCAGCCCTTTGCTTCAGGCTAGTGTGTTGGTTTTGCGTGCCAAAGTTTTGGTAGCGGGGTGGGCTACAGGGGTGGCTTCTGTGAGAAGCTGCTAGAAGCTTCCCCTGTGTCTGACAGAGCCAATGCCAGCCGGCTCCAAGATGGACCCGCTGCTGGCCAAGGCTAAGCCAATCAGCGCCTCGGTGATAACATATTTAAGAAAGAGGAAAAACAGAGAGCGCTTGTGCAGCCAGAGAGAGGAGTGAGAAGATGTAAGAACATCTGCAGACACCAAGGTCAGTGAAGAAGGAGGGGGAGGAGGTGCTCCAGGTGCTGGAGCAGAGATTCCCCTGCAGCCCGTGGTGAAGACCATGGTGAAGCAGGCTGTCCCCCTGCAGCCCATGGAGGGAGGATGAGGGGGTGTAGAGATTCCACCTGCAGCCCGTGGAGGACCCCACGCTGGAGCAGGTGGAGACACCTGAAGGAGGCTGTGGCCCCGTGGGAAGCCTGCGCTGGAGCAAGCTCCTGGCAGGCCCTGTGGCCCCGTGGAGAGAGGAGCCCATGCCAGAGCAGGTTTGCTGACAGGACTTGTGACCCCGTGGGGGACCCACGCTGGAGCAGTTTGCTCCTGAAGGTCTGCAGCCTGTGGAGGAGACTCACGTTGGAGAAGGTCATGAAGGACTGTCTCCCGTGAGAGGGACCCCACGCTGGAGCAGGGGAAGAGTGTGAGGAGTCCTCCCCCTGAGGATGAAGAAGCGGCAGAAACACCGCGTGATGAACTGACCGTAACCCCCATTCCCTGTCCCCCTGTGCCACTGGGGGGGGGCGGAGGTTGAAGCCAGGAGTGAAGTTGAGCCTGGGAAGATGGGAGGGGTGGGGGGAGGTGTTTTAAGATTTGGTTTTATTTCTCATTCCTCTACTCTGTTTTGCCTAGTAATAAATAAGATGAATTCCCTCTCTAAGTTCAGTCTGTTTTGCTCGTGATGATAATTAGAGAATGATCTCTCCCTGTCCTTATCTCGACCCACAAGTTTTTTTTTCGTTGTACCTTTTCTCCCCTGTCTAAAGAAGGAGGGCAGTGATAGAGTGGCTCTGGTGGGCAGCTGGCCCCCAGCCAGGGTCAACCCACTACAGCTAGTTATTAAAAATTAAATTAATTTACTAATGTTGGCTATTTTTTGATCGTAGGCCATGATGTTTCAAGGACATAGTCAATGTTGATTTTAATTTGCCTAATTATTTAAGACTTGATTACACCGCACAGTTTACAGACACTCGTGCAAAACCATCTCTCCTCTGTATTTCTGAGTTGGAAGAAAGATAGAATGCTGCAGAGTTTGAGTTGCCATAATAGTAGGTCAGTACCACTTAATAATTGTAATAATAGTGTGGTTATAGGCATTCCACAATAGACCAATCTTAGGTATTACAGAAACTGCAATTTCCATCTTTCATTATGTAATGTACTGGAGTTTTTTTTTCTCTTTTCATGTTTATTTGGGATTTTCTTCCCTGATGGGCAATGAAGTCCCAAAACCAAAAATAAAGCATTTTCAGTGTTCTAGTAAACTACATTTTCTAGCTTCCACTATCCAATGAACATTTTAAGAACTTGTACTAGGTAGATCAATAAACAAACCTGCAACAGGTGCATTGAAACATTTTTGTTTATTCTATCCTAATGAATTATTCAGTTCTTTTCTCACAGTTCCACAGCAACCCATGGCTTCTTTCTGCATGCATTACAAATTGTTCATAATTTATACTGTCATTAGTTTGGCATTTCAAATGTTTACAATTGGCTTTCCCTGCTTTTCATGAAAAGATGAAATAGGAAAATTTAAATGGTCTAATCTTTTTGTATAGTATCTCACTTCCTCAAAAATGGAAAACTGTATTTGCTTTTGTAGCTAAAATACTGAAATTATGGTATCTACTATTATTAATTAAAATGGTGTTAATTGACTGAAACATTGTGGCCATTCTTGGCTCTACCCAAGCTACCCTCAACAATGGAAAAATAGGTGATAAACTAGTCATGGTTTGGGCTGGTTTTTACAATAAAGAAATCACAAGATAAATTAAAAATAAAAATGAAATCGGTTAGTTATTCCATTAGTACAGTACCTTAAATATAAAAATCCAGAGAAAAGTCTTCAACACATACATCATTTTTTGAGGATATCTCAAGAAGTGGTTTATGACAGAAGCCCAAAGAAGAATTCCAATTGCAATCAAAGAATTTTACAAATAAGGGACTTCACTTTATCTATAAAAATCCTCATCAGATTCATTCACTAATTTAGGCATTTAATTTCAAATATTTTGCTTAGAGTAAGACATCTTTATTCTTATCCGAAATAAGAAGTTTATCACGTGACTTTCCACAAATCTTTTTCCACAAAAAGATTTCCAACTTTTTAGAAGTCTACTTGATGATGAGTGATGAAATCTACTTGACAATGGATGAGAGAAGTTGAACCTCACATACAAGACACATCTATGGCCACTCTGGGCCACTCAATTTCCTCACTATCCAAGACTTCTCCATAAACTTCCTCTACATCAGCCCTAAATCTGCAGAGTTAGCTGGACAGTCCTAGTTTCTGCTGAATTACTAGAGGTGGTGGGTACCCACTTCTTCAGCTGCATCAGGCATCAAGCTAATTCATCCTGCCGCTGGCTTATTTGGAGGCAGCGTTCTTGTATTCTGTTTTCTGTGGCAATAAGGTTAGCTATAAGAAAACTTACGCTAACCAGAAAACTACTCAAGGCCTGGAAGGAAAATTTCCAAAAAGGGGAAAATGTAATCGTGGGATAGAGGCTGTGAGACAGAAATTATAGAATGATTAGCTTGGAATAATTAGTTTGTAACCAAGGCAATAGGTAATGAAGCTAACTGACCATGGCAATGTACAATGCTGCTATGTTCCCTGTACAGTCCCTACCCAACCGGACAATAGGCCAGAATATTAATCTTATGAAGTAAGTTGTTATGGACAGGTATATCCACAGCGAGGATACTGCACATGCTTGCAAGAAGAGGGTGACCCAGCGAACATGGGTGTGCGACCACTGACGACCACCAGAAACCCCTTGAGGACCACCAACTCAAATCACTGAGCATGTGGGGAGAAGACTATGTAAATGAATTCCAAGCAATGATTATCATAGGACTGCCTTTTCTGAGAAAAATGATGAATATGTATATTTTGATTCTATATAACCTGTGTGTTGGTAATCACCTGCACGCACATTTGGTGGAGCTGTCCCCCATGCATCTAGCACTGCTGTAAATAAAGCAAACCTAGGGTAACTCATGTCTGGCAGATTTCTTATACCCTTTTACAGGCAAAGCATGGGCACATTACCAGTGTGCTGTGAAGACCACGCAAGTAGAAGCCTCTGCTGCACTCCAGGCAAAGACAAGGAAGTGCCTCTAGATAACACTGAAACTACCAGCACCAGTGTTCAATAGTGTCAGGATGAGGAAAGGAGCTGCATCAGTAACTAGCTTGGAAGAAGGGGTGGAGCTAGACCTAGTAAGGCACAGATGCTTGCTGTCAAGTGTGCTAGCTTGAGTCGCTCTCTTGAAAATAAGTTATTTCTATAGGGAGAGTCAGAAAAAGTTAAAAAGTTGATTTTCCCTTTTAAAGATGTTTCTTCTCACTGCTTGCACAGTAGATGCAACTGTGCTTTCCCACCCTCCACAATACGTCCCATCACATAGCACACGAGTGAGGTGTGCCTGAGAACTCTGTCATCCTGAGTTGTCACTCTTCCACATAGTGCTGGAAGCAACAGCCTGTTGATGCTTCCATGGGTAATCTCCAGGCTGACAGAGCCTCTGAAAGACAGCTCTTACCCCCTAATGTTAGGGTAAAACAAAGTGCTCTCTGGTGGGGCACTGCAATGCCCACTTAGAAGGTTCACAGATTTTTGCTGCATGGCTTGATGCATGGTGAGTGTGATGCACCGTGAATGTAGCAGTAAAGGCAGCTCAGGGTGAACACATGAAAGTGAATTAGCAGCATTAGTCTGATTATTTAAAAGCTTTCATATTGGTAAAAATTTTTAGCAGAAATATGTCTGAGAGCATTCTGGAAGAATGAAGTTCCAGCCTGCCTTCAAGAGTCCTAGAAGCTGAAAAGTCTAAGCAGAAACATCCAATTGCAGAACTGGCTGCAAATTATTGCAACCGCATGTTGTATGCACTATTTTTCTGGGTTGAAGGTCAAGAAAAATCAAACCAACCAAAAATACCCAACAAACTTTGTGTTTATGCCAGATCTCAGAAGTCTAGAGCCTAGTCAGCACTTGCTGAAACTACTCTATGGTGCAGGAACTCCTACTTCTCACACTCCTTTATGCTGAGACTCTAATTACTTTAATTATACAACTGAAAGATTTGGTTTTGATTATTCCAAAATCTCATATCTAATTTTGAATGATAATCAGAAAAAACTGCTAAATGTAGTCTGAACCATTGTAAACAATGCCAGACATATACTTTAGCTTTCTTTCCTCTTTCTGACTCCTGATTCAGAGAGAAGTTAAGTCATGAGAATTTTGGCAAGATCTTCAGAAATAGTAACATTTAAATGAATTTCTCAAATACAAGTTTTTCATCAAGAGCGATATTTTCATAAGAAATCTACTACAGAGCAATTCTGAGAACTAGCTGTATTATACAAGCAGTATCATTTTACATTTTATCTAAAATTTAACATGACAAAGATATATTCACTCAAGTACTGAAATACAGATACAACTGGCACTGAATGTGGTGTTAAGGACTATTTTGATCCTGTAATAAATAAACAAATTATTATTTTAAAATCACTGAGCTTTCTAACCTACATGAATTTAGATGTTTTTTTAAAATGATAGTGTAAGTATCAGGGATCTGCTTGGTAGAATACCATGGGACAAAGCCCTGGAAGGAAGAGGGGCCCAAGACAGATCGCTAATATTCAAGGGTCACCTCCTCCAAGCTCAGGAGCAATGCATCCCAACAAAAGGGAAGTCAAGCAAAAACACCAAGAGGCCTGCATGGATGAACAAGGAGTTCCTGGGCAAAGTCAAACAAAAAAAGGAAGCCTACAGAGGGTGAAAGCAAGGGCAGCCAGCCTGGGAGGAATACAGAGAAACTGTTCAAGCAGCCAGGGAGCAGGTTAGGAAAGCCAAAGCCCTGACAGAAATTAGTCTGGCCAGGGATGTCAAGGACAACAAGAAAAGCTTCTATAGGTATGTTAGTGATAAGAGGAGGATGAGGGAAAATGTGGGTCCCCTCCAGAATGAAACGGGTGACCTGGTTACCCAGGATATGGAGAAGGCTGAGGTACTCAACGACTTCTTTGCCTCAGTCTTCACTGGAAAATCCTTGAGCCACACTGCCCAGGTTGCAGAAGGCAGGGACTGGGAGAATGCAGAACCGTCCACCGTAGGAGAAGATCCGGGTTGAGAATATCTAAAGAACCTGAAGGTGCCCAAGTCCATGGGACCTGATGAGTTGCATCTGCGGGTCTTGAGGGAAGGGTAAAAAGGAAGACACAGGGAACTACAGGCCAGTCAGTGTCACCTCCGTGCCTGGCAAGATTATGGAGCAGACCCTCCTGGAGACCATACTCAGGCATGTGGAAAATAATGAAGTGATTAGTGACAGCCAACACAGTTTCACTAAGGGCAAATCGTGCCTGACAAACTTGGTGGCCTCCTATGATGGGGTTACAGTGTTGGTGGACAAGGGAAGGGCAACTGAGATCATCTACCTGGACTTGTGCAAGGCATTTGACACTGTCCCACATGACATCCTTGTCTCTAAATTGGAGAGACATGGATTCGATGGATGGACCACTCAGTGGATAAGGAATTGGCTGGATGGTCGCACTCAAAGAGTTGTGGTCAACAGCTCAATGTCCCAAGTGGAGAATGGTGATGAGTGGTGTTCCTCAGGGGCTGGTACTGGGACCGGCACTGTTCAACATCTTTGTCGGTGACATGGACAGTGGGATCAAGTGCACCCTCAGCAAGTTTGCCGACAACACCAAGCTGCGTGGTGTGGTTGACACGCTGGAGGGAAGGGATGCCATCCAGAGGGACCCGGACAGGCTGGAGAGGTGGGCCCGTGCGAACCGCATGAAGTTCAACAAGGCCAAGGGCAAGGTCCTGCACGTGGGTTGGGGCAATCCCAAGCACGACTATAAGCTGGGCAGGGAATGGATTGAAAGCAGCCCCGAGGGGTGTTGGTGGACGAGAAGCTCAACATGAGCTGGCAGTGTGCGCTTGCAGCCCAGGAAGCCAACCGTGTCCTGGGCTGCATCAAAAGCAGTGTGACCAGCAGGTCGAGGGAGGGGATCCTGCCCCTCTACTCCGCTCTGGTGAGACCCCACCTGCAGTACTGCCTCCAGCTCTGGGGTCCCCAGGACAGGAGAGACATGGAGATGTTGGAGAGAGTCCAGAGGAGGCCACGAAGCTGATCAGAGGGCTGGAGCACCTCTGCTATGAGGACAGGCTGAGAGAGTTGGGGTTGTTCAGCCTGGAGAAAAGGCAGCTCCAGGGAGATCTAATTGCAGCTTACCAGTACCTGAAGGGGCCTACAGGAAAGCTGGTGAGGGACTGTTTATCAGGGGGTGTAGTGACAGGACAAGGGGGAATGGCCTTAAGCTGAAGGAGGGTCGATTTACATTAGATGTTAGAACGAAATTCTTTACTGTTAGAGTGGTGAGGCCCTGGCACAGGTTGCCCAGAGAGGCTGTGGAGGCCCCATCCCTGGAAGTGTTTAAGACCAGGTTGGAAGAGGCTTTGGGCAACGTGGTCTAGTGGAGGGTGTCCCTGCCTGCAGCAGGGCGGTTGGAACTAGATGATCTTTGAGGTCCCTTCCAATCCTAATCATTCTATGAGTCTATGATTCTATGGTTAATATAGTGTTTTCATATATTCATATATGTAACTAAAATATGCAGTAACCAGACAGAAATACTCTGTCATCGAGGGTATTAAAACAATCAGTTGAATCTAAACAAGAGCAGAAACGTTCAGCATCTCAGGTCAGTTTTGTGTATGTTCATATGATATTAATGCACAGGTAATTTACACAAACTGAATGGTGAATGTGTAAGGATGGATGTGAAAGACAATCCAGGGAAACTACAACTGCCAATGGTACTAAGTTTGAAACACTGATGACAGCAGCATACTGTTGGCAGGAAAAGCAGAAAATGTTTAGGTTTTGGTAGATATCTCCCTGAAACCCATGTTGAAAACTCACACTGATGCTAAGCATAAATAAGACTCTGCTAGTCAGTTGATAGCTCTGAGATGAATGTACAAGTAAGTTCGTATGAAAGTCAAATGTCTTTCCAAATCAGTATTGCTTAATTCATCACATCCAGCGATGCCAATTAAGAAAACTGTAAATAAACACAGGAACAGATGACATTGGGGCCATTGTGTTTAGCTGTGACCAGTCCCTGATGCACCAAAAGCGCAATACTAAGAGAAAAATAATCCAAAAGCCAACTGTCTATTTTTGTCACTTTCTCATACCCTCCTTTTTCCAGCATTTTTGTTAAGTTAAGCACAACATTCTGCTTGCTTTCCCGAAAAGGCATGGGTATGTATAATGCACCAAAAAGCTAACTACTTATTACCAACTTACTAGTTATTATCTTAAAGAATACCTTCTAATTCACAGTATTGCATGCCTTCTCCAGCTTCCTGCAAACAAACAAGAAACTAACTGAACAGACGCAGACAGGCAAAATTGTGTATTATGTTCTACCACATTTTACTGAGTGTTTTTGATACAACTATGTTGTCTTCTTCAGAACACTTTAAAAGCTTGTTGTTTCTCTTTTTTTTTTTTTTTTTTTTCCTGAGGATGAAGGATAAATATTTAGTATTACTTTTTCAAGTTCATGAATTTAGGGTTTTTGGTTTGGGGTTTTTTTTTTCTGTAAAGACAAATGATAGATGATTACTATTTCCAATCACGTTTACCATGTGTTTATTTTCTGGTCATTGATAATTTCAAAGTGCCAGACATACTGTAGTCAATATTGTAACAAGATCAGCAAATTTCCATTTGTAAACACTTCAGCTTGTAACTTATCAAGTATTTCTAAGCCATCGGCTAGTTACTATAATAGTGCTTCATTATTTTTTACCTACCACAAATCAGAGAAAGAAATATTAAGAGGAACTACATTGATTAACCACTAGAAACCTAATTTTCTCCAAGATAGAACATAAAACTACTCACCACTCTAAACAAAAGTTCTTTGAAACTGACTGGCAATATGCTATTATTGCTTCTGTAGAGCCTTTGAATGCTCAGCTGTACACAAAAGAAACAGAAGCCTGGTTTACTTATAATGAGTTTAAAATCTTCCCAAAAAAGGTAGATTCATCACACTGATAGAAGCAGACCACTTGAATCACAAGACCTAATTAATTCTTCATGTAGTTCTATTGATATATATTTGTTCAAAATGCTCCATTTCTGTTCTGTAACAGGAAGGCATTCAGGTGACAGTAGTAGCTTGAGAAGTGTTATTGCAGAAGGTAATAATGCTATTGCTTATAACTTCTCCGTTTTCCTCACGTTGCAGCTCCTTACAGTTCGATCTGGACTCTGGCATTGTATTTCTGTTCACTCCACCTTATACATAATTGTGAATGATAAAGAATCTATAATGCCATATAACAATAATTCTATTAATAATTTCTATAAAGCTGTATGTCTGTTATCAGAAGAAAAAAATCACATTTAATCTTTTTTTGGGGAAAAAATGTGTTTGCTCAGTTTGTATCAGCAAACCTGTTCACTTAGTGAAGATCAGACCTGTTGACGAGGACGGTATGCTCTGGGACTCCATCCATTCTTCTCTCCCCATGAAATAATCCTACCCCCAAAACAACTTCACTGTAAGCAAAGCTTCCCTACATCTGAAGTAGGATCACAATTTGTTTTATTGTATCCTAGTGCCCAATCTGGGGGTTTCATTCACTTAGCTGAGACAGTGAAATTCTATTATAGAACTGAAAAACAGGTATTAGGCTGGAAGTATATTGTTACGGGTAACAGAAATGATAGCTTTGCTATCAATGAATAAAAGAATTACAAACTCTTGCACAAAGACAACATTTCAGTCCTGACTCTTAGCTGCTGGTTCTTGGATTATTTAGAACACATTTTCCAGACAAAGATTTCTCTAAATTATAGCTATAGAGAAAATTTATTTTAAAACAAACATTTGTTCTTCACTGGAAGTTACTAAAATCACTACTATGCACAGATATCAACTGAATGTT
This sequence comes from Balearica regulorum gibbericeps, assembly GCF_011004875.1. Lineage (NCBI taxonomy): Eukaryota > Metazoa > Chordata > Aves > Gruiformes > Gruidae > Balearica > Balearica regulorum. The sequence goes on along the minus strand of NC_046220.1, from coordinate 7,811,416 downwards.
CACTTAAAAAAAAAAGTGCAAAAATAATTCTTGTTTTGAATATGGAAATAAAGTATCAAATTTCTGTCCATTCCTTTTCAAAGCAGAACACAACTATATTTAAAAGCTGAATACGTGAGGTTTCCCATTTCTTCATCAAGATGCAAAAAATAAGAGTAATATTTCAAATAATATTTTCAGACAATTTTCTAGGAAATTAAGGGCATTCATTTCAGAAAAATTCCAAGCCCTGTTATTTAGTAATGTATACCTATGTACGAAACCTAAAAACCAAAGGCTAGCCAACTGAGTTATGTTACACTTTTGATAAAATGTGACAGTATTATCAGATTCATCAGTAATAACCATGCTGCTGACAAGTTAAAGGCACTTGAGGACACAAAACACCGTGGTTGCAGCTTGGAGCTGAGCTGCAGTGATATTTCAATGAAATGACTTCTTCCCTGAACTGACACTTACACCCCTCCTCCAGATTCCCTGGAGACCAAGAGTGCTTTGGTCTGCTAGCTTAACAACCACAAAATACTCAATGCGCTATTTTTTTCCAAGCTGCACCTCCAGATCACATCTTTGTTGAGTAACTGACATTGCAGACCACAGGCTTAACCCACTGCCTTCCTCATCACGAGGAATTTGAATGAAGATGGGCAAAGATGCTTCAGTTTTAGAAAGGAGTTAGCAGGAAACTCATCAGAGGAAATAGTTTAACTTAAATGGTCGTGACATGTTACGTGTATCTCATTGAATTTTTAAATGTCTTTACCAGATTGAAGCATTGCTTTTACATTTAAAATTGCTGAAATACAAAACTGCATCTATTGTCTTCTCTCAGTATTTTCTCAACAGCTGCTGGGGTCATGACAATAGGAATACAAAAAAAGAGAACTACTGCTGCAGATTTTTAATATACACAGTCAAATATGGCTAGCTCCTGATTTCATTATTCCAAATAACTTTAAATGGCAACTGATCATACAGCACCCTCTTTGATCAGGCCAAAGACAGGCACCTAAAGATAATTTTTAGAGATACTATCCCTAGTCTACGTATGAGTTTGAGTAATACTTGGACAATCGCTGTGCTTAAGCCATGACATACTGCACAAAGCAGGCTGATCACTGAGTCCTTTCTTCCCACTCCAAACACGCTCCATTTTGTTCTGTTGATGCTTTACAGAAAATTCACAGTTGGTACAGTTGTGCTTGTTAAGCTAGTATGACAGGACTTACATGCTAACTTTCTCTAGTAATTAAGCTGGTTTGCACAGGGTCTTTAAATCATTCAATTAAGCTAATTGTTAAACCCATTTTGTTTTCCAAATATTTTAAGATTGTGGAAGTATTGTATTCCAGTTCTCATGCCATTGCACTCCTCACAACAGTGAAGTGCTTTCCCGTTCTACAAATATAGTCATTAATAATGTTAAGATTAAAGTTCCTCTGCACCTCTTGGTCTTCTCCAAGTCATGAAACACAAGCAAACAAATCTGCTGTGATTTGAAAGACTGAATTTTGATTATGAAATGCAAAGTAGACTAGTTTGGGGTTATCCTTAGGTCACCTGGGAATGATTCAGCAGTCTTGGCAATATGTGCACACCTTCAGAAAAAAAATCCAAGAAAACTCAGTAATTCTCTCTCTGTGTAAAATGGCTTTTTGTCTCCATATGTAGCTGGCTGGAAAACAAAGCATATGCACAGAAAACTAAATGCTATTTCAGAAGAAAGTGAGATGCAGATTTCACATCATGATGAAACTGCTCTTCTGCTCAAGAAAGAGTATATTTGGGTGTTCTTGTCTGGACCTTCATGTCACTAAATTAATCCTTAATTACCGTTACTAAAATACTAACTACAGATATAAGTCTGTCTTTTTCAAGACTGTGCTGTAAATGCTACTACTCTTCCTTAAAACATAAAAATGTATGACTTCACAGATACTGTAATTATTGACAGCAAATTTTCATAGACAAAACACAGTGAAGCAGCCATTTGGATTTTTTGAACATTAGTTCCATTCTTGATTGAGACAGTAGTATGTACCACAATACATACTTTTGAGTCTCTAGCCTGAATTTCATGACTTTAAAATCAGTGGTATTTCTTGCGTATACAGGTGCTGAAAAATAAATACTTAATTCTCTAACAAGTACATGTTCATTTTAAGACACCGAGAGACTGCAATTAAAAAACTACAACACAATATTATTATTATTATTTTAAAGAGATTTCTCTGTTTTCTGTAAGAGTGAAGCTGTTCTCTAAACGTCCTGAAGTTAATTCCGTAAGCAGAAATGTCAGCATGGGGCCAAACTTTTCAGGAAAATAACAAGCACCTGAAAATTAGAGATATATGCTGGAATATCTCAATTTCCATATAACACTGAATAAAGCCTTTATGAATACTTCCCTACCATGCAACACTAACTAGCCCAGTGAGGCTCATCTCCTCAGGCTCCCTCTGCAGCCACCACAAAGGGAAAGCCGCTCTCAGACGTCCTCTGGAAGAGCATTATCTTCTCCCATCACCTAAAAGGACATGCAGGAAGACCAGCCTTACTAAGACTGAAGTACACCTTTGTGAAAACCCTCTACATTTTCAAGCATTTTTAGTTTAACTAACTGAAGTGTTGCACGCAGTGCAGCATTTCTAACAAAATACCGTTCACTAGATAAGACTTTTGAGACATGTCTGTAACTTGGGTTTTCAAGAACAGCTAGAATGTTTAATTTTTAATACTCAAGCCTGAGAAAAACATTGCTAATTTGAAGGAAAATAAGATAAAGTTAAAACTCATGGAAAACTAGCTTGTAAAGTATCTAGTTTTTCTCACGTTGTCTGAATATCTATCTTTGGATATATTTAACTTGTTGAGCACAGAGTTAACACCTCTAAGTGCTAAAACTGAATTAAGTACTGTGCTTATGAAGACTTAACATTTTCATGCTGGTAACTATTTGCTATAAAGTAGTTATCTTCGGTAGTCTACCAGTAACAAGAGCCCGACCTGCTACCCCATAGGGTACCAGAATTCAAGAAAGAGTCCATACTCAAGGGACAGCAGAGGCAGAGGGCTCAGTCCTCCGAGGACCTGTTTGTGTAAGGCTTTTCAGACGTTCTTCTAAATGCTTTGGTATCTGAAATATTCTGCCTGTACCTCTAACACTTTCCATCTGGAATGGTGGTCTGATGCACCACTCTGAGACTTCTGTTTAAATTTAGGATATGGGTAAATAAACCCCCCAAAACCAAAAAACCTAATAAATGGCATTTGAAACTCAGCAGTTCTTCTGCCACCCCACCAAAGAAGCCAAGCGGAACAGCTGTGTCCTTAAAGTTAAATACAAATGGGTTACTCAAGATAAAAAACCCTAAACCCTCCCCTTTCTTTGGGAATTATATACACACAAGAAAACAAAATCTGTGAGTGCCCGGCATGCACCCCATGGCTTGCTGAGGACTGGAGCCAGGAACAAACAGCCTTGCTGGGAGAAGCCCTGGCTTCAGCCACGGGTAAAGTCGCTGGGTGCCCAGGTCACACTGCAAAGCAGGTAGAACCCAAGTGGTTGTCTCAGGTTGCTTCTCCTCAGGGAACCAATTATTTTACACCCTGTGGTGTGAAAATCCACAGCAGTTATAATGAGAACTCAAGTCTTTTAGGGTTAACTAGCTCCTACACTTCTTAAACACACTTTCAAACCTTATTCTTTTGCTTATTTATTATTATTAACGTTTGTAAGTAGTGCCCACGCAAACATTGGCATGGCCCTTCCTCCACGCTGCCAGCAAGCCCCAGACGTGGGAGTGGGGCACCTCCTTTCCTGGAGGGATGCTGATTCATGCACACCCTCTGCTTACACAACCAGCTACCCCACCGGGCTGGTCCCGTCCTTCTGCATACTGCCAGGTCACCCACACGGAAAATGCCAGTATTGATAGTGTATTTTAAAATACATGTATTATACAGGGAACAAGAGACAAAATCCAGCTGATTTAAGACGGATTGCTGAAACTTCTGCTTCACCATGTGATTCTTCGTTGCACCCCATGAAAAAAAAAATCAGCTAAACCCAGGAATATGGTATGAAAAATTCCCTTCACAAACTGGCTGAATTATAAGCAGCTGAAAACAGTTAGGTACCTGTCACAAAAAATGGGACTATCCAACCTTGCCTGTAATACACATTTATACATATATAGATTGCACATGGATATAGATTGGCTTTAAATGTGAATTTTGAGTATATATATCTTCACTGAAGATGCACACTGTGGGGAAGGAACTTCATAAAGTAAAGCAGGTATAAAAAACATTATTTATATAAATAGGTCAGGTCACCTAACACCAATCCAAAACAAAAGCAAGCACATTTTCCCAAGCTCCCTGACAAAGCATTTGAGTGCAAACCTGTCACAGTCACCTTCACTTCAGGACAGTGTCCCAGCTGATCTAAAAGACTAGGATGTGAAGTACTTAATGGTTGCAATAATTCATATTTCACTATACATAAAAAGCTGGCTTCTTCCCCTCAGCTAACACAGAGGGGCTTGCAGGAAGGTAAGTGCAGATAGATGCAGTTTAGTGGATCTCTTCTGGAGAGCAGATGAACACCCATGTGCCATCTTACCACCACCCAGTCATTAATGCTGTTAGAAGTTGATTTAAGCTCAGGTTAACCCACAGCAGTCTAAGAACTATGTAATATACAGGTTGGTAACAAGAGAAAGTAAGAATTTAAAAAAACCAAAGCCTACCCCCCACCCTAAACTAACAGAAAAAATTAAAAAGTTTAAAAAAATTGAAGCCTTCTCCCCTTCCTAAACTATGACAGTCAGAGGCATTTTCCCTCTTCATCCTGACTCCAACGCATCCTTCCATGGCACTGTTTCTCTTCTCTCTGATACAGAAAACCCAGCAATTTCTCAGCCAGGTTAGTTAATTACAGAGAGCTGCCTGTCCCAAGTGCTGTGCTACTGGGGTATAATAAAAGCTACAAAATGCTGAAGAAAACCAGCACTCTAGCAGTGCCCCTTACTATCAAGTAAATAGCCTATATTAACTTGGGGAAGCTGGCAGTGGTGATACAGACTTTTGATGGGAAATTATACAGCTCTCGCTATCTGCTGATAAGATTCATATCAGTAAGTAGTGGAGAACTGACATTCTTCTTCCTTCAATCTTAAACGGGGAAAGTTTTGACAAAATAAGACCCACTTGTAAAAGACAGCGGCTGAGCTGCCACATACAGGGTTTACATCCATGTGGTGTTTTGTTAACAGAGCGAGGGAAACACAGCATTTATTGGGACTTGCTCTGAGCAACAGCCAAGACACAGAACTAAAAGCTCATCTATCCCACCATTTCTTCTTCTTTGCTTCCACTTCAAAGTCTTCAAATCCCTAGAAACAACTCTAGGCTTTTAGGTCTCCAGGGACTTCAGCCCATCTTGCAAAAATAACCAGGTTTCTGCAGTTGCAGGGTCCCACGGGAGGGAAACCCATGTTTAGTTGAAAAGCTGACAAAACTGAGTTAGTGTCAGGTAACAGTGAATAATTAAGTAGCACTTCATTTAACTGCTTAATCTACCCCAGCAGTCTCAACACAGCAAGAGCCAATGAAAGGGCCAGGTTGGACGGGGCTTTGGGCAACCTGGGCTAGTGGAGGGTGTCCCTGCCCATGGCAGGGGGTTGGAACTAGATGGACTTTGAGGTCCCTTCCAACCCAAACCATTCTATGAAAGGAAAAGGATGCAGATTTCTGGGATGGTTATACCGGGTCTTTTGCAAATTACCTCAGCAAAGCTTAGACACGCTAACCTGCATGCCTGATGTCCTTTATGCCTCCAAGTTCATGTGAAATGAACAGCTACCATGTTTAACTTTCCTTGTGAGTATCACTGCCCAACAATGCAGTGCACCACTGTGCCTTCACTTCATGGAAGCGGTTTGGGAACTCAGACTGTGAATGCTTGTGCTTACAGTGACTTTTCTGGAAAAAGAGTCCATTGTCTCATTCCATGTGATTCCTATTCTCATCAACATTTTGCTGCTCAAAATTATATGCAATAAAGGCTGCTGTCCTTACTTTCTAACCACTCAATTCACTACCTTTTTATAGTAGACACCTCCACCACCACTTTCATTCTCAAAGCTGCCCATATTGTACAGAAAATGCTTCACACTGTTTGTAAGCAACAAATACTGTTCTGTTACAAGTTTGGTTTTTTTTAACTCTTATTGTCCTATTAGTCCCTTCATACCAGCACTGAGGTATGAATAAGGACAAGATCACTAATATCAATGGACACCAAACACTGTCAGAACAGATGAGCTAGACAAAGAAAACAACATGTGATTTTTTTGCTAACTTGGTAAGACACACGTTCAAGAGATACTAGAAAATGAAGTTTCAAGTGCCAGGAATATATAATTCCTACTCAGGTATGTTTCATCTGCTGCCCAATTAAAATGTTACCACTCCAGCCTTGAAATCCAAGAGAAAGGTGCTGAATTTCAAGGCAGAAGGATAACCAAAAATGGTTTTTTTTATTCTTAATGGCCCCAGCTTGGTGTTATTCCTGTATTAACTTGTGTTTGTGGCACACTGTATAGTGGTTTTGCTGTGTATACTATCCATAGCAAGATTCACATTTAGTGCAACTATTTCAGGTCAGTGAATGTCTAGCTACAGCTAGACTGAGTGAAACAACTTGTAGTTTCCAGAGTGAAGAGCAGTTCAAAACACAATAGTAACTGTGTGAAAAGGTAACAAAAATCTGGGCTTAAATATATACAATGTGAAGCTTGGACAAATGGTTTAACTTCTCAGGCCGAGGTAACATTGTCACAATTTTTATCAGCCAGAGCCATGAACTTATACAGCCTTCCAATTATTTTTTAAAATCCTCCTTTATACACAGAACAGCATGCAATTTTAGCACGACAATGATATATGCGCACTTGATAAGGCATTGTAAAAAAAAACAGCTCACATTTTATTACTTGACTCGGTGAAACCATTGTTAAATCCTTCTCATTTTAACAACCCTCAACTCCACCGGTGCCTATTCCTGTGATATTTGTCAAGTACTCTAGTTCTGAGTGTATGGGTTATTTTTGGGAAAAGAAGCATTTTAAAATAAAAAAACCCCAGTGGTTTTACCATGATACAGTGCCAAGACAAAATTACAAGAGGCAAGGGTAGGCTGTTCCAGATTTTCAAACTTAAGTTGTGCCATAGTTGGCAGATGAAGATAAAGATGTGCGTGCCTGAAGACTTGAGGCGCATTCAAAACTTCAAATTTGGGGTACTTCAGCTGCTGCAGCGCTCCCTCCCCTCCGACTGCGATGGATGCTGCTCTGACCCGGGTGCGAGGACCGACAACCATGCTCCTTGCACTTGCGAGCAGCTGCAGAAACTGCAGCTGGAGCCCAGGAAGACATTTATTTTGGGTGGCCTCCGGAGGTCAAAGGAGGAGAGTGGAAGATGCAAAGGCAGTCTCTAGGACTGATGGTGGGGAAGGTAAATGCAAACGGTCCGTGCAGTGCAGTTCTGAGTCATCTCCACCCTCGTAATTAAAGAATAAGAAAACTGCAATGCAGGACAGAAAGTTCAAAACACCCCTGCAAAACACCCACTTGTTGGTCTCAAAATTGTCTTGTAACCAACATTTCACTTCAGAGACGAGAATGTTTTGCACAGACAACCCTCCCCCCTGCACTTTTTAGGCTGTTGCTTTTGGCTGAGGCCACTGTTACAACAGGAAATAAAAATTATATTACTCAGGAAGGAAGCTAATGAGTTTCCCCTCCCCCAAGCGCCATTAGACACTTCCTGAATAAAGGAGAAGCACATTAATATAAAGAACAGTGTTACGTAAGTAACAAGAAGCTGAGCCCGCTGTACGATTAAAGCTACAGTTTCTGGATGGAGGAAGAATACCAGGTCAGCTCCTCTAATGCACCACCACTATTATGCTGCCTTATAATGTTTGTGCCAGAGTGCTTTGTCCATTCTGCTTTTAAATGACTCAAAAGCAGTGATGCTTTCATCACTTCCTCTGGGAGCATATGCCAAGTGATAAAACAACTCCTTGAAAGGAGTGTTTTCCATGTACTTATTTACAAGTTACCCTATTTGTTTCTTTTATTGCTTTGAATTTAGGGCTGCTTAATAAACCCCCAAATCTGGGCTTTTATTGTTTGGTTTGTGTTGTAGATTTTGGATGTTCTTTAGACCAGGGGATTTCCGAATCTGAGAAACATCCAAAGCCTGAAAAATAAACAAAATATCAAATGGCAAATGTATGGAGGCTCAGTGATCGACCCCGTTGTGTTATTAACATTCAGCATTATTCAGCTTTTAAAAATGCAGTAACTTTTTCAGTCAACAGAATGTAAGTATTTTTGCATCAATCTATGTTAAAGAAATGACATCAAAACTTAAGTCAAAATCATCAAGTTTTCCACGTAATTACTCTGTATGATGTATTTTGGACTGTAGTTACTTGAATTCATTCTTGGTGTGTTTTTTTCTTTTTTGAAATCAAGTTACTCTAAGTAATTGAAGAGGTGATTCTGCAAAAATGTACGTAAACACTGTTTGAAGTGAATTAAATACAGAAGAGTGAGGTTTTGCACCTGCTTAAAACCTTCGCAGGATCGAACCTTCCCTGTAGACATGTACTCTTCCCTTAATGGTTTGATCACAAACACATGAAGTATGTGAGTTTATAGTTATTCAGCATGAGTTGGGCTTTTTTGACTACCTCAACAGGACCACTAGTGAAAGCTATGGGTGTGTTTCCAGGATAAATGCCCATGTGCCATATGGCGTTTCATGCCAACTGCAATGACCTCTTGGGTAGGACCAATGTACAACAGCACCTTGTCTTCTCTTCTCCTCTTTCCCTCACGGTATTTTAAAGACAGCACCTGCAAAATCCATTTTTTCTGCTTTGGCTTATTCTGTTCTCACTTCTTTTTCTTTTCTCTTCAGCAAGTTGCTTGTTTCCTTGCCTTCTTTGTGTTCCTCTCAATTCCTTGATCCACTACTCCTTCTACCTCTTCTGATTTAGGTTAGTTGCTGAGATTTAATATGATGCTAAAAAAATTAACCAAATTTTTGAGTTTAACTCTTACTGGCAAAAAACAAATGGGGAATAAAAGTGCCCTTACTGGTACACTGGCTGGGCCATATGCATAGCAGCACATAGTGCTCATCAGAAAAAAAAGATTGAGAGAGTAACTGTTTGCCATAGCTTCTCCCAGTATTTGTATTCTGTAACTTCTTCTGTATCTAAACCCTGGCTCAGAATTATTTTACATGCCATTTAGTTACTTTTAATTTCAAACAACACCTAAAATGTAGAAAACAAAATAATTAAGAGCTTAACTTACATAATTTTAATTTTACACATCCTTTTCCTAGTGTTACAATACATGCATTATTTTATTGTACTTATATTATAAAATAGGGCCATTTCATAATCACACCAGGACATTTTAGAGTGTGTTTCATGCTGGGATCTTAACATTTCACCAGTAGCTGAAACACTTGGCTTTTTGTCTTCCAAGGAAATTAAGACACGGCAATATGCCAACATGACACAGTGCCTGTTGAGTCTCAAGATTTAATTACAGGATCTTATTTTTTAAAGAGAAATCACATGAGTCTCTACACCATGTTTAAAACAACAAAAATGTGTCATTTAATCCATTTTGATTAAATTCCTTTGCTACTCATTGCAGATAAACACTGTATTAGTGATGTTAATGTACAATACTTAAAAGGCAAAAAAAAAAAAAATCTTCCTTTCCAATCTGTTCACCCATTCAAAAAGTACAGCTATTATTTCCAGCCAAAACTAGCAGCCTTTGGCTACAACTCTGAACATACCAAAATAGTGTTCTGAACAACAAAACAAATTTAAATTATTGAAGAGAATTCCTCCATGAAGTAGGAGCTGGACTAAGGCCAACACTACCAGTCAGTTCTAACCAGGTTCTGTTCGCAGTCACCCTACCTAAGCTGGAGCCCTGCAGACCAGAATGCCTCCAGACATCGCATTGTGAACAGAAACAATCAATAAATCACTCCAGCAAAATAAAAAGTACATACATGCATAAAACCTTTCCTGTCTCTTATGCTCCTGAAATTAAATTTTAGTGAACGGTTAAATTTCAGCACTTGTTAATTCCACTGAACAGCAGAATAATTCTGCAAGGAATTAATGCTAAATTAACCAAAAATTATAAATTTTTTTTTCCCCCAAACTGATGGCTTTTTTAATGTATGCAATACTCAAACTCCACATGCACTCCAACTCCGTGCACGAATGTATCTGGTTGAGTGTGTTTTTACACACTCTTCACAAAGCTTGTCATTAATCACCTGCCAAACATCCAACAGTTTACAGCTTCTTACACAAGAGACCCTCTACATCTGTGGTTTCTGATACCAGCGTATTGTCCTAATATCAGCACAAACTGTAAATACGCAGAACGTTTTCCCACAAGTTTTCTTATCATTGTAGCTAAGCAAAACAAAATCTAAACCTCACACAAACCCCCAAATCATTACCCCACTACTCAGTAACCATTTTGTCTTCATTTAAAAGCCAATAAACATTACATTAAAACATGAATGTACTAAACCATTCGATTTCTCTGGTTTTGGGTTTTTTTTCTGATAACATGTTGGAAAGTCAGCAAAAGGCACTAATGATCATCCCAACATTAGAAAGCTATTTAAGTAGCACAGGCATTTTAAAACTACTGTATTCTCCAGGGGACAGCCCCCTACCTTCCCTGCAGGTGATGCTCTGAGCCTGCTAGCCCCAGTCCAAAACACCATGCACTTAGTTCTCTGCTACAGAGAGCAAACATCAACTCTGGGGCCCAGACACAAACTCTGCTCTCTAGATACAGATAAATTATAAGGCTTTTAAAGATGAGGACCAAAGATAGCAAGAAAGGTTTATTCTGTTGGTTGGTTTGGGTTTTTTTGCCCTCCTTGGAAAGAAAGGACTTCCTAATAATGAAGCAATAAAGTAGTAATTACTCTCACACCCTTGTATTATCATTCATTTCACATGCCCTGTCATGCTTTTTGTTGAGAAAATCGCTCCAGTATGCTAAAAAAATTATTTGAACTGCTTCAAAATCCATTTGAATTCAGTAAGATTTTTCATTTTTGGCCTATTATACTGACACTATCACTTAATATCCATATGAAGAGCAAGTTTATTTTCACCTGGAGATATCCAAAGTGCTGGGCACAGAAATCTGTTGATCTTTAAGGTATTCAACATCTTTGAAATTAAAATGCGAATATTCAAAGAATGCCTCCCACACCAAGCCTAAAGATAGTAATGTTTCATTCCCATTGTATATTTTGAACTCCAGAGCTGGCAGTTTTGAGTTTCTGAATTTCTGAGTGCACTGGTTTTACTTCAGAAGATAGAAAAGATTGCACAATGATTTCATCAAAGCTCAAAATATACTTTTAACCCTTATTCAAAATTATGTTCCTTTTGCCCTCATACTTCTTACGCCATCTCAAAGGGAGACTCACCTCTTCTGTAGCATTCTAACTGCTTTATAAGGCATAAACAGAGCATTTATGTAGCACTAAATCACTGTTTCGGATTCATATGATACAGCAAAAACCTTTTGAACTGAATTTCTAGAACTAAGACATCTAACAGTCCTGAAAAATTTGAGTCAAATTGAGCTTAACCACTGCAGCTAAGACTTTAAAAAATACAACTGAAGCAGAAAATCCTAATATTTAAAACGAATATAGGCTGGTTTTGCAGGGTTGTTTCAAAGCTAAATCCATGACAACACGATGAGGCAGTCGCACATAACAGTAAAGGCTATTGCAGCTTTATAGCAACAGCTATCCAAGATTTTTAAAAAACCCCACCAAAACCAAAACACTATCATCAAAGTGAAATTAAAGCCTTTCTTGACATACATTTTCAAAAACAGTAAACCAAGCTTCCCTGAACAGTCATCCTGTAATTATATGGTTTCCAACAGCCACAACCTCACACAGCCATTATGTATTTAAATAAATAATGGTTTCTTTGGTGTAGTAATAACAATGAGCAGTATCTTAATATAAATCAGCAGTCTGTACTTGAAAAAAAAATCTAGACCAAGCAGGATATAACTTCTCTGGGGACCGAGGTGGCCTTGTGTGTAAACTGTCAACTCCTTCCTCTTCCCTCAGCAGCAGGAAAGGAAGCGTTAAGGGTGGGACATCATTTACATGTCCTACCAAAAAATGTTAGGGATCACAGATAGGACAGAAAAAACACCTATAGCACAGACAGGAATAAATTTATTTTATTCAGCAGCGAGAAAAATAAAAGGCCTGTAATTGCCGTATTGGTATCTGACACAGGAAGAGAGAGGTGGAGTAAGTGGACGCACCATGTAAATACAAATATGTACGGCTGGACTTCTTGTACTGCCTGGTAACAAAGGGGAAAAAACCCCTTAAGATAAAGTTCTTCCTAAGAAATGGAGCAACTTGAAAAGTCAAAACCTTCCCCGTATTTGAGGGAAGAGAATGCACTTACAGTCATCCACAACGCTTATGTCTGTGCCAGCTAAATCTCACTTAATGGGATTTAAGTAATTTTCATTCAAAATTAAGTTATATTGGAAAAGGAATACCCTTACTCTAAAATTATTCATGACTTACAAGTCACTTCATTACTGAGGTTGCTGGTCCTACACAGACAAAACTGACAACAGAGAAAAACTGGTCCTCCAAGTTATTTATTTTCACTGAAGTCAGTGAACAAAACTAGAGTTTAAAAGGGAATTTTAGAAAGGTTCGAGGAGCAACTCTGCATTGTCTTAGAGAAACATTTTTGGTTCAGTGGCTTCGTATCTTGGCATAACTTTTCTTGTAGTTTTAACAAATGTTGATCTGTCTGCGACAGACCTCCACAGGCCCCTAAGCAGTTCTTGCCTGTGGTGGTTTCGTAGCAAGTTCAGAGAGATTTCCTTTCACAACAGGCTCCTGGGTTTCAAGAGAGCTTTAAAGATTGTATTTGTTTCAAAGACATTCACTTGAAGTCTTTGTTCGTGGAAAGAATAAAATTGCTGAACTATGTACCTTTACACCATGAAAGGTACCTTCAGCTGGATAGGCTGACACCTGTGGCCATTCCTTGCTTTGAGCACCATCAATCCTTATGGGTTCTCTCTGCAGAATCAATGAGGACATGAAGGTCTTCGTGAGCATTAAAAGACACTGCATATTCCACAGAGGGTTCTCCAGATTTTTGTTCAAGAAACTTGGAAATCGCCTCATTTGAGAGGATTAAGGGATAAACTTCAAGGATTATAACGGAAAGACAGAAAGACGAAGCAGAATTTTACCAAAACCTGGCTCTGGTTGATCACCACAACAGATACCCTTTCTCTTCTTCTGGGAGAAGCAGTCAGCTAACGTGCAATTCAACTGAGACCCACAGTGGTGGCACTCAGCGCTTAAGTCGTGCTTAATTTTTACTGATTTCCATAAAAGCAAATAAGGATGAAACATGCATACAGGCAGAGAATTCACAGGGCAAGGAATCTCATGGCAATTATCCCTACCTCAAAAAGAGGGCAGAAAGAACTAGTTAAGAAGAGAATATGGCCAGCACACAATGACTACTGTAATCCCACGAACCTCTACAACACTCTTAAGAAGTTGACTTCTTACTGAGTCTAGTCCAACCCCTCTGCTCACAGCAGAACTGATGACAGCAGGACTGGGTCCAGCCAGATTTTTACTATCTCCAAGAATGGCGACTCCACAGTCTCTCTGGGGAATCTATTCCAGTGTCTGACTACTGCCACAATAAAACAGTTTTTTGTGATGTCTAAATGGAATTTCCTGCATTTTGATTTGTCCCCATGTACGTTAACTCATCTCAGTTAGCAGGATCTTGTATTAATCTGTAACCAGTATTCAAGTTACAATAGACACGCATTAAAATGAATAAAGCAGTGTACAGCGACTCCTGCTAGTTTCAAAAGGTATCTCCAATTCACCATGTGGTATCACTTTAAAAAAATTAAGTCAAGATACTATATTCAACATGAATGGCTTTCATCTTATGCAGAAAAGTAAAAATGTGGGCAATGCTAGTAAAAGAAACAGTACTTATAGAGCTTCCTTGGGTAACAGGAATTCAAGTAGCATTTTGAAAAGGGATGATTTTTCACCAAACTTTGAATAGAAATATATCAAACAGACCCACAAGTAGAAAGTATGCTTGTTGGCATTGCAAAAGTATTCCAGGGCTGATTGTCCAGCTCAGAAGTCTGAATCCAAGCTCAAACACAGAGCTGAGGTTGTTTGTTTGCTAAGATTATTTTTAGGTTGCTTCCTAAAGAGTCTGTTATTTTAGTATTTCTTTTTCAAAGAAACTCCACTCACTTCAAACTTTGGAGACTACCAAGGTGACCAGGACTCAAAAACTAAAAAGCTGAATAGTTCAATAACCAGGAAGGACCTGGCTCTTTCATCAGACGAACTGCAAAATTAGGTTTTCTTCCTGTACGTTTTTGCTCAAAGCAAAGCATAGCATGTGTTTCATGTAGCCTGTCATTTATGAAGCCACGCTTACATCAACACTCAGCACTCAATACGATACATGCATGGCTGTAGAGCCACCATACCTGCATTATTACATGGCAGAAAGGAAAATGATTGAGTAAATCTCTAGAAAATACTATATGTAGTCTAAATTTTTTCAATGTTTGCAGATATTCTGCATTAACTTATCCCAATGACAGCAATTCTAATCAGACTGACATAATCACAAAGTGACATGGGCTAATTAGATAAAACTAGCTTGGTTTAAGTCAACTTGCCTGCCACTTCTGACCCCTTCTTAGCTGGATGAGCAATCAACGTACCCCAGAAACAACTGCTAAGTGTGCCTATTGCTATAGATGCAAGTTATTAGCTAGTGCTCATTGTGGTATTACTTAAAAAAAAAAAAAAGTTCAAAAAAGTTCACTGAAGGAAGGACAATAGCTTGAGTTGGAAAATTAAATAAATAAATACTAAACCATTCATTTTTAAGAAGAATCCTACCAA
This sequence comes from Balearica regulorum gibbericeps, assembly GCF_011004875.1. Lineage (NCBI taxonomy): Eukaryota > Metazoa > Chordata > Aves > Gruiformes > Gruidae > Balearica > Balearica regulorum. Next base: position 7,796,302 of record NC_046220.1, on the reverse strand, counting down.
GCAAAGTTCCCATTCAACAATGCTATGATGTGTTACGAGGATCTAAACTCAGAAGAAAGAAACCAGCTCGTCAATAAAAACATTTTCCAGAAAAGTATTGTGGAGGTATGAAGTTTACATAAGTTTGACGGTAAGATGAAATAGAAAGTTCTTGACCAATTCCAAAGAGAGTAAGGTGGGAAGAACTCCCTGGAGGTATAAAATACAAAAGATAAAGAAAAGTGTAAGGATGACCAAGATTATTACATCCTTTCATACATTACATACATTATAGTATCCTTTCTTCATAATTAAACTTAATTTTGTAGCTTAATTTAAAGATGTGCTTAAGTCCTTAAGTGAACAGGTATGAATATGAAGTTATGCAAAGCAAGTCCTAAAAACAGAATAAGACAACATTATATTATTTTTACGTTATTGAAAAAGTGGGCTTTCAATTATCACCTACTACCTTTATTCCTCGAAGTCTGCAGAAGTATGTGAAACCACATGACTCCCAGATAAATAACTAAAATGAAGGTCTCCTCGGATGCTGAAACAGCTATAACAAACATCTCACAGTTTAGGTGCTGTGCTAATGGTGGTATAGGAACAAGTACAAAAGTCAATGACAGAATCTAGTAAGTCTAAAAGGTACTTTTTTTACTTGAACAAGCATTATTAAAAGCATGTCTGCAATTCACATTTTCCGCAATCAAATAAAAAAAAGAAAGAAGCTGAAATCAAGCAACTCTTGACAACATCTGAAGAGCCTTCACAATGCTAAGGAATACCCAGGAAAATAGTGGGTTTTACACAAAGGAATCTTGTACAATGACACTCTGCAGAGTCATGCTTGTATATGTGGTGTACACTTTCTGTAGCTGTAGAAGTTATGGATCTCTAATGAAACTAAACTAGACGGAAGTCTTCTTCTGAAATATGGCAAACCAGTTCTCCACCTCTAAACTGATACATAAAATTACTATCCTACTCCCATCAAATGAGGTCACTTGCACCATTACAGTAAATCTATTTTACAGCTATATAAGAAAATTCCTAATTTCATCATCTTTCTGTACATGTATGGAAATCTCACTAACAACAATGGGAATTTCACATCCACAGGGAGAAATGCATCAATTGAGTCACAAGGATTTGGGAGAGTTTCTTGTGGTTTTTTTGGGTTTTTTTTTAATTATTATTGCCATATCTGTGTATGCTCACTTTGAAAGGATATGGGAACAATTCACAGGTCTCAGTAGATGAACAGAGATTAAAAATAAATATGGGTCATTAGGATTTTTGAAGTTAAAAGCCAGGCTCACACTGTGCTTTAAGACAACTGCAGTACCCAAAGCTGTTTGATCTTAGCTGTTGTATCAAAAAGATTGATTAGAAGAGCACGGAACTAGAAAGATTATCTATTTGTTTCCAAGCTAAATGATACTCAATGCAAAAAGTGCCAATACTTAATTCCTCTTAAGACTGGGCCCTTCCAATCTACCTGTCTACTGTAGCCAGAATAAATGGAGGCCACAAGGCAAACAATTTTAGGTTTTCTGGGACTTTAACTTCTGATGCAAGATTGGCATTTCCCTTGTATTGGCTGTACTAATGGCTAAAAACAAAGACTATTATGGTGACGATTCTGATCAACAGAATTTCTCACAGGGACACTACATTTCTCATCAAATAAAATCTTCCAGGATAACTCCAACGAAGTGTGGTTCTCCAGCACAGGTAGGATTCTTAAAAGAGCTTAAAAGGAAGGCACCATTTTACATACACAAACCAAGCCTACATGGTTACTTGGCAAACTCAATATTTTTCACAGTATGGTTATTTTCTGATATCATAATACAATCTGAAAACAGATTTTGAGCATTTTAATAAGGCATAATATTTTGTTAAAGCACAAGTTTTTATGAAATTCAAATTATGTTGCTTTTTTTTCAATTGTTGTTAAATCAAATTTCTAAGAAATTTCTGCTTCTACTTAGGTATTCGCAATAATGATGTACATCTGTAAGGCTACCAGGTGACTGCAGCCAGAAAGGGTTAACATTTATTTTGGCAATCACATGTGGCTGCATTCTTTTATTAACCGAAACCAAAGACTGACCTAATCACTGCTGAATAAAACAGCTTCTGCCCATCATTTCTAGCCTCAAAAATACAAAAGAAAATGTTGTCATGGAAACCAGTCTATCCCAAAGGTACACCGCATTTTGCTAGATCCAAATTATACTAGTATCCATATTTCCCCTAGTAGTAGAGATAACTTAAATTCTTTGCCACATTGCACATCACACTGAGCACAACCATTCAACACAACTAAAACCAGCCTAATTTTTTAAACAAATTACTAAGTAATGTTAAGAAATATGTTCAAAATATGAGTTTTGCTAAGATGTGAAAGTATATATAAATATATATATATATAAAAAATCTTCACGCAAATATGAAGATGAATGGCATATCACAGAAGACAACAGAGAATACCAAGTAACTGAAAATCACAAAATGTTTTTTGAGAAGACTCTGAGTGTTCATGCTTGCCTTTGGCTAATTTTCTAGCACTTTCAAATGGATACATTATTACCATTCACTTCTGGACCTAAATGCTGTATATTTACTACACATTTGCTGCTCTAAGCTCAAAATTTTTAGATAAAAGAAAACAAAAGCTGAAGAGCTTTAATAGTGGTCATATTTCTATAGAGAAAGTTCCCTATAAGGAGACGTTCACTGAAATTCTGTGTTAAAGATTGTATTTTATTAAGACTTCATTGCATAAGCACAAAATTTGATGACATATTCATGGTACTTCCAGTCAAATCTAAAACGGGTTGTATACAAGAGCAACATGAAGGGGAAGTGTAACAGCAATCGCATGAACTGAACTTGGCCATGAACACAGCCTGATCATTAACTACGGATCTGTAAAATGATGCTAGTATGCGGGTCTGATATCTCGTGTGATCTCTCCACCCTGGCCTTACCCATTCCTTCCAAGAAGCGAGCTTCTCAGCCCCCTTGGAGCAGAGGTCCTCAGAGGAGGTCCCGGCCTCGGCAGCCCCAGGGACCTACAGCAGGAGTACGCCGCGCTCTGTCACATTTAGCGATTGCCCAGAGGGATGCTCAGGACAGCAGGGTCTCTGCCCCCGCCCCAGCAATGCCAGTGTTTGTATTTGTGCACACACTTGCATACAGAAATGCCCTAACCTAGATTAAAAACACATTCATTTTCATGGGGATGTCACAAATACCGAGGTGTTCTAAACCTAAAATTTTCTTGTATCTAAATACTGGATTTGTTTTGATTGTATATGTGAAATTAGCTGCTTTGCTTAGTATTACAAAACAAGTACGAGTCAGTAAGCAAATCTATGAAGCTAGCTCAGAAACACATGGTTTGCTAGTCTGATCACAAGACGGAGAACCTTCCAGATACTGCAATCACAAAAATAATTTGGCCTTTTAATACTGTTTCTCTAACATCTGAGATGAACCATCTTTGTATTCACCACAGGACCTACTTGGCAAAGAACTCGGTATTCTTACAATGTCTTTAGGGTCCTTCAAATACCACTGAAGATGAATGAAATCAAAATGGCAAAAGCTTGCCCAAATTCTGCAATTTTAAGTCTAAAAGAAAATTTTTCTTTGTAGTTTAAGAAGCACCGTGCAAAAGTTTTATACTTGAGATAAGGGTGGTGATTACATCAACCCAGAGCAACATAATCAACTATCTGCAAGTGCAGTCTCAGTAGAAGGGTATTACCTGTCAACTGAAATGAAACAGCTACGCCCAAATTCTCATTCTTAGTATTTTTCTGCATTAAATGAAAGAGTACCTCTTGGGCAGCACATGACATCCTACTTCAGATTTATTCTTGCTCAGATATCTGACACTAAATGCACCACTGTAGCCCAGAAAGAAAAAAGTCAGAAAGCATTCTGGATCCAGGTGAATCACAGCTAAGCAGAAAAACAGGCTAATGAAAAGTAATTCCAACTTGACTACTGAATAGATTAAAAAGAAGCTTCTCAAATATTTTAATTACAGACTGTCTCAAGAATATTCATGCACCAATGCGTTTATTAAGAATTTGATGAAAATGGAAAACGTCTGCTTATTTGAATTCCAACTCAAGAAGACACAATCGCAAAAAATATTCCTCGAAAGGACCAGTAATTTCAGCCTCCATGAAGGAGGACAAGAGCTATAAAAAACTGCTGTGGAACAACCAAGAAGGCAAAATAAGAAGCGAGGCAAAAGAAGACTGTAAGGGAACACTCTCAATTCTTTCTGACTTGCCAATGACCATGTTAGCTAATGACACCAGGAGGCTCAAAAAGTACACTTGGACTTTGTGAAACTCTGCACGGCATCACCCAATGTTAAAACCTTGCACAAAAGCAGCCAAATTCCAAGAGGAAGCTTACAACAGAATTTTTTGCTGGTAGAGCAGCACTGGTGACAGGACTGGCGATCCTTGCAAGCCTCTGAAGTGCTGGGTGGTAAGTAAAGCAGAAGACTTTGCAGAGCAATGTATACATTTGCCTCCATCTCCTGCTGCTTTACTCTTCTTGCCCAACTTCCCCTCTATCATGCTCTTCCTACACTCCTTATATCTCTCTGTTCCTCATGTTCTTGCTCTCTGCTGCTTGATCGCTTTGCTGTGTCTCTACCAGCTGTCCTTGAGGCTACCATATACATAGCTTCAAGGTGCCTGTCATCACCACTCCTTCTCCACCGCCCTCCCAAGGCTGGCTGGCAAGAACTTCTCTCCCATCTCCCATTTGCTTATCATTTATCCTCAGGCTTGCTCCTCACAGGGCTCACGATGAAGCTTCCCAGGAGTCATTCTGCTGATGAAGAACCACCGACTTACCTTGAATTTGTATAAATTATACTGGCACAAGCATTTTTTTTCCCTCAAGTTAAGCTACAAGCTTAGTAGAGTTTATTGGGGATAGACTAGTAAAGCCTTTTGATTACACATAACCCAGTTAAATGTAGGAGGACCATCTGAATAACCACCACAACCTGATCTTCCTCCTGGAGCTTCTGGCAGGTGAATCCATTAATTTTGCCAACACATGCCTGTGTTTGCAACTTTATGAAAAACACAACAGTTTATGTTTCTGAAACACCTATTAATCATTGTGAAACACACAGACAACCTTGGAAATTGATATTTATTTTCAACAGATATATTAATATATTTGAATGTAATTTATTATGATGGTCTGTGCTGCATCTGTAGCTTTTCACAATGATTTGAACATCTCTGCCAAAAATACCATATCTAGCTAGCAATTCAAGCTTGGGTTTTTTTAATGTATTCCTTTCAAAACCATCTTGAAGTGGCCTAGTAGCACCATGCTGTCTATGATTCTGACACGGCACTTCTTCGGAACTTCAGTTTCTGGTAACTCAACCTCAAAGTCAGCAGGTTGGGAATGAGGTGAAGGTGGTGGCTTCCACCATGGGAAATCCAGTCCGAGGAACCGAGCTATGCTGAGAAGCGAGAAGAGCACATCATCCTACACACTGGGGATCTGGATACTCAAAAACCCCCTCTAACTTAGGTTTCAAGCTTAAAACTTGTGAAGATTCTGATCAACAGATAATGAGAAGTACTCTAAGGTAAGAAAAAATAACAATTTATGGAATGCGTTCACTAGACACAGACACTGTACAAAAATTTTTTTGAAATAACTGCAATTGTCAAAATTAGTAACTATAATGGTGGTTTTCTGTTCCACAATTTCCTCCTTTTCTACAGACTTTTAAGAAACCCCAAATGATATTGTAAATGTAATAGCATACTTTGTGGGCATGGTTTAACTCTTTCTTTAAGTAACATTTTAGATGTTCAGTGACAACATGACCATAAATGTAATTTTAAATACATTTAAATATGAAAACCTGACATGGTCCACTGTCAACAGTTGATTTTTGTGAGACTAATAAAAATTTTAAACTGTAGGATATATCATACTGAAGTAACCTACACACTCTCCCACACATTCTATTTAATAATCCTGTTTACAATGCTTCAAAGGTAACAAAAAAAAAAAAAAAAAAAAAAAAAAATCTGACTTTTCATACAATCTGCAATTTCACAAGCCTGTCCTGGAACAACTTGGAACTGAGGAAAATTTTACTCAAGATTTCTACTGAGTTTTCTAAAGTCTGTGAAGTTCACTCATAGGAATTTCCATCCTAGGACTTTAGATATACTCACTGATATTACAACTAACAAAACATGATGTATTTGTTGTTGCTAATAATCCAAACTGGATGTTCTTTTGGGCGTTTTTTTGTTGGGGTTTTTTCCCCACAATCCTTCAACTGTTTCTAAGTAATGGCTATCAAAATAACTTAGATAATCCAAACTTTAAAGTTCTTAGTATTATGGAAAAGACTGTTCCAACTCAGGACTTCCCAGTAGTTATAAATTACTATAACCTTTTGTAAAAGGAAGAGATAGATAACCTTGGTTTATTTTTTCTGAATTTAGGCAGCCACAATTTGAGGCATGCAAAGCCATTAATCATGTACGGAAAATCTATTCCTTTATTAACAACAACACTTAAATTCAATCAGCATGCAGAACTCATTACATGGATTACACTGTACAACTTGTTGATATTTAAGCTTCTACATGCACATTACTAGCCTAGCCATAATATGGTCTTGAGGAATCAATACTCTATCAATTTTAGGCTACTGCCAAAACAAAACCAACATCATTGTTTGCTCAACAATATTCAATAGTCTTGTCTTTGACAACTCTAGACTGAGCATTGCAAAGTAACACCTGCACAGAGTTAACACTAACAGTTAACTAACACAGAGTTAACACTAACTGAAAAATTGTGCCATTTCCCCATAAATTCATTGAAAGCAGTGAATAAAAGAGAATTAGAGTGAGAAAAGCAGTAAATTATCTGGAGCAAAGGCAATTAGATAAATTAAGATTCCTCGGATGTTATCCTTACTTTTATTTAAACAGTTGAAACTTCTTGTGTCATACTTATTTTTCTGTCTTCTGCACTTGACTGACTCCATCTATACTCTCAACTTTCTTCCTAGCTTATTTGTGGTGCACTTTTTTGTTCCAGGCTAACTGTATTTCCATACCACAATGTGCCTGCTAAACTGGAAGAGCACAGAAAGTCCTTACACAGCTTTGCAGAATTGTTACAAGAAATTTTCAAGTATCACTGATAAATACTACCTGCCTGCATACAATACGAAGTCATATCCCTTAAGCTGCTGACAGAACTTCAAAACAGGCAGTATATACAAAATAACACATGAGCAATTCAGTGCCACCTAAAACTAAGGCAGAATTAAAGTTGTTCAGAAATCTACAGAATCACAGAATGGTTGAGGTTGGAAGGGACATCTGGAGATTATCCAGTCCAACTCTGGGGCTCACAGCAGGGTCACCTAGAGCAGGCTGCTCAGGTTTATATCCAGATGGGTTTTGAATATCTCTATGGATGGCCTCTACAATCCTTCTGAGTAACCTTTTCTACCTTAATTGGCCTTACAGTGAGGTCTTCTTTATGTTTACAAAGAATTTCCTGTGCTCTTTGCCTCTTGTCCTTTCACTGGGCACCACTGAGAAGAGCCCGGATCCATTTTCTTTACTTCCATTACGTTTTTAAACATATGGACATGATCTGCTTAAGCCTTCTCTTTTCCAGGCTGAACAGTCCCAGGGCTCTCAGCTACTCCTTGTACAACAGATGCTCCAAGCCCTTAACCATCTTTGTAACCCATTGCTGGACTCAGACCATTAAGTGCTTCTCTTGTTCTGGGGAATCCAGAACTGGACAGAGCACTCAGGTGAGTCTCACCAGGGCTGAGTAAAGAAGAAGGATAACCTTCCTCAACCTGCTGTCTATACATCCCTAGCTGCTGTTGGTCGCTTTTGCTGCAAGGGCACACTGCTGGCTTATGGCTTATGGTGCCTGGGGTTATTCCTCTTCAACCATCAGGATTCTGCATTTCCCTTGGTTGATCTTTACAAGGTTCCTGTTGTCCCATTTCTCCAGCCTGTTACAAGTTCCTCTGAATGGCAACACAACTTCTGGCTGTATCAACCACTTCGACTGCTTTTGTATAATCTACATACTTACATACACTGTTCCATCATCCAGATGATTAATCAAGATGCACACACAACTCTGTCACCTATCCAGAAATGGAGGTGAGGCTGATTGGCCTGTAGTTCCTTGGATCCTCCTTACTGTTCTTCCCAAAGACAGGAGAGGCATTTCTTTCTTCTAGTCCTCAGGAACCTACCCCAATCACCAGAGCCTTTCAAAGACAATCAAAAGTGGCTTCCAGTGACATTGGCCAGCTCACTCTGTACTTGTAGATGCACCCCATCAGGTCACGCAGACTTCTTTATGTCTAGTTTATCTAACGTTCCCTAATCTGATCCTCCTCCATCAAGGATAAGTCTTTGTTGCTTCAGTCCTTCCCACAGCGGTCAGGAGCTTGAGACTCCCGAAGGCAAGTCACACCAGCAAAGACCAAGGTGAAGAAGGCATTAAATACCTTGGCCATTTTTATGTCCTTTGTCACCAGAGCCCCTGCCCAATACAGCAGCAGGCCCACCTTTTCCAGTCTTCCTTTTGCAGCTGATAAGACCTGTAGAAGCCTTTGCTGTTGTCTTTCATTCCCTAGCTTTCATTTCAGCACTCTAAATGAAGTATGTCATCTGAAAACAGCCATATCACGTTTGCTCTTTCACAGTTCGGAAGCAATTAAGATTGAATTCCTACCTCCCCCTGCACACAGTAGGCATTCATGGTGAAACAGTTACCACACCAATTGGTACTTTCCTTAGAAACAAGCTGAGGGAGGGGTATTGTTGCAAATACTCCATGCTCTCGTGCTACCTCATAAACTCTAGAGTGCCTCAAGAGGACAGAGAAAGCAATCAGAACACTAATCCTTATTTATACTGGAGAACAAAGGTCGTGGAGATCAGGACTTTCCCCTGCCTCTTAGTCTGTTGGAAGAAGAGCTAGAGGATGTATTTAAACTTCTGTTTTCACATCTGTTCTTACCTAGTAACTTTGAGCTTTTTATAATTCAAAAATGTTAATTATTCTAGTCAATATTCCAAACTATTTGAAGCATTCCTGGTCTTCAGGTGACTTTCCCCTAAAGTTCTGCTATGACTAGGTCATAGCTTGTGCTGATTCTGGGCCTCATCACAAGATAGTCTGGGTCACTTAGAGAGGGCTTAGGTATTTTTGCACGGAGCTGTGATGGTCCTTACAACCTGGACATCCCAATGCCTAAGTATGTTATTGATTTGTTGTTTCCCATGTCAGGGAAAACAGGGAGGTGAAGGGGGAGAAAGTACAAGGGACCCATGAAGATAAAATAAAGGCAGTCTATTTGGCAGTCTATTTTCCGTCTCACAGCAAGGGCTTTTGGCTCTTTTACTGGCTGCTAGCTTACGAATGACACACAAATTTTCATGATTTTTTTAAACTTGAGCTGAAATTGTTTAGACTGCAACTGCTGCACCTTTTTTGGGGGTCTCCTCTACTTCAACACTCCTAAAATATACCAGCAGTATCTTAGAAATTTCTGATCATCTGTGGTTTCCAGTGATAAGCCAGATGTGCTTCTTACTGCTCTCATAAAACTCTTTTGCATGCTAAAACTTCCATCCATGAGAAATGCAGCATCTTTAGAAATTTTACATCTTTGCACTCCAAGGGGAAGCATTTTCATCGGTGTTGTACAATCTTACATATTTATTGGCTTGAGGCTTTATCTATTTGAATCAGAATTCAAATTGTCCAAATGTTCAAAGTGGCTTACTTTCAAAATGTGTAACAGCCAACTGAACTGCATAAGAGACTGAAATACGGGGTGGGAGATCTACACTAACAATAATTGCCAGGTGTAAATAATTAGAACATTAATCACCTTCCTAGAATATTGCTACTATCAGCATCCAGAAAAGGTTTGTTTTTAAGAATCAGTATAAAATGGTGGTGCTGCAGACTTGTACTGTAAGCTATTTAGGTTTTTAATAAAAGTAAAGATTTCTGTGGGATAAGCCAAGCATTGGACTGCACAAAACAGCACTGCAAAAGTGCAAGTTAAAAGAAGATGGATTTGGGAGGTATGGCTAAGATGTATACATATGAGAAAAGAGGAAAGTGGAATCAGTCAAGAGACCAAAAGACATATTTCTCAAATGTAAGCTGCAAAACATTTTCTCATCAGTCTCATGGAAGAAGGCACTTATGAGCTAGTCCAGCAGGGCTAGTAGGCACAAACAGCAAAATTTAGAGAAGACATTAAATTCACTCATGCTACTCCTAGGCAGTTTCTTTTCTTTGACCGTGACAGTGGCTAAAAATATTCAAAAGCACTTTATACCATTAAGTAAAAATTTCATTATTTTACACAAGTATTGAAATTAAACATTCTGGTACTTTCATCCCACAAATAAAACAAGTTTAAAAAACAAAATCCAGAATCTAAACCTCTTCCTGTCAGATGCTTTATGGTTTTTTTCCCACACTGGAAAAGCAACAGCTGTTGCTGAATGTTTTTAAATACAAGAGGATTTCTTTTAGTACTGCTGGAGAACATGGCCAAAATTTAAACTGACAATAAATTAAAGCTCATTATTGTAATAATAATGGCAGTGTAACATGTTTCATTGGTACTAAGAGCCTGTGTCTCCTGGAGTCAAACTTAATTACACCTGTTCTGTTTACGATTGATTGATTCCACACTTACAACCTCTGATGAGGTTAAAAAAAATCCTAAGTTCCATCTCATATGTAAACTCTGTATTTTTAAATGAAGGACATATCTAGCGATGAAATGTGATGAAAATATCATAAAGAATCACCCCAAATAATAGAACATGTAACTGCAAACGACATTTTTTCCAGCACACAACGTTACAGCAATTCTCTTTACAATCACTGTTTTCAAAGGATTAGGTTTATTTCTGTAATAAATGATTACTTGGAAGATTTTTAATTTTGTTTCAAGATAAATACGGTAGAAAGAGCTTCCTTCAAGAATGACTACAAGATTGCATCAGCAAGCAGGTCCCTGCTGATATTTTTAACCACTTAAGGCTTGATGTTCTGAAATCCACACTGATTTCGTATCAAACTCAGCAACGCAGCTCAGTGCAATGGGGTAGTGTATCTGGTATTCACTTCATACTACTTCAAAGCCACATTAGCCAGGATTATAGTAAACTGGAAACTCACAGGAAAATACCTTTTCTTCGATGTGACCTCAGAGTGAACCTCGTCACTGATTTCACCAGCTAGACAGCAGAGCAGGGGAATCAAGCAGGATCTAATATAGTTAGCACAGAGGCAGAAATATCTGACTGCTGCTCATATATGTTTAGATGCTGTTGATTCTGCTCCCTCTAAACTTCCATGGACTTAAATTAGAGGAAAAATTCTCCAGCTTTGCTTTTAGCTAAACGTAAGATTTTTACAGATACATATATTTCCAAGGACTCTAAAAAATGCTACTACTGCTAACTCAAGAAAATAGCTGTACTTTTACAGCAGTCTACAAGAGAAAGTTTCGTGGTTACAATCCTACAGATCTACAACATGCTGATACTTTTGCTAAAATGTGCTACCTAAGCAGATGGAACATCACTGATCTTTTAAAATCATGAATCTTTAATGAAAGCAAGGTATCCCAGTATTTTGCCACCCTTCGCCAAAGTTCAGATTTCTACAAACAGCTATTTTGAGGTGTTGAAATTGTTCTGAGTTTTTTTAATAATAGCATTATTTTACAGTTTTCACATAAAGACCAGTTGAATCTCAACAATCATAACTGTGTAGAACACAGGTAAGGAGCATTGTAACTAAAATGGAATAATTTAGGAGAGCTGGAGAATATAAGCAGCAGGAAGTACTAATGCAAATATTCGCACAATCTTGATAAGATTTGTCATTCTGACATAAAACATTATTTTATGAATTGTGCGTACACATTTTCATTTAATCCAACTGTGATTTATGATGCATAGCTTTACATTTATATAGTCAGAAAAATTTAATTTTAAAATTTACACATAAGATCAAACATATATATATACAAAACACACGCTCATAGGCACACAGCTCAATATGACGTTACTTCTAGTAACACACACTATATTGAAAACTGGTAATAACTGCCTGTGAAGTCTTCAGAGGATGAATTTTACTATGTGAATTGTTTTTAATGTGTAAAATAAACTGTAAAAAGTCAAAGATGAAGGAGTGGTTCAAATTTAATAAACAAAAAGACAAGAGAAGGCTGTCTGAGATACTGATTCCCAGAAATTCTTCTTTAGCAAGCCCTCCAAAGAAATAAGAATTACAAGTTTGTGTGGAAACAAAGAATGATGCCCACCAGAAACACCATTTATCCTGCTGCTGAGTGTCCCTCCTGTGCAGGCAATCCCAAAGCTGTGGGCATACGTCCATTTCAGGATCTATTGCTCCCAACTCTTGTTACTGCCCACTCAGAGTTTTTCTGACAAGAACATCATGTAAAATCCCTCAAAATCAAGCAGGTTAGCCCAGAATCAGTAGTTTGGTAAGTGAGAAGCAGCCTGAGAGGATAGGACAACATGCAGTACTAAACATTATTCTTTCAAGGTGTTACACAGAAGGAAATAATCTAAATAAAATTAATTAGGGCCAGGGATGGGGAAAGAACATGCCCTTTCCCTTCTTTGTATGTCTGCAGTACAAAGTGGAAGTACAATTTAGTCACTTGAATTCAGGAGATGCTCACACTTCTCTCACATGAATCTTCCTCAAAGGACCCGAGTCACAGATCTTCACGTATTACACGGAAATATTGATACACTGGTTCCTTCCTCAGGACTGCTTTTCTTTATGCTACACATAGCAACAAAGATAACATTTAATTTGACCTGAGAGTTATAACAATTATCCTACATCCGCACTGTATCTATCCAGTGAAATACCTACACTTATTTGTATTTGCTTTACAAGCAGGCCATCTTAGCTTTCCTGTAAACAAAATACACTAAAATAAAGAAACACAATATCCAGTTGTATCTTCTCCTAGGGTAAAATGTTACTGAGTCCAATATATATGGATTCCTCATCTTCTTTTTTTTTTTTTTTTTTTTTTTTTTAAAGAAAAAAACTCATAACTACTTCCCTTTGCTTCCATGTATGGCTTGAAACCAAGTCCCCGGTTTCTTTCAATTAGTTTTCTTCTCATCCTTAACATCTGCACATTTTTTATTCCAGCAGTGCTAGCAGTGTTATTGGTAGTGAGAAGAAATATCCCCATTTTAAGATTATTGCAGTTACACAAAGTAATTGAGTTTGGAAGAGACCTCTGGAGATCATCTACCCCAACCTTCTGCTCAAAGCCAGCCTGACTAGAGCAGGGACTTGTTCAGAGAAGCTCTGGTATCTCAAAAAACGATACAACAACTTCTCTGGGCAACCTGTGCCACAGTTTTATCACAGTTGTGTAAAAAGGGTTTTCCTAATTTTTATCTGGAATTTCCTATGTTCCAGTCAGATCTTATTCAAGCCAATTCACCTAGTAGAACTAATTTTTCAAATAATTTGCCCATTTATTTTTCACTATTTATACTACCTGAAACTATACAAAACGTATTCTCTGTGCATTTCATTTATGCCATCATTTTTCTTTAAGTTAGTAGAGGGCATTATTGTTATAATAGAGTCTTAAACTCAGTGAATGCACTGTAAGTGTAAGTTGACAGGTAAGCGTATGAGCAAAGATCACAGAGTCATCTGCATGCCATGAAGAATTTGGGAAGCTTCACATACACTCCTAGGGCAAAAAAACCCCTGAAATGCACAAAACCAGTTCTCTCTGTTTATTCAATATCATTCAGTATTTAAGGAAAAGCAGCTGCTAGACTAACGACTACAAAAAGCTGACTGCCTTTTTTTCTTTGCTACCTATTATTTGCTCTGTCCTCTCAAAACCGCCCTAGTCGTTTCCAATACTGCATCCAAGAGGTTTAAAAACCTGACATGAAAACAAAACAAGGAAAAAGCAGTTCAATAGTTCTGTTACACCTCAAATTAAAACCAAAGTGTCTGAGAAGAACACGGGAGCCAGCTCAGTGGTTTCAGCAAAACCAGAGGGTGCTGGAGGGTACCTGTCAGCGTTGTAGGTGCCACCCACGCAGGATGCCCCTTCTGAAAACACAGCATTTTCCACGCTCTGTCAATCTCACTCCCAAATTCAGCCACAGAAGAAGCTGTGGAATTATCTTTAAGGTCTTTCTGATTTTATTTTTTTTTTAATACCCCAACTGCCATTTGAATAAAATGTCAATTGGTAGGGGACGGACACATTTAGACTGCCAAATATAACAAACCCATTCATATATTTCACATTTTTCACTAAACTAACAGAAAGCTTTAACTGCACTGATTCCATCCGGAGTATAGTAATCCCATTTCACTGGAAAGAAATTAGATAGGTAAAAATATCTATGAAGATTTACAGCTCCAAATTAAATAATTAACAAATATGATTTCTTAAGGAAACTTACTGTTGAACCAAAGTATTTTATTTTGTTTTACAAAACCTAAAGAAATAAAATTACTAGTTATTGTACACAGAGGAAAAACAGATTTGAACTCTATAGACGTTGTGTAAGTTAAAAACAAAAACTATCCAGAAATACCAAGTGCACACAAAAATCTCCAATGCTTATGCTCCCGAGAAGCTTTAATACTCTGTAATGATTCCTCTTGTCCTACCATATGTCAATTTTGGCAGCCGTTCCCCAACAACTATTGTCAGTGCAGCTGATCTGACACTGGGCTCTCGGTAGCCATTACACCTCCCACAGTCTGCAAGCATTAAGTGGAATTTTCTTTTTATCATCTTCAAAGGCACGTTTGTGGTTTTTTAGTTTTTACATCATTAAATGAAAGGAACTGATTAAATGGGTCTGACATGAAAATTTATTGGAAAGGAAGAGCTTCAAAACCCTATCTTACTAGATTTGTTTAAGGACTTTATTACATAAGAACAGGACTGTAAGAATTCAGTACAAAATTGTTGCAAATTCTAGCCTCACAGACCTAAGTGGAAGCTCCAATGCCTGTCAGCCTGGCCAAGACTTCATCTCTTGATTTAGCACTAAAATCTACCTTGAGTGAAAATCTTGTAGGTGGACATTATAAAACATATTAGACTTAAATTAGTATAAACATGTAAACAGACAGACAGATGTCAGAACCTGCAAACATTACCATTTTAGTAAGACTAAGAAATAAGTTAATTACATATGGCACCTTTATTTTGTTCTTATACGTAAATATTAGGCAAAACTGAATTAAATTCACAATAATAAACTTTTTTCTGGCAAGAGACCTAAATACGTAGATTATTAATGTCATACTATTCAGACTCTCCTAGTACATAAAATGAATTATTTTATGAATAAAATAGGCAACTTATCCTTTGAACTATATAATTTACGGAGATACTGAGGAGCCTGTCTGTGCAATGGGCTAAGATTTACAGAGGACGAGGATGTGAGCAATAAATTAGAGAAAATTATTTATTAGAGAAATAAACATTTACATTCTAACAGGACTTTCACTGGAATCAGCCATCAGACACCTTTCATTGCATTTTTGTCTCTATCACACAGGACAGTGATGTCCTCCTCCCCAAAGCAGAAAAGTAGCAGTAAGTCACCATGAGGAATCATTGCTGATTCAGTGAACCTGCAGAGACAAAGCCCTGAGCGCTGCCTCTGTCAAAATGATATTCTCTTTTATTCACAATACCTTTCTTTCAGCTTGGGAAAATACGAAATATTTTCTCTACTAAGGAAATTTTAAGTTATAACTCGAAAACTAATTTTCCAAATAACTCTCAATAAATAAATAAATAAATGAATGAATGAACACTTGCAAACAACTCTTCCTACCCAAGCCTGTCTGTGAACTAAGGATATCAAGCCCATGTTAGCTCAATTAGAGATGACCCATGCAAGCTCTTTATCAAACACTTAAAAACACAGGGAAATTGAAAGTCAGGAGAGGTAGCACAGAAGTGGGAAGTTACAAAAAGCACTGTCTGCATATGAAGAAACATAAACAGGAAAATCAGCAGAAATTTTGCATTGTGGTTTACACTGCATATGTGCATAAACATGGTCTAAAACTTGTCTCTGTAAATACACAGGGTCATACTGCATTTATGGACATTATGTTGTAGCAGGACCGTACCAATAAAATTTGGCAATTTCATGAAGTTGAAAAGTCTCAGTAGTGAAGAGAAGGATCAGAGTGCCACTGGTGAGGAAACAGATGGATAGGATGACCCTCAAAGGGATTAAATTTAACAAGTGTAAACTAGAAGATGAATAGCACACAGAATGGCATTTTTTAAAATTATTCACCCAGAGCAAGACAAATATATAATAATAAAGAATGGTTATGAGATCATGAAAGCAAACATACATCTAAAATTTTAACTATTTTTGGTAAGCATAGGAAAACACCGATGTCATATCCAGAAAGGATTGGTGAGATCCCACCTGGGACACTGTGAAAACTGACCATTCAATCTAAATAGAAGTAATTTGAGCTGGAACAGAATTAGAGAAAATCTAGTATGACAACTGCAACAGTGGGAAAAAGTGTGACCATTAAGTGGTGGTGGACATCTTATCAGACCTATATGGCCATTTATTAGTCATGACTATTTTCATGACGTACATTAGGAATACTGGCAGAACCAATTTAAGATGGAGTATTTTCAGATGGAGTATACTCTTTTTCCTTTGACATCTTTTGAAGTAAAACATCTGTATAAAATTAAAGAAAACCTAACATGATGGTCTTCCACATGCAGCCTCTTTTTTTTTGTTTGTTTGTTTGGAGTTTTTTTGTTTGC
This sequence comes from Balearica regulorum gibbericeps, assembly GCF_011004875.1. Taxonomy (NCBI): domain Eukaryota; kingdom Metazoa; phylum Chordata; class Aves; order Gruiformes; family Gruidae; genus Balearica; species Balearica regulorum. The sequence continues at coordinate 7,779,339 of NC_046220.1, read as the reverse complement.
TTTGGTTTTGGGAGGTGGGGGCATGGGGATATGGGGGTGGGGAGTTACAATAGGTTCACTTAATCCATATAACAAAACTAGCAATTAAAAGAAAGAAAATTATACTAACAGAAAGGTTTGATCCAACTCCAATGATTTTTACAGTAAAGTATAAAGTGAGCAATTCTATCTCCTTCATATCTGCCACTTTCCTAAAATGCTGGACAAAATATTAAAGGTACTCATGCCTGTGTTCACACACTACACTATTTAGTAATAGTCTTGTGCAATATGGTCATAGGTTCTTACGACCAAAATAACTCCAAAGAAATACCTACATTGTGTTACCCTGGCTGGCTGAAAAGCTGCCTCAAAACATTAATGTCAAATCCTGGTTCCAGCAGCACAAAACAAGGAAAAAGAAACAAAAGACTGAGAGAACTAAGGTAAGGTGTTTTTTGAAAATTAAACCCAAGCACATTTTCTTGCAGGTTAGTACTCAAATTAGATTGTTTCCCTCAATGCTTACATATAATGCTAATAACGTACATTCTTTAATATTCAAGACCAGTAAAAAATTCTAAGTGCCTTTAGAGGTGGTAATATTCATTTCCCCCATTTTACAGGAACACAAAAAAAGATACAGCAAGTTTGGGGAAATAAGTTCACAGGGCAGAACAATGGCAACATGAGGTGCAGACAGGGAATGTCAGAAGTTCCAGTCACACGTCCAATTGTTTTTATCACATTATCTCTTTTTGAAACCATAGGTTGAGTGCACAATGCAAGTATTTTTAGATTAAGAAGCAGCCAATCTCCTGGCTTTATACAAAAAGTACGAGCAAGTGCTGTTATTTGTAAATACAACAAGCAAGTATTGTATTTATGTAACACATATAAATCTTCTTTTAACTAATTTTGAATACTTGTGATCTGATAAACACATACAGCCACATACGTATTTTTCAAATCTACAGCCGTGTATATTCAGTTGATAAAGGCACACAACATGTTAATTCCATCAAGGCGTTGCAGAGAGGCGCGGGTCATGCGATCTGTCTGCTGCCCTGGCGATCAGCCCACTAAAGACAAATGTGCAAAAGCTGGCTGATGCCTCCTGAAGTAGCACGCAACAAAATATAAACTGCACCGAGTGATCAAACACACCTGAAATTTAACTACACTGAAACTACCTGCTTATTCTCATGACCCAATGTAACAGCAGCAGACCTGTACGTAGGAGAGCTTATTATTTTTGATCCCAGAAGAACTCTGGTTGGTTGCAAGGAACAAAGAGAACAAAATGTACTTGAACAAAACTGGGGGGGGGGGGGGGGGGGGGGGGGGCAGGGAAGAAAAAAGGAAAAGGCAATCATGTTCAACAATAGACAAGCATTTATCCTGATGTCACATTTCAGCCATAATGCTAAGAGATGGCACCCGGTCATTTCAGGGTAATCGCTTGTGGTGCTGGTCAGTGGAAGGTATTTTAGAACAAAAGGTTTTCTGGGCTTGTAATAACTGTATACAGACAAGTGGAAAATTCCGTTTCAGAGAAAGGGAGTTGCTTAAGAACTATAAGGTTCCAAAATCTAGAGAATGTTCTTGAATTTCAATGTAAATCTATGATGTTATTTTAATAATAATAATAATAATAATAATAATAATAATAATAATAATAATAATAATAGCTAATGCTGGAAATCCCAATAACAAATTGATTCTACATTAAACATGAGTATTTTACCTATTAACAGAAAATAAACTAATTCAGTGATTACTTTCTGAAAGACAAGACACAAAACACAAAACAATGCCTACTTTTGTTCTTCTGGGAAAAAAAAAAAATCTAAAATTACTGTATGACGTGTAAATAACTAGCAACAGCAAAAACCCTGCTGTAAAATCCTGGTGAATGCACTTCAGCTTCTACTAAAATAACATTTCCCATAAATGATCCAATCATCGTTATTATATTATATTATATTTACATTACATTATCATATTTTATCTTTATAAAAGATACATTTGAAAATGGATTAATTGTTGGCACAAGCAACTCATCAGTGAAGGGGTTAAATGAAAAATTGTATCACAGTAAAAATAGGAAATTTCTTTTTCTAGAGTCAGCATTAAGAATGAATCTTACGCTGAAATTAGATGGCCGTACTCTGGTATCAGAACCTTTCCACACCTTCTCTCAGTTCAGGCTCACTGCGGAAGAGCGTCCTGTGGTGTCCTCACAGGCAGAATTGAATTCTGGGCATACTCAAGCCCTCCAACCACTAATAATTTAATAGGCTAAGCCACCACCACTGTCAAGCACTGCATGTAGCATTTCTAGAAAATTAACCTCCTCCTTTACCATTCAAAATCCAATCAATTATTCCCCTAGCCTACAAACATCAAAATTATTCCCATTTTTAAAAAAGCCTGTTATGTCTAATACTTGAAATCTAGCTTACTGTGTAATCATAACAAATGTACTATTTGGAATAGCTGTTTAGATTCCTTTCTGGAAAACATAATCCCAAACCAAAGCTGGTTCTGTATTAAATACAAATGATCCAAAAAACATTTGATTTTATCATAAGGGTATGTACAATAAAGTTGGAAGGAAGAAAATCTGTAACATCCATATCAGAAATTTTGTTTTGAAAGAAGGGAAATGTGCTTCCCGTACACATGTTACAGACAGTATTAGTGTCTGAAGTAAGCTAACATTTGCATTCACATTTATTATGTTGAAATTCTACTAAGTACTGGCTTTTTCTTCTCTTACAAGAGAAAAGACAGCTCCTGAGAACACATATTGCTGCCATCAACAGACTTCAGAAGTATCCTTTGCTCCACACTCTTCAACATTACATCACATCCCAGCCAGCGAACACAATGTTTTTCAGTATTTCCAACAGAAAGCATTTTCTCAGTAACAATTCTTGAGAAACTTGCTTTAAAAAGGTTTATTAAGAAAGTGAACAAAACTATCTATATTGCTTTCTTTTAGTGTAAATCTGCCGGAATAGAAATGAACAACAGAGTAACTTCTAATCCTTCAGGACGCTAGAATCAAAAGACATAATCAATTGTGTGAATTGTTGGTGGAAGAGGCCAAAAGAAAAGAATGGGTTATATTTCAAGAACCATTGCTAACAGATCCTCAAAATTAATTATTTAAACTGGATTTAATATTTGCAAAAGGAGATCAAGCCATTGTGATGGATGTTACCGTAAGATATGAAAGTAAAGAAACTTCATTGGCGGAAGCGGCACCAGAAAAAGTAAGAAAATATCAACATCTCAGAAGTCAAGTGCAAGAACTGACGAATGCCATTAATATCAAATTTATGGGATTTCCTCTGGGTGCACATGGGAAGTGGCATCCAGGTAATTATGAACTACTTGCAGAGTTGGGATTCTCGAATTCCCAACAGGATAAAGTGGCTTGTCGTTTATCGAATTGAGCATTATTTACATCAGTGGACATTATACATGTGTTTGTGAGTCAAGTGTGGTCTATTGTAAGATCTTGAAAATTGTAATGTAACTGTGCTGTATATTGTAATTATACTGTTTATAGTGTGAGTAGTATGTAGGGACGATATGGGACTCGAAATCATAATGTGTCTTCTCTCTTAGCGAGAGATTTAAATTACTAAATTTGACTAAGGTGGACGGGCCACCTATACTTAACCCGGAAAAGGAACAGGTATAATTTTATATGTGTTCGATAAATAGAAGCTTCATATTTGATTTCTGTATTTCTCTACATAACTCACACACTGATGTCACTAAATTTTTAGCATTTTGAAATTTTAACAGGACTTGATATGGCATGACCATGAAATATTTCAATGAAATAAAATCTAATAGCACAGAAAAAAAATCAAAAGAAATGAGAATGTGTATCTTGAAATTAAAAAGGCGTACCCTTCTATCATGATGTTTTTTCAGAACAAAGTATTTCTCTACTTTTAAAAACTATTTTCATAGTAAAAATAATCTAGATCGACAGCAATGGTGGGGAATGCTAACATGTAATTAAACATTTTCCTTTAAAATTCACTTCAATAAAACTGTACTGATAATTATCGTAAAATTTATTTTACTATCAAATAAGCCCTCTCATGTTTATGAATTAAGATGCCAATAGCAGAAATATTCTCAAACCAAATATCTCATTTGAATCTGTTGCTGAAATCCGTATTTATTATTTGATACTATGATAATTTTTTTAAAGTTACTAAATTATTTTGTACCTCTTTATTTTTAATGAAATAGAAGATCACTTTTGTGAGTGAGAGCTCACTGTATTGTAAAAAACATCTCTGGTAATTCAAACCTACAACAGTCACTGTTTGAAAACAGTACTTTTCATAGACTATAATGATCGTAACCCAACAAAGTTAACTGTGATAACACAAGTGGAGTTACACCGTATCTTAAAATACATCCTGCTTCCACAGTACAGAGCTAATCTACAACCACTTTTAGATAGTATTAACAGAATGTCTGTTAAGTAGATTTAGCTTTTTTGAAAATTTTAAATTTAATAATGGAAGTACAAACCATACTTGCCCTCCAGTACATCTGCTAATTTTTTTTTAAGCACCACATTCCAAGACCTTTTAGAAAAACCCCTCTCTAGTTCTGAAAAATTAATCAAGCAGCCAAGTACATACAACATTGTCTTAGACATGTGGTTGAAAGACTTCAGCCAAAAAAAGATTTTGTTGAGCACTGGATCACTGATATATATTTGAGGAATAGGATGATGGTAAGATACCGGACTATGACCAAGGAGAGATGCAGCTGACTGGAGATAAAGGAATGACATAAAGTGTACCCATAGCAGAGGGTCAAGCAGCGAGTAGCAAGAATAAGGAAAAGGAGAAATAAGTCTTTGTAAAAAGAGAGAAAACAGAAGGAGAGCAGACATATTTGGTTAAAATAACATTTTCATCACTTAAAATTGAGCAGCACCATTTCAAGAGCTAGGCGAAGACACAGAGAGTCCTTCAACACACAGGCTACAGGACAAAAAGCTTACATCACTGTGATCATAAAAAAACAGTATTTAGCCAGATGTAAGCCTTTTCCTGCATACCAATACTGCTGGGGAAATGGAATGGATGTGAGAACCTTCTAGAACTCTATCCTACCTCTAGGGGGGACAAAAAACTTGAAAGCAAGCTGTTAGCAGAGGTGAGCTTAAGCTGATCATGGCATTGTACTTCGTTCTGGTTTTCTAATGTTAGATGTTTGCCTCATCTCTGACATACCAGATTCAAACATAACTGCCTAATACTTTTATACCAATCATTCTGGATGTTGCTGTTACCTCCCAAGTTGTCAAACCCGTTCTGACATCTTCCACTCTAACTTTCACCCTCTGAACAACAGAGCATCCTACAGCCTAAACATACATGGTGAGAATTTTTTTCCTTTTATCAATTTTGCCTTCACCATTTTTAAAATTTTATTCAGTACCTCTTTTGTTGCAAATAGCCTTGAAAAGCGTCATTTTATTCAATAAACATTTGATTCTTACATTGCTGCACTCATATAAAGCTGCAGCCTCTCTCATCCAAATCCACTGATTATAATTTATGACCAACTTCATGCTTGTCCCACCTCTACATCCCCAAATTTTTACCCTTTGAACCCAAAGGACTGACTCTCTTTCCTATCATTAACTGCTGAGTAGGTGAAAACACTCTGGTAACCAAGAATAAATCTTCATTTTAACCACTTAATTTCAATTTTTAAAAAAGTTTAATTCTAGTTATGACACAAGTAACATTGTTTCACATAAGTATTACTTCTGCAAGGGAAGTAATACTTCTATTGGTTCTGTCAACCAAAATACAGGAATAGGACAGCTTTGGAGAAAGCATGAGTTGAAAAGGAAAATGAAACCACCTGTGTAATTAGCTCTAAATTCTTCAATGTCATTTATTTTGTTTCTGTGACCTTCACCACTCTTGTCATCTTTCTTGCTGTTCATACAGAAGTATCCTTTTTGGTGGCTGAGGTGACCATTATTGCACACAGAGGCCAGATGAGGCCATAACACTCATTTTTCATAATGAGGTTATAAAATTTTCCATACTGTTTTCCATACTGTTTATTATGCAAGTCTTACACAGTTCATTTTCCTGTGTTTCATAAGTGAGTTCAAACTGAGGATTTTTTTTTTTTGATAGCTAAGGAGCAAACTTCCTTAAATCCCAGTTTCACAAATACTGTGAGCTGATACCAAAATAAGCCATCAAAAGCCAGCAGCACTGCAAACATGAGAAAGTTAAATAAAAAATGCTTGTGTCAGAAAAGTTGGTTAATTTGAACCCTGGGTTTATGCATCATGTGAAGAATTACGTAGAGTTTTTCACGGATGGTATGTTTTGTCAAACAAACTTTTTAAAAGATTTGTTTGTATATTAATTTATGCAGTAATTATATTAATATAGATTTGTTTATATATTAAGAAGGATTAAAAATTCTAGTGATAAATGTGCAAACCAAACAGCAGTATGCTCAGAATTAGAATACTGCACTCATCTCTCAAAATACTGGAATCTCTCAAGGATGATTATAAAAAGTGACTGAACAGCTGAACAACACAAGTTATGAACCAAATATTTATAATAATAAACAACCACCTTATAACAGAGAATGTTTAAAATTATTCAGTCTGTGGATACAGGCACTCACATACATGAAATTCTTTGATCATAAAGAGCTTACCAGTCTTACTGGAGCATAACAAGATCCAATAGCTGGAGATTAAAGTTATATTGTTAACAATGAGAAGTATTCAACACTAAATGCTATTTTCTAGAAGTCAGCATTATTAAACTCTGAACTCACTCACCAAGAGAGGTCAGGGGCTTACTATTGGCTGACAGTTGTTAAGGTGAGACCACGGCTTTTTTAAGTTATGCTCTTATCCACTTTGGAAAAAAAAAATTATCTAGTGTGCACTGAGCCCAATTTCCTCTGCTTCTTTCATTGTTTCGCCCTAGGGAGAACTAGGTTGCTTGCACTGCCCTCAACGTACTTGCGACACTTGCAACCCACTACGGTAGCACCAGTCATCATAAAGTATCATCCTTAATTGCTTCTGGTGGCTGCCTTTCAGAGTCCAGGAGCAATTAAGAACAAAAGTTTGCCTTACGCTTTTTGTTCTTCCCTTTTCACTGAAGTAGGAGAGGCTGGATGTGACAAGGTACCGCTCTGAAGTAACACAGAGTCCCCTTTTCAGAAGCTAGCTTTTGACCTGACAGAGCGATGGGTGACACTTCATGTTTTGAGAAAGTCAGGAAGTCAGAACGACTCCTTTAATCTTCCCTTCTGCTTTTAATTTTACCTTAATCAGAGTTATGGATCACAGTTACACATTAACACAGTGCAGAGAGGTCCCCACTGAACTACCTGCAATGGTCCATGCCCTCTTCTCTATTGCTATAGCTCGTCAGGACACTTAAGTATTTTATGGGATAGTCCTAATTTTTAAACAACAGAATGCTTCTCAGTTTAGCTTTCCTAACGCTCCTAATTATTTTGCAGGTTGTTTTTAATAAACTTAAGAAGTGGTTTAGTTTTCTACTTTTGCCCACATAATCTTGAAAATCCATTCTCACCCTTCTAAATTTCCCTTGGACACTGCTTGCTGAAATTGACATTCCTTACTATTTACCTTCATGAAAATTTTTCAAATTTCCATCTGTTTTTGTCTGAAGAGCATTTTACACTTCACTGCCTAAGCATCCCATCTTACCTTTACTTTCTGTTCAATGGCACACTGACTTCTAAAAAATTGCTGGTGCTCTCGTAAGTAACATCCAGACCGTGTCTCTGATTTTTTTGTTTTTAACTTTTAACCTCAGAGTCTCTCTGACTAACTCATTTTACTGAAATCACTTCCTCTAAAGGTTAGTCTCCTCCTGTGTTGCCTTTTGGTTCTATATCTCCCCCTAGGATGTTGAATTTATTTACACTGCAATTATTATTAAACTGGTGACTCAGCCATTCCATCTCAAATTAACTTCAGTTTGCTATTTAATATTAAATTGAGAAGAATGTTGGCTCTCCAACTAACTGTTCTGAAGAAGTTCTTTAATATGCTAAAAAGTATACCAAAACTTTTGTGCTAGTCACCCACTTTAATTCCGACTAACTGAAGTCCTGCACTATTATCATAATTTAGACCAGACTGCCCAGACTCTTCATCTCTCTCTCTCTCTCAGTAAATCAGTATCCTTTTCTTGCTTTATGTCTGATTATGTAGCATGTTCAGTTTCTTTCAGTTGAGGATGAAAATCTGAAAACTAGTGGCTTTAAATCCACCAGCTAACAATGCCTCTGTAAAGAAATAAGTAAAATTTGAACAAAATAAGCATTGCTTGAGCTATATGACTGACTGCCACTCCTCACTTTTCACTTCCACACACAAATACACACCACATCTGAAAATATGGCCCAAACCCTGTATATTCCAGCAATCTTTGCCTCCAGGGGCTAATAAATTTCAGCCTGCCTTAAGGCTTTTTAAATCTGCAATGAGATCCCATGCCTATTATTACTTATCATTTGGACTTTAATAAAAAACTCAGTCAAATCAGAATTAAATTATGGGAGACATTGTATAAACAAAAAGCAAGAGATAATTCTTACCACAAATAATTTACAGTTTAAATAAACACAAGAGATCTGAGAAAAGGATAATTATGCCTAGTTTACAGACCAGGAACCGAGGCAGAGAAATTAAATTATCTTCATAGTGGAATTCTGCCTTAAAGTTGTGCATTTTACTCAGTCCTCCCCACTTTACTCCTACATGGAGAGATATATATATATATATTTAACTACAAGATTATCCTTTCTTTCTGGATCAGAAGGGAAAGAATAAAAGGAAATAACTGAATAGTAACTCTATCTCTGCCTTTTGAGTACTGAATGGTTTAATGTTCCATGATAACCCTCTCATGAAGAAAGAGTCAAACTGGATTGCCTGTATGTGGAAAGTTAGGCATGTTTATGTCCTCTGTTAAACAAGTGACAATTGATTTTGGTATTTCTACATTTTGCTAATATGCTGGGAATATTAGAGAAAATGGAAACACCATAAAAAAATAACACATAATCATCATGCAGAATACAGATATGCATGATACCTTAGTGCAAGTGATTGATATGTCTCTCGCCAGCAGTTTACTGATGGAAAAGGAGTTCATTAACACACACAAGAACTGAAAACAACACATAGCAACAGCTGAGTACCCTCCTTTACGGCTTTTAACATTTTCTATTTTGCCATATGAAGAACTTAATGAAGCTCTTATACCCAGACTACTTGGAAAGACTAGTGACAACTTTCACTGCCTTTTTTTGCTGTCTGGACTTATTTCTGAATTCTCTGACTAAATAAATGTTAGAAATACAATCATACTTCATGTTCTTTATTCTACAGGCTGTTAAATATATGTTCTGTAATATATGAAATACAGTGATGTTGATACTTAGAAGTCTGACCATGTGTTACAAAGCAAATCAGTCACATGCACCAAAGACACTGATTTTGAAACTGGAAAGTATTGTGCCACTGGAAATGCCAGGAGCACCTTCACAGAGGACTTTTTATAAATTTTTGTATAATCCAGGTATCGCAGAAGGGATGTGAATCAACAGTTATTCAACACAGATATACCTCCCTGTGAACTAACTGTTGTAAAAGAAACAACATGACTTCTCTGAAGTAGAAGAGTTCTACTTCACTCTTGTAAAACTGGTACTGTTAAACTATACACTGCATTTAATTTACACACGCATTTTTACATAAGCTAATCTACTTGATATCCCCATCTCTTTGCTCTAAAAGCATTTATAAATACTGGCTTTTACACATACATGTATACCAACATGTAGAGATTTTAATCTGTACCCTACAGTCAGGTTAACTGCTGCCTCACTTAATGACTGAGAAATATACTTCAGTCCTACCAATGTAATTAAAATGTTGCTTTACCACTGCTTTATTTTGGTAGAACAATAATTAGAGGAATAAAAAGAAGTTTATTTCCCTCTCCAGTGTAGCAAGAGAAAACTTCAGTTGTGTTACTACTCAAGTAAGTCTTGCCTTTGCAGAGGAAAGAGACATATAGAAATGGCTACAGAAGTATGAAAATCTGAGAATGTCACATCTGAAATACATTGATAATATGGTATTACCTGAGATCTGTCATTTAGTTTATTCAATGAACCATACTTTTATATTAGACTGCTGATACTGTCTTTCACTTGACTACTTAGTTCCTAGACATGGTAAGCCTTAAGCTGTGCATGTTGTTGGGTGTTGATGAGGGACCAGAGAAGCATCCATCCTACTTATTTACCTCCTCTTCCTGATGTGCTCACCTCTATAGCTTAATAGAAAGCACAAAATCTATTGTCTTTTATCACTTTATTCATTAGAAAAAAAGTTATTTATCCAATCCTCCACAGCTTAGGGAAAAAGGAATAAAAAAAGCTCAATTTGCATATACTATTTAGTTCATATCTTCCAACCGAGTATTTATAACAGTTCTGCTTGGGATTCTCTTGCTGGCCTCAACATGTCAGGCTTGGCACTCTTTACAACAGGATGATTTCCTAAATACCGAGATCCCTTTGACCTCCAGGACACAGAAATGACTGCAACAGACTGACTAGTGCAACTGTACACAGGGAGCCTTGAGAAAAGACAAAATAAAATAAAAATACATGTCCAAGTCTCCCTTCCTGAAGAAAGGAAACTGCTTTGCTTGAAAACTTCTGTTCAGTGTGAAATTACCATCAAAGAGGATATGGAAATTGTCACTTAGATACAGTAATATTTTTGCAGGCACAACTATCTGCTAGTTGAATCTCTGGGAGAGAATTTACTTTCAGGTTGTAGCATGGTTAACTCAAGAGGTTAAAGCTACATTCAAACAATCTTCTTTGTTTTTAATGATATAAAAGTTTCGATTTTTCTATTATTACTGTGTTCCTAAGGTCTTCCAAATCTGCATAGAGAAGGATCAAAGATTTCTTTTTTAGTGCTGCTGAGTGGAAAATATTTTCTCCTTTGTTTATTCTTTTTTTTTCCTATGCTGTACATGAGGATGAACATCCAGGGTATTAAAATAACTCAATCATTGTTTTAAAAAACAAACATGTACACCCTAGGGGAATAATCCTTCCTGAATTTCTTCCTTAAATGTATCCAGATCTAATTCTGAGAACTCTTTTTCTTCTACAGATGACAGAAAAAGAGATGCACATGCTCTTGCTTCTTCATGTTTAGGGTTTTCTTTTTTATTTTTCTTTGATCTTTGGACTTGCTTGAGGAGGATTTTAAACCATAAATTAAAACAAAACAAAACTCTTTTCCAATTTGTTACTAAGTAAAAAGGGATTAGTCTTCCTGTCAATATCCTTGCTGGAAAATGAGGACAAATCAAACTAACGTTAAGGTTTTGTGGCACCTCTTCTTACCATGACACGGCAAAGTTTTGGACACACTGAAGTTGCACTGGAAGGGAGACGACAGAGGCTAACTGGGGGTTTGTTTGCATTCTTGGGAGATATAGAATTGGTATAAAAGTGGCAGGTAAAGGCTCAGAGGAGAAAGACAGTTTGATCCTCTAGAGTAAGACTGATGGAACTCATTTATTATCAGGGCACTTGCAGCTGCAAAGAATGAACTGAAAGGAGGCTGCTGAATTGAAATACGATAAATTTCAGAAAAAAATCTTAATACATTTAATAGTAATCTTCATATTCTATAAAAGCATTGTTAACAAGACTTTCTCTGAGAAATCTGAAAATACTTAACAGTATTAAGAATGGAAATGTAGAGTGGTTAAACGACAAACAGAAATTAATCTAAAATTCCAAAACAATTTTGCTACCATGTTTGAACCATGCAGCATACGCCAGTGAATTGGTAAGCAAGTTCCTAACGAAAACAGCATATTGAGTAACAGCTAAAATTGGTCAAACTCAAGTTATGTTAAGTATGACTACTCATTAAATCGTCTCCATTTGGGTTTGTATCATTCTCTCAACTCTTTCTCCACAGCTGTCTAATTCTATCCCTAGAATTTATACTTTTGTTGGGTTTGCACCTCATTTCCCAAACTATTACATGGATTATTAAAAACACTGCTGATTACATCTCTGCTTCTGAAGATTCATTATTTGGGAATTCAGTATGTTTTTCAAAAAACATACTAATATAATGGCGTATCTGTTTTGACTACTCTGATTTATTTTAAAGCAACTTACTGGTATATACATCTTCCATGCATCATCTCTGGTCATAAGGCCTTATTCATTCTCCAGCCTAAGGAGCTACAATATTAAAATCTCAAAATCTTCCTCTCAGCATTACCAGTTTTTTTCCTTCCTCCCCATCTCCTACCTGTAATTTATCAATTACAAGGCCTGAATATTTGCAAGTAACAGAGCTATGTATATCTGGAAAAATACATATTTTTCTGCATAACTAGAAAATGGTATGTACTCTTCTGGCTTAAATATAAAGAGTGATTTTGTTTTCTATAATTATGTCCAAAGGTTTTCATCTTGCTATTAGTGACTGACCCTACCCAAACAATCATTCTTTACTTAATCAGTTTTTCTCAGTTGTTTATAAATCTCTGTAACCTACATCTGACATATTTTAATATTTATGGAAACACTTTGGGGGCAGGGAATAACTGAGATGTGAAAAATAAATAACTAAAATAGACTCCTGCCTACACAAAGCCACAGAATAGCACTGAGGTCGCTATTAAGATCTCTGGCAAGTAAATCTGACCTTGCTAGCCCTGTAATCGGTAGATATCAAGATATCACACATATGCGCACAAGTCACCGTGCACCTAATAACAAATGCCGGAATTGATGCTGGTATCAAATTTCTGAAACGTAATTCCACCTTTTTTCAGCTTAAGTACAGACTAAATTAAACCAGACATGTTTTGTTTTGTTCAGGTTTTCTTTAAAATATTCTTTGCCAACTTATATATATGAAGGAAAGAGAACAAAAGGAACATTTTTTATGACTTTTCTATTGTGCCTTGCTTAGTCACTGCAGACAGCAAAATGAGGAGTACTTTGCTATTTACTCTGCTTTTTTGGGACGCCATGTATCCTAAGCCTCTTTTCCCAAGTATTGTAGGGAAGGTTGAGATGTTTGTATAAGGCTTGTCCCCAGGGGACAGAGCGGCAGAAGCTCAGAAGTTGATGTGGAGTCTACCTAGACTGAAATTTCTAGGGAAGAAGTTTGTTCAAGTATTGCACATCAAGTCATCCTCTATAATTTTATGTTAAGACCAGAATTATTTTAAACTGACAAATATAAAGAGGACCACACTGCTCCAAATGACTCCAAGCATGACCGTTTCTGAAGACGTCCAAAATTGGTGTTCCCGAGATAAGGCAAAAATAATTACAATGATGTCAGATAAATACCATTGGTATTTAGTTTTTCAGCTACCATAACAGCTAGGACTATAAACAGATGGATACAGAGAGCGAGGAAGACTCAAGGAAAAAAATGAGTCAATACTGACTAGCACCTAGGCAGCAGACAAACCAAATTGGCAGTACATATCCCTGATTTTTAGTGTAAAAAAAAATTAAAAAAAACAAACTACAACAACATATTAAAGCCAGGTTTTAGAGATTAATCTGAAGAATGGTAACAAGGTAAGTCTGAGGGTATTCAGAGAGCTTCTCTTCAATACAAAGTGAAAATATTGGAAAATATTGGAGTGCCTCTCTGAAAATCTATGGAGGAAGGACTGACAAGTGATGAACTTCTGATTAGTAAGGGGTAACAGAAGACTGTGATCTCTGAAAGGAATGGAAAGAAACACAGAATTGGCAATCAGCAGCATGTAGTAAAGAAAGTGAGCAGCAAGTTAAAAAAAGGTTCTTTACAGAAGTGTTCTGGATGAACACGGGTATAGCAAACCCAAATTGTTCAAGGCCAGAGAAAAGCACAATTCCATAATCAAAATACAGATCAGGCACAGAGACGATGATAGTTTTAGCTGTGTAGAAAGACAAGAATGAGCTACATATGGTAACTGGAAAATACTTGCAGACCTCAAAGCGTATCTGGTTATGATAAGAAGAACAAAGCAAAGAGGATACCAAGTTTACTAGCCTGAGGGCCAAGCAAAAAGTCTATTGGTCCATGCAGTCAAAGAAGAAGATGGCAGAGAGAAACAGAGGATAATCTTAAGTCTCCATTTCAGTCAAAATGAGCTTGGAAAGGTGCAAAAGAAAAGCTAGGACGTTGATTTGGGAGAAAAGAAAGTTTTTAAAGACATAAATGGGTAAACGTATGAAGACAGTAGCTGAGTTTGTGTTTGGAACTGAAGTTAGAGTGAATATACCAAGAGGAAAAAAGGGCAGTGACCTGGTGAAAAGGAGAAAAAGGTGGAAAAAGATGAGGAAAAGCCACTGTAGGAAACACTGAAAGAATATCTGGCAGGATAGGAGATGAATGAGCTGAGTACATAGCCAAGTAATTAATGGCACTGAAGGTGAGACAGGTTTAATCGAATCAAGAGCAGGTCAAGAGTTCCACTTCACTTTAACCTAACAGGTGAAATCCAGATTAGAAGGAGATGTCTCCCACACCTTTGAAGGAGATGTACCCCAGACGCACGCAGTCACAGATGAAAAGTTGGTACCAGACAGTAACATGGATCAAGAAAAAGGGAATCCAGATTTTTTTTGTGTTCTTAAAGATGAGAGAGATTGAAAATCTTTAGTTAAAAATCAGGTGGGAATGAAGATTAAGAAGAGAAAGATAAAGAATTATGCAAAAGAGAACCGGAAGATTGGAACAAGCAGAAGGAGAGCTAAAACCCCTTCCTGAATCTGTGACAGAATAAAACTGAACAAGAAAAGGGGAGAGGAAAGGCAAACCAAAGGAGGGGAAAGGTCATGCTATATGTTATTATGCTATTATTTTATTATTTTTAAGAAGCCAGTGAGATCATACATGGAGAAGGATGGCAGGACGAAGCCAAAGACTGCAGCAGGAGTTGAGAAGTAGAGGAAAGCCAACTGAGATGGCAAGTACGGGATCTGATTATGTTCAAGTGTAGAGCTGTTCAGCGACAAAGATGGCAAAGCAGGGGAAAAAAAAGAGATAAATCTGTAGCAAAAGGAAGTCGGGCTGGTCACAGGATTTCCGCTAGAGATACTGTGCTACATGTGAGCAGGACTGGAGGAAGCGGATGCTGGGAGACTGCCAGGGCCAGCAGTTGGTGAGGGGGGGGAAAAGAGGACAGCACAGTTTACCTAAAAGCTCTGTTCAAATAGACGGTTAGAGGAGGACAAACCCAGGAGTCAGAACAAACAGAGGTCAGGACCTGCAGTGTTTGCTCCTGCACAGCAGAATTTGCAGGGGATTTGACAGGCTTAGTTTTGCTCTCTGACCGGGGGGGATGGGGGGAAGAAAAAAAGGAAATGATGGGTGAGCATGCAGAAAACTGAAATGTTAATTACCTTAAAATATTAATTATCTCCAGGAAATCTCCCCTTTGATTTGGGGAATCCCAGCTTCCCAGTGGCGTAGAGCATATGTGTGCAGAACTGGAGATAGTTCTATGAGATATTTCTGTGTGCCTAAGCTAATGGTCCCTTGATCTAGAAGTGGTTTTGATCCAGTACTCATTAGAAGTTCTCAACAGGACCAGTGATTTTTTAACCTTCAGTTTTACATAGCAGCATGTCAACATTCAAGCAGTTCCTGCTTACATCAACCACACAGTTGCAGGCTTAAATACACACCTCCTCCTTCAGCAATCATTAAGAACAATAATATAATGCAAATTCTGCAATATGTAATTGTTTTCAACAAGTATAGCTGACAGATATACGCTTGACATTATTTCACCAATTAAATATTTAAATTAGAGACAGCTTCTTTTTGACACATATAGATTATAACACTCGCATTCATCAGACATTTACATACATATGTTTATACATCTTCAAATCTAATTCAAATGGCACTGTACTGCAATCCAGCAGTCCATGTCATTTGGGGGGGGGAATTAAAAAAAGGTTCTCTAGATCTACGTCCAAAACTCAACAGTTACCTTAAAAATTCAAGTTCAGGTGCAGCAATGCTGATTTTTTTGAAGACGCCAAGTATAAAATACTGTTACTCATCCTGTGGAAAAGATTATCTTAGATCTTGATCAATTGTTCTGGGAGTCTAAATTGCAGTCTTTTCTGAAATCTCCCAATCCTCAAACAATCTTGCAGCAGAGTCTCCAAATCCCCACTACAGTGGTATTAAATTAGCAGGCAGGCAAATTAACCCAATCCTGACAACTTAGGTCCTTATTTACTTCCTTATCCTCCTGAAATTCCCAAGAATTCTGCCACACTACAGGAAATCAGATTTTGCTGCAGAGTAATGGATTTAAATTTTTTTACATATTAGATTTCATGCTTGGTGCGTTAAGACTACGTACATATACAGAACAACTTAATAAGCAAAACAGGGTTTTATAGTAAACAGTAGATGAAAGCTTGGTTAAGTAATGCAGCATCTGAACTACTCGATGCAATTCTTTTACTTAGCATCTAAAAATCAAAAGTACTGTAGAGACATAGCACATGCTAATTGCCTATCTTCAGAAATAAAAGAAAAAAAAACCACTGAAAAAACTCAAATACAGAAAAAAACATCAGCTACTTTAAGCAGCAGATATAACTTTCTGGATATAATGGTGAATTGATTAATTTTGGGGCTGCTGTTTAATTAAAAAGTTACGAAGGATGAAACAAGCTATGAGAATATGGTTGTGCTTAACCTATACCTAACATAGAAGTGAAGGGGAAAAAAAAAACAACCAACATTTTCCACAGTTTGACACTGGATATGGGGCCCATTTCTAAATTTCTTCTACTCCATAACAAAGGTTTAACTTTGGCAGCTACTACAATACAAAAGCCCCTCAATAATATTAAGCTGCAAACTGCTGAGCAACTAGAACAAAGAATATTGACAACACTGTTTAGGTCTCAAAAGGGTACATTTAGAAACCATAACTGGAAACGAAACTTGAACCAATTCTATGGTTCATCAAACATATGCAATAATATGTTGATTCTAGTGCAGTTACAGGCAATGAATCTCAATGCCTGTCAGGCCAGGATTAAAAATTAAAGCAGAGGTCTTGGTGTGTCAGGAATTGACGTTGTTTTCTGAAACAGTCAGTAATGCTAGGAGGAGTTTGGAGGGAAGGCATAACGCACCATGAGACTTCTCGCAGAGAAATATGCAGCACTGCATCTTTGCCTATAGCAGTTATGAACCAAAAGAGAATGCTGAAGAAGTTCCAATTAAACAAAAAGAAAAAAAAAAGAAAAAAAAAAGAAAAAATTTAAAAGCAAACCCACTTAGCAGTGGGGGATTACCAGAACAATGGTGAGAGTGGGTTGAGAAAAGGAGGAGAAGAGACTAGCAAGAAAAATTTGCATATTTTGTCAAGGCTGATAGCCAGTTTTGAGAAAGTCATTCCAGAATGCTTTAGAGAGCAATAGTTCAGTTATTTATTTTTTTTTACCATTTTTATACAAGATACTAAACACCCGTTCAGAAAGTAAAAATATAATTTTAAAAGCAGCATCAGTGAGCTCAAGGTATTTTTTCTCTTGTGCACAGCCCCAGGAGCATAGATTCAATTTGAGTAATGTTAGTTATGCCTGCAAGCTGGTATCATCTGGCTGATACTAGATGGCTTATGAAAAAAATGGTTGGTTACGTCATTCAACAGTATGATGAGACATCTGTCTGCGTGCAGCAAAGCTGAAATAAAAGTATTAACTGACTTTTACCTTAAAATAGTTTAAGAGAAGTCAAGATTAAGATCTCAAATGAAGTTAAATAAATGCAGAGATCTAACACTGCTAAATACGCAAGGAAAACACAAGTAAAGAAAGAATCTGTGCCTCAGCTTATATACCATGTGCACACACAGGGCACAGTGCTCAGAGCAGTCATCTTGTCTTTGTATTCCAAAGCATTATTTACAATGTCTTTTTCAGTGATCTGCAGAGGAAATGATTATCTTTCAGATAGAAAGAAATTCTTCACTAGAATTGGGGAATGGGGGGACGCACATGGCCACCAAAAGCAATTCATATAACTTGTGCTAGTTAGTTAAATCAGAATTACCAGCTTAATTCCTGAGTTTTACAAAACACTCTTCTTGCATAAATAGCACTAATGTTTTTTACAGAAACACTAATACTAAGCAAGTGTCATTTTGTTCTAGTCTTCATTTTCTGTTTATTTTTAACACAAATAAAATCTACAAGGAAAAATATTGGGGGTTTTGTGATTACGGAGCCTTCATTTGTGTTCCTCTACTATACATTTGAAAGGATATTTCAGTGAAAATTAATCTTTTAAAGTAAAATGGACCTGAAGGAGGACTGCTAAAGTTAAAGTTTGGAACTACTTGTGTACTAACACACATGAAATCTTTTGCTCAGTGTATTGCTCTTCTCAACACTTTTTACTATGAAAATCTGTTTGCATGCTTACATTTATGTAATTTATCAAATAATTATTTTTTTCCCTAAGTGATACAATGGAAAGCTAAACCAAGCTAAAGATAGTAGTTAGTGAAAAACTGCTAATGGACTGACATTTCCAAAAAAATACATGTTCTTTCTCCACACATGTAGAAATCAGAAGTTGACAGACCCTACGTTATTGGAAATTATGTATTTTATAAGCATAAAAATGAGAGCTAATTTCTACCACCTCCTGCTGCTTGATCCATGAACAAACACAAAAATGGCAGCTCTAGAGACAGACATTTGACTGATTTCCCAAAAATAAGCAAGATGTCAATGTGACAGTAGTTGTCAAGGGCAGATTAGGAACTACGCTGGGGTGCAGTACACAAGTCTACCAGCCAAAGAATTGTCCTGGCACGGAGGGGTTCAGGGGTTAAATAACTGGGCCACGTGCTCAGTAATTCACAGAAGGAAAGGAAAGGTTAGATAATGAAACACCTCCAGGTCTACGTTAATAGGTAATAACCAAAGAAATAATTTTGTTTCAGAAATGTTTAAATGGTAAATTGCAGAAGTTTTCTCCTCGCGATTTTTTATCTGAGTGATCTTGCAAGCATTTAAAAAAGCTGCAGGTAGAAAGAGATAAAGAAAGAAAATTGACCCACGATAAATAGTGACAACCCCCCACAGCTCCTTCTCATTTTCCACGTCCAGACCTCCTGATGTCAAACTGGCTAACCCCATCACTAGCGATGCTCTGGAGGGCTCCGTGCTGGTTCCTCATGAGGTCCTCACAGCCCCTTTGGCTGGCTGAGACAGAGCTGGTCTACCTGAGTCAGCTCCGCACACACCCTTGGAAGGTATTCATAGTGAGATTCTGGCAAAGTTGCTCTAAAATATTGCAAGTACATAGAAGACTTACAAATCAGAACTTCAAGTTTAGACATTCAACAATTATGCTACTCCATTTTACTCTGACAATTTGTGCAATACCAATTAACTAGTATGGAAACACCTTTTTACGGAGCAGCCAAATGCTTACTAGAGTTCATGAGCCACAGGGCTATCAAGAGCTTTAGGTTCAAAACTTCCTTCTCTTTCATACTAAGGAAGCACTCTCAAATGCAAGAAGCAATAACATTTCAGAGAAAATTATGGGAAAAATTGAGGAGACTTTAGGATGCATCTGCTGTGACAGGAAAACATCTTTTAAGAAACTCTGTTATTTTTTTCCTCTCTAGAAAGAAATATGTTCAGAAATTTTCAAGTCAATCACTTTTATTTACTACATGTTGGTGACTTGAAAACAAGACAAATCACAAATGGCACTTTTAAAACATTGTCCTGTAACTATTTTTCCTTTGTACCTCACCTCAGTTTAATGACCAGTTCTATTAATTATATTAATTTTACAAAGAGTGTAGAATACTAAATCTTGCAGCACAACTCGTAACTATATGTAATGCATCTTCTGAACCAGCACCAGTAGAGGTTTGCTAAGCCTTTGCATCTTCCATGGAAGTCACGCTTAAGGAAACAACTCCAACAGTGTTTTGTCATTAGGAAGAGAGCACACCCTCCAGACAGATGGAGAAATCCCATGGAAGGCAAAGAATCCTCAATGTCTGGAAAGCTCCAGGAAGGAAGATACTTAGCCAGGAACATGCAAGCTGACCATTTTTGTCTAGATACGTATATTCCTCAGCAAGCCAGAAGAGCTTGCTTTCCAGGACCTACACAGAGTCCAAACACTGAGCATCCAGCCCTTAAGAGACAAACCATCAACTAGAAAGAAACTGTGCTTCTGACAGTTGAAACAGAATTTTTTAACATAAGAAGAGCAAAAGGCACCTGCCCTATAGGGTCTGACATCTATGAAAGAGTAGACAGTTGCAGGTAACAATCTTTTAGCCAAGTGTCCCGGTTTCTTTTTCAAGGAAAGAGCTAGAGGTCATCCAAAACAGTTTAAGGGTGGACACATTCAGTGTCATAGGAAATAAAACAAGCACCCAGCCTGGAGAACTGCACCACAGCTGTGCAACAACACATGGTTTAA
This sequence comes from Balearica regulorum gibbericeps, assembly GCF_011004875.1. NCBI lineage: Eukaryota > Metazoa > Chordata > Aves > Gruiformes > Gruidae > Balearica > Balearica regulorum. The sequence continues at coordinate 7,758,713 of NC_046220.1, read as the reverse complement.
AGTAAGATGCATTATCGGCAACACAAAAATGGATCATTTTAGTTTTGCGGCTTCAACAGCTCCATGGTTTGCTTATTCAGCAAAAACGTAACACAGAAATTACTATAAAATAGGCAATTTTCACTGACAGAATTCTTCTTCCAGGAGAAGACGTAATATACATGTTTAGGTAATGGTTGTGTGTAATTGCTTACAACACATGCAGAAACAATAATTCAGTTTCTGCTATTATCAAGGCAGCATCTCAACAACTGCAACATTTGCTAGGCCCCATTTAATAAAGTTGGAACACATTTTCTGACATGGCTTCTAGTCACTAATAAATAGGAAATCCAGTATATAAATGTTTTACGCTCTATTTTGTGAAATTTTTCCTGTGATCTCAACCTGAATTTCTGAAAACTGCAAATAATCTAAAAAGAGAACAGGTATTTGAATTACTATCTTCTACTATAATTTTTTTAAACCAGAAAGTTCCTGAGACAACCAGCGTATACCACATATTTGATGTGACCGGTTTACAGAGTCCTTTTGGTTCATCCCGTGTTACCTCTGTATCAAAAAAAATGCCTATCTGTTAAGAACAAAGATATTACTACAGACACATGTATGAACTGAGCCATAGCTTGAAACAATAAAATCCAACATTTACAAGATAAGTATCCTAATGCCTATACATGCACTCAGCCTCTTAAATAGGCAGCCTGATTTACAATAGCCAGAGCACCTCTGGAGTTCATCTCACTTCAATAAAAGCTGCTGCATACTCAAGAGATTTTTAAAGGAAAAAAAGAAAAAAAAAGACAAAAGTTACCTATACTAGCAATAACTTGTAACCAATCTTTAGGCATGCACAGCCGAGATTTAATTGACAGCGTCAAAACCATCAGAGGCCAAATTATTAGCTCTTTCAGCTCCCACTCTCTTTAAACATATTTTTAACGCACATAACAGAAACAGAAGTTTTAACCATCATTCAAACCTAGACTCAACAGTAATAACGTTAATAATGTTAACTGAGCCATTTCCAGTTAACACTATTAACAAATCATCCTCTGCACTATCTGCCAGCACTGTTTTTGAACCAGCGGCAGCCTGAGTTACACAAAATCCCACTCCCCAAGAACAGGAGACAGGAACCTCGTTAACATCAATCCCCTGTGGCTCACAAGAATGGAATGGCTGCGGTAGCCGACATGCATTGCAATTCACATATTGTCATTCAACTACCTTTTCATTTAATTTTTTTTAAGATTGATTTCTTTTGCATTTTGGGTAGCTGACAAATTAAGGAGAAAGTGCAAAATAAACATACCAAGGTGTTGAATTTTTCTCTTTCATTTATTTGGAAGTTCTTAAGACACAGGCTGCTCACCAGTAAATGTACCATTTGTTAGGGCTGTCTAATGCACAGAAATGTGGACTAACCCAATGACGAACACTTTAAAGACTGCAGTAGAATCAAAGAGGGTCTTCTGCAAGGACATGAGGTTCCAGTCAAAACAATTTGTGTGCTTACTGTGGGATTTAAATACAACATAGCTAAACATAGCTATTTAATTAAAAAAAAAAAAAAAAACAAAACAAACTTCTAGAAAAACTCAGTTCTGTTACCATGTAGCTTTAGAGATACCTAACTGCTATTGCAGCTTCTTTTCTGAAAACCAAGTTTGCAGTTGTTTAATTTTCCTTTTTTTTCCCCCAACTTTCTTCCCCCTTTTTCTTTCCCCCACAATCACGTATAGGGTTTTCTTGGGGACCCTGGCTCCACAGATGGACTGGGCTGCACATTCCTCCAACACCAGCACAAGGGCATATTGAATGCAAGAATGATATTTACAAATACAGTAAATATATATTCAATCAATACCATTTTCTTGTGGTAATTTGGATTTCAGGAAAGAGAATATAAACAATGTCAACTTTACCAGGGAAATTTCTACTTTTGGTACCTAGTCATTTTCCATCTTTCATTCAGGTCATGTTTTCTAAGCAATCAAGCTGGCTAACAAATGTATTTTTAAAAAATAATGAAAGCTTAGTTCCTTGTACAACTTAAGAAAAATGATTTAGGGAACAGAAGCTTCAACAAAACCCTTCACATATGGTAGTGCTGCAAAAAGAATTAACAATACCAATGTTCTTCCAGGGATATTCTGCAAATTATCACGTAAGACAGTAGGGATGTAAAGGAGCTCCCTTTTTCCTATTAAGAGGAAAAGGAAATAGCACATTTCTCTGTATGTCTCACTGTTGAAAAGGCATGGGATTAAACCTCAAACTTGAGAGACTAGAGAGATGCTTTGTATCAAAGCCTGGACTGAATGTTCATGGCAGTACAGAGAACACGCCATATTAACTATCTAAGAATTAACAGTATTCAGCTAGCTACTGGAAGCAGCCAAGCTCCAACAGACCACCACAGCCAAGCATCAAGAAGGGCCACCGACAAAGGGAATACAGAAACCTGAGATGCTGACAGATCCACAACTTCCTTATTCATGCTAGAGGAAAAGGTTTCCCTGCAGACAGTGAGAGGAAACCTTTCTCTCCAAGGAGGAGAGAAGATCCCACAAACACATGAGGGATGGCCATCACACAGTGAGAGAAAGGATAGTTGGTAGGAGGCTTTTCATTTTTAATTTTGTTTATCTTTCAAGGGAAGAGAGCAGTAACTGGAAATGTTAAATGAAACTATCCAACTAACAGAGTAAACTGTTCTAAACAAGTGAAAGCCAAGACAGCAGCTGGATCTGACTTAGGAGTGGTAGGAGCTATATTCCTGTGATCCGTAAGTGCCCAATTCACCATACGTCCTTCATATAACAGTGGGGGGAAAGAAGTTGAAGTAAGAAAAAAAAAGCAATTGGCAATGGGAGTCAGAAAACACCATGCTGCTGTGCACAGAATAACATAAAACCATGAAAATAGTGGGAAGATAAACAAAATATTATAAATAAACTGCTAGGACTTCGTAAAAAAGCTTTCTGCAATGATACATGAGAGTTGTCCATGTACCTTCAACACAGTTTTGGCCTTAAAAACAGGAGTTTATAGAGTTTTTCTTCACAACAGAGGGAATCAGAAGACGGACTCTTTGTGCATGGCAATTCAGGGAAAAAAGACCCACTGTCTTCACACTGTTTCCTATGATCCTGACACTGTGCACATGTATGTGAGTTTAATGAGAGTATTCACGCATCCAATGCTAGTCGACCATGAAATTGTTTGCCAGATTAGGGCCAAAGTCCCTGATCCTGCCATCAGATCTGTATGGGCAGATGTCAATATGTGATAAAGTCAATGAGGTCATGCTCCACAGGGATTCAAGTGTCCACCTTTACAAATCTCACTGCAAATCTTACTCATGTAAAATTGATTTATGAAGTGTAACATCATACTCCACTACAGGCACATACACTATCTGTATACTTTTCTCCCTCTCTCTCAAAATGGAAAAGATATTAAAACTCACCTGATGGATTACATTCCCTTAACTATTTCATAGTTAAGAACTTAGTACATTTCATAGGTTAAAATTTCAGTGTTGCAATATGTTTATGGAAATCGAATCTGAAAGCAGAACTTGAAAATGTTTTCCAGATTCTCTATGGCTCTGAACATAATATTTATCGTGGTGGGTTGACCCTGGCTGGGGGCCAGGTGCCCACCAGAGCCGCTCTATCACTGCCCTCATTCACCAGACAGAGGAGAAAAAGTACAAAGAAAAGCTTGTGGGTCGAGATAAGGACAGGGAGAGATCACTCACTAATTATCATCACGAGCAAAACAGACTGAACTTAGGGAATTCAGCTAATTTATTACTAAGCAAAACAGAGTAGAGGAATGAGAAATAAAATCAAATCTTAAAACACCTTCCCCCACCCCTCCCATCTTCCCGGGCTCAACTTCACTCCTGGCTTCAACCTCCGCCCCCCCCCAGTGGCACAGGGGGACGGGGAATGGGGGTTACGGTCAGTTCATCATGCGGTGTTTCTGCCGCTTCTTCATCCTCAGGGGGAGGACTCCTCTCATCGTTCCCCTGCTCCAGCATGGGGTCTCTCTCATGGGAGACAGTCCTCCACCAACTTCTCCAATGTGAGTCCTTCCCACGGGCTACAGTCCTTCATGAACTGCTCCAGAGTGGGGCCCTCCCACGGGCTGCAGACCTTCAGGAACAGACTGCTCCAGCGTGGGTCCCCCACGGGGTCACAAGTCCTGTCAGCAAACCTGCTCCGGCGGGGGCTCCTCTCTCCACGGGGCCACAGGGCCTGCCAGGAGCCTGCTCCAGCGTGGGCTTCCCACAGGGTCACAGCCTCCTTCAGGTGCCTCCATCTGCTCTGGCCTGGGGTCCTCCATGGGCTGCAGGTGGAATCTCTACACCCCCTCATCCTTCCTCCATGGGCTGCAGGGGGACAGCCTGCTTCACCATGGTCTTCACCACGGGCTGCAGGGGAATCTCTGCTCCTGGAGCACCTCCTGCCCCTCCTTCTTCACTGACCTTGGTGTCTGCAGAGTTTCTTACATCTTCTCACTCCTCTCTCTGGCTGCAAAAGCTCTAACTGTTTTTCTCTTTCTTAAACATGTTATCACAGAGGCGCTGATTGGCTTGGCCTTGGCCAGCAGCGGGTCCGTCTTGGAGCCGGCTGGCATTGGCTCTGTCAGACAGTTCATCATGCGGGGAAGCTTCGAGCAGCTTCTCACAGAAGTCACCCCAGTAGCCCCCCCACTACCAAAACCTTGCCATGCAAACCCAACACATTATCATACACTTTATAATGAGCTTTGTCTTCCTCTTCCTATGTCAGAGTAAACTAGACAGGTCATGCATCTCTTCTGGTGTGAATTATGTAGAGTACTATCTTTGCAGGGTAAATTAGCCTCTGATGGGTTACAGACTACTGCATTTGAGTTTTTGTTATAGGTATCCTCTCTGGCATAAATCTGGTTTGTGGATATTACTGTGACAACCCTATGGAGATGTCCATTGAAGTTAAGGAGGGGTCACAATGAAACAGCCTACAACGACAAGAGTGCAAAGCAGACTTTCACCTTAAGTCAAGCTTAATTTTGATTCTCCTTGATTACACCACAATCTCCATTTTTCTCTAAATACACATATATGCACGTATGCTTTTTTCTGCAATACTATACACGGGAATGAAATGTTCTACTTGTATACATTGAAAGTTTATGTATTTTCAGTGGCTAAGTTAACATGTTTAGAATGCAAAGATTTAAAAACAAGATTTCAAAACCTCATTTGCAAAACAGATATTCTAATACAGAGATCTGCAGAACATTTCTTCTCAAGTAAAACATTGTGTGCAAGCTCAAGAATCAATGTTAGCACACTTGCTTGTAATATTAAGGCATTAATTTGGTAGAAAATTCAAAAAGACTATTATGTTCCCTGTGACCTGTGTTTCGTAATATGTATTTCATATTTAGTGTAATTTTGGATGTGACAGTTCTAGTCAGGCATGGATATCCACATTCCCTGAAGAGGCTTGCCTGCCTTTCCTCCTCATTACTTAATTTTTCACTATCTCTCGTAAGGCATTTGTTGTTCAGCTGTTCTTACTAAGGGTTGCACGTCTCCTGCAATTTGTGATCTTCGGGATTCATCTTTCACCATATTAGAAAGCAGATGGAAGTTATAAGTCTTTGGTTTTTCCAGGCATGTGTTAAGCAAGTCTGAAATGAGTCACTTTTAGATGTATTAACAGAGCAGTCAAGCCTATTACAAAACCCACATTTGGCATGTTGTGCAGAAATAAGACTCTCACTTTCACTTTTCCTTTTTATGAGGCTAAAGAAGAATACAGCTAGGCAAAGTGCCTCAAATCTAGCCAAATATTGGTATCAGAAAAATGCTTTACATCAATGTAGTACCTGCTTGCACTGTATTCTTCTGGTGGAGACAAACATATTGCTACAGATGCACACACAGAGGCACACACGTTGGCAGAGTTCTCAAAATACCCTCTCGTAATTAGCTCAGAGACAAATCTCACTAGCTAAATTGGAACTGCTAAATGCAAACATTTAATAGAAGGCTACCTAAATAATTTAGCATTATAAACATGACATTAAATCCTGATACAGAAAATAAAGCATCAGATGAAAGAATACTGAGGGAGAGGAAGAACGTGCAGAGAAAGTGGGTTGTTGCAAGGCTTTAATCCAACATTTGCTCTCTATTGATCAAATGTTTGTTCAGTACTTTATTGATGTAAAGCATTATGCACAATCAGTGTTAAATATTAATGTCAGAAGATCTTTAAATCTAAATTCAAAGCATTTGTTAGTCAATTTAATATTCCCAACTAAGCTACAACTTAACCTCTTTTAATAACTTTCTGGAGCGTGTAAAAACACACTGCATACACTATGCAATGGATAAGAATGATCTCTATGCCAATGGTGGTAAATAAAATGTTTTTAAATACAACTACTAAAACAAAAGTTGAGAAACAGGACATTTTTCAATGCATGCTACTTAAACTCATGGTAGGATGTATCTTGTCATTCTTAAAAGCAAAATAAATTCAAAAGACGCAAAGTTTCTTCAACTTTTGAGGGAGTAACTTAAATCCACATGGTTTGCACTTCTATATATTATTAAAACGTGTATCCTGAAATGTGTATACGCCTAAGAAAGAACTTCTTCCATTTGGAAAAGAAAAAATATCCTCTTTCCATTGAAACCTTGGTTATAATTTGGAACAAACTCAAAATCTTTCTAAAGTTTAAAACTTATACTGTAGTACAACTTTTGCTGTGATAGCATAAATAATCCATTATAGCAAAAAAAAAAAAAAAAAAAAATTTGAATCAGCAGAGCTCTATTTCAAATACACCGGAATATTGCATGAAATTTTACACTGAGATACATTTAACAACATAATTCTGAGAAATGGCTGAAGTTAACAACTGTTCATCAGGACAACCAAGCAGGAAAAAAATTGCAGTACCCTGGGATTTCCATGGAACAGGTGAAAAATTTCCAGTGGACCCTTCTTCCAGGCAATAAAATAAGTCAAAACTTTACAGTAGAAGTGCTTTGGTTTTATTTTAGTTATAAAGAAAGCCTTACACTTCACAACACAGAGAAGTGAAGCCATGGAGAAATCTATTATGGACTAAAACATCTAGTAATTTAACAGTGTGTCTATCAACATAAAAAAAAAAAATAACCAGATTTTACCTGTATACTGTAAAAACTAAATTACTCTGGAGGGCTGCAAATCATCCCGAGTATTCCAGCTACTTCCCTTAATCTTTTGATCTCTACCTCCTCCTGTACACTCCACACTATCTCCTAAACCACCCACTTCTCCCTTAACTTGTTGAATCTTCACATACTCCCCAGTTCCTGCAAGCAACAGAAACCAGAAATTTTTTTTCCATTTCATAAATTTGACATGTTGTTACATATAGTGTATATAAGTCTTTTTAGTGCTCTATTCTGAATAAATACCATTTTTTGCACAGAACATTCCCAGAAAGCCTCCCCTCATTAGAAAGGCTGTTATCTCCTATTGTTCTCAATGAAAATGAAGCGTAAAACGACTCCTAGAAAAGAGGTACTCTTTCAACAAGTCCACTGCCTCCCTCTGGAAACCACGAAGGAGGAGCTGCCTTCAGGGGAGATGCTGGTTCCTTACACTTAACTCAAACTAATTAACCATTTTACTCCTAAATTCTGAGAAAATTAAATCTCCACTCAAAGGAGAAGTGCTGAAATTTTGGGGAGGAAATGTTGCCTTTTCTCTCTGAAACAAAACGTTTAGTCCTCACATTAAAAGAGAAGCACAGCACAAATTTACCTGTGAAATTACCTTAATAAAGAGAAAAAATTATGTGGGCTGTAGGAAATAACACATTTCTGTATCAGAGCTCACAATTAACATTTATGACACAGAGTAGTTCAAATCTAATCATTGTATTGTCCAATAATTTATGGGACGGAATAATGAAGGAGGATGGTAGGAGCTTCCTTCTTCATGGAAATCTGAGAATGAGAATTCTAGGGGGGAGGGGGGGTGTTCTTAACAGGATACAAAAAGAAAATAAAACAGTATTTTCCCGCAAAATGGGTCTCTACAATCCACAGAAAGTACCAATTTCTCAACTTTTAAAATTTCTGAAGAGCAAACAAAAATAATTTCATGGTCTCAGAGATAACACTGCAACAATGCACCTATAAATATGTGGACCAAATCCTGACACAAGTCAATGGAGTTTTGCAAAGAGTGATGCATAATTTGACTGGGGGCTGGAGCATGCTTTAAATTAATCCTTCCCACACAATTACATTGAAGAACATCTACTAAGCAATAAAATTAAGGAGCTGAAGAGACTAGAAAAGTCAAGCTTGCCTGTGTACAACTCTGCCAATACTATTGTACAAAACTCAGATTGTGAATCTTGCTGTCCTCTCCAAGCCTTCCAGTACAGTCCTCCCCCAAAGACACTCCCCTTGATTGATACTGGTGTTCCTATGCAACTGACCAAAGACAGGAATTCTAAACATTTATCACATTTTCAGATTTACAGCTTTTTGGTTGCACATATGAGAAAGCCAAGGGCTTATCACCTTGTGAGAAACATTAACAGAGTATTCTGCACAAAATAAGATTTATTAATTGTTCGTTTTATTTTTCTAAAAGACTAGTGAAATGTTTAGCCATATGAATTTACTTAATGTGTTCAGATAGGGAATTTCAAAGCAAATGCTAGACTTCCTCAGTCTCCTTCTAGCTTTCATATCTAAGAATATATTTTACTATACATATACCTGAACACCAGGAAGCGAGACACCATCTCTGCAGAATTAAAAGAGCACTAAAGAAAGGCATTTCACTCGTACTTGAACACCATTTACACAAAAAGCAAAGGATATTGTTTTAACAATGACTGTATGAAAGAGAAGATTTTAATTTCCATATTACTTATGAAAACAATGTTATGATCACTTAAAATTAATTGTTTGTTTTAAGAAATAACTTGTTCTCTAGGTGGACACAGGTAGTATCTACATAGTAGGAAGAATCACATATTCTGAAGGTGAAATTACAGATACAATGATGAACAGTAAACATGTACAGGGCTTTCCACAAGTTTGCAGAACTCATGTAAGGAATTAATAGGTAACTCAGAACAGAAGCATTGCTTTTGGTACAACAGTCCTTGATGATTACTGAGCAAAGCAGGCTAAACACAAACTATGCACACACTCCTCAGTCAAAGGAACTCACACATACCAACAGAATTGTGCCAGGGAATCTCTGCTTTTAACGACAGCCCTTGGGACCATGAAGAACCTTGAAAACAGAGAAGAAAGCAATGGAGAGAGGTTCTCCTGAGTTTGCAGGAAGGCAATTGCTCAGAGATCTGAAATCTGTTGCCCTCCTTCATGGACCCCTACTTTTCATGACCCCACAGCAATACAATTTGGCATTTGTCCTACGAGAGAGACTGAACTCAACATTTTGTAGATTATCTCTGATTCCCCCTGCCCACACGCCCCCCGGGCTCATACTTGTCATGTCTTGCTCTTCCAGACTTAGGGATGGATGACGGGGAGCTTTTGTTTTGATTTTTCTTTTAAGTAGAAGGAGTTACCATGTATTCCCCATGGAAACAGACAGCTGGAAGCCAGATCTAGAATTCAATTTTTGGCAGGAAACCTGGGAGGACCCAGACACACAAGCTGCCCTAGCTAGGCTGCCTGCAGAAGATCACAGTAGCAAGAGCTAGGGAAGGCAAGAAAATCAACAGCTGAAACAAGTTCTTCCATCCCTGATACGCAAAAGTCAGAGAAGGAGGTCCTGTGATAGACTGCCTGGAAAAGATTGTGACTGCTGTTATGCATGAACTCAGACCATCTGGGGAATATAACAAGAAAATACATTTCTATAAAATATGCTGAAACAGAATAAGCTTCCATGTGTTTAGGTCAACAAAAATCTGCATCTAAAAGACAGTTCTATGTGGGTTTTAGAAGTAAAACATGGTAGTTTAATGAAACTAGAATAAAACAGTTCTCACTGCAGAATACAGTTTCACTGTGCTATGGGAACATAAGGCTTGAGATTTATGGTCAGTTCCAACAAACATTCAATGATGTCTTCAGGTAACATCTTCTCCCAGGCCTTTCAAGGTAAGCTTCAGTCCTCAAGAAAGATGTAAAAATATTCATAACCTCTCAAATTCTGAGTACTACTAATGATATACTAGGGGGGTTGGGGTATTCAGGGCAACCAAGTGCATCTTAGTTCTGCTGAAGGAAGATGGGCCCAGAGAAGAGGGAAGTAAGTAGTAAATTTTTTCCCATAAAGTTCAGCAATAAATGCAGAGACCTAACTTGTTCTTATGAAAGACTCACAAAGAGATTGATGGCCATCTCAAATGTCCAAAGACTATGCCAAATAACTTCTAGAAAAAAATCATTTATATCACTATGGCCTTTAAAAGGAATAATCTGCATAGAACTGATTATAGCATAGTCTTTAATATATGCTACAACCTTCACATAAAGCTAAGCTCCCTGTCATACAACTCGCTCAAAAATATGCTAACAATTCAGGTGGAAATGTGATACTAGCTTATGTACTATGTACAGTCTCTGAGGCAATGAATGTGTCTTTTTTTCTTACCCTTTAAATTACCTGGCATTCTTTTGGGAGTCATAAAAACAAACAAGAGACCCTTCCTCATACCAAAAGTGATCTTTCAAAGAGCTGTGGAGAAGACACTAACAAAATCTTACCTGGAAAATAATCAAGATTTTACTATAGCTACTTGTGAGAATTAATAGATCCCTTTTTGCACCAACGCCACATGGAAGAACTTCCATTGTAAGGAGGGTGAGAGGCACAGGAACTTCTGGACTGTAAAAAGATATTAACTGTTATGTACAGAAATCATCTCGTAAGAACGGACTTTTCAGGTACCACCCCTCCAAACCCAGGGTCCAGAGATGCGAGTGAATGAATGGCCAGGCCTGAGGAAGAGAAGAAGGTTGCTTGTGGCAGTCAGAAGTTCATTGGTAGCGGTGCTACTAAAAATCCATTCTTCTCCGAGGAATCACAGGGTTTCTATTTTATTTCCCCTTTTGACCCAGTAGGTTTTCAGCTTGTAAAGAAGTGGAAAGAAGGCAGGAACAAGATGCATGCTGGTACCCTCTTCTCTCAACAGAAGATCTCAGTTCAAAACCCAGAGAAATGAGATCTTAACTAGACAGATGAAGAGATCTCCTTAGGATGCTGTGAAGAAAGAAAAACTCATTCTACCGTGAAGACTAAATTTTGTCTTAGAGCATCCACGTAAATGCTTTTTCAGAAGACTTCAAAGTACAGAGAAGTTTTCCTCCAGGAAAAGTAACAGGTACCTGGAAAGAAACATGGGGGCTTTTTTGCTTCAAATAAGCTACTCCTACCAAAACGTCTGCAGTATTAATAGGCCAGGTGAGTGAGCACTAGATTTCTTTCCTAACTTACCTGAAATGTAAACAATTTCCAATGCTAAATCATTTACATTCAAATTTCAAGGCCAGGAGCTATCTCCCTGATCCAACACAGGCACTTTCATGGTATGCATCTGTCTTTTCAAGCCTAAAATATATCATATAAATGTACCTAATGAGTTCAGAACCTTGTTCACTCAGAAGAAAACATTTCCAATTGCAAATCTCAATAGAAAACAAAAGCAGAATCACTTTTAGATAATATAGAGGGGCTGCAAATACTTAACCTCAGGATGACCATAGAAAAATCATCATCTTAAAGCCAGAATAGGCCTTTGCTTTTCTGTTCATTGGATTTGAGTAAAATGACCATTGTAAGTACTGGAAGCAGTTGCAGCCTCCACCTTGAGAGTCAGTTCATGTTCCTGTCGTCAGACATGAAAGATTCTTCTCCTCTACCTTGATAAAAATCGGAAGTTGTATTAGTGCGATCTGAACACAATGAAATAGTACTTCCACCTTCTCTGCAGAATGGGGATGCTACTATATGAAGAAATCTGTACACACATATATACCAGAAAATTTAAATAGTTCCCTAAAAGAATTTGGGTTTACTGTTGTTTTACACAAATAGTCAAGAACAGACTCAGTGGCACAGACTGATAGTCCCACATGGGTTAAGGCTCAGTTTGCTTGATTAGGCACAGTTGATATTAGAGGAAACTCCAGAGGTATTCTTTTTCAGGACAGCACTTATAGAGAGACTTGAAGAAGGATCCTCATAGTCTTCTCACCCAAGTATACTGCAGATGTACAAAGTCCAGGTGCAGATATTTAATTGTATTCAATGACAAGCAAAGTGCATGCTAAAACCTTATGGCAAAGTAAATAATGAAGTAAACCTCACGTCCCAAAAAAGCATTGTCTGAGAAATAAGGCGGGGGGGGGATCAAATCACTTTATTTTTGCAACTGCAGTTAAGATACTGTACAACTTAAAGTAAACTTTAAACACCCAAAATCTTTCTGTATCCATTTTATGAGTCAACCTGTGTGTATTCCAGACTGACTCACAACTATGTTGACTGAGACAGCAATATTTCCCAAATCATTAAATCATCTACGAGTGCTTTCCTCCTCCATCAAACTTTCTTGTAAACCTTTCTCTCTTCACAAAAGCAAAGACAGACAAGATATTGGTTCAGCTAATACAATCTACTCAGTGTTAAAGCTGACACTTCTGGTGTAACCAGACCACTCACACCTTCAGCAAGAATGATTTTTCTTAGGTCAAGTAGAACACATACCCAATAAAAAATTCTGAATTGCTAGTATGAAATAATAAACAAGCTTTCTGTGCTTTTCGTACTTACAATTATAGTTTTCAGATATGACAGTACAGCTACAAATGCTCTATTACTTGACCTGCAACATGACAGCGGTGTTTTGATTTACCAGACCCCTCAGCCTGATGGAGAAGCCAGAATCCAGCAACCGGCTTTCTGATGGTCCTCACTGACAATGGAATTTGGACGCCTCCATATAGTTAATGGCAGAATGCTACATGGGTCAGGATTTCGCTTAATAAATGTTCATCTTCCTCTGCTGTGAAATATGCTTGGCCGTATTTTATACCAATTTGTCATGTTCTTTAATATGACCATACAATACACTCATGAAATATTAAATACACGTAAGATTTCAAAAGTATGCACTTATCATGATGCAGATTGTCTTACTAAGCAAAAAGTACATGATGCTAAGGAACACCATGCATCTTGCTAGCTGTTTTATAAGTTTATTTTTATAAGTTTATCTCAACTGTGACAAAAATAACGCAAAAGCTAGCTTTTTCCTGTCATCTTAAAAGATTAAGAGAGAATGGGTTTTAGAAATACCTGGTGAATTAATTTCTAAAATAGACCAATTTATTTCTAAAATAAACATTCATCCTGCCTTAACACAGACTGTTATGCACATAGAAGCATACCATGATTATTTTTAGTTCATCAAACACAACTTTATACATTAACTTAAATATTGAATCACAAAATTGTATCACACACAGAACTCATCTGAGTATTTTCTCAGGTTTTTTGAACTATGACAACACACATCACAATGCAGACAGAAGTAAGCAATACAGCCATGTAATATTTCAAGACCTGCAGAAATTACAAATGCGAGAAGGGTGATGCTAAGATGACATTTTTTTTTATTTCACATTATTTTGATTCACTTACTCAAATTCTTAGTATACCTCAAAATTTAGATTCAGTAGTGAACTTACTAATCAATGAAACTCTCATGAATTTAAAGAACTGTGGACTCAACTCCTTTTTAGATTTCCAAGTACTTTTTCATTGAAATTTTCCTCTTGATGATCATTTTGTTTCAAAATTATTTCACAACATGTACAACTTTCAGATTTTTGGCTTTTGTTATACACATTATACTTTCAGAGCACAATGTCCCCCACTGAAGTTAACTGTCATACTGTTGATTCTGATCTCCACAAATTTATTTCACTAATGTCATTCCCTGCAGTCATAAGCTATTCCTGTAAAACTATTTCTTCTTTAGTGGCAAATTAAACCTTGTTCTAACAAGAAAGGCTCAAAACAAGAGCTAAATATCGTATTTTTCCAACCACCATATAATTAGAACAGGTGAAAAAGATTGCAGCAATTGTACTTGCAAGAGTTACTTCATTTTTAATTTGAAGAATATGTTTTACCAAGTTGGTTGACGTTAACGCCTCTGTGGGTGGAAAACTTCCTTATAACTTTGTTCCTCCCTCTGACACTTTTTTTTTCTCATTAAAATGAATGTGACTAGTGAACAATGTAGCCCAGACATGACTGTGCAAAGGTGTCCAAGCTCCTTGATGAGTTAGCCTCATAATCTCACCACCAAGAACAGGTTATTAGAGTGGCATTGGTCTGTAAGTAAAATATGCTGAGCACTTCTACCTGTGTTGATGGTGCATTTACAATGCAAGTCATTGTTAACTGCAAATAAGGCAAGATCACCATTAGCTCACATACTGTAGGATGCCAAGCCGTTATCAGATTATGACAAGAGAAAAAGGAAAATGGTCACTTAGCTGATTCATTTCCATTTTTCTAAATTTGTGTTTGTCAGACATGGGCTACAGCAGTCTAATTTTAATTTTATCTGCAGAAATATTTTTTCTGTAGTAACTAGACAGTATTTCCAAGCAAACCTGGAAAACACTCAAGGAAAGAGGTTTCAGAGTTGTCTTGTGAGACAGTTATACTCCCTCTTTAGACTACATCAATAGCCCAAAGGAATGGTAAACTCAGAGTGATCAGCCTCCTAAGGATTTCGTCAGTAAAAATGAAATCACCAGATGGAGAGGAGCTGACATAGTAGAAGGAACTCAGATTGTATCCTAACTCTGGAATGCAGTTCCACATTTCTAGAGAGTTCCATTTACATTATTAGAATGGAGAAAACAGAATGAAACTGTTCAATGTTTTGGACCCCAGTTCCTAGAATTTTTTTTATTATTATTATGACTAGTACTTGCAGGCAAATCACCACCAAACTCCCTGCTGTGTTTTGAACTAAGTCTCAAAGGCATCAAAATTGGCGTAATACTTTTGCCCTTTATTCCTCCTGTTCTCTTGGACCAGGTCATTTTGCATTTAACTTGTTCTAGGATGCTTAAGGGTTTATTACTCTGATGAAAAATACCTACTTCAGGATACAAAAATATCTGAAGAACAATCACACTTTAATTCAGAATCATCCTGACAGAAGCCAGGTGATCAATTCCATCTAGTGAACAGCCTTTTCTTTAGCACCGACAGAGTATGGACATTTGGACAGGACATATCTGTGCTTCCATTTGCCTACGCCTTTGTGACCAGCCTGATGTGTCCATGGCAGGGGAGGCAGAAGGACATTCTTCATTCTGCATTAACACACGGGACAGCACTTTGATTTGTGAGATGGCTTGCAGGAGTTTTCTGTAAGGTGCTGGGTAATCTCAGAATTAGGAAGTCCAAATTCTGAGGCATTTCCAGAAAACTGAGAGTTATATATTAGACCCCTGCATTTCTGAGCCACTGTAGTGTAGAAATACTTCTCTATCACATTTATATGTACAATTAATGAAAGTGTGGTAAAGACACACAAAACTTACATAGTCATGAAAGGCTTTTGCTTCACTTGAATGTTCACATGTTTCTCGTCTTTCTGGAGCTGCACAGTAGAGATCCCAAAATACACTGCAAGAAGTTACGGAGATGGTGAGAAAATCATTGTAATACTCATGTAGACTTTATGGTGTACGCACACCACACTTGCATGTTTATATATATCGCTTCCTCACCAAGGGATGAAAACACTTACCTCTATGAAAGAATTTAGCTTTGTAAAACATCTATGAAGAATCAAGTCCTGCTATCTGATTCCTTGAGGCAAGCAGTGCTGTATTCCTTCAACACCACTATAGTACAGACCAAGAAGGTAGCCTAATATACAAGGTTTAAGGGTATAAAGCATATTACTGAAGCTCTGCATTTAACCTCACCCCTCTGGCAACTGCTGCAATTAACTTCCACAAAGCATGGGAAGGGACAGATTCATAGTAACATAAAAAGGCAAGAAGCTGGAGAGAAAACTGAGAGTTCTTCCAATGTCCAATGCTGTGCTTTAAACAAAAGTTCCCAAAGAAACAGGTGTATGGACACGAGTGAGAAATAGATGGGTATGTTCTTAGGTTACAAAGCGTGAAAGGAAATAATGGTACTCCCATTGGTTTTCCTTCCCAACACTCTTCAAATAGAGTTATGCACAAATCAGTTCTAACACAAAGTTTCTGGAATAAAATTATGTGTATTAAAATAATAAAATTTGTTAGAGTTTCATAGAGTTTCTTTATTGTTTTAGACTTAATCCTCTGTAACTTAGTCTAGCACCATAATACAGAATTGTGGAAAATTTGAGCACTCTGCTGCAGATGATTAAAATTAAGGATAATGCAGACATCAGAGATACAAGGAACACGTTCTCCTTGCCTGGCTTCCATCACACGGCTAAAACCTATGCAAGAAAGGTCAATGAACAATATGCCACCTTCCACACAGCTGTACTAATCACTTGAGTTTTTGTATGCAAATGGAACCACTTTAAAACTTGTAAGTTGTTGTACTCTTGACAGTTGGACATATTCTCTGTATTTTGTATTCTTTCAAACACAGGCATATTGGATATATTCAAATCATGTGACAACTAATAAATACCATGGCTAAATAGCTGTGACTCCTTCCTCCTTGGGAATTTTATGCACACACGCACACGCACACACGCATATATAAGCAAATGCATAAAAAATTGTAAGTCAACCCCATGCTGCCCATATTCTCAGCTGAGAGAAACTGTGCAAATGCAGACACTGCAGCACCAAGCCCATGCTGATGCACGCTGCTTCTCAAAAAGGCTGGTAGCTTGGGTTCAGCTAATTAATTTCATATGCTATTCCCATGACTAGAATGTGGACTGAAGACTGAGGAAGCTCACATCTATATGCAGAGCCTCTGTATATACTGTTTTTTTCAAATGTAATTATTTAGGGTATGTAGAATGATCTCTTAAATGCATGATTTACTGGTGAAGAAATAAATGCAGGCCAGCTTCTTTCTTATCAATGCATTATGCAATATTTCTTTTCCTGTATCTAATATATATCTCTCTCTATATATATCTTTTCTATGTCTAATTTTCTGTTCTTTCATTCCTTAACAAGAAAATGGTTCTTGATCCTCATCTTCCCATTCCTTTTACTTGAATTTCTTGCCTCCAGCTGCCGGACCTAGCAATCAACTTATTAAAAAAATCAGAGGAAAAGAAAACTGATACTTACCACCACCAAGAATGCAAGAATCCTGGGGGCTCCCCCAGTGTGATGTTTTTTTCCCATCTTATCTGAAACAAAACAATAAAAACAGAGGTGTACATTTTTGTGATCATTGTGACTAAGACACATTACATAATTCAGGCAGATAACAAAAAGAGAAAGAAGAAAAGATTTTGTGCTTATGAAAGGCTTTATCATCATCAATCTGGACGGCCATATTACTCACTTTATTATACTTATTAATACAGCTGATACTTAAAATAAGCTTTTCTTATTCTAGGAAAGCCTATTTTATTTTTTTCATTTTAGGTTATGAATATAATTTTACTAAGGACATATTTGGTATCACTCCACCACATACATTATTTTTAAGGTCAAAAATGCACAACGCCCCCCCAAAAGTATTAAAAAGTATCCTTAAAACAATCTAAAAGATTTTTCCAATTTGCACTAAGGACAACATAGAAGACAGAGAACTAATGTTACTGGTTCAGCAGGTGGCAGTCTTCCCTCCGCATCCACAGCGAGCTGGTGTTTCATAATCCTGAAGGAGTGCTTTACTGTTAGAGGTAATGTGGAAATACAGCAGCAGCAGAGTTATAACCCAGTTTCCCATCGCTCAGTGAAAATGGAAACCTGGTTTGGCTTGGTTTGCCTGTGCTGGCAACCTCTCCTGAACAGAGCTATAGTGGTCACGACTTCTTTCCCACCTCGGAAGCCCGGTTTGTTTAACACTGTTTTCAAAGGAAATGCAGTTTAAGAACTAATTACCCTTGACCTCACACTTTTCTTGTTGATGAACGAACCTCTAAGACAACACAATGCACAGTGACAGTGTTCTGTCTCTTTTCAATTCTTCCCAAATGATGTACCTTGACTATGACCACACAACCATTTTGTTAATGTCATCATCATTAGTTTGTCCTTAACTACAAAATTAAATAGTTTGGACTATAATAAAGCCCATGTAACTGCTTAAGGAGCTCTGTTGCAAATAACTGGAGGTCCTGCAGAAATCCGCACAACACCGTACATAAGAATGTCTCATGTTAAAACTGGGTGGAAAGCAGAGCGTTGCATGCACTCCAGATTCGTCCAGTTACCGCAACACATAGCATTATTTTCTGTCCAGTTTTGTTAAAAAAATGTTTAAACACAGACCATATCCTGCTCTAGAGACAGAAGCAATGGCAGACAAAAAGAGGATCATTTTAATGAAATGCTTAAACAGCCTTAATAACAAAGGTGTTTAAAGATATATATACATAAGTACACAAATCTTCCCATAAAAGGTAGGCATAGTGTCCATACTGCAAGAGGCACTGGTACAGCTGGTGTTTTCCAAAAGAGACTAAAACCTTGTTTCTCAACTCCAACTTGATTACCACATCCAGTTCTTAAGAAATTTAAACACAAATTCTGTCAATAGCTTGCAGAAGAATATGTAGTTTGTACACCTAAAAATGTTCTTTGGACTCAAATAAGGTAATCTAGTGTAATTTGGATATATTATATGAATATAACTATTAAAAAATAATTTTGCCATCTAAAAATTATTTTTAGAAGGTAAGCTTGCAGCACTATCACTTCTGTTGGTAAAGCTGGCAGAACAAACCACCACCTAACAGTAGATAATACCCAATTTAAATTTTCCTTTTCTTAATTTTGTTCCTTTACTCTTAGCCATGCTCCCTTGTAGATCTTTAAGGAAGGGCTCTTAATCTTCGTCATTTATACATATATAGATATCAATAACTGTTGTATAGCTCAGATGATCTATGTCTGCTTCCTTTTTTTACACCCCAACATTCAGTTTTAGCTACTCTGAACTACCTTATCTTTAACAAAATCCACCCAAACTATTTGGGCAGGTGCAGACTACCAGAGCAGAGAGGGCACTGAGCCCGACAGCCATGCTTTTTAAGGAGGGACCAGACCAATACAAATTTCTGCCTATGCCACCTGGGTGTCTCCTGCACCTCAAGTACCTCACAATAAGCTCGCTGCAACAGGGCAGTGGCTTCTTAACAGCCATGAGCCAGAAAACGATGCAAACACACAGAAAATCCTACGTTTCACTACATCATAAATTCACTAGAAGACTTTTTTTTGCACTTCTCTCAGCTGATGTTCTCTTGTTTTGATCCTATATGCCAATACTCACCCTCTAACAAAACCAGCGGACACACGTGGGTTACAGATTTGGGTAGAGCTATTTGTGGTTTACAGCCGAGGACTGAACGGGCTTTACAATGTTAAGACCTCTCTACTACTCTATTAACCATAATTTTTTTTCTGCAGCTTTTACCACTTGCCATTTAATTTGTGCATTTTAGTTTACTTTCTCCAAGACATATTAGTGTACAGTTTTCTCAATCTGAACCTGTCCGCCCAAATACAATTTTTTCCAGGTTTCTCTATATCAGTGATAATTGTCTCTGGTTCCAACATACAACCATTCACAAGTATTGTCAGCATAGTATTTACCCTTCTGCACTGCTAATGAATGAGCTAAATAAACTCACAGCTTTGTGTGAAATCTAACAGACACCTCATACCAACTCTACACATTATTATTTGTCCCTGCCCCATGTTTACCATCTTTTGCCTAGTATCAGTCTTAATCTGAAAGATTTTACACATATTCTTGTATTGCACTCACACCTGAGAGTTTCTCTATAACCTGACTGAATTAGTTCTAAAAGCTACGTTTCAAGACACTGTATTGTATGTTTTCTAGAAATCCAAATGTCATACCAGTTATACTTCTGCCAACTGCTCATTTTGCAAATATATCATAAAACCAAAATGAGCAAAAGAAATCTTGCACAGTGTAGTAGTTACAAATGACAGCTGTTTTGGGAAAGCCAAGATAATACTCTCCATTATATTCTCTCTTATTTTTCCATTGCTTTACCAAAGAGAAAAAACAATTGCCAAAATCATACTTTACTATAAACTGTTACTAGTAAAATTCTGCCCCTTTTTCTTCTCTTTCCTACGTGAATTTTCTATAAACACCATAAACAATGCTCTGGGTTCTCACCCTCCCCTCTCCAACTCCAAATTGTCATCACCAGTAGAGTAATCTTATTAGCTTTTGGAAAAGTATCAGCTGAAACAGCAAATTTTCCTAGTACAACATCTTGCATAATTTTTCCTTGCTTCTGCCCACTATTCAACTATTATTATTATCTTAAATGTTCTGGTCAAATAAAGACTAAAAAAACCAATAATAAATCTAACAGACCTCAATATGTTTGGCACACAGTTATTTTTGTATCCCAGAATAAATGTAAAATGCTAAGGAAATAAAATTTACTTCAATCCTCAAAAGCTGTATACAAAGTCTTTGAAAGACCGTGAAAAATAGTAACTATTGTGGTAAGGTAAAAATTCCATTAGCAGTTGAAAGTGCTTAAAAAACAGGACCTAAATGGTTGTAGTCATAATTGACTCACCAGAAGAAAAGAAGTGGTTAGAAGCATGGTAAGAATACAGAGAGAGATCAGCAGTGCTTAAGACAATGTGAACTACACGTGTATGATGGTAGGATGTAAAATACATGATTGCTGTGTATTTTGGAAGGATACATCATTCGCAGTTGGAGATATCAACAATAAGTTAGAAGGTCATCAAAAGCGTATCGTCAATGCATTCTCTAACATGCACATTTATCACATAAACCAGGTTAATCTTTCCCCAATGTAGCAGCAAATCACAGAACGGGGATAACAAATCACAGCAAAAATAGTTATGCAAACGCATGTTAAATGACATGGCAAACTGGCTTCTGCAGAATCAGAAAACTATGCTGATCAATGTAAACACAAATTCAAGGTTGTCTCTGCTGTTTATTCTAGACCAACGTATATTTATTTCACTTGCACACACTGAAAAGCTGTGTAAGGAAAAAAAAGGATGGGGAACATACCTCTGACAAAAATGTCTGGGCTGATTTCTGTGCTCCTACATGGAGCAGATATTCATATACGTACAGTGCTAATCTGAAAAATAAACAGAAAGGACAATATTTAGTATTGTGCATTTGTTTGTTCCTCTTCTTTAGAAACAAAGGATTATCAGAAGTTTGAAGTGCACTCTATTACCTTTCACAAACCACTATATACTGAACATGTCATGTATTATCTATATCAGAACTTTTAAACTAGACATGTAGGTCAATCTAGCAGAGATGTTTAAATAGTGGTTAATTAAATAATATTAACCCCCAAAATCACTTAATGTCAACATTTTTAATGATAATGGAACAAGTGCCCAGTGAGTTAACAACTGGCCTACTGCTGCCCTGTATTTGTCCACTCTATATCATGCTTACTGTAAACATGATATATTCATACAGCAACACCAATTACTCATCTAGATCAATTTTTTTTACACGTGGACTATGTTGATGTGTTAGCACACTTGAACAATAGCCTGTGTTTATTCAAAGAACATGCGAACTTAGGGCTGCATCAGGAAAAGTAATCCCAGCATCTGTCCATGGCATGGAAGTGGTACAACCACATCTCCTAACGAAGTGCAAACAGATTGTTACTCATTCAGACTTGTGCATCTGGGAGCTCGGATGACAACAGAGCTACAAAGCTCCCAAAGAAGCTTCCCAAAAAGTGATCTCCGCACTCACACACATCTCCAACTATGTCCAAAGAGCTGGAATAAGGATCTCACTGCAGAAACAGAATTCATTGCTCGAATGACTACCTGCCACAACCTGGGCTGGCAAGCCCTGTTCAGCCGCCCAAGAACAGGTGAGCAGTAACAACAACCAATTTCTATCGATGTACGCTGTGTAGGCTAGATTTGAATTAGAAAACCAAAGAGTAACACTTCCTATTCCTCAGGTGATTCTCCAAAGAGGCTCTCATCTGCCTGCCAGTACAAAGTCTTTCAAAATGGAATCTTGTTTAAAAGAATGATTTAATAATAATGCTTGGAAATGGTCTGTAGAACATTTCAGTCCAAGAAAAGAAAAGAAAGTCAGGCTGCACAACTTCTAAATTTGGTAGCTGAACTGTTTTTAAGAAGTAAAATGTATTTGCATGCACTTTGTGACACACCATTATTCTTATTTGAAACATTTTCTCTTCATATTATAAAATAAGTAGTTCAACGAAACAAAATAGAGAGGCAGAGAATATCTATTTTCCTGTTACTATTCAAAATGTTATGCAATATTAGATAACTGTCATCATGGCACTGATTGATAGAGTAGTAATTATTGCAGTAATCTATTAAATGTGAAATGTTAAAATCAAGGACAGGCATTCCATAAAAATGCTTTTCATTAGTTGTTTATACTTGTACATGCAACATACACACTACTTAAGTCTCTCTCCAAAAGCAAAAATGTATGCTTTCCATCAAATTTAAAAAAAAAAAATTGTATTCAAACATGTGACTGGCTTTGGTTTGAACCTTGAGAAGGGTCATATCCACTTTTTAATTCCAGTATTTTCCAAATAATTTATTTATTAGTTTGTATTTTGCCATATCAACAAAAGCGGAGCTCAGTGTGCTAATCAGAAAATGCTTGGGTCTTCTGATGGAGCACAGTACGATCGATCCAGTGCTCAACTGCAGAGCAGCTCAGAGACGACACAGTGATACGCCTCTGCAAGTACTGTGGAGACACAGAGGGCCACGTACTGTATAGCCTCTCATCCCTAAAGCACAGCTGCATCTGTCCAGAAAAGGAAAAAAAAAAGTCACATCTTGTTTACTTAATTCTTCTTTCCAGTCCAACTATCATTCAATTTTTAAGCAATAAATGGTTGTAGACAAAATCTAAGACATACGTAAAAGGCAGAGAGGAAGTACTTTCTACAACAGCCAAGATGACTTGAATACCCAGTAACACTGTAAAGCATCTCATTTGTCTTCCAAGATTCCCTTTTTTCTTCTTATCAAAACATGAAGCCTGCAGTCCAGATAAGAGGATTTGCGTGATCATATCCTTTCTACCCCATGAAGGAAAGTTAAACAGCACAAAACCCAGGAGTTTATTGCAGGTACACCACCTTCGTAAGTCTGCCATCTGTTGAAAGCCTTACCAAATACTGCACCATAATACACAAATTGACAGCACAATATTTTAATATTGAGATAGATTTGTGAGTCTCATCTCAGGACTCCTGGAGTCGACTTGCAAAACACGGCACACTCAGCTGTGCTGCAGCACAAGTCAACATCACTACTATTTTTGCTGGTCCAAAAACCCCAAGATATTTCAACACTGCAAAATAGACAATCATAAAACTTTGACGCTGGCAAGGGGACTGCCTGGCTCCTGTGACAGTAAAGCCAGGACCACCTTCCACCAACAGATGTGAGACAGAAGGCAAAACACAAAATAACCTGATTGTGTCTTATTAGATCTAAATCGCTGGTCCATCTCTAGTTATTATGTTGTCAGGAAGTCTTTACAGAAGTTAACAATGTTATAGCTTCATTCAGAAATAAATGCATTTACAGAGATCAAAAGAAATACACTAATGTTTTACTGCATTAGTTGCAGCTGCATTAGTTGCAGCAAAAGGATCAATGGAAACTGATGCTCTGAGAAAAGACAAAAAAACCCCAAAAAGATACAACACTGTGTAACAAGGAGGATTACCAGATATACAAAATTTAACTACAGCATAAGACCAGAATAAGGTGAAAATTAGGGTACAGTCCAAATGTGTAAAACTAACAAATGAATAAACTACTTAACATCTCAGCAGAAGACTAAGAAAATAATAGTGAGATGGTCTTCAAAAGCAAAGGACTTGGGTTTGAAGTGGCATTTTAAAAGACAGTTTTTACTCATTAAACTGGTGTGAGAAACCCTGTAAAAGCAGCAAGGAGACATATGTTAAATTTTCACATTTGCATACTTGTTGACATCCCATGAGTAACATGAGGATAAAATATTTCCAATCAATTTATGACAACACTGAAGTAATTTTTGTAAAGACATGCCATAGGCCAGAGTTCCCCCCTCCTCACCAAGACAATTAGATCACACATTCATCTATGGCCTGATGATACATTCACTCAAAAAAAAAAAAAAAGTGTGTTACTGTCTAGCTATTCCTGCTACAGTGCTCATTTTGCTAGGCTGGTGTGTTCTGCCTGAAGTTTCTGCTCTAATTGGACAAGGCTTTCATACCTCCTACAAGTATCTACTGAACTCCAAAGAGAAGAACCATTTAAGTGGTTCTAGTCAACCAGTTACCAGAATATTACCAGGAAATAAACGGTAATCACTCCAACTGTGCTGTGGAAATTACCTTCTTACATGTTAAGGTGAGAAGATGCAATTAGTTTAATGAGAACTTAGAACCAAAGCCATGCAGCAGTATGTCCATTGATGAAAATGGGGTGGCAAACTTCTCCAATTCCAAGTCAAAAGATTAAGACAACACTTAACTTTCCATAAAAGGCAGTGAAAACCTGGAAGTACCAGTAAGATGGTCACAGTATGTGTTTTTGGTATCTAACTTAGCCTGCACCACTCAGCAAGTTTCATTGACTATATGTAGGGTACTCAACTGGCTGTTCAGACGAACAATAGGCCCACAGAAGAAGGACTCAAGTTATTATCACAAAGTCTTTCAGGAAATAATTTGTCCATAAAAGGTAAAACAGTAGTATCTTTGTTTCATTCCGTAAGAAGATGTGTACCAAGAAAGTTTCTGTCTCTCAATCCAAGACTGAACTTCAAGCACTGAGTTTGGTTTATCATTATTTCTAAGGAGACAAACAACAAAAGGAGAATGGCCCCATTTTTTCATTAAGTTCAAAAGCTGGGCTTAGAAGAGTAAGGAAGTGCAATAAATTTGCTCCTGCTTTGTCTTGAAAGCTGCCCAGTAAACCTGCCAAAATCAAGCAACTATTATACATAGCTTCACGCTGTTGAGAAAAAATGCCGTTGCTTTCACTGTTTTATTAGCCACATGTCATTACTAAAAAATATGTAATTTAACTGAGGGTACAATGGTGTATAACCATTATCCAGAAGGTTATAAAATCAATGTGATGGAGCAAGAGCCTGCAGCTCCCCAGGTTTGGCAGTGTGTCACGGCACAGTTCAGGTACTGTACCTGCTTTCTGCAGCACTGACAGTCTGCTTACCACTGTGATAAGCAACTGCTGCCTCCTCGCCACAAAACTGACGATGGTGAACAACTCCACAGAAATGTCGCTAGATGCTACCACCTCCTCCACCAGCAACAGACATTATGGTGTTAACATCTGATGCTGGATGTTTAAAAAAAAAAACAAAAACAAAGAACAAACAAGTATCTATAATAAGAATGTTCCCGATCTGAGCATTACCAAGATAGATCGAGCATTTTTTGATTATTAAGACCTATTTTTTTGAAACTACCCATGTACAGAAAGTTCTGCATATGACACACCATCTATTTAACATTTGGTTATTTAAACAGTAATTACACAATGAAATCTAGTAAATCAATATCCACACATGATTTTTAGTTTGTGTGAAGAAGAGTAAAGCAGCTGAGCAACATTTAAAAGTAGCTCCATAGAAAAGATCTTAAATGTTCCTCTCTCTGTTTCAGACTTGCAATATTCCAAAATCACTACCCTGACCTATACAGAAAAGCAGCTTTTTTTTCTTCCAAAAAGGTATATAGAGTTCATTACAAATCCACAGAGTCCTAGGAATCTCACTCATTTCATATCCAAAATATAAATCTCATTCTCTGAAATAAGATAAAGTAGCACTGAATCTGTAATTTTAATATAATACAGCAGCTAAAAACATATCAAATTTGTGGGTTTTGAACAAATTTTCTTGAATCCATCAATCCAGTACTTTTAAAACTGCTCTGAAGCTCTTGATGGCAAGCTAGTTTCAGTAAGTTTCAACTCACAAGGGCAAACAGGTTGGGTTTTTTTAAGAAAGTTTCTTATTTTTAACAGACATGTATGCCAAACTACTCTTTCTCCCCTATTTGATCACACTGACAGTCATCTTCCTCTCTCTCTCTCTCACCCCCCCATATATGTAAATGTACTTTTCCCCTGTATATTTATTCTTTAATAATTTTTTGTATGTACATAAATATAATATTTTCCTATAGATCTCATCTGAGATTTAGGTGATTCGGTAAGAGAGGACAGGGACAAGAGACCACACGGACCACGCTGGGTGCAGAAGCGCTTTGCTCCACGAAGCCGATCCCCACAGCGTCACCAGTGCATATCTCTGCTCAGCTTCCCTGAACGGTGGGAAGATTAATTTGGATGCAGCATCAAACTTGAGCTATACTCAAGAATTGTTATGCTTTTTTATTTGCTTAGGCAGGTACGTCCACATAGGTCTGGAAGTTACAGTGATTTATCTGCACACACACCCCTAGCACATCAGGTCTCCCAGGCATGTCATTTCACCTATACATAATTTACATTTTGGTTTGTTTACCTTGAGGCCAGAAGACTGCTCTTTTCAAGAGCTTCTAATCATACCAGTCTATTGGGGTTTTTTTCCAGCTCAAAGCATCATCTACGTTAATGTTAGTGTTCTGTATCCTATCAACATCGTGATCAGTTTTCTTAGAAACGCCTGGGTATTAAATGAAACCCAAACACTGGTCTGCGGAAAAAGTATCTCCCAAAGGAGATACTCGATGTTTGTTCGGTTCTGTGCGCTGCCTTTTCTGAGAGCTCCTGTCAGAGCCCTGCAAACAGAGCAGCACAAAATTGTATGTATTCAACATTATTCATACCCATTTATTTCTCCCCCTCTCTGTAGATGGCAGAAAACATTCTTCTGGTATGCATCTAAATATTTGGGGGCTATAATGAACAGTGGCCTCAGTGCCTTCTGTCAGGCTGATGGTACTTTCCAAATAAGCTGATCCTTCTTGCTTATTCCAGTTTTACAGATAGGGGAAGCCTTCTCCCACCATGATTCTGGGCAAGTAGACTCACCTCTAGTCTCTCTTGCATTTGATTGCTTGCAAGACGTCCTGAAAATATGCATCACTCTCCCCTTGGTTGCATATACTGCTTCAGGTGTTAAAAACAACTGTGACCTAATAAGTGCCCTCTTACAGTATTAGAAATAACGGCAGGGTTTTTTCAGTTTACCCATAGACTTGCAACTCACAAATTCTTTTTGCATCCTAATTTCATATGCTTTTACTACTTAACCTCCTGTAGAGTTCAAGCACTAGCATAACTATTTCCAACACCATATTAACTTGTGCACCAGTATATAAATAAACATGGAACAGGTATCTGGTATCCATTGATCTTTCGAAAAAGATCAGAGATATATGCTGTGCTGGAGTCTGCTGGTAGTCTCTCCCACAAGCACTTAATTGCACGGTTTTACATATTCTCATATGCTAAGGATGTCTCTGTGCTAAGATGGCACACTGCACAGTGTTCCCAACTTTACTTTCATCTGACTCTGGTTGAATTTCATATTCATTTTTGTCTCAGGTCTCAGTTTATAGAAGGTACTACGGATCCAAAGTACCGCAAAATTTAAAACTCTGTTGTAGACTCCATCTTGAATGGGATAATTTCCATTGATTTCTAAATACGTCATCAAAAGGTAGATTTTCTTGAGGACCTGTAAGGTTTCAGATAAAAATCTGTTCATTTTGCACTCATGTTTTACACATACATTCCTCAAAAAGTTTTCCAGGAGAATTTCACAGACTTCCTAGTCCATGGTTAAGAAAGAAGTAAGGCTTATGCACCTGCATCTGTATTTTTCCAGCTCTATTTGCTTGTGTAAGAAAATAATATATCTATCTTCCTGCAAATCTAGTCCTCTTGGGCCACTTGAGCTACAGCATTATTCCCACAATACTGCAGTGTGAAAGTGGTTCAATGTCTCAAATGCACCAGCAGCTGCAATCCTCTGAAATAAGAATACCTTACTTTCATTTGCAAATGACAGATGCAAATGAAGACTAAAACATGCTGACATTAATTGACTTTGTATTTTCGGTGTTTATGGAGCTTCCTAGTGCTCTGTGCCTCCGTCCTGCTCAGGTGCCGCTTACCTCTGCTCAACAGATTGTGTTTCTGTAGCCTCCTCTCCCACCTTCTTGCGTCCCCCAACCCAATGCCACCAGCCTAGAAAGCCAAACCACTTTGATGTATCATTCCTGAAGTCACATTGGACAGTTCTTCGCTCTCTATGCGGGTTGAAAGACTGTCCCCCCTTACTTCTCCCCAGACTAGCCAAACAGATCCTGATGGAAATCTTTTCTCATCAGGGATGAGTTCGCTGTAGTAGAGGAAGCAAGACAAGCTCTTTGGGTGCTCTGGTGACTTGCAGACACCATAAAACACCTTTATCATGTAATTCGCAGGGCTGTCAACGTGAAGCCAGTCCGC
Source organism: Balearica regulorum gibbericeps (assembly GCF_011004875.1). Classification (NCBI taxonomy): domain Eukaryota; kingdom Metazoa; phylum Chordata; class Aves; order Gruiformes; family Gruidae; genus Balearica; species Balearica regulorum. The sequence goes on along the minus strand of NC_046220.1, from coordinate 7,729,960 downwards.
TGCTCACGTTGCCTTGCCCTTTTTGATCCTCCTCATTGAAGGCAAGCTATTTACACTGAAATAGCCCAGTTCCTTCCCTTACAAACAGAAAAGAAGGCTGAGTTTATCCAACCACCCACTGACACTGAGGACCAGAAACATCCTCTTCTCACTACTCCCTTGTTTCTTCTCCCCGTCCCAGCTAAGGCATTAGAAAAATAACCCAACCAAAAAAAGTGAACAGTTTTCTGCTTGATGAGTGAGCTGAATCAGCCTGCAAGGGCCAGAGCAGCCGCACAGGAGTGGCAAGAAGCAAGAGTGCTCATGGTAGCAGTCCTGGGACTGCTTAAACAGCTCTGCCTGCCTTGTCAATTCCTCCTGCTGGCTGGAATTTCAAACTTGGCATTTTATGAGAATATATGTATTTTTAAGGTAACCTCTATGTACTTTCTTGGGCTTAAACCATCCAACTTACCACCCATATAAAATAAGCTAAATGGCAGCTAAAAATAGTTATATGACAAAACATATTTTAAAATGTAAACTGAGACTTTTATAAAATATATGAGGTTCCACCTCTTCCCGAAAACAAAGGCGCTAACCTTGGTCTTTCCTGCTGATTTCAATGGGATAGTAATGGGGTATTATATGCTATTTTTTCCCTGGTATATAATTTGCTATAGTTAAAGAGTTTAATGTAAAGCATCCTGTCCTGGCAGTAAGCAGAGCTAGCAGCATGGAGCTATCATAAGGAGAGTCACCAGCAGAGAGCAAAGCACAGGCATGGTCCTTAGCAAAATGCAAACTTTAAAACTACACACATGCCACAGGATTACTGGTAGGTCGTACCTAGCTGAGCAGCTAGTACATGACATTTCTTTGGAGACTTAAAACACATGTTATATGTGACAGCAGGTTGCTTTAAATCCTGTATCAGCAGATACCAAGGCTGACACAGACCCATGACACTGCAAACACCGGGTTTCACTGCTCACCATTGGGTGAGCACTTGTCACCCACTGTACTCAAAGTAAAAGTTAATTCCCAAAATCTAACAGTGACTGAAATGTTTTAAAATCATGTATGAATTAAAAATACATTTGTATTTATACACCAACAGAAAAACAGTGACTGGCTTCTAACCAATGCCTTGATAGCACGCACACGCTGTTGAGAACTGCTGCTACACAACCTGTGCTTTGGCACTGCTTCCCTACAGCACAGGCAGATGACACGTTCTTAAGGCTCGAGAGGCTACCATCTTCAACACTTCATGGTGGTCTTTTAGATGGGAAAGACCCTCCGCCACACAGCGAGATGCACTACTGAGTACTGGAGGTGCTCCCAGCCTGCTTCAGTGCAAAGCCACCCAGGTCACCTTTGATCAGCTTCAGCAGCAACTGGAGCCACGACAGTTTACGTTGCACAGATGCCAACGAGGGGTTACCATGGCTCTGTTGTAGTAATAGCTCCAAGCAGTGGAGTAATATAATCTTAAAATATTACAGCTGTTCCTACAGCAACTGCCTACCCGGGAGCAGAAAGAACTATTCCCTGTCTATAGCAGCACCAGGAGAAGGCTGAGAAGAAGGAGGAAACATGAACGTATACAGCCAGCTCCCCAAGGATGAGTTACTCAGATCAGCACCGACTCGATACGCAACGCCCATCAGCCCCACAGAGCAAGCATCACGTAACGTGATTTTCATTTGTATTAAGAAAATACTATATATGAGTATTTGGCCCCTAGGAGGACCCACGTTTTTGCTAGTAGTTCTCCCAGCTCTTCTCAAGAAACAGGGGTTTAATATCTTATTAAATATGGTAGGTGGGTCCACAGCATTGAAGATTACCAGGGATCACTGCTACCGAAACCTGAAGTCCTCTCTTCAAAGCAGATTAGAATCTCACTTGTTGAAATGTGAAGAAGTGGAAGAGGAGGACCCTGGCCGGTACCACAGACAGGCTGGAGGTCTCACACTGCTGGTCTCCTTTGTAAGGGTCAAGGTTAATGTTGGGCAATTTATTTTTTTTCCTTCTTTTACATCATATCATATTTAAACCTAGTAGCAGATAACTAGTCAAATAAAGATTGTATCATTCCTTCCCACTCACTGCCTGCTCTAGTTATGTTTTTAAACTCTGTTAAAGAACAAGCTTGGTACTCAGCAGTTGATAGGATGCTCTAAAGAGCTCCCTTCCAGGTTTCACGATCTGGCACATGACCACAGGAATATGTCGGCCTACATGTCAGTGTACCCACAGGCTGATGTGGCAGCCAACTGGTAATAGATGCAAATCCAGTCATCTACTTGGAAAGCCAGCGAGCCAATCCTGCCCAGCCTTTTGGCACACCAGTATGGCAACCTACAAAAGAGAAATAGCTGTATGCTGTTCTCCCAATCCAACTCCTTCAGCTGTGGCAGTTCTAGCACACACAGATCTCCTCCTGTAAAGGTTCAAGGTTTTGCAGAGACGACTTGTAAGTTCAGTCGCCAGATCAGATGAAATGCATCTCAGACTTACTGGCAAAATGTTTTCTGAATTTCATCACAAGTTTCTTGTTGGAACCAAACAGTCAAAGACTGACTATTGCTAACACTTGTGGCTGGCAGATTACCTCAATGGCAAGCTGAAATAATGAATATTATCACAAAAGAATAAAAGAGTAGACTTCCAGGACACACAATGAATCATGAACCAGAGAATTAGTCTCAAGAGGGAAGAGGAAAAAACAAGGATGTAGAGACAAGCAATAACAAGCCACCTCAAGAATCTTTTGGGAATCATACGGGATAAGAAAACTGAGGATGAATTTCCCTGAATATCTGTCTAAAAAGTGATGGTGGAAAGTAATTTGTATGACTGATTATGAAATGACAGCATTTTCTTCCAGAAAGAGGAAGTCCTGAAAGCATCAGAGCAAAGCTAACTGATCTTGGAAGTCAAACAAATTCAGGGAATTGGTGGAAAGAGTTTCTTCAAAAAAAACCCAGATAACCTGAAGGAAGAAAATGCAAGACAAACATCAGGTGATTAAAAAACCACCGTGGGAAATATCAGTGGAAGACAGACAGGAAATATTAAGAGGTTACTCTGTCTGCATCAACAGTTCCTCAGTGATCCAAGAAAAAGGTGCAACAACAAAAAAGAAAGTAAAGGCACATAACAGTATTAAGGAACAAGACAACCATGCAGGTGACAAATGCAGAAAGGCTGAAGTGCCAAATGAGTTGCAATGAGCAAGGACATTAAGGCAGCAAGAATGAAGCCTATACCAATGAAGAACTGGAGTTCCACTATTCAACGCAAGAAGCATGAAAAGCAAAAAGAAGGCAGGGGAAGTCTGAAGTGTCAGTGCATGCTTTGTTTCTACCTCCACAAAACAGCAGAAGAAAGCAACACTACTTAAATACAACAGGAATACACCCAGCAGGAGGAAACAACAGGTTAAAGAACAGCTTAGTAAGAGCTGTACTACAGGGGAGAAGGCTGGAGCACATTGCCTCGAGAGTGCCAAGAAATGAGCCAAAATATTTTCTGAACTTGGAAGAACTGAAGGAAGTCTAGTATAGATATTTTGAAAAGAAAATGAGAAATGGCTCAGGATTTACGCACCACTCAGAAATAATCCTTACCACCACAAAATTTCATTTTTTTGGATCAGATGAGCCATGAACATGACGTTAGCTCCATTTCTTAAGAACAGATCACATGAATTCTACTTCAGTAAAATCCCTTCTCTGACAGAAGAACCAGTGCTGCTAGAAACAGGGAAAGCAGATCTTGACCACGGCGTAAATGATCCTGGCCTCTGTCAAGAGAGGCATCCAGCAGCAGCCCTGGCTGCACGTTATGGGGTCCCACGCGTGGCAGCATCCAAAGAGGCTGTGACCAACCCGCTGGTACCAGGTGTCCCTTTGGATGTCAGCATGGAGTCAGCAGTATGATCATTACTTCTCCAATGCCACTGCTCTGCAACAGCTGGAGATACAGGTATGAGGGGAAAACAATGAACTTTTTCTAAAGCCTCCGCCCCTCCTTCCCCAGTACAGAACGGCTTTTCTCTATTTATTTTGGAGGCTGGGTCATTGCCTTTGGATGCCCTGCAGTTCCAGAGCTGCAGATGACACAATGTCAATTCCAACATGAACTTTTTTATGCAGTTCCTTCATTCCTTCTGAGCCAGTTTCTCTGCAGAGGTCATGAACATTGCCTGCCTGTTTAACAGCACTGAATGGCTCAAGGCTCAAGCAACATCACACAGCTGAGGTCACCAGGAAAAGCAAATTTCCAGAGTATGGCATTAGTTTCACCTTTCTAAACTTTGGGGTCCAGCAGATGACAACTAAACATTTACCTGAACCATTAAGTTTCCCTTCCAAAATGAGTGCTATGATGCTGGTCCCTGGAAATAATTACCCACTGGCTTTGAGACTGCTACTTATGTTGGGTGAGAAGTTCTGCACAGGGGACTGAGGTGGAAGGACTCGAGATAGTTCTCTAAAAACAGAAAAACAAAACAGCAGCAACAACCCTAACCAAAAGTCTTTACATGTACAGGTGTAAGTTTAAGTGTATGTAGAGAAATTCTCAGCACACATAAATTGATCCTGCAAAACTTCATTCACAGTACTTGTCCCCAAATCACTGCAATTTTCACCCAGACAACAATCACATACAACTGGACATTATTGGACCCATGAACTGCCGCATGGCTGCCAGCCCTATCACACCTGTCTGCTGAATTCTCATACATCTGGCTAACCTGCTAGAAGGCTTTAAGCATTTGCCTGCTATTCCTCCCCTTGGCTGATAGAGACATTCTGAGTAGACAGCTGGAGGTATTCTCTTGCTGCTCCCCAAACTGGATCCTGGCCAAGAAGGATTAGCCAAGACCCCCCGCTTACTCAACACTTCCACTCAGCTACAACTCCAGATAAGCTCAAGCACACAGCCGCAAGCTACGGTTCATGCGTGACAAGTTTGCTGGGCTTCAACAACTCCTCTCTCAAACTGCCCAGGCGATAGTCTACTACCCAGATATATGTATTTTACAACTTTACAGATAATTTGCTTAGATTCCAAACTGGATGTTACCAGAAATATTTTCTTTTGAAATGCAGGTCATTAAAAAATTACTAGTTTCAATATCCACCCACAATTTTTTATAGTGAGAATACTTTCCAAACAGAAATAATTTCACCAACAGAAGATAGATATTTGAAAATCTGGCTAACAAAGAGTTGTTCCACAAAAAGCAACACCACCACCTCAAATCCCAAAAACAATGACAAAAAAACCCAGCAACAATAAAATCTTGCAGTTGTGAAGCTGTACTACCAAACGTTTGACTAGCAGTCTAGAAAACTGTAATGCTAAAACTCTCCAAATTGCTTCTACTTGCTGGTCTCTGAAATGAAGAAACCAGATACTGAACAAAAGGAATGAAAAGTATTTGATTCCATACTGACAGCTGATGTTTGGTGGAAAAATTGATACAGTATTGTATTTCCTCATAATTAAAACAGGGAAAATAAGCAAATCATTTCTTGTACAATCTCTGGCTGAGCACTTCTTATTTCTAAATCAAAATTTAAAGGACATAAGCATCAAAAAACCTGCAGTTGTACTATGTGCAGGACACAATTCAGACTGGCTGTTTTGCTCTTACCAATTACAAATGCATTCCTGTACAGTACATATTCAATTTAGAAAAGGTTATCTTACATTTGGCTTACAGTGGAAAACAGTAAGTTCTATTTTCTCACTTTTGTAAATAGGTATTACTAGAATGCTATAATCCCTACTGGGTTCAGTTTTGCAGTTAACTTCATTGATACATTCTGTATTTCCTGACTTGCCTGCCTATAAAGTAAGTCAATGTCATATCGTCAAGGTGCAATTGCTGCAGCAGAACAGTAAACAGTGAAATAGGAGACTTCAACAGGCCTTGGACAGGTTTGAAGATGCCAGCAGTTGGCACTGGAGGGGAAAAAAAAAAAAAAAAAAAAAAGATGATGGTGGGGAGAAGAAAAAAGGAAGGGGAAACAAAAAAAAGGGGGAGGGGGGGAGAAAAAAAAGAAAGAAACCAAATCCAGATGGGTTCTTTGCAGCCAAACAATTTTAAGCTTCCAGAATCTATCATCAAAACTAATGCTTCAAAAATCTGATGTGCCCCAATGCTGCACACCTCTTAATATAGCTGAATGAGTCCACACCTCACCCCAGCTATGGGAGCAAAATTCAAATCACTAATGCCCTTGGGGATTGCTATGCTTGGTATGTAAAGAAGTACGTAAAACTGTCAGCTTGTGACCAAAAGGAAAAAGATAGTGAAACTGTCTTAATGGACTCAAAGGTTTACAGGTCAAAAATACTAGTGAGCTCTATGCAAGAACTTTAGATGTGGACTTTTGCTAAGGAGAGTTTCCGAAAACATTTTCCAAAATACGATCAGTGATAAAGCATTTTACTTAAACATTCTCTGTAATAATAGTGCAAAAAAAATTAACCTTGAAAAGATACTCCAAAATGTTTTATTAAATATAAACACTACTTTACCTATTGCTCAGGTTCAAACTACTGCATGAGCAGCATTTTTAATTTCTTCTCAGTGATATTTTAAAGAACTTTGATCAAACTGCTCAAGAACACAGAAAAGTTGTTTAAAAGACTTACACAACTTGCACATGTTTTTCATTTCTCAGTAAAATATGAATATTAATATTCAGCAAATATTTGTATTTAAGAGGCTGTTTACACACTATTTGAAATTGACTTAAGCTATTTATATGGTATTAAATAGATCTGTTCTCAAGCCACAAAGCCCCACACTGCAATAGTTACGCTGCTATTCCAAGCTTCATTTATTACCTTCATCATCCTTTCTTCATTTTCTCTGTTTGTTACCAGGAAAAAAGAAATTAATTTTGAATTACTCTGGAAACTCTTAAGAGCAGATTCCAATGCAAGAAGCAATAGTCTGCTCAGCATATGAGAGTTACAAACAGCAGAGAGCAAGAGATCTGCCTTGCTCAACCTTATCCTAAACAGGATTCCTCCTACCTGCAGAAAGAAGGGAAAAGAGACTTACTTTTGTTTGTAACTGTCTTCTCTGGTCTACCAACATTATCTCTACTAAGTTGTGAGGAAATGTTAGTACTACCAGGGATGCGAAAGGGGAGGAGAGAAGCTTTAATACTCCTCCAAAGATATTGTACAAGTTCCTTCGATTACCAGCGGATGAAAAAAATCTAGCAAGATTCTTTCACTCTTTCTACCAAACTAAGTGTTTCTTTTTCCCAGTTTACATAAATAAATCCATTTATGCTTCCCTGTTTCATGTTTTACACACGAAAAGAAAGGCTGAACACATCAGAATTTTTCAGACACAACCACTTCAATTTAACAATGCATAACGATCAAATTATTGTGAAACTATAATTTTATATTACATAAAATTTTTAAATGATAAATTAAGATTATGTCAAACCATACTCTCTTTCAGCACGTATATGCTTTTTCCAAATAAATGTTAATTCAATTTTCTGAATAACTGCAAAAACTATGAGTGAAGAAAATTGTATTAAACTTCCAATGAATAGTATTGAAGTGAGGAGAAAGACAGCACTTGTGATTCATTACTGAACTCTCCTGTTTCTACATTAACTCTTCCCCTGAAACTAAATGGAGTAAAAAAAAAAAAAAAAAAACCAGTTCTCACTATAAACAGTTTAAATCAGTGGGCTTACAAATCACTGTATTTTTGTGGTAGAGTAACAGTCAAATAATGGTTGCAAAACAGACTGTTTGTAAAAATCTTTATTGTTTGGATGAGAAGTTACCACGAGTTGCACGAGAGCGCAGCTAACAACAACCTCTTTTCACTGTTTCACTAACCTCTTTTTCACTGTTAAACTTCAGTAAGATTCAGCAACACATGGAAGAAGCCAACCTCTGCACAAAGTGACCTGCCACCTGACATACAAAAAAAATTATCCCACCTTATTTTTTGGTTCAGTATCCCTCTTCTCGACACCAGAGCCAATTATTCAGAGTTGAGTCCTACCTTCATACATCTCCCCCATTGTACATGAGGTTTCTCTACAGAGCTGTTCCAACAATGAGAAGAGTCAAAAAGAGAGGAGGCAGCAGTGGGACTACATCAGAGAAGAGGCTCAAATCCACGCACAAGTCCATGGAACCTGATGAGATGCATCTGAGGGTCTTGAGGGAACTGGCAGATGAAGTGGCCAGGCCACTCACCATCAGATCTGAGAAGTCCTGGCAGTCCAGCGAAGTTCCCACCAACTGGAAAAGGGGAAACATAACCCCCATTTTTACAAAGAGTAAAAAGGAAGACCCAGGGAACTACAGGCCGGTCAGTGTCACCTCCGTGCCTGGCAAGATTATGGAGCAGACCCTCCTGGAGACCATACTCAGGCACGTGGAAAATAATGAAGTGATTAGTGACAGCCAACACAGTTTCACTAAGGGCAAATCGTGCCTGACAAACTTGGTGGCCTCCTATGATGGAGTTACAGTGTTGGTGGACAAGGGAAGGGCAACTGAGATCATCTACCTGGACTTGTGCAAGGCATTTGACACTGTCCCACATGACATCCTTGTCTCTAAATTGGAGAGACATGGATTCGATGGATGGACCACTCAGTGGATAAGGAATTGGCTGGATGGTCGCACTCAAAGAGTTGTGGTCAACAGCTCAATGTCCCAAGTGGAGAACAGTGACGAGTGGCGTTCCTCACGGGTCGGTACTGGGACCGGCACTGTTCAATATCTTTGTCGGTGACATGGACAGTGGGATCAAGTGCACCCTCAGCAAGTTTGCCAACGACACCAAGCTGTGCGGTGCGGTCGACACGCTGGAGGGAAGGGATGCCATCCAGAGGGACCCGGATAGGCTGGAGAGGTGGGCCCGTGCGAACCGCATGAAGTTCAACAAGGCCAAGGGCAAGGTCCTGCACGTGGGTCGGTGCAATCCCAAGCACGACTATAGGCTGGGCGAGGAACGGATTGAGAGCAGCCCCAGGGAGAAGGACTTGGGGGTATTGATTGATGAGAAGCTCAACATGAGCCGCAAGTGTGCGCTTGCAGCCCAGGAAGCCAACCATGTCCTGGGCTGCATCAAAAGCAGCGTGACTGGCAGGTTGAGGGAGGTGATCCTGCCCCTCTACTCCGCTCTGGTGAGACCCCACCTGCAGTACTGCCTCCAGCTCTGGGGTCCCCAGGACAGGAGAGATATGGAGCTGTTGGAGCCAGTCCAGAGGAGGCCACAAAGCTGATCTGAGGGCTGGAGCACCTCTGCTATGAGGACAGGCTGAGAGAGTTGGGGTTGTTCAGCCTGGAGAAAAGGCAGCTCCAGGGAGATCTAATTGCGGCTTACCAGTACCTGAAGGGGCCTACAGGAAAGCTGGAGAGGGACTGTTTATCAGGGGGTGTAGTGACAGGACAAGGGGGAATGGCCTTAAGCTGAAGGAGGGTCAATTTACATTAGATGTTAGAACGAAATTCTTTACTGTTAGAGTGGTGAGGCCCTGGCACAGGTTGCCCAGAGAGGTTGTAGATGCCCCATCCCTGGAAGTGTTTAAGGCCAGGTTGGATGAGGCTTTGGGCAACATGGTCTAGTGGAAGGTGTCCCTGCCCACAGCACAGGGATTGGAACTAGATGATCTTTAAGGTCCCTTCCAGCCCAAAACCATTCTATGATTCTATGATTCAATGAAATCTCTTCCACTCAATAGTTGCTGGAAACCTCATCCCCAACGCACACTGCAAAAGGGTTTCCCAAAGGGCTAAGCACTGAATATCCTTCAGATCTGCCTCAGACTAAAACAAAGAAAAGGACAGACTATACCCAAAATGAATGAAAACAATCAGTTACCATTAAAGAAAAAAGGATTGGGAAGGGGCACCACAAAAAGCTACCTCTGCCACGACCTAGAAGAAGAAGCTTCATGATTTCTCTGCCACATTAATTTCATATGACACGAAACGTACCTGCAAAAGTTTCCCTCCTTGTAGAGAAAGGAAAAATTAGAAACAGATCTCATGAGAAAGATCATACATATACACAAACCTGCATTACATGCAAGATTTGCATTTGCATCAGCAGCTGGTTGCATTAAAATCAAAAATAAACAAAACATAACTGCCTGTTTAAATACAGAAATTAATTTTCATTGGGAATACCATTTTTTACTCCCAACCTGATTTAAAATGAGATTTCACTCTAAATCTTGTACTCAGGTTATAACACCCTACTTTATCTTCCAAATTACTGACTGGACTTGGTCCTATGTCTATTTAGGAAAAATATTAATGAATTTTTAAAATTTCCTTTATTAGTATGTTACAAGAAGACAGCTTGTCAGCACAGCACCAGGCATTCACAGCTCTGGATTTCACTGTCACCTCAAAAAGCCAACCCCTTGCTTCATTCCCTCCTCAGCACGGTTTTACTAGAGGGTTGGAGTCAAGTCCTGGGATTATATTCAGTATTAAACATAAAGTATTTATAAATCTGTAGTAGGTAAATTAAATGTTTAATACACATTTTAACAAAGGGTCATTTGTTATGGATTTTAATACAGCGTTTAGACAAAACACTGACTTTAACACCTTCTGCTGGTGTGCTTACTGCCATATATAATACACACTCTTCATGCCTGTAACCTATTTAATAACAGACATTAATTATTTATTAGCCCTCTATAAACAATTTATAAATGCACCCTTACTATAAAGCATGACTGGACTGGCCTTTACTTCCACAACAAAAGAGTCTGCAGTATTTTAACTGCTGCATTAAGAAATAAACCCTATTTATACAGAACTTAACAGCGATACACATTTTTGTGATATAAAAATACAACCAAATAGTGCCCATCACTTCTCTCAGAATTCAGTAATATGCAGTGGATTTCCCAAAAATTTATATGAATTGGTTACAATACCACTGTAAGCAAAATACCTCTGTCATGCAACTATTGGATAAAGTTAGTTTTTCACCTTGGGCACCTAACTACCCCCTTTTTGTGAGCACAGGAGGTACCATCCAGGTAGGCTGCCTTGGTACCCCATCACCAACAAACCGAAGGCAAATTTTAATACCAAATTCCTGGCAGCAGCTTGTCCATACGCTAAATTCTTCTGAAAATCCCACTCCCCAGGTCTGTGATCTGTATGTGCTATTTCAGGTAGGCAGCTAAGATGCCAGGTTGGTACCCATATGTTATTTATAAAACTCACATACATCTTCAATGCCCCAACACTGGACTATGACCAGCTTTTGTTGTCCTCCACGCTGTTTGAGATGTCTTTCCTGCTTTTCTGGGTAACTTGACGTTGACACAAATAATCTCCAGAGCCAGCAGCTCAGTGGCAGGGTGCTCCCATGCAGATAACGCTGGATGCTGAAAAGCCTGCACGACTACCCTCCTACTTCTCCACTCACATAGAAGTTGGAGAGTCTTAGAAGTATTTTAACGAGATGATTATCTCAGCTGAGGCTCCCTAGGATCTCTTGTTTGCTCAACAGGGAATGAAAATTTTAAGGACACTGTGTATTTTGCCACTCTAGGTTTTAAACATAGACTTTGGAAATAGTACTGTATGTTAACTGAGTGTCAATCTTCACTTTCAGGAGTAGCTGACATTCTATATATTCTTAGTATTAAAATCAGTTATTAGTTTTAGTATGTATAAGGCATTCTGTGATGCCTCCTTGCACTGGACTGGCTTCTTTTACTACAAACGTTACTCTTCTCACATGAGAACGGCATTAAATTTTAAGCAAATACAGCATAGCAAAACACAAGAAAAGTTTATTAATGGCAAGACACAAGGAAAAACACTTTCCTAAGTTTTCAAGTCCACTGTTTGCACCTCCCATCCCTGGCATTTTTCTCCAACACAGCAAGTGAGTAATCAACCACAGCTTTGTAACAGTATTTTAATTTGTGGCATTTTTTTAATTAAACTCAGAATTTTCCTTACAGAAGACATTGTTTCTGAACAGCACTAGGAGATCTACTGTGACCTAAGCAAATTGGTATAACATCAAACTAAAGTATCAGTGGTGCTGCACATACCACTTGTGTTGCCCATCTTTGAAAGCATGTTTTGTTAGAGAACAACCAACAACTGTGAGTAAGACCACATGCAAGAAAAACCCCAACCCGGCTATCATCAGGATGAATGCAGCATGGCTTCTTAACTCCTTGTTCCCAGCCGTCCGGATTCATTCAGGAAAAAGATATTGCATCAGGGGAAAATAAATACAAAAACAAAGGCTCACAATGTAAAATTAATTCATGCAGCTCAAAATTACTCATCTATTTTATGTCAATTAGAACATATTAATCACAGTCAAGGCTGGTCTTTGTACATGTGAAAAATGCCTGTTTTAAATAATAAAATGTCCTTTTCAAACCTAAATTATACCTTCTGTATGCCATCTCATTTAACACAGAAGCACAAACAGAAAAAAAACCAATTTCTTGCTCATATGAAGTTCACGGCAAAGTTGACAAAGGAACGACTACATAATTTGAATAAAGGAGAAAATAAGTCTAAAGTTCATAAATTGAGACTAATAATTGCTTTGTAAGATATGCAAGGAAAAAGGAAAAAAGAGCAAACATGGGAGACAATACCCATGTACATTCAAGCAAAAGACAACATAAGAAAAGCACAGACACTGAAAAATAACCACAGGATGACACATAACAATACGCAGCATTTAAGATCCTTGGGCCAAGACAGCCTAACCTGGCAGGATGGAGGTACCGGGTGGGAGATCAAAGAGCAGATACAGTGTTTACTGCAGCAGGGAAGAACATGGCGCTAACATCATGACAACGCTGGGTGCAAGGAACTTCAACGTCCTCTACCAACGACATCTTCTGGTCTCATCCTCTGGTCTCCTTCAACCGAGGCAAGTTAAGTGCTAACACAGCAAATGTAGGTATGCAGAGCACACTCGTATATTCATAGATAACCATACCTGTACAGGTGATGTAGTCTTCCTATTGCTTGGTCAACAACCCAATTCCAGGTGGAATTTGGAGCCAGTAAAAAGGTCTTTAGCACCCTTCAGGGTGATGAACACAACACTCCAGCAATCATTTATGCAGCTACCTAGTCCTTTGAAGATCAGTCCCTGGAGTTAAGCAGCACTGACTACCTTTGAAGATGTCCTTAAACTATAAAACAACAATCCTATGTGGGGGAAAAGATGCACGTATGGGAATAATAACTGAACAAGCAAACCTGAGATAAAGATCTGTCAAGTTCAATGTGAAACTCAAGACAACCCCAGCAAGATCAGCATAGTTTAAAGCTGCTCATGATTTTGTACTTTGTTCTCACACAGCTTCTGACCTAAATAATGTCCTTGCTTTTTAGAAGATGGCTACTCAATGATTACTCATTGCTCTCTCTCTACACGAGAGCTCAAGCCTTGCTGTGATAATTACAGTAAAAGGTAAAGGCACTGCAACCTAAAACTCAGGGACTCGGCTGTCGTGCACCCCAAAGAAAATGACAGAGGCCCAAGACGTAAAATGACATGCCCTTGAAAACAGTGTAAGGGGGACAAGAAGAGTAGGTAAGCCTGTAATTGCATCACTCAAGAAACTGCAACAGATGGAGAGATCCACTTGGAAACATGCTAATCTCTACAATGTTTTCTGTCAGACTATGCAGTCTCTCTTCATCCCTAGAAATGTGGAAATGAGGGGGAAAAGAGAGTAGTTGGAGATACGCAAGTCTTGCTAGATGAAAGTAAAAGAAGTCTGTGGCCCCATGGAGCCTACCTTTATAAAACATTTCTAATTGGAATCCTGCATTCTTCCTAACTCTTCCTGCAGATGCAATAGCCACAGAACAGAAAGATAATTCTTGACAGAAGATTTTTTTCCAAAGTAGCTTGTTACTGGCATCAGCCATTAGACTGTATTTAAGCCCCATGGGAGTATTGGGATTTGATGATGAGCAAACTCTGACTGGGTCTTTCACTTTCTACTTCTGAGCATTTACCTTCTACTAGGCCTTTTACTAAGACCTCTTTACAATCACAAAAAACGTTTTTACCAACCAGATCTGTTATGGCCAACAAAGAAAAAAAAAGGATCTCCTCACAAAGCCCGTACCGCATGACCCCCATATCCATACACAGACAGTAAAGACCCTGATGGTGCACAGAAAGATAATCCTGGTTGTTATCACTACCATCAAACACTTCTTGTGTTGTAGTTTTGACGGAGGGGTACAATTTGTCCCACGCTAGCTAAGTGGTGTATAGTACAGTCCAGCTGCTCACCCAGAGGTACAAGGGACCACTTTAGCTCCATGGAAAGCAGATCCTTAAAGACGAGCGATTCCTGTCCTTATCCCCACGATCAATCCCAGGACAGCACCCTGCCTGTGGCTTGGGCGGGGGCTGCTCTCAGTAAAACTTGTAGCATCAGCCAGTTCACTTCCAGACTGCACACCCCAAACACACGCGGTCATGCTCAACCTGTATCCTGATGTCCTGCACAAGCTCAAGGTATTGAGACCACGTTACCCCAAAAGAGAAGGGGAACTCACAGGCCAGGCCCCCACCCCACCTCCCTTCCAGACCTGCGGGGACATCAGGGACAAGCCGCTTGACGAGCGCTCGGTGTAGGGTCCCTTTTTCTGCAGAAAGAGGGCTTCTGTGTTTTGCATTCAAACAAAGGACGCGCAAGACTTTCTGGTATTTTTGCCATATTTTGCTCTCCTTTTTATCATGTATGCAATCCTGTGCTGAGTGCTACAAAAGCCAGAGGACCCGCTCCTCATGCCCTTTCTCCTCCACTGCTGCAGGTGACTTGGTGTTTGTACTCTGGCAGCCCTGGGGCTGATCCCCAGCCCCGTGTTTGCTTATGCCCTGTTTACTGCTTTTAGACAAGCTGGACTTTTTGTTATGACTACTTCAGAATGCTGTTTTGGTCAGCACAACGGCTGCAAGTATTCCTCAGGAAACCAAACCTTATACTTAATTTGTTTAATTTTCAACACAACACTTAAAAATCTAAGTATGCAAAAAACCCACTGTCATTTCATTGGGAGGACGCTGCCATGTTCATTTCATTGGGAGGACCACTTAGTAAAATAGAGAAAACTGTTTTTTCAGTGCCTCTCTCTATTTTAATAATCTTACCTATTGACTTTAATAAGCCATTCCTTGCTTGTGAAAAATCTCATATCAAATTCAAAAGGCAAGCAATATTTGCTACTCTGAGTTTGATCACACCCCTACAGTGACAATTTCACTGACCCATTGAAATATTATTTTCATTTTTTCTGGAAGCAAAATACAAGCAGTAACAATTATTTTTCATTCATCCTTAGACAAAATTACTGGAATAATTATAATAGAATGCAAGAGTAAAGGTTATCTACAGGCTGAAATTTCTCATCATTCACCTCAGACCAGAATGATCTTTCCTGTTGTTTGGAAACTTTTACGGTTGGGTTTTTTTCACTCAAAAATCTATAAAAGAACATTCTTTAAAGCAATAGAAAAAATAAGAGAATACATTACCACTTATTTCGTGTCAAGTCTTCCCCCAAAAAATGTTGAGAAAGCATTTGTGTGATTTTTGTTTCAGAAAGTTACTAAACTCTGTTAGAGACTTGACATATTTGCATTGTCCAAGTTTGCTGTGTTTCATACATGGTGCATCAAATGCCTAGATGACCTGTAAAACTTCAGTGGATTTGAACATAACATGGATGATATGCTGAAGTGATACCACCATCCTCAAATCAAGCTAACACAAAATACATTTAAAAAAACCAACAAAACCCCAAACAAACCACAAACCCAACCAACCCAAAAAATCCTGTCATCGAACTCTCAAATTAGTATCTGTGATCTCAAGCTTAGGCATTCAGTACGCTAACCTAAAGAGAGAACAGGTTCCCCTAATGCTTCTACTCCAAGTATTTGTGTGATAATTCCCAAAACAACTTATCAGAGCCAACCACCAGCTCTTTAGGCTGTCCCTTTCTCTTTCACGTGCATTTTCTCACATTTGCAGGTAAAAGGGAAGATCAGACCCCCACCGTGCTTTTTACACTTTTCTAGGTGCAAACTTTACAACATCAGGACTAAATTTCAAGGCCAGGAAACTGGAACTTAAGATTAACAGCAGCCCCTTGGTTAGGACTGGTTTTACAAAGCACTCCAGTTCCCCCAACTTCAGTTCAGCTTGACCTGCCTGGTACCAGGATGGGTGATTATCTCCCATTCACTCTACATGGGCTAAAAGGTTAGGCTCATGCTTGCATGTGACTGTGCACTTTACATAAATACACACACACAGAGGCAAAACTTAGTCTATTTATCTATTTAAAAAATCTGCTGTTTTTCCAGTGTCCAAGTTGCTATAGAACTCTGTTGTGTTGTGCAAGAAAGCACGGCTTCATTCCTGCTCTAGTTATTTCACTCCCCAGGGTTGCCATGAATACAACAAATTAAATCACATGAACGGTGATCTTGTCAGATCTCATAAGCAAAGCAAGAGCTGGCCTGGTCATTATTAGAATAAGAGATTTCAAATATAACCTTGAAACAAGACTATGAAACTTTTTGTACACTGAGTTGAAGTCACTCAGTGCAGCTGCTCTGTAAGACCTTCCTTTCTTCCAAGTATTTTACTGTATTGCTTTTCAGGGACCAATGGAAAAATTAGTTGTACAAATGGCAAAAATTATGAGTCAGCTGCTCAGTTTATTTAGGGTCCTTGCAATGCACATGGCAGTTTAAAAGAAGTTGCACAGGAAATTCAGTCAACAAAATTAAAAAGGAAAAAAAAAAAAACAACCTTATTAGAACTGGATTTGCAAAGAAAAAAAAAAGGTCAAGAAATCCCAACCAGGATGCTAAACAGTGTAATTATATTAGCCTGTTACAAAACAATTAGAAGTAATGAAATTTTGACTGTTCTAAGTGTTAAGAAGCTTAAGATTAGTATTTAGTTCATCTGGCATTCCCACTGAGAAGCCCCAACATAGACCAGGCAACATACTTGAGGTGGTAGTGTTGCTCCAAAGCTTCTCAGCAGCATCAGTCACCTTGAAGCACAGAGACCAATGGCGCAAAACAGTAGCAGCTTACCTAAAATTACATTCTGAAAGGTGCATAGAGACTTTCCATTCAAAAAGGCACAAAAAGCAGTTCGTATCTGGGGTTACAACATGGAACCTCTGTGTTCAAAAGGCCCCACAACTTACAGGTTGAGAATGGCAAGTTTCAAAAAAGGTGACACTTATCAAGAATAAAAAATCTTCATAGTGCTTAGCAAGTATAGACATAAACATTTTTCTAAGAGCTTTAGAAAAAAAAAATCAACTGGTGCATATGTATTGAATTGGATCCTCAGAGATTTATGTCTAAGTAGGGAGTGGTGACTGCCCAACCTCAAGGAGGAGCAGGGGAGTTAGGATTAAACAAATACCCCCCCCAAAAAAAAAAATTTCTCCCAAACCACACTACTATTTTAGGTGCCAGATTTAAGGCTTCAGCTTTGCACATGACTACTGGAAGGTTCAAGGTCCCTACAGGAATAGTTGGGTGGTGAAGAGCTGCTGTAATGGGTTGTGTAGAGCTGCTGTAGACTTGCCAATACATACTTGTATCCAGCTGGTCCCAATTAATAGGATATATCCTGGTGGTTGTTGGCAGATGTCAAGCGGCTCTAGCATGCCACAGACCAGACTGGCAACCAGAGGACTCAAGACAAAGTCTCTGAATAGATGGCACAAAGTCATCTCCCACTCTGCAGAATTGCATCAGATAGATGAAGTGGATAGGAGTAGAACCACGTAATATATTGCCATATATAAATAAACATCTTGGAGGGGATGATGAGAAAAAGGTAGAATGGACAATTTATACCCAACAGCAAATGCCATTTAATTATTTTAAACTGAGCATGGTGTCTACCATCTGCCCCTCTGAGCCTCACCTCCTCAGTCCTACAGAGACATCTCTGGAGTATTTGCTGGAAACACCACATTTTATGTTCTCAAAGAAATCTGGATGAATGATTTGCCCAAAGAAGGTTTTAGTCCAGTGACCTAAACAGAATTACTGTTCAGACAGACTATTGTTTTCAATATGCAGAAACAGCTCTGCTGAAGCAACAAGACAGCTTTTCATCTTTAGTCTGAAACTTTGTCAGGAAAAGGGAGAAGAACTGATGATAGTAGGATCTGTGAAATTATGCTTGGTTAAATAGCTTAAAGTTATTCTTAAAGGCAAAAGGTCAATATGAAGTATTTCTAATATTTTTTTCAAAGTAACATTTGTGTAAATTTCATGGAAGGGTAAGAAACTTGAAAATGCTGTCTGTACAAGATATGCCAGCAAGTTCAAAATTTGGAATATTAAAGAACTTCATCAGATCATAGGCCAGGCAATCAAGAACACAGTAACATTAGTAATAAGACAGAGGATTCTGCTGCTTAAAAGATACTTGGAAAAAAAGAGGAACAAAGAGAATTTTGGAGAATTTATACTTCATACTGCAAGTTCCCATTTTAGGATTCTCTGCTCTTTTTAGTTTATTTACTTCTGGGTGTTTTTAAGCAGAATATCAACTACATACATTTTTTTAATACTCTTAAAGAGGAATATTCAGCGAGAAAATAGCTAAAGCAGCAGTCAGAGAATGGAGTAATGAAGCTGACTGAAATACTTCAGACCACAACTCAAACTTCCCCCCAATTCTGAAGTGTTCAGATTCCTGGGAATAAGTGCAGGCAATTTGGCAAGCATGCTCATAAATATATCAACTGACAAGAACCATTTCCACACACACACGGTTAATATATATCGGAGGAAAACACGTAAAGAGGCTCCAAAAGCTAAATATCTCAGGCTAAAAATATCAAGAACTCCCTCAGCTGGAAGTTGTTAGCAGAGCTCTGATAAAAATAAGGAACTAGGATAGCATAAATTCTTTCCCTTCCCTGCAGAAAATAAACTACATTTGGGAGGAAAGTATTCAAAACATAATAAAAGAGGTGACTCACCCCTGTCAACATAGAGTACACACTGGGAGGAGGGTGGGGCGGGAGAATGGGGGATGCAAACCCAACCGCATCCACAACCACAACCGTGAAGTCTTGGTGGGAGGAGAACAGCCGCTCCCCGCACCCTGCACCACTGAAACACACAGTCCCTGCTCCTGGCGTCAATCTGAAATGGTTACCACAGCAGTTTTGCAATACACACTGTACTCCGCCCCTGAAGGATGACCTGTGGTACTCAAAGGTCTTCAGAGAAAGGCAAATGACCAAACCAAGTAAATAGTTGCTCCTGGAATCTTCTGCCCAGGTTAACTCTTCCCCTCAGGTGGGATGCTCCTCTAGAAGGCTGCTAGCACTTGGCAGGAACTGAAAACCTATAGATATTTTAAACTGACCTCTTAGCCAACAAGGTTTCCAGACCCAGGCTGTATTCTTTATTTATTATTTATTTTTCAAACTTAAGGTGACATAGTAAAACAAGCAAACCACAAACTAGATGAGCCAGCTTTGTTTTGGTTTGCAGGTAGACACGTGCATGTCATTCAGCTGTTTCATTACTCTGAGGAGGCAGGGTACTGAAAAGCAAGCAGAATCCACCTATATTTAACAGCCTTCCACTCAGAAGAGTAAAGAAGAAACACAGCAACCATGATGTTTTAGGACAACTAAACCAGCAAATAATCTACAATGGTATCACATTACTTCATTTTGGATGGAAAATTATTAAAACATTGGAGGAACTGCATAAAAGCGTATCACACTATTACCACTCCATAATCACATAACTGAAACACATGCATCACGTTGGGTCATACTACACTAGAGACACTCAAAAGGGTATGGATTTTTTAGAACCATCTCAAGTACCTCCTTCCATGCAGCATCCAAAAGAAGTGTAGGATGCTTCTGTACACTAATTTCTCCCCTTACTTGGAAAAACAGAAATTCAGAAAAGAACGAGAATACCAGTACAGGCTGCTGACCTCCAGCAGACATGGTAGTTGAACATCACTTATATGAATGCCCAAGAGAGAGCTGAAATTTACTTAAGTTTACAAACTGTGTGTCATTAAAAAAAAGATAAAAGATAATTCTGCCACTAGGAAATACTCATAGCCCAGACACTTCAGGCAGTGACATTCTTGGACTCTAAATTACAAACACAGAATATTAAGACGCAGAGCATCTGTGGGCTGGAAAATGACAGTTTACTGAATTTGAAACTTTGAATGTAGAGAAAAAAGAACATTGACCACTATGTAAGGTCACCTCAACATCTTCACTGAAGGAATGTCACAATGTAACTCATGGATTAAATCAAGTCACTGAACATTACAATCTTTTCTACCAATTTAAAAATCTAACTAATTTCTTGCTTTTACACGTTGGATGAAAAAAAACCACACAGAGAGATGCTGGGAAGTTTCCCATGCTAAACTTTGGGTTGAAGGAAGAGGAGATGGGAAGCCTGGTCCAAGGAGCACCTCTGAGTACGCAGGCATATTACAAATTAGCATAGAATACACAGCGTTTTCATCTTATGGTCCTTACAGCCGTAAGGCTGTGGAGCAAACAGGGTTCAAACACAACCTTGATCCTTAAGACAGTTTATATATTATTTCAAAAAGTGGAACATCTAGCCTGTCCTCTTCAAATGTTTGTTTAGCTAAAATATCTGCTGCTCACTGAAGAGCACAAGTCCCCACTCCATTCACCTTACCCAGTCCTCTCCATCCAGTACATTAACCTCATCTTGCCCGAATCATGACTTCTCTACCCATTTGACATACTTCTACCATGCTCAGTACACTACACCATATAACACGTCTTTCACGAACAACCATAATAAAGTTAATTGTCAACAGGCAAACACATAATTTTTTTGCAATGCACGCACTAAGGAATGAGCTAGGAGACAAAACAGAACAGCACCATGTACTTCATCCTGTTTTTCATGTTGCTTTCAGGATTTCCCCAAACCGGGCAATCTGTGAGGTTCTCTCACCAACAGAAGGTGCTGCTCTGGACTCCAGCCATGGTACACTGTGAGGCCAAATCTGTAAGTACTATCATTCAGCAGAACAAATCAATAGAGCCAGGGGGGAGGGGGAAAAAAAGAAAAAAGGAAGAAGAAAGGCAAACAAAACAGGATAAACCTTTGGGTAGCAAAACCTCCAGGTCACCTGGACTGTCAAAAGGGAAGAAAAAAACTATCTTTTTTGGATAAGCTTGTGTCCATTGCCAGGGGCTATCCAGGGAGACACACTGATGGAAGCTTTCTGGAGGAATCCGAAGCTTGTTTTACCAGATAAGCATCAGAGGAGTTGTACATTCCTAGGCAGAAAAAAAAAAATTACATCTATAGCCAGCTTTTTTTGCCTTCAGATTTGCTCTACACAAACACTTTGCTTTAAGAAGTTTGGCTGTTGGGTAGTCCTCTCCTTGCTCCCAAAAAGAAGTGTATTGGTTTTGCATGGCAAGGTTTTGGTAGCGGGGGGGCTACTGGGGTGGTTTCTGTGAGAAGCTGCTAGAAGCTTCCCCTGTGTCTGACAGAGCCAATGCCAGCCGGCTACAAGACGGACCCGCTGCTGGCCAAGGCCGAGCTCATCAGTGACGGTGGTAGTGCCTCTGAGGCAACAGAGATAAGAAGAGGGGAAACAAAACAACCTAGCAGCAGCTTTTACAGCCAGAGAGGAGTGAGAAGATGTGAGAGAACAACTCTGCAGACACCAAGGCCAGTGAAGGAGGAGGGGGAGGAGGTGATCCAGGCGCGGAGCAGAGATTCCCCTGCAGCCTGTGGTGAAGACCATGGTGAGGCAGGCTGTCCTCCTGCAGCCCATGGAGGTCCATGGTGGAGCAGAGGTTCCCCTGCAGCCCATGGAGGACCCCAGGCCGGAGCAGGTGAAGGAGGCTGTGACCCCATGGGAAGCCCACGCTGGAGCAAGCTCCTGGCAGGCCCTGTGGCTCCGTGGAGAGAGGAGCCCACGCTGGAGCAGGTTTGCTGGCAGGACTTGTGACCCCGTGGGGGACCCACGCTGGAGCAGTCTGTTCCTGAAGGACTGCAGCCCGTGGGAGGGCCCCACGCTGGAGCAGTTGGTGAAGAACTGCAGCCCGTGGGAAGGCCTCCCGCTGGAGAAGTTGGTGGAGGACTGTCTCCCGTGGGAGGGCCCCCAGGCTGGAGCAGGGGCCGAGTGTGAGGAGTCCTCCCCCTGAGGAGGAAGGAGCGGCAGAGACAGCGTGTGAGGAACTGACCCCAACCCCCATTGCCCGTCCCCCTGTGCCGCTGGGGGGGAGGAGGGAGAGAAATGGGGAGTGAAGTTGGGCCGGGCAGGAGGGAGGGCTGGGGGGATGGGGTTTAAGCTTTGGCTGTATTTCTCATTAGTCTGATTTGCTCGGTCATAAATGAGATGACTTTTTCTTTAAGTTCAGTCTGTTTTTCCCGTGACGGTAACTGGTGAGTGATCTCTCCCTGCCCTTATCTCGACCCACCAGCCTCTCGTGATATTTTCTCCCCCCTGCCCAGCTGAGGAGGGCAGTGACAGAGGGGCTTTGGGGGCACCTGGCCTCCAGCCTGGGTCAACCCACCAGAAGAAGTAAATCACAGGTGCTGAATGTAAAGTCAGCCTTGGTAGTCACAGTTATTACACAACAGACCATAGGCAGGTCATAGGTAGGAAATAGTAAATTTCATGGTTCCATACCAAGAGACATGACAAGGGTATGAGGGTGACACTGAATAAACTTGAAAATGGATCAAGAGTGCAATTAATCCATTAACACTGAAAAAGCCTCTTCTAATTTTATCCCGTATTTGAATCAAAATGGTTTCGTTTGATTGGTTTTTCTAAGCAACCTGTTTCTGTGATTCAGTACATGCAGGTGATGTCCAGTTGCCAGTTCTAAGGACAAAGAAGGTATCAGCACTGCCTTCCAAGCTTCAATGCATAGATACATCTATGCATACACACACACACAATAGAATATGGAAAATTAGTACATTCAATTTCAGACTGGCAGACTCATCACCGTTCTTCAGTTATGTTAATTTAAATATCCTATTGTACTGGAAAAACAGAAATTCCAAGAAAGTTGTGCCCATGCTGAAAAGAATCTATCACACGACTGGCTTTAAGTTTAGCTGAAATCCATAACTGAATCACAAAGGCAAAAAAATACAAAATTATACCGTTGGTCTCTTTAATCTAGTTTCTTGTTTCCCTTTACAGCCCTACTGGAATGCTTCAAAATAAGGTGCTAGAAAGCCTGAGGCATATATGACATTGTCATAGGTTCAGTTTCCCTTTGTTTTCCTTGATTAGTTTTCCACTTATATCCTGAGTTATTGAGAATTTCCAATGTTTGTGCCGAACAGAAGAGCATGCTCACTTAAATACACAACCCTTCGTAGAAGCAAAACTCTTTAACAAAATACCGTATCAAAGAGCCTCTCTAATTATGTTTTGTCTATTGAATGTATACAGTGTGCAAAGAAAAATTAAACAGAAATTAATACCAAAGCACTTTCATAAGCTTTACGTGTTTCCTCTTGGCTGCATTTTATCATCTCTACTCTTACCTTAGCAAAAAGTCCCTTCTCTTTTGCTTTGCCTACACTTAGCTTTTAACAAACAGTCCTGAATTGTTTCAAAGCTTGTGACCATGCCAGAGGACATCCAGCTACAGGACATAAGTATTTCACACTTTAGTCATGAAAATGAAGATTGCTACACGTGTCCTTCCTTAACTAGTGGGCAACCGTGAACTGACACTATGTGTGCAAAACTGGCTGCTCCAAAAAAGTAGGAAACAAAGATGTTTAAAGCTTTGGGTGATGTCTTGAGTGTTTTACCAGTTCAGGCTACTAAGGATCAAGAAGGTATTAAAGAGGGAGAAACAAGATTAACAACTGTTGTATCGCTGTCAATCTTCCTATAGTCCCTGATACAGCCTGAAGCTTTTGGCTGATGCTCCTTGTCAAAAAGTGTTGGTGTGAGAGCCTGGAGTACAGAACAGGTACACCCACAACCTGTTGTAGGCATGGCTGTACATTTGCAAATGCATTTGTTCGGCTCACAGTCTAAATATTAAAAATCACAGAGTCCTTTTTCAACTTTCTGAAGTATTTTGTAAGAGCTTTAATAGATGGCAGTATGAGTGAAATACTGCTCAATTCAGTCATATCATCTTACAGGGGAAAAATAGTTACGGTTTTATGACAAGAAAACCTCCTCCTGCCTATTATGTTTTGGGGTTCCCCCCTTTCCAAATCAGTAATCCCACATGGAATTGGAGACTAACACCAGGCAATTCCAAACTTTTTTTTCCTCTAGTTTTGAATAATTAACTGCAGACTTACAGGGCTGTTTGGGGAATATTTAGTAAGCTTTCTAAGTCACTTTCTCAATTACTAGAATTAATACAAATATACCTGCATCCAGTATTCCACTCTGATTTTGATTTTAATCATCTATTCAAGATGTTCTGTGAAATCACTCAAAATAATTTTTTCATTCACTCTTCATAGGTTCCTAAACTACAGCTGGACAAATTATTTAAGTCTTGCATCTTCAAAGCATGCAGCTTGCTTTGTGTTTTGCTGCCTTGTAGTCCCTCATTTTATTTCTTAAAATATTTTAAAATAAGTATCAGAATGTTTGCAGTTAAACAGGTCTACAGATACTGGTCTCATAAGAGTAAACATCTTTCTTTTATAAAGAATTAGATAGATAGTAAAATTAAAAGTGACACTGAATTTGAGGAGCTGCAGCAGAAGTCAGAAACACCAATGTGTTGCACTTTTTGGCTCTGCTTGTCAAGCATATTACCATTATTAGAGGCATATTTTCTTATTTCTCGCACTGCTCTTCATCCTCTGATCAGAAGTTCTCCTTTATCTTTTCTAGCTTTGTATTTTTTTACGTACTGTCCTATGTGCAAGCTCTAGGTGTTTATTTGTTGATCATGTACTTTTCCTATTCCAAACCAGAAAAATCAACATTCCTTTATACTATTTTACAACATACATATAAACACACAGGAAAAACAAACAATTCCTCAGGACAGGATATATGCCTTTAAGTTTTGAAAACATCCTCTCCATGTATAATACTCTATAAATATTTTATTAACACTGGCATCATCACAGAAGTCTCTTTGACTTGCAGAAGAGAGAGCATCACCCACCTGCACGGTGGCAGGAGGCACCAGCAGTTCTGCTGCCCATCACCGAAGTCAGCTGGCTGCTGGAACAAGACACCGAGCAGCAGTTTACCAAAGTTTAGGAAGTACTTACAGACGATGCAATAAATTCAGACAACTTTTCACTATATTACTCAAAGGCCTTTGACTTGCAATTCACATTTCAAGGCAGATTAAACAATATACAGGGTATAGGAGAGTTTTAATAATAAACAATTAAAGGAGCTGAACAGTTCAAGAGACTGTCAATGGGAGTCCTAACCTTCACTTTCAGTGCAGTTTCAGATTCAGCAGGGGAGCTTCATTATTCCTGATACACCTGATGAAATGTCATTAACTCATCCACACTCCCAACCACATAAATAGCGACTATTGACTCACCACCACCACCTCAATTCAAAGGATGAGCTAAACAGGAGTAGTCAGAGCCATCCAAGACTGGACCCCGTTCTTTGAGGGTTAGTTGGGAGAGAAGAACAGTAAATAACACTTCAGCAGGGAGAAAGCAAAGGGGAATTGGTTTATCAAATCTTGCTGTTGCAATTACAAGGATCTGACAGAGCACTACAACTTCCGTAGTAGGAGAGTTGGGTGGCATCCTTACTTCCAGCCTCATAAATCACAGAATATTTACAACACAATCATACAGCCTGTCAGCCACATGATCCATTTTGTCCTGAGACTGTCAAGAACAACATATTTATGAAGGAATTATAGTTCCATTTCTGCACTCAAGTATTTTCTTCAGAAAGCACTGCTCTTCCTAGGGAAAGGCCAACATGACAACACAGGTTGTCACTGATCTTGCTGTAATGTTTTTAACCTATATAAAACAGTTTCCAACACTAATGCTGCCACTTTTCTGTAAGCATTAAGTTGATTATCACAGAAAACATAGATAGTATTTTACCTTCCTCTTACTACCTGCAAAAATACTTAATCCCAATAGTAGAACATTATTCTTAACTTTCCAAACCCATTAGAAGAATTTAAAAATGCATCTGCTAGTAACAAGACATTTTCAATATCAGTATGAAAAATATACAGCATGTACAACCATGGGATTTACATATACTGAAAACTTATTACCACTGATAACTTATTACCTCTGTATTTTCAAAACAGTTGTTTCCTTCTAAAAAATTTTAGGGGTTTGCTTTTGTTTTAAGGTGAAATCTCTCCCAAAAGTCAGAGGCATTGCAAATAGAATGGAAGTTAATATAAATCATGGGGCACTGTGTAATCAATACCTTCTTACATTTATTTCTTCTTCATGATTGAAATTCCCTCTTTAAAATACAGTCTTTTATCTAGGAATGGGAGATAGGAAAGAATTAAAATAGCCAAGTTTAAGTAGCAAACCAGCACTTTTATTGGCAATTTAAGCTTGATCAATCTCGTCAAGAGTCGGGGTTAACATCAAGGACTGTACTTCAACTAAAGCCATACAAACTTAGCAACAAGTTTTGGTCCCATCATGGTCAGCTCCCAGTTAAATGAATCTACCTGAACAACTTAATTTCACACCACAACACAAGCACAAAGGCAGACTGTAAAGTCTAACAAGGACGGGATCAAGCAGCCTGTGAATTCAATGCTAGGAGGCACTGAGGAGCTAGACAACCCTCATGATCCACAACCACAGCTGACAAACCATACCTGCCATCAGAAGTGTGACTTCTGACACCCAGATTTTTACAAATTGGTAATTTCCTAATTGGTATTTGCACAGGAAACAAAGTGGGGGAAAAAGCGTGCTCTCAATATACTTAAAAGAAGCAAATCCAACCAGTCGTTGTTCTTTCACAGCTGGGCCCAGCTTAAAACTAAAACCCAAAAACTCCAATACACTTGCCTGAAGAAAGACTGCAAGCACTTTGAAAAGCATACAGAAAATTAAGGGTTAACAAACATTATATTCATTTACATTATGGCTCTTTTCTTGCTAATGAAGCTAGTTTTCCTAAAAACAAGATCTGGATGTCAAAGCTGCATGCAAGTTGGGGTTTGGAGGAACCAAAGGCTCATACATGAAGAGTGTCAGGTCACTCCAAGCACAGGAAATGGAGGTGCAAAGGGAAGAGGAAGGGCTTCAGGGAGTCAGTTGTAAGTAGGCACTTACAGAGTACCACAGTGAGATGTTGTTTGTCAAGTTAGTATACAATAGCCTACATGTCAGGCCATTTTCTGAGAAAAACAAAACCAAAAAAAAAGAGGATCTGAACTTACTTAGCTCTTCAGGTTAAACTCAAACTGACACCACAGTGTAAGGTGAAGGTCTGCCACCGCTCAGAAAGATACAGGTGAGCAGAAATGAGCTGTCCAACTGTCCGAGCACTCATATGATGAGCAGGAGTCAACATTTTGGCCTGTTTACACATATTACATTAGTCTGGTATTGGAGAACACAAAACAAAAAAACCCCAAGAAACAAAAAAATCTTAGCATGACATAGCATGTATAAAATATATATATTTAAAAAAAAAAACCAACAGAAAAAGGAGATTTCATGCAAACATCTACTTGACTATCAAAAAACATACAGAAAACAATTCCAGAAACAAATTTATGAACACCTTCAGAATACAAAGACAAGAAAAAGCCAACATTATCTGTCAAGAAAAGGAAGCTGTCAGCTCAGTTTGGTTTACTTGGAAGGGAGAGTGTACAGTGGGTAAGGAGGAACACATGGATGGCTAACTAAAGATAAGAGAGTTTTGACTCAGCCCATCACATGACATCTACATAAGCAAACAGTCTTCATGAAGCGAAAAAATGGTGTAGTCACATGAAAAAAACAATCAAGAGTCATTATCCGTATGCCCCTACAAATGAAAGAATGTTTCAAGAAAGCTCTTGCTACCCTATGCCAATTCCATTAAAAGACTTTCATTCATGAGTTTTATGTAGAAATACAAAAGTGTATGTGATAAGTTGGGAAAGATTACAAACTCTTTTGGGGACATGAACAAAATAAGTAAAGCTAGTAAGAGAAAATTCAATACAGGCAAATGTAGAGTACTCAGGAGTAAGAAATCAAATACACAAATATGAAATGAGGAATAATTGGCTAGGCAGGAGTATTGCAAAAAGAACCTGGAAGGCATGTGGACTGCAAAATGATTTAAAAAAAAAAACCAAACCCACAACAATATCCAATAAAAAACAGGCAAGTTCCAGGGAGTATTAGCAGCAATCTTTTATATGCAAAACCCAAGTAGTATATACTACCTCAAAAGAGAGGTAATTATTTCATTCTGCTCAGTTCTGTGCTCTGATCTGGACATGCTACTAACAATATGGAGAAAAAACAAAGAGTCCAGAGGCAAGAATCATAGAAAGTTTGAAGGGGAAAAAATGACTCACCACAAAAATTTTCAGTTCATTTTTATATTTATTTTTTATATTTAATGCAGCAGGAAGAAAAAAAAATCTAGAACACTATGGTCTTGACTACTGCCATCTTTTAATTTCTTAGAAAAGAACATTTTATGTTCTCACCTGTTACCTTCCTGAGACTGGAAGAGAAAAATATCCTTAAACCCTCTGAATGAACACGTTGCTATCTGAGGAAGATCTTCTCTTAGTAGTTGAAACAATACTGACCACTACCTAAACAATCTGAACTTAGGCGTCTGTGGCTCAGCTGAGCAGACACCAGAAAAGAAAATTCGGCTTCAAGTCAACCTGGACTAGCACTCCTTCCTGGCCCGTTTGTACGCCAACAAAGCAGGAACCGAGTGGCCCTAATCCCAAGCAACACCGCTGGGAAGCCTTGAAGTTGTAGGTTGTAGCTACCGAATAGCCATGGAGAAGAACCATCATCTAGCTGTGTTCTTGCTGATGCCCAAAGAAGTTTTTGCAGAAAACTCTTAGAAGCAATGGTTTTGAGCAGCTGCCAATTACCTGCAGTGGCCGAGTACTACACTGTGCTGTGCAGGACCGTGCTCTTTTCTACACTCTGAGGGTTCATGGAGCAGCCTCTCCGAAGTGAGAAGGGTCTCTCTGAAGTGGCTCTTTCAAAGTACAATGCCACCCTGAATCATACAATCCTGTATTTGCAATCTCCCACCCTAAGGAAAGCAGGCTTGCGAGGTCATGCTGTAAGTACACAACTGGATAACTTTTGAGTTCATTTTCTAATTTCAAGTGTATCTGAAAGAGATGTCAGTCTCCAAAAATATTACATTTCTACAAGTTGCTGCAGCTGTGTGCTTTCACGGAAACACCGCAGCATGACCTCAAGAAGATAGATGTCCAGGAAATCAGGCTTCACCCGTTCTGTCACTCATGGGACTACTCGTTTCCATCCTGCCCTGGACTGAATCACAGTCCATTTGAGGCAGAAGCAGCATGCTGTACCAGAAAAGGCGGCAGACTGTGGGGAGGAGGGGACTGTGCTGCAAATGGGTCCTTCTGAGACCACCTGAAATGGTCCTCCATCTCTGGGTGTGCAACAGGATGGCTCCGAGTCTCAAGCCACTCATCTGAAACAAATTTTGAGCGGGGGATGAATCATTTTCTGTTCCTCATCTTCCGGATGCCCAAGGTGATAAAATGGCATCTTGTCCTTAGAATTAGTGGCAAAAGAGATGGTGGAAGTTGTACATATGCACCAGTGGTTTATGTGATGCTCAAAACAAAAAAAAAAATCAGGGCTACACAGCTCAAATTTGGCACCCAATAATGAGTATTTTTTGCCTTTAACCTTTCTGCATCTTTCTAAAACTGGCAGACAGGCAGGAGTGGCTTGATGCATACTTTTAGAGGTCTGTGAAACTCAGACACCGTGGTGCTGGGCACCAAAGAAACAATATATTCTTCCTCTAGGAACAGCTGTATTATGAAACAGCAAGTCAGCCATGAGGCACATACCGCATGACAGCAAAATAGCAAATTATCAAATAGCTACTCATTATGAAAACAATGCTCTATTCTGCGCAATAAAAACCCAGAGTTTTTCCAGAAGAAAAAAAAAAAAAAAATCAGTGAACACGCAAACGAGGACAAAGTAAGAACAACGCTTAGTATATATCCATATTTTCCAAGTTAAGAGAATGTTACTGAGAATGCAAGTACAACACCCAGACATTGCACTCAGACACACTATTCCAGCTGCTTTTGAATGGCAAGTCCTACCCTTCCCTCCCAAAGCTCTGACATCTAATCCGAGCTGCAGGTTTTAGGACTTCCACAAACCTCTGCCATTTTAGTCAAGTCAGTATTGCATAGGTGTTCCTAGGTTTCATCTTGGAGATCAGACATTTTACCCCTTGGTCTCATAGGTACTTGCTAGCAGCAAAAGAATGGTCATTTTCTACTACCTCCCTTGAAGGAGGGACAGTACGTTCCTCCTCACTTAAAACCCTTCCAGTTCTTGACCTGTCTCCTTGAAGGCATCGCTGTCCTGGCTCTGTGCCCTGCTTTGCACCAGGTCTATTTTCCTTGTCTCAATGCACCAGCTCCCAACGAGATCTCTGGTCCCCTAAGGGAGCAATTCTTTGCCTTGTCTGTCCAGACCGGCCATTTCCACCCCACTTCCTCCATCCTCCTTCAAGAGCCAAGCCCCGTTATCTCTACATCCTGGCATCTCATGGCTGCAGGCTCCAACTGCTCATATTTACGCTCTCCTTCCCATCAGTGCCCAGTCCCATTTTTTTCTCCCCAAGCCACTCCTCTGATCCCAGTATCTGCTGCACTTCCAGCAAAGATGAAATATTCAGCGATTACAGTTAGTAAGCCCTAAGCATATGCAAATTGATCTTTTTGAAAAGGCTTGTATCCTGGCTAAATTCAGATGCTTTGTCATGCAAATTGAAAAAGACACATCCTTGGAATAAAATCCCTGTCTTTTTTCAACTAGATTCCAAGTGTTTTGAAGGACAGAGATACTATTGGTCATCCATGGTAGAAGTTGCAAGAACTTTTAAAACATTGGAAAGCACATTTTTTTCTTTGCCTAATTTTCAAAACGAGCCAAAATGTTTCACCTGAACTTTTACACACACAGAAATTAAATAAATCAGCATAAGGCTTATATATGCCATTATAAATTTTCCACCCAAAGAGTGTAAGATTGACAAAGTTATGAAAATCTTGTTTGGCTGCTTTAATTCTTGTGACATTATCATATGCCTATAATTTAAGCAAAATGAATTATTAATATATACCAGTTGCTGTTAACTACTGCCTCCTCGAGCAAGATTTAATTATCTCTTAGCCAAGCCCAAATCAAGCTCACTGTAGTCCAGGCTGCATCTGCTGTACCCAGTGCGTCTGAGCAGGCTCCAGAAGTCCTTGCTCTCCAGTAGCAAGTTTGCTCCACACAACAGAGCTTACGAAGCTGGAATCAGACAGCTCGTAATGTTCATCATTAAGAAAAACCACAGGAAAAAAAACCAAAACCAAACCTTTCGTGAGCAGACCAATTGTGTAGAGGAAGCAATGCAGAAACTGAAGCGTCTTTTTTTCCTTGGTTCTTGCCAGTTCAATAAAGTATTTGTATGTGCTTAACTATATGGAAACAAATAAATATCCTTGCCATAAGCAATACACTTAAAAGGTGGGTATGTGTTTCAGGACACTGCTATACTGAAGTAAGTCTCTATGGTCCACCGCAGCTGTCGTTCCGACTATCTGTTAAATCTATACCATAAAAGCAGTTATTTTCAGTGGTCTGAATTGCAGCACATACCTTATCTGAAACACCTTCATATGCTGTCCAACACGCATGTGCAGTGTAAAAGAGTACCTGAAGCCCTGTGATCAACAATAAATACTGAGCAATAGTTACTACTCCCAGAATCTTCCCTTCTGCGCTCTTATTAAAAAGTATATTCTTCTAAAATTGCAAAAAGTGTTATATTCATAGTCTCCTAGAGCAGTATACCTGCAACTTTTACAAGTTAGATCTGATGGATGAAATCAGTGTACAAATGTCAAACCTGAATTTCGTAAAAAAGGCTGGATTAAACTGTGAATTTTGTTTTCAAAGGGAAGGAAAAAAAAAAAGAGAGGTGTCAATATATCTTTCACCAGCTGAAACTTGAAAAACTAGCTCACCATTTCCCAGAGATGAACAACAAATTTATCACTGAAGCCAATTAATTTTAATCTGTATCTTATTTTTATGTAGCTTATAAACGTTACAGCAGAAAAAGGTGACCTAACTATGTAAATTAATGCAATGCTGTCTTTCCAAATTTAAAAACAAACCAAAAAAAACCCACCAAAAAAACCCCACCAAACCAACAACCAAAAAACTATCTCTAGAAATCCACAAATCCTCCAAAGCCCTCAGAAATCTCAGTTTTCCTAAACAGCGGCAGAATCAAATGAGGAAAGCATTGGTGAGTTTTTCTCTATTTACAGAGAACCCTACTGGCATCAACAAGAAAATGACAGCAGTTGTGTAAATTTCACTCCCCCTTCCTGCTTGGGAAGAGAGATCTATCAAAGCAGGCACCCACACCACTCATAAAGGAGCCATACATCCCAACAGTCAACCACCCAAAACAGACTTAAGAAGAAAAAACAAAGAAGACATCTTCTTTCTCCTTCAAAGCAGCAGCAAAGTGGAAAAGAAAAACACACATCTTCCTCCACATGATCAACTGGCTAAGATCAAACTTGCAAGACATTTACAACTAGGGTCATACAAAAAAGTGGAGCAAGAATACCATGACAGCAGCAATCAAGTATTCTCACTTTCTTTATGTCTTCTTCTACACCAAGCTGATCTACACCAAGCTGAAAATCAATCAATAAGTGACTCTAATGCTTGCTTCTATGTTGCTATGTTGATCATGCATCCTTTTAGATCGAGGTAAATCACAGTCTGGAGTCACCCAGTTAGCTGTTACACAAAATCTGCGTGTCTGCTGAGCCCCAACAAGGTAAGGGCATCTTGGAAAAAAGACTGCTTTAGAAGAGCTCTGAAAGATCAAGAGAACTGAACACAAAACATGTAATCCCTCCAGAGTCTAGTTTTCCTTATGATATATGTTTCTTTCAACTTTTTCTACATATGTTTTCTAACTTAAAACATTATTTACAGATAGATAGAGAGGCCCATTGGCAAACGCCTGTAGAAGTGGTGTTTGAAAAGCTACATAACATTTGTATAGTCTGGTCCTTCTTTCTCCAAGATTAAAAGTTTACAGCGTTTCACCATTCAATGAGATATCAGCAGGTCCAAACTCCTAATCTGAATTAATCCAATTTTAAAGGATAAGGAAAAAAAAAAAAAAAAAGAAAAAAGATACATTCGCTGTGAAGACATAACAAAAGAGGTTGTTTAGTCTTTTTCCTTCTACAATGCAGATCAGCCTTATTTGGCCCCAGCACAGCACAAGTGGTGGAAAAGCTACTGTTTAATACAACTTTCCCATCTTTTATGTGATAGGGATGGCATGAACCCAAAATTAAGCCACAGCTGTTCCAGCATGGGAAGAAGAGCCACAACACTTGCGATTTTTCTCTCTTCTTCATGCACCACAGAGCGGTACCCCACAGGTATCGCACACCTTCATTTTTAGTGTTTTACCCAGCTGAGCTGTAATGTACCTCTCTGGCGTAAAATTAGGTATTCTTTTTCCCTGAATTCACCTATGCACACTTTACATGTGTTGTTAAGCCA
The DNA here is from genome assembly GCF_011004875.1 of Balearica regulorum gibbericeps. NCBI lineage: Eukaryota > Metazoa > Chordata > Aves > Gruiformes > Gruidae > Balearica > Balearica regulorum. Next base: position 7,696,059 of record NC_046220.1, on the reverse strand, counting down.
AATAATACAGATAATTTACCCCAAAGGTCAGGCAGAAGGGACAAAGGGAAAGACCATAAAACGAATGCCACCTTTGGAACTGAAAATTTGCCAAGGGCTACTCTAAATGACTTGTAAAACTTGTTCATTTTAATAGAAATTATATAACCTCAAAGGACATAAACATTAAAGACATATAGTGAGATACCACACTGCAAACATATTTGGCACTGGATTGATCTGTAAAATATATCACATCCTTGATTACAAACAACATCTGAAGAACACACATCTTTTCCACACTTGATAAATACTCTTTTCACACCCTAGTCCTCTCACTGGCACACATTCTCATGGGAAAGAAACATGTTCCACATAATTAGGCCGTCCAAACCCAAGGTAGTGCATTTTTTAAAAAAAAAAAAAATTCCTTAATTATTGTAAGTGTATTTCAGAGATTGGTTACTGGCTACACAGTTTAGATACTTAAAACCTGGAGGAGACATGACAAAGTTACATGTTCTGTTATAAAAACTTTCAAATTAAACATAATTATAATCCTGATCTTCTTGATTAAATAAATAGTGAATGTATCAGTCAAACATACACATTTTCTCTGTGGTTTTCAAATTAACACAGTCTCATGCAGAAGTCAGAGCTGTATCTTTGTAGAGCTATTTAATTCAATAGCAACTTTTCTGAGCAGAACAAGAACTCATGCACCACCTTGGGAGAAACATTGCATAGCTGAAAAACAATGTCATAAGAAAGAGAAAAAAATGTAATCACAGCTTTTTGGATGTCAAAAACAAAGCATATGAAAATGGCAATGATATGATCTGCTAAGAGGAAACTTGAAAATATGTAATACAAAAAAAATCTGGAATGCAGACTATATAACGGCATTCCAAATCATAAACCAAGTCTTTCGGCTTTTTTTTTTTTTTTTTTTTTATTTTCATTAAAGGAAAGGACAGTTGCGGGGGCAGGGGGGAGGTAAGAGAGGAAAAGGGTGTTTCTAAATTCCCAGTTGTGTTTATCCGTAAGTAGATGCTACTGAGAAGTTACTAATCTGTCAAGTCCATGATTTAAGAACAATTCATTTCAGTGTTTTGCATAAAATAATCTATACATGAGGAATTGACACTTCCTGCTGTTAGTTATAATGAGTGGGAGGGAAAGTGTATTTAAATCAAACAGCACCATCTAGCAGGCCCCCCATAACTTTACTTAGGAGGGCAGTTGCTACTGGGCAATAGGTCAAGTTTGGCAGTCTTGTCCTGAAAATTATTAAGCATTTTCATACATGAAATATCATGTGCTTTATGACAGCAAGAATCCAGAAGAAAAATCAGCTACAATGAAAGAAGAAGACTGAAAAAAACAGTTTAAAGTTTCAGCCCTAGGACCAGAGCAGTTGTGTGTGGCTTGTAATGGGCAGTTTTTGCAAAGCAGAATTAAAAGAACATGATCTCCATCTGATCCAACAAACAGCAGCCCTATAGATTTGTTTTATCTAGACCCACAGTGTGATCCTATTGTGCCCTTCAGGAACTTACCAAGTATACTAACAAATGCCGGCAGCTATGTGGTACAAGAAAATGGTTTAATTGTATAATTTTGCTATGCCAAATAAACAACGGTTCCACTAACCACTTAAGCACTTATTTTAAAAATTACTCCTGCACTGGGAGTAAGAAGTGCCACTAGTTGATTAGATTTTAGTGCCCAAGTTGTGTCTCCCACTCCATCTCAGCAATTAACATTTCATGTCAGGGCTGCCTCTGTCTTCCTCTACCTTCCCACTGCAAAGTTAGGTGTGAAATTCCCAAACATAACAACACTTTAAATTTCCCCTAGCATCTCCCTCTCCTGTAGCAACAGAGATGCCCAGCCTGCTGCCGTTCCAGGAAGCTTGCATGCCAGTCTCTGGAATTAGGAAGTCTCTAAAATAGTGTAGCAAAAAACCCTAACAAAAATCGACAACAAAAAAACTTTTAGGTGAAGGTTCAAGACAAACTGCCTCAAGAGAAACTCATCAGCCGTGCCCGGAGTATTGACTCTGATGTTAAACGCCATTCTGGAGCAATGCGATTTTTTGCAGCGGATAGGTGCAAACCTGGTTGCTGGCAGGAGGTCCCCACCTCCGGACCCCCTCAGCAGCCTTACCCCGACCTTGCCCAGGCTGAAGCCACCTCCTCCCCCTCACACGGGCTTTTCCTCCCCCTCCACCACCGCCGCCTCCTCCCCGTACTAAACCGGCCGCAGTAACGCCAAGAAGCTGCCACTACGGACAACTTAGGGACGCCGTCCATTCCAAAAACTCGTTCTTCTTCTCAAATCCTCCCCGCCTGCCCTAACCGCAGCGCAGGGCCCGGGGAAGGAGGCATCCCCAGCCCTCCCCAGCCCGCCGGGGCCGCTCGCCGCCCCGCCGCATCCCGCCGGGCAGCTGGGGCCCGGTCCGCGCCGCTTCCCGCGGGCGCCGTCGGTCTCTCCCCGCTCCCGAGAGCCGTGTGTTTACACGGGGAGGGGAGAGAAAAATAATAAAGGAGCCTTCGCGCGGTTCAGCGGGTGATTTTATTCGGGGGGAGGGGGGGGAAGAGCGGGGGGGGGGAGGGAAGAAAAAAAAATAAATTAGTTTTTGCAGAGTGTTTCGGCACCGGCCGGATTCAGGCCGGGGGGGGGGGTGAGGGAGCCCCGCCGCGCGCCGGTACCCCAAAAAAGCCAAAAAGGGGGGGTGTGCCCATCCCGACAGCACCTTTGTTTGGCGGGGCGGGAGCCGGAGCGCGGCGCCTGCCCCGCCGTGCGCCCCGGAGAACAATGCGCCGCGGGGCCGGGGCCGCCGGGTGCGCGGTCCCGGGGAAAAGTTGCGAGGCGGCGAGTTGGGAATCGGCGGGAGGCGGCCCCCGCCGGCCCCCCCTTCCCCGTGTGCCCCTGTGCCCGTCCCCGGGCCGGGGCTCTTTGTTACCCAAGTTGTCCCGGCACCGAGCCCCGCCGAGCCCCGCGGAGGGCTCCGGGGACGGGGAAGGGGGGAGCCCGGCGCCGCTCGGCCGCCCGCTCCGCGGAGGAGCGGCCGCGGAAGGCAGGGGGGCGCCCGCTGCGGCCCCCTCGCCCGGCTACCGCCGTCCCGCCGCGGGGACCCCCCTCTCCGCAGCCCCTCCCGCCCGACCGGCGCGGCCTCGGCCGCCTGCCCCCTCACGCCGGCCCGGGCGGCGCCGGGCCCCCTCGGTCCGTCCGTCCGTCTGTCCGTCCGTCCTCCCGCCGCGCCCGCCCTGCACCGCAACGCACCGCCCGCCGGCAGGAAAGTTACTTTGCGGGCAGGGTCGGCGCCCGCGTAAGGTGCGGTCCGTCCGCGCAACCCGGCGGGCTGTACTCACTTCTCCCTGGCCTGGCTGTCGGACGGGACGCTGCTGTTGCTCTTGCCTTTGCCGTACATGCCTGCAGAGAGCTCCGACTGTCACGCACCTGTCAACCCATCACAGCCTCCCCGGGAACAGCCCCGTCACCATGGAGACGCCGCCACACACACATCCCATTGGTCGGGCGGGCGGGCGGGCACGCCCCTCGCGCCGTGATCGACAGGCGGAGACCCGGACGGGCTGCTCCCTCCTCCCCCCCCGCCCCCTCGGCTCCTCCTCCCCCCCCGCTCGCGCTCTCCCTTCCGCGGCGCAAGGGGGAATTAGAAACGGTTCTAGAAGGATTTTAAACAACCGGCTGTTCCGAGCGCGCGCCACCCGCCCGCCGCCGCTGCCGGCGAGGGAGAGCTCAGCGGCGAGCGGCAAACTGCGGACCGGAGTCGCTCGGCAGCCGGCGCCGCCAGCCAGCCCGCGGCCTCCCCGCCGCCCGCCCGCCCTCCATCCCTCTCTCCCTCCATCCCTCCCTCATCGGCCCCTTCGCTTCCCCCCCCCCCCCCCCCAGTCGGCCGCGCCGCGCTCTGCCACCCCCACGTCCCCTCCGCGGGCCGGGGGCTCAGCCGGTGCGCTGTCGCCCCCGCCACCCCCCTCCCCCCCAACCACCACCCCGGGGGAGGCCGGGCGGCGGCCGCCCCCTCTCCCTCCCTTCCCGCAGCCCCCTCCTCGGGCGCCCCCAGCCCCAGGTCCCCTCAGGGTCCGCGCCCTGCTCCCCCCTTGTGCCTCCTCAGGGTCCCCGGGGTCGCCTCCCCCCGAGCCCGCAGAGCCTCCCGCCTGGCCCGCAGCCGACGGGGACCCCCGGTCGGGCACCTCCCGCTGAGACCCCCATTTCCTCAGCGCCGAAGGTCAAACCCTTCCCCCACGGCAGGGCGAGGAAGGGTAGGGACGGGCCGGGGGAGCCGTTCCTGTCACGGGAGAGCGACCCCCGAGTGGAGGGGGCTCCCGAAGGATGACTGGGGCCTCGTGGGCTGGAGGCGAGACCGGCCTTTAGCCATGGGAGGGTGAGAGGAAACATTTCCTGAACCGAAACAGTGTGTCTTAGAAAAGCTTGAAAAAAAAAAAACAACAAAAAAACCCCCCAAAAACCAAAAAACAAACCAACCCTAAAGAAAATTAGAGGAAATGCTTTGATTTTTTAAAGGTACACTGCAAATAATTGCATGCTCCAGAGAGATGATAGGAAGAGAGCAACCACTGGGACCATTTATTACTTGCTTTTTGTGAACCACTTGGGTCTCGGGATTCCTTTTGCCTATTTGCCTGCTAAAGTACAATCCCAAATTTTGCAGATGTTGATACTTGCTTATCTCTACAAACGTATGACTAATCTTGTAAACCTCCTCACGTGTGTAACCCAAGGGGGCTTTTAGTGTTTAATGTCAAGCCCTCCGAGCGCTTTTCTTGGTCAGGCCAGGTTGTAAATACACCCATCTCCCTGTTGTGTTGGCAGGCAAAGGTCACGAACAATACGCGCCACGCAAAATTCGAGGAGGGAAGTTGTACGACCACCAGCATCTGTTTATCATTGTTGGAGCTGCAGGGGAAAAAAAAATATCCTCTGCATTTTGAGCTGCTAGAGTGAAGGAAACAGTGAAATTGGGGGGGGGGGGGGCGGCGGGGGAGGGAGATTAAGGGTATTAATGGGCGACTGGAACAAATTAGCGATGGAGTAGCAGAGACAAGAGGAAGGAGCCAGAGGCTGAAGAGTCTGAGGTGCCTATAGCTGCACATAGGCAATTCCCTGTCACAAGTGGGTTGTGCATGATGTGGGAGAGAGTGGTTGGAGTGGGTCTGGCGAAAGAGTTAAACTAGGCTTTCCGTGCAGCCCACTGGCAGCCGTCACCCCAGCCTCCATCCGCATCATGGTGGGACCCAGGCTCCTGCTTACTTCCAAGTTAAACCAGAGGAAAGATGATGAGCGAGGTGGCAAACAGCAGGTTGTAGGGGGAGAAGAAAGTAAGTGGGAAATGGCAGGAGAAAATAAGCAAGGAAGGAGCAGAGGGAAGGGTAGGAAAAGCTAACAGAGGAAATGAAGGAGAGGAAAATGACCATGGGTGAGAACAAAAAAAAAGGAAACAAAGTACAAGAACAATGCACGGTGAATTTGGGTGATAAAAGGGGAGGAAAGATGAGGGAGAGAATCTGAGAAGGCCAGGTTAACGAAGCATGAGTCAAAGGGAGGTATTTTGCCCTCATTCCTACCGAATAATGCTTAAATGTCTCTAACGGTGGAGTTCAGGTGGAGGCAGCCATGTGACTGACTGCATTCAGTGTGAGTACAGGGTGGCAGGAAATGGTACAAAGACAGAAAGGCAGAGAAAGAATCAGGACAGAGAACAAAGAAGGACTGGAGTTGTGGGTAAAACGTAAAAAAAATAAGAGTTGCTGAGGGAAGGAAAAGAACGAACATGGATATCCTTGCACAAACATACAAAGGATGGTTGACACTTTGGTACAGCTTCATCGTAATGCAGAGTACAAATTTTATCTAAATATTTGCTTGCCCTTGTGGAAGAGCCATTATCATCCCATCAGATATGTTGACTACCTCCTGTTCAAGGCTTTATGCTGCACCCATCAGCCATAGTATCAGCAGGGCTTTCACATGAAACTGATAACAATGGTGAAGTCATTCCTGGGCAAGGCAATCTTCTTTGCATGTTCTTCTTTTTTTTTTTTTTTTTTTTTTTCCTCCCCTGTGAAATGCCTTGTTTTGTTTGCCTCAATAGTTTTGATTGATTTGTTTGTGGTTTGAAGGGTGGGGGGTTATTTTGAGAAGATGGCTATGTCAGTGTTGTGTCAGCCTTGTATGGGAAAAGTTTTGTTCTGGAAAATGCAATGTTGAGGTGTTTCCTAAAATTGCAATTACAAGATTTCTGTGATGTCCTTGGATGTGCATTCCATGACAAGCCTGAAAATGCTTTGTTCCTGTTTCTCATTTAACTTATTTAGATTCTTGTGATTTATTTTGATCTGAAGAAGTGCAAATGCCTTGCATGTTCGTAGCTAAATTATGATTTGGGGTAGAGTGGAATGAACTGGGAAGGATGGACGCTCAGGCATGAGCAGGATGGCTCAGTCTCCGATAACAGTGTTAAAACTCCTTCTCTTTACAAGTCTGGTTCCCAAACTACCATTAACATTCAGGTGATGACTTTGTAATTTTGCTTAGAGATCCTTCAGTGGAAAATACAGAAATAGTGCTAGTACTTATTTATTATGCATATGAAAAATAGAGCGCAAAAAAGGGATAAGGTACTTGTAGGACTCTGCTGTAGATTTGCCAGGCTAATGTTACAACTGCCTTTGCAGGAATGCTATCACGGTGTATAATCTATCAGCACCATGCAAACAAAACATTATCACGTGGATACAAAAGTTCGCTTAGTAAGCAGGTAAATTAACATGAAAACATCCAAATAGTCCTATGGCATTTTATGTGTCATTAATTCTTTCTTAAAGTGTTTATACAGATAAAATATCTGTGTATCTGTGCCCTTGCTCCAATCATTTTGAGCACAAGCACTGCTCTTAGCAGCAGCACTTGTATCTCATGAGGCCAATACTGTAATTAATGAGATTTGAGGCACAAATACTGAGACAAATTCAAGTTTCTAATACCAGAAATGAAGATCCAATGTTTGTTAAAAAGGGGGATGAAGGGGTGGCAGTACTTTAAAGCTTCTCAGTCCAACACTGGAAAGGAATTCACAATGTATTTTTAGAGTGTTATAAAAATCTCTTACATAATGCTGATTAATTCTTAGGTTTTAGGGAAGAGCACTGGGCTTTGTGTATAAGAGTGTTGACCAGCTAAGCCACTGAAAAGGGCTGGTTTTGGCTGGATTTTTTTTTTTTCCCCAACTTCTTGGATACAGAAAGCTGCAATTATTCAATTATTACAGGATTTGGCTTTTGTTTGGGCGTGTATGACTATTTTTCTGGAAACTGCATCTTATTCTTGGAAGTCTTTATCATTTTAAAACATATGTTATGTTATATCACCCTGTCTGAGATATAGGATAGCTACAAACTGGGTGGGGTTTTTCTCCCTGTCTTACTGCAGCTAGTTACGTTGTGGATTAACGTTAAGAATATCTGCAGTAGAACATTACTTGTGTAGCTGTGTAACACTTACTTAAACAATGTAACTTATATGACAGAATCATGATTTTTCTTGATATACTTGCAGTCATATATACAATTACTACATAGTTCTGCCCATTCTGTTGATTTTCAAAATCATCAATTAATCTAACTGGTAGGCTTCACACAGCTCTTAACAAAGGGCTGTTCAGGAAGTTAAGATGGTAAATGGTTCTCCCTTATTTTAATTCTAGTTATATATAGTTATTGTTGTGTAGCTGGAAAGACTTTTTGGACAAGATCACGGGAAAGAGATGCTTTTGTTTGGTCTTTTTCAACAGATATATGACCAAGGCAGCTTTGAAGCCTTTCTGAAGAATCCTTCTTCCTTCTGTATGATGTTTAATCCTTCTGTGGAGTTTCTAACTATGAACCTCATCCTGCAGACTTTCATTCGTGTGTCATACAGATGAGTAAGAATTGCTAAGGTGAATGAGCCCTAAATCATTATTGGAGAATAAAGAGAGGAGGACTTCATGGGTCACAAGTGCAAAACAAAGGCTTTATTTGTCCCTCTTTTCCAGTTGGGAGAAAATAAAAGTAATTATAGCTCAATGGTAGGGAGAGATGATGCTTATGCATCACTTCCAACTTGAGATATTGTATGGATTCTAAGTCTCAAAGAAAGGCTTACTAATAACCTGTTTGTCGCCCAGGTCTCTTGCCGACAAGGGGTCTCTCTTTCCCTCCATGATACATACCTTTTATAGGTGTTTCTGCAGTTCTCCAGGAAGGAGTCTCTCCCACCACAGAGAGCCGATGCTGCTCTGCAGTGTTTGGTTGCCTGAATTCTTTCCTGCTAAAGGACACGAGATGCAGAGCAGCTGACTGAAGGGAGCTGGGGACATCTTCCAGCACGGAGCTACAGGATAGAAGGAGGCACTGCTGTACACTGAAACCAGCTGGAAGAATTTGCAATCTGCTACAACTACTTCTGTAACACAGTCTGTCCTTGCTTTCTCACTCTCATTCTCCCATGAAACCTAGTTTATGACCCTGCTTCCCCCTTGCACTTTCTTTTTCCAGTGAGAACCACAATTTCATCCTGTCTTTGGAGAGGAGGCAAGGATGCTTTGCAGCCTCCTCTTACACAGTTTATCCATGAATGGGCCAGGGAGAACCTGAATATGTTCAGCTTAACAAAACTTGGTAAGAATAAAACTTTCATTAGTTTGTTGCTCTCATTGACAATGATATGGTTGCTCACCCATGTAAATAAGTACTCTGGCTTCCAGTTTGTGGACACATGCAGTTCAGAGTATCGGAAATTATCTGTAAGGGGCACAGAGTGACACACAGTCTGAATGCAGTTCATACAATGGAAAAAAAAAAAAAAACCAAACATGTTTGTGAGCACTGGTTTCCTCCATACTCCCTCTTAAGACTGTTCTCTGGTGTCTTATGTGGTTTCTGGTCTCCCTGATGCTATTTCCACCGGAGGGGCTTTCACAACCTCTTGCTCACTCTCACACACAGATGCTCATGTGTGTGCCTTCTCAGGTGCTGGCGAAGGGTTGAACTCATGTTGCCTCTCATAGAAAAGCTCAGATATGGTATTCCTGTTCTCCCCAGCACATATTTTCACTTATAGAACTGGAATTGCTCCTTTTTTTTTGTCAAATTTGGTTGATAATTGGGTAATGGATTAAAATTATGACTGACATATACATAAACACCTGCAGCATGTGGGATTGCCCTCATTTCTTTGGTTAGCATGGCTAAATCTGTTTGGTTTAAGCTATCATCTGACTGAAATTATGTTACCAGACAACCTAGTCGGGGGGAGGGAGGGAATAGCATGTAGCCTCAGTTATTAATCATTTGAAGGATAGCTGAATATCACCATTGCTGTTCAGTGATGTGTCACATCAGGAATGTGATTCTTGTGCTGTATGTGCCAATAACTAGAAGAAAAACAGCTTGAAAACTGTGGATATAGGTGAATGTGAGGCTATATTGGAGGTCCACATGGGCAGGTCTATCTTTGATGTGTGTGCAGGGATTTGTGGGTAAGGACTTTACTACTATGGTGCCTTAGCTGCCACTTTTAGCATTTAGTGCTATGCTAAAAAAAAACAAACCAGAACAAAACAAAAAACCAAAACCAAACAAACCAAACCCAACCGACACCCAGAAATCACACTAGCAGAATCAAAACTGCTGTTAGCAGAATCAAAATTACTTTTATTTTCAGGGTCACTACTCTCAGCAATACTTTACAGAAAAAGGATGAACTCAGTATGGAGTTGCTGATAATCCTTCAGCTAGTCTGACGTATGCAGACTGCCATTGACTTCAACAGGCTTATTTAACACATTTGTTTCTTTTGGTTTGAGGATTAGTCAAAATGCAATTTTGTGAAGCTATACGAATGAAGTTGCATACCATGGGCTATAGGCTGGCAGTTGCAGACCTTGAGGTGCACAGGTGTAGCAGCAGAAAGACTTTGGCTTTAGCCAGCAATTAACCATGATTAGGGTAAATAACCTCTTCAGAACTATCCACATCTTTACATCTATTAAATTCTGTTTGTAAAAAAAAAAAAAATTCCCAAGCAAGCAGTAGCACTCGAAGTGAAGATTTAGGAAAATAAATGGCCAAAGCTATCATACTGTGACAGCTTTGGCAAACCTTTACACAGTTTTATAAAACAAACAGATGTGATGTGCTATTCTCTGGGTAGGTCTTTACATTAGAAGTTCATATTTAACACAAAAGATGACTAAAATGGTTCTCTCTTCCCCACATATTTACTGAGCACATATTGGTGAATTAAGTATCATCTCACTGGTGTACCATATCAGCCATGCTCTATCAACACATTCAAACGTACAGCAGTTTTGCCTTCTTTGATGTGTATAAGCCCAGGGAAGACAGAGATCATTTTGGCCTGTATTGTGGGCTTACCATTCAAAGGAGCTAATTTCTTTGGCTCTCAAGAATCATAGAAAATAAAATAATTGTCTGGAGGCTTGCTCTTCTTTTCAACAAGTACGAAATGTTCCAGTGGACTCTGATAGCCTCTGGAGTGTTATCTCATTTGCTTTCAGCACCAACATTTGAGATTCTTCTGCTTTTTATGAACTATTTGAGGTTTTCATGTTCAGTTAAGAACAGATATAATGAAAACTGCTAAAATTTCACCCTGTTTTGGACCTGGGGCCTAAGGAGAGGGTGGTGATGATTAAAAACACTGGCACGTACCAAATCAAAGTTATACCAGATCTGACTGATTGCTTAACAGCTGGCAAATAGCACTGTCAAAAGTAAGAAAGAAAAGCACAGTATTATTTGTTAATTTGTACTTATATATGTTTTGTTTCTCTTAAATTTCCAAGATATCACAGATTCATAAATGAACAAAAGCATTATGGGAATATAATCCATAGAACCTTCCCAAAAATCCAACAAAATAACAAGGAAAATTGACTAAAAGTGCTGGATGGTATACGGAACCAAGAAAAAAAAGTAAGACAACGTTGCTTATTTCTCACACAGCCTTTCACTGAACTGAAAGTAGATGGAAATTTTTTATTGCGGTTTCAGGTAATACACACTGCAGAACTTATTTTGTTGATAACCTTTGGCTTTTCATGGGTAACAGGGAGACATGAGGAACTACAGGAAATTCAGTCCCTGTTACAAGTGTGTGTTACAGGCACAATTACACCAGAGGGACCAAACGACCACCTTTTCATTCTGGGTTCTCTATAGGTAAAGAAGGGTGGAGCAGGGTTATAATGGGCTATAGGCAGTGTCACTGAGGATGCACTAGCTTGGGAGGGGAATGGCTTCTGTGATCACAGTACTGGGGGATTGTGAAGATAACTTGCTACTTAGGTTCATCTTTGATTCAATATTTCTTGGTTTCTCTTTTGAATAGGTAAACAAGTAAAAGGCAAGCATACTCTATAATGTTAGCACGTGAATATTGTTTTAGAGATTTGTTTGGGGTTTGTGCAGCAGATTGTTTTGTGAGACAAAGCCTTTTACAGAAACCAGACTATTACTTGTATTCTTTGGCATTTCCACTTATAAAAGCTACTCATGTTTACACACGTGCACGTGTGCGCACACGCGCACACACACACACAATATTGTTCGTATATATTGTTCATCTGGTAAGGAAGAAATAAAAAAAGAAATTGATACCAGTCTGCATATGTGTTCAAAAGCTTATTGAATTCTTCAAGCTCTGCTGTGGATCAGATTTCATGAAACTGCAATAAAAAAAATCCTTTTTTTACCTTGTCTTTGTGTGTTCTGAGGTGGGTTTGTAAGGTTTGAATTACTGGGTAATCACCAAGAAGTCTCCTTTTCATGAGCCTGCAGCTGGGAAATGGACAGTTTAATATTAATGGAAAGAACAAACTCTCATCCTTTCTCTCTCCGTTCTTCTCTGCACTTCTGCTTCATCATTTTCTTCTCTAAGGTCCCTATCCTGAAATTGCCTTTGTGAAAGTCCAGGATGAACTACAGAGCAAGAGTAGAGCCCAATTTTTCAAAATACCATTTATCCACTTCAGTGAGTGTCATATGGCACTAACATGAATATTCAAGATATAGGAAAATATGATTCATTGATCTATCTGCAATTTTTATTCAATTAAGAAACTAATATTAAATGAATCTGCAGGCTTTCCTTCTGAAATACTCTGCTGTCACCATGCTAGGGGGAGGTATGGAAATAATCACTTCTGGCTTCTGAAAGAAGAAAAGTATTAAATGTTTACTGAAAATGAATAGTCACAAACGATTGGACTTTAATAGAAACAGCGGCAGAGTGGCTGTAATATGGTATATATGCACACCTATGTAGTCTGTATGGCCTGAATGTCTTTAAAGATGCCATTAATTTCCATCATTTAACGATGTACCTAGGAAGGTTCCTGGATAATAGACCTTCCACTGATGGTCACCTCTAGATCCATTCTGGCTTCACTTTCAAACAAGTTGAACAAGAAATTGAAGTTAGTTGCTGAAGTTTAGCACATCACAATTTTTTAGATTAAAGGATGCTTATTCATATTCTTTTTCATTTAAGCCAACTGCCAGAAATCCAGTGTGATGACTGAGAGAGGACAACCCCAACACAGGGTCTCCAGGGACTGCTACATCTTAGGGAAACATAAAGTTAACCTTCATTGGCTTTCTAGCACAAAGACATGTGAGAGCCTGTTGGGAGACCATGGAAGTCGTGAGGCTGGACTGAACTGAGAGCTCCGAAAGGTTTCCTGCTTCTCCATTTATGGATATAAATGGTATATTTGAATTAAAACCTTTGCTGATGACTTCTCTGCTGGTCACTTGAATAATGCTGCTTCCCGTGTCTAAGTCTGACTTACTTGGGGAACTGAATGGAATGAGCTCTTCCGACCTCTTGTTTTGGCCCATCAGAGATTTGTTTGCGCAGGCGGAGTGGTTCTCATGGCTGAAGCCATTTGCTCTCTCCCCAGGTGGTCTTTCCGACAAATGAAGGGTCTATAAGGAAAATCAAGGCCTGGTCTGAGCAGCTGGAACAGGGAAGGTTACAAAATGAAGTCCCAAACAAGGGAACAGGGATGCCTTAGGGCTCTATTAGAAACAGTGGCTTCTCCCATCTGTTCTCTCCTCTTGAGTTCTCTGCATACTTACTGCTGGTAGTCTGGCTGGCGTGGTAGATTCCTAGGATATCTGAGTAAGCAGCCTGAAATTTGAGGTGAATTGTGTTATTTAAAATGTCTTTCTTTTATCGTTTTTCATATCCAAGGTCAAAATTTATAGCCCAGCTTCATGATGCTTACCTGACCTGTGGTAGCCTTTTTCCTCTGGTCATGTAAAAGTGGACTTGAGAAGCCAAGATGTTTTAATTTCTTCCATTTCCTTTTTTTTTTTTTTTTTTTTAATTCTCTTCTGCACTTAAAAAAAAAAACACAAACCAAAAAAACATTCTTCCAACAGCACGAGATATGTCTGACTAGTGCATCCCAAGGTATAGATTTTAGTAGGGAAGAACGAGGTGCATTTTTTATATGACTGTTGCTAATACACAAGAGTGCAAGGTAGGAAGGCAGCTCTTGAGAAGCTCCTCCTGGCCTGGAAGGGCATCATGTCCGATTATGACAACTTACTTAGTTCCAGACACTGGTAAACGAACAGGGATGTGGAAGGGCATGTATATGAAAGAGGAGGACTTTTTAATCTCACAAGCTGGCCCTCAGGGGTTTTGGTTCAGAAACAGACAGGAGTTATATAGAATTCCCAGAATACAGCTGGTGCACCCATAACTGCATTGGCTGTAATAGGATTTTTTACTGTGCTAGGAATGAAATATCGGGCTCTCATTGTTATCTTTCCTTGTGCAGCTGTAAAGAATTTATTTGTGAGTTTTACAATATCCAGAGGTGGTTCCTTTGTACCCTTTTTCAATAAAGTTGAAATGCCAAAAGTTTTTTAGTTTCTTATTACTCTCTTTGCCCAGTACAAAACCCTCGTAGCAATCCTGAGGCTGGCACTGTCCTGAACCTTTTCTGAAGGAGACCAGTTTAATTTCCCTGCGTGGCTGGTCCTTCTAATGCCATTTTTAGTTAGCCCCAATATTGAGCTTTTTCCAGCATGTTGAGTTCAACAAACTCACGCCAGACTAGCAAGACGTTTCTTAATGGTTCTGAAAAGCTACATTATTTTACGTATTCTTGACAAGACTTTGGGTCATACCTCATATATTAGGCATTCTCTGTTCAGTCTATTGGAATTTCTTGTAAGCCTGAAGTATCCCACCTTAAAGTGGAAAAAATGTCATACATTACTGAGGATAAAAATGTTTTGCTAGAAAAAGATATCTCAATTGCCCAGCATACTAAGAATCAGGGAGCCATTTCATTTCCACATGCTAGCTTTCTCCCTGATCTTTCCTTTGTGAGACCATCATTCTTTAAAGAGTTTGGCCCTGATTTCTCATTGCCTTAAGTGGAAGCAGGAGTAGGCACTTGATGTGACTTCCCAAATACTCCACTTTCCATCATCAGTCGGTAGCTGCTCATGAGAATTGTTCTGGATTTGATGCTGCTGTTTGACCGTATTCAATCCCAACAAACACACTCCTTTTTAAAAAAGCTGTCAGGATTAAAGGTAAGTTTCATGTTAATGGAAACAACAAATTAATCCAGCAAAGAAATACACAATAATAGAGTCCATTTTAGTTTGTATTTCTCTTTCTCCCTGCATACTGATTCCTTAAAAATCAATTTTAAGAAATGCCTTTCTTTCCACCGAGACTTTTTTTCTCTTTCACTGCCTTTTATGAATCCTCTTTCACCTCCATAGGTGCTTGTAATGTCTAGGGAAACAATTTTAAATTCAGGTGTAGCAAGTCTGATCTATTCATGAGCAAGTTTCCCAATGAAACCAGGATGGATCATGGCGTAGGACTAAGCATTACTGCTAAGGATTAAGGAAATAGCAAACTTCAAATTTTCAGAAGGACATGAAGGAAACTGTGAACAAAATCTTTCTGTTAACCTCTTCCAGTGAATCTACCATATATATATATATAAAATAAATATATATAATATAGATATAGATATAGATATATATTCAACAGCTATTACCCAACAATCCCCTTCTCATTCAAGAAGTACTTGGACAGATGGAAGTCAAAACAGTAGGGGTCTAATAAACTGTTTCAAGGTTCCCAAATTAGGTCTGCTTAAAAATAAAAAATGGATTTATAAACGCTAGCATCCAATCGGAGTGTTGCCACTGATTTCCGTGGCTCTGGCAGTATCTGGCTCCTAACACAAATACAAATGTCGTCATTTGTTTTCCATCAATGTAAACTATCTTTTGGATGGATTTGGATATTTGTCTTCAGCAGTATGAAGCCTAACTCAACAGTATTGTGTTACTTTATAAGAAGCAGAAGGGGAATCTGACAAGTTCAGTGACATCGTCCAAGCTTTCTGAAACATAGAAAATATCTTACATAATGAAAAGCATATTAGAGTTTAAGATATGTTGTATGTTCGTTGCTTAGGTGTACATTAGAAGCCAACTATATCAAGACTTGAGCTAAAAATGACCAAGCCAAAGCAAAAGGCATAGAAATAGTTAACATGTTTCATACAATTTGCTATCTAAATCTTCTGAAGCTATTAAAATGTTTCTTGATGATATTACCTTTTCTCTCAAGATTCATGAGAAAAGTCAGTTTCAGTCAGAAAGGATCATGTACAATACAAAAGAGTAGGCAAGATTCCCTCCAGCCTTTCCTATTCTTTTAAGAATAACCTGATGCATCTTTCCCTATCTATCTATCTATCTATCTATCTATCTATCTATCTATCTATCTATCTATCTCTTTGCTCTTGTCTTGCAATTTGAATTTGAATTCAGTCAACTGCATTTCCCAAAGAAGTCTTACATTCAGACTCAATTTACCAAAAGCATTTAAAGCATTTGTTTACAGTATACAAGCTATGCATAACTTTTGACAGAGGTGTTTAAGCCCATTTTTTAACTTACTTTTGCTTGAAATATTTTAGGAATTAATTTTTCAGAAAAGGTTCAGGCAAGCAGATGGAAATAAGTGGGTATCACATATAAAAGTTGCCTGTATTGTTTTTCCAGGTGCCGCACTTGGTGTGAGAATTCAGGGGTGAGTGTGCCTCGTAACAAAGGATGCTCTAGCATACCACGGGCAGCGCAGTGTTTCTGTACTTGCCTGTAGGCCTGGCTCTTAATTTTGAAGTCCAGTCACTCTGTGCTCAGCTAACAACATTGTTTACCACAAAAGGTTCAGCAAAAACTACTGCTAAAATTGCTCAGTGGTCAGTTGTGTTTCTTGAAATTAATTTTCAGATGGAGTAGCTGCCTGCTGTGAGAAGGTTTATGGTAGACTGTCTCTCCTGACTGCCAGAAGTTGCCTAGGACCTTTTCATGCACAAGCAACACATTTTAAAATATGCACTTGCTTAGGCACATTATTATTCTAAATGTCTCAAAGTTATGTTCTCACTCTTTGTCACCATAGAAATGATTATACAATTACTTACTAGTGTTTCCAAAGAAGGACTGCCTGTGTATCTGGGTACGGATACAATGGCTCTCCAAGGCATTGAAGAATTATTTGAGTGGAAATAAGAGACCATCTCTTCACTGCCCAGGACCTAGCAGGAAGGGAGCAGCTGCCAACCAGGCTGACCAAACACGTTTCAAAGGAGCCGGCAAGGCAGGCTGTGGGCACCTCCTCATCCAGCCTCAGCTTTCCCAGCTGGACAAACCGGCGCCGTAGTGTCATGCCCTGTTGCTGTTACCCCTCCGAGAGTTGTGCTTCCAGGTCTGCCAGGCAAGCCGCTTCAGCACGTGCTGCTGTAACCGTTTTAGCCAAAGCAAGCTATCCCCCAATTAGCGCACAAGTTGCAGAGGTGCAACGTAATGCGAGCGGTGCTGCCATTTCAGCTGCAGCGAGGACCTGCGGGCAGATGTTCTCACTGCGCCTGGTTGTGCAATGGCACCTCACCCGGTACAAAAAGGGTCTGTGGATCCCTCACGCTCATTTTGACTTCACCTCTTTTGGCAGCTTTGGTGTTAAGCTGAGGTGCTGAGTACTTCTGCATGGTTTAGCCAATATTCAGATATTTTAAACTTTAATCAACCAGGCTGGTTTTCTGTTTTCCTTCCTTTTTTTTTTTTTTTTTAATCATTTGATTGAACTGCATGCAGCAGCACACCAAACTCATCTTTAAAGTAACTCCTATTACACTCAGTATACAATGTATTCACTCTTTTTAAACCTCTTTCAAGTTCAATGTTGATTTCTGTCCCACTATTATATTCCTCAGTGTTTTGTTTATAGAAATAATCTTCTATGAATCATGGGTTCGGTGCCCAAGTTCCCTACAAGTCCTAAGAATTCCCTTCTCTGAGCAGTACACGCATTTGAGACACTGAGGAGAGCCCTTTCAAATTCAAATACATAAAAGCAAATGGGAATATAAAAATACAAAATGCAAACACAAATGCTTTCCACAACACGGTGGAAAGCAAATGAAAGGATGAGGTTTTTGATATGGGAAAGCAATTGTCTAGGAAAAGAAAAATTATAGATCTTTAGAAAGCAAGATTTGAGGTGCTTTTTCTGAAGTGGGGAGAAGTATACCGAGCAAGGTCTCAAAGTTAATCAGATACTGTGCTAATTTAAGAGTCTTAAGTAGCAGACTTTGTCTGTCTGTCATGCAATTGTACATCTGTCCATTGCTAGCTGGGGCTCTAGAGGATCCCAGATGTGCCAGTGAAATCTCTACCCAAATTGTCTGGGGTTTTTAATTCTCTTGATTTTTTTTCTTTTTTTTCTTGGCAACTTCAGCAGGGGTAATGGAAACAACTAGTTAAGAATAAAAAGTTGGATCTAAGCTGTTTGTTACCTAACAATCTCTTTTTCATCTACCAGGACCCCTTTTTTCACAGTCTGAAACAATCTACTTTAAAAGAAACTCTTTTTTTGTGCTTTTCCCTGTTTCCAAATGGTGGAGAAGTACTGAAATGCAGTGCCAAAGCCTTTTCTTCCAGTATTTCCATCCCATTAGAAACCACAAAGTGAGGCAAATGATGAGAGCAAGCCTCTTCTTGCAAAACTTCCAGTTCAATCTATTGAACACAGAGGTTTGGATGAGTTTGATTAAGCTTGCAAAGGTTGGCTCAGTCCTTCATCCTCCACTGGTAGGTAAATTGAATCATGGGATTTATAAAGAATAAACCTCACCAGACAAACTTGATTGCATTTTTGATGGAATTACAAAATTAGCAGATGATGGGAAAGCAGTAGATGTAATATATTTGGATTTCAGGAAAGCATTTGATACTGCCTCATGAAATCTTCCTTGAAAAATTAATTCAGATCGGCTGCGAGTAGAACACTGTCACTTGGGACGAGGAGCTCAAACCTCATGCAGAAGGACAACGACAAGAGTCAGCAGAGCCTTGCCTGTGCCCCTGACCTCAGTGCTCTGGGGACATCACCTTTGGTCCACCATGAGGAGATACAGCCGCAGGGCTCTCCGTGGGCTCCCGCCGAGTCTGGCTGCGCTGCCGCGGTCATACTTCATTAGGGTGGAGGACTGGAACTTAGCCTGACGATGTGATCAGGGAATGTGCGACCTGTCTGCCAGGTGGGATGGGGGCTTGGTATCATGGCAGTCATGTGCCGCTTTCCTGGAAGCAACTGATGCTGGCGTCTGAGAAGGGAGATTGTGGCTCTCCTGTGCTGGGGGACAGAGGGATAACAAGAGCAAAACCCACCTGCCTTATTGGGAAAAGGGTGAGAGCCCCTAAAAGGATAGTTATCTATCAGCTTAAAGTAAAGGAGACAGAGATCTTTAAAGAAAACAAACTATCTTAAGATTGATTGGTTCCTCTTTGTCAAGGAAAAGAGGCACTACACTGTTATATGAAATATTCTGCTGTGATTTCACATTTCGTTCTGAAGGCATCATCCTCAGAAAAAAAATATTGACAAACAGAGGTAATTTTGGAGAAGGAGTAAAGCAAAATGTCCAGATGCTGATGTGATAGGTTTTTTTATGTTTTTATACGTATATATATATATGTAGTATAAATAGCTTGGCTAAAAGGCAACCACAGGGGGTTGGCAAGGTACCAGCATTTAGAGGCCATAAGAATACAAATACAAATGGCACAGACTTAACCAGTCAATTCAGGGATACTGCAGCTGACTGCAGAAGGAGCTTCCTGAGGGAAGGATGGATCCTGGGGGTTTATACAGAATGGCTGACTGTGGAGAAAGTAGCATAACGAGGCAAACTGGGGTGAAATCAATAAGAGAAATAAGTAGTTGAGATACAGAGAAAACTCCTAACAGCGAACGTCCTATGAAGTTCTCAAAGGAAACAGTAACTAGCTCATCCATTGGAACATTTACATCTAATTTGGATAAAAACTGGGTTTTTTCCATGCGGATTCTCCTGGCCCCTGCCAATTCCTTGAAAGCTCACAGGAGTCTCAGTGGGGCTTGGTCACACCTCAGCAGAAGACAAACCCTTATCCACCCAGTAGAAAAATATTTCCTCTGGCTATCTGCCATGTAGAAACCAATCTTAACATTTGTTTCGGTTCTTTCTTTACATTTCTCACATGCCATCTCTCCTTTCCTGCTCGTTCCCCATGCCTTTGCCCTCATTGGTAAGGACCAGGTCTGCAGTTGCAGAAGAGCTTTGTTCGTGCCGTGCTCCACAGAAACCTCTTCCAAGCAGCATCGATCCCCATCACTTTCACTTAGCAGGATGCACTACTGAACGTGTTTCTGCATTGGAGCATCCTGCATGTTTTGTCTGTGTGAAGGAGGTTGACTCTATCACCTAGTCAGGGCACATTTGGCCATGCAACCTACCAATTTGTTTATCTCTGTTCAAAGGTTAATGTTTTTTTAAATACTGAAAGCTTAAATCTAAAAATTCACTGCTTTACTAAGACCTTTTAAGTCAACTTTCAAAGGCAGTCTTTTATTGCTGGGTTATAAACCCCTTTACAGAGGGAAAGCTTTAAGTCTGAATATTAAAGTAAAGTGTTTAAAGTTCCTTTTTGGATTGTGAACCTATTATTAAAGCAGGATGGAAACTAGTTTGCAGTCTGCCTTTTACACAGAGCATCCATACCACCAGAGTCCAAAATGAAGTCACTTTTTTGGATTAGGCGCAGACCACAGAAGGCTTAGAAATGCCACTTGTAATTAAAAACATTGCGCCTGGATCCTTCTGTCTTTATCGAGGTTAAATGGCCACTGAAAGCAATACAAGTTGAGACTGAAGAACAACAGCAAGCTCATGTCCTCTATTTTCTAATATATTTAACTGTTTATGGATGCTCAGAAGGCTTTGTACATTTTGTACATTTCAACAGTAAAATGGATGCAATTTCCTCTAACTTTGATAGTGATTGTAATAACAGTTAGTGCTCCGTGAGGCCAAGCAGAGCCACCTTTCCTTGTCCCCTTCTCCATGCCATATGAGATTGACTGTCAACCCTTCAGTGTGGACAAATGTTGTGGGCTGTTGTTGCAGCTTGCTTTGTTTTTTTCAGCTTTATCTGTTGTATTTCTACTAATGCCTTGTCTACTTTATGGATCAGAGACTTTTATTTAGCTGTCTGGAAGAGCTTAGCACAATGCAGCCCTGACCCTGCCTGAGCTATCACAATATCAATACCAATTGCACAGCATTTTAATTCTTAAAAATGTTATGTGAGCTAGATGAGCTACATTCAGTAAAGGATGTATGCAGGTATCTAAAGAAGGGCTTGGTTGGAACTGAAACGCTAGGCAGAATATTGTGATCAAAAATATCCCCTTCCAGCTGCCGACAGCTGTGGGCTCATAGGCCTGTTGCTTTTTGACTCAACATTTTGTCAGGTGCCGCACAGCCCAGTTTGACATCTCCTGCCTTAACTTCCACTGCACTATGGAAACTACCTGACTTTCCATTCAGGTTTCCTCCACCACCCCTGGTAAATATTCTCAGGATATATTACATAGGATCAGACCTTTGCAATAATACAGCTCTAGCCACATTTTTTCAACACACTGCAGGGACAAAAGAGACTTGGATACCTGGAAGATAGACCCACCTCCCCACAAACATATGACAGATTCCAGGAGGATTATGTAGAAGCGGGGAATATGATGCTGCAAACTAGTGATCAGGGCATTCACTTTGCTCCCAGGACACTTTCTGCGGCTTGCTATCTTAGACAATCATCAGGCAAGAGGGAAGAACAGTTTTGTGAGCAGAGTTCAAAACTGAAGAGTTCCCCAGATTTGTGACTGCAATCTCAAGGTACCTCTCCTGTCAGCAACCCGGCTGCAATCCGGGGCTCCATGCTTCGCCCAGCGGTCCCTGGGCTTACTGCAGGTCCTAGGTCCCCTCCTGGGGATGGAGCTCAAAAGCCACATAGCTGCCTTCCCCCCCCCCCCCCCCCCCCCCCCGCCTTTTTTTTTTTCCCTCTGGCACAAATAGTCTCAGTATCAGTGAATTCTTTGCAACCACATCTTTTTGGAGGGATCCCCACTTCACCATAAACCACCTGTGTCCAAGTTTAGATTCTTTCTGATAAGGACTCCCAAATGTGCTGAATTTGGCATGAAGTTATTTTGTGCACTTAGTAGACCACAAAGCAGAGGAGAAATGCCAATAGCTCATCAACCCTTATATCCCCCTCCTTTTAACCATATTCATTATATCATTTACCAATGCAGCAAGAGTACTGCAGCTGACAGTCAGCACAGACTTGAGGGTCAAGTGTAGCATCCAGGCATCCAGTCCCAGAGCTGCTCAAGTGAACAGTAATGGGGAGATCATCCACAGGGATGCAGTTGTTCCTGCACCTCACTAATCCATAATGCCTCTCAGTTGAACGGCAACCTTTATTTTTTGTGGTTTTTTGTTAAATGCATCTGTAAATGTGGATGTCATACTCCTTATCAAGTTACCCAGGTGCCACATTTCTAGGTAGTTTACAAAATCCCAACCTACAAACGCGTAAAGTTGTGGGTAAGTAACTACTAGTGATTGCTGATCTGGTGCTGGTCAGAGAGTTTCGCAGATGATCTTCAGTTTCTGTCACCAATAGCAATGTCTTTAGAAATATTACAGCCTGCACCAGGGGTGGAAGGGCTATGAATAGGACAAATATCATAGCATTTAATTCTGGTCTTGTCAATGAATCAGCAGTATTCAGAGAGCTGTAAATCCTGGTAATTCTTGCTCTCTGCCTGCTGACAATGCAGGATGGCGTGCCGAGCGTCCATGCTGCGCTCTGACAGGGAGGTTCTGTGGACGCTGTTGAGCCAGTGCTTTGTTGAAAGACCTCTGGATTGCTGCCATCAGAGCCAGGGTCAAGAAACACTCCTCGGTGAAGTAAAATCTAACGTAACGTTACGTGTGTGGTTAAGGACTCTGCATAGCGTGTGTACGTGTGTTACACTAGCTAGCAGACCATAACAAAATGAACGCCTGGTTTCCCTGAAGGTACAGCAAGCAAACTTCTGGTTTTGTCTGCGTGAAGATGGTGTGTATGTCTTAGTCAAAAAATAGGGGCTTTTTAGTATATATTAACTGAATGTGAAAGTTTCTCTGTTCTGTTTTGGGTGCTGGAATGCAGGGACGGAGAAAAGGAAAGCGCTAAAAGCAGGAGGGTAACTGCGGCCCTGGACTCTGCAGATGGGCCGGGCAAAAATCACAAAGGAAATCTGTATGTTATTAGCTGCTCAGTTAATAAAAACTGAATATATGTGACACATTTAAAGGTTTAAATATCTCTTAAAACATTTAATGGCAAAATTTTAAAGCCAGAGATATTTCTGCACTGAGCCATGGAACTGTGAAGAAATTGTCTCGTGATGTTTTGCACATATAAAATGTCAAGAAAAGCAAAAAAGGCAGCTTTAGGTATGGGAATCAATGGGGAAAATCCTGCATATCCAGATACTTCTTTATACATGTATTTACATTTGTAAACACATACACATACTCTTTGTGCAAAGCTATTTTGTGCTGGAGGAGTAGAGTAAGATGGAACTAGGAGCAGAACAGACTTCGAATGCAGCACCTGTAAGAGGACAGACAGTATGAGGAAAACTGGAAGTCAAAGACAGTGTCAGGTATGAAGTTGAGGTAGGAGATGCTACAATAAATGCACAAGAATGGAAGAAGGATGATCATATGCTTGGATGGGGGAGGTGGCAAGGCTGAAGAGCTCTAAGGCATGTGTCCAACTTTAGTATGACGTCCCCCACACTGTTCTTCCCAGGAAAGCTACCAGAGGTGACATCAGCAGCCAGCACATATGGCCAAGGGGAAGAACTATCAGATTTCTCTTCCCACAGCAATTAACGTGCAACAAAATGGTTCTCGATGGGATGGAAGTAGTGTGTGTGGCATTGTCACAGGACTGAAGACTGAAGTCACACAGTTATAGATGTTTACTGTCATGAAGCAGGAACTTCAGTGAAACCATGCTTCTCTGCACCACATTACCAGAAAGGGGTTGAAGACCAAATTGAGACACACTGATAAATTATGGCCCATATCCTGCTAGAAACACCGCCTTAGCATTTGGAATGCATGACAGAAAACTGTCCTAAATGATCACTGACCTTCAAAGAGAAGGGGGAAGAAACCCAGACCCAACTTGACAATATCTTCTCTGAAGCAAAAAAACCTATATTTAACTGGATTCTCATGAAAGATCACGTGTGCCACAAGAGGATAAATTTGGAGCATTCTCAGTTTCAGAGTGAATATTTTATATAAACACACTAAACAGTATAGGAAAAATACAGTGCTCTCCGCAACAGTAATGCTCAGTGAGCTAAAAAACCAGACTGGGCCAGATCTTAGTTATAATTTCCAATGCAACCTATTCTTGAGTATAAGGTCTCCTGAGAGATACCTTACATAACAGTAAATTGTGGATAATCACATAAAATACATCAAAGCCATTTCAGCTATTTCTAACACAACAAGTATATGCTAAATGTTTTTTGGGGAAAAAAGTGCATATTAGCATTTAGGTTTTTATTTTGTATAGGTTGTAATATTTGTTCCATGAGCAGGTTTATACATTTGCTGGGGTGTTGAGTTCTGACCAGTCTGTTGTGTGTTATATTCAGACTGTATGATCTCAACTGGAGAGCACAGAAAGGGAACAGACATCGCGGATCAGCAGCAGTCAGGGAACATTAACTGCATACATGCATAATTATTACTACAGTGACCTGATGGAAATTTTGCAAGGATTTCAAAATAGTACTGTGTACTGGAAACATGAAGAGTGAAACCTTTTTTCAAGCCCTTTTGTGTTTTCATATGCATGCTAGCAAATAGAAATGACAAATAATATTATCAACAAATATTAATTCATTGCTGCCTCTCAAATTTCATCAAGGATTTTCAAGACAGAGTAACTGGGTGCTTTGACAATGGTATAAGACTGCAGTGATACACAAAATCAAATTGGATGTTTAGTCACTGTAGTCTGTACAGGGATAATTAAGAAAATAACAAAACGCAAGAGCGAGGGACTCTCACCGCCATAGCCTTCACAGTCTGTGTTGTGGATCCATCTATCTGTCTCTATATCTGTGTCTGCTGATTTTCTAAGTTATGGAAGTATTATGATAACTTAAGGGTGGAAAAAGAAAAATTCAATTTTTTTCATGCAGGTTTTTTTCACCATGGTACGATGATGTTGCACACTGCGCACTAACTTAGAGTGCTAGGTCAGAGTTAGGAACTGTAGATTATGGAGTTTTAAAATATGCTGAAATTAATGGAACACAATCCACTGATCCATGGTTTTATACCAGCCCGTCTCAGTCTAAGGTCAAACTAGAAAAGTTTTCTGACAAGAGCTGTAGGTCTGACTCTGTCTGTGCTTTGCTGCTGACTTAGCTGGTTAGCTAAGTACAATATAACCCGTAAAATCCCCCAAAAGAAAAAAAAAAAATTCTACAAATTTAGGTTAAAAACAAAAGTTATGGTAACATAAGTGTCTCTAAGTTTTGCAATAATCCTCCAGTACTTTTGCATCCCAAAAGGCTCCAGATGTGACCAGCCACTGCGAAATGGCAAGTTGTTTATCAGCATTCTACATTGCAAACTGGCACCTGTAATTTCACTCTCACTTTGCATCAGCAGAATTAAGATACCCAGAAAAACCCTACTAAGACAGGTTTCTGCGTATTAATGCATAAACATTTATAGTAAAATGTCCTGTCTGTCACCCTCAAGGTGAGGTATGCAGCATCCGATTCTTCTTCCTGCTCAGCCGCGTGTACGCAGTGTGATCCAAGTGTTTCTCTCTGCTGGATGTTCAGGGTGGCTGTATCAAGCAAAAGAGAGAAAATGAATATAAACCCGCTACTGACAGCACTGTTATTAAACACTTGATTTTTTTCTGACCGCCTTTCCACCAACCGCCTTTCTCAGCCGTGAGGACCAGAGGCAGCTGAGCGATGGGGCTTGCCACCACCCACCCATGGGCTTCCCGGGGCAACACTCGTACCATCTCTATGCTGACCAGATCCTGCAAACTTTGCTCGTGCAAATAATCCCTACTGGTGCAGCGATCGCCCTGAAGAGATAATGGGGTCCCAAGAACTCGCAGTCACTGACAGATGGGGGGGCGGAGGGGAGGAGGGGCACAGGGAGTCTGCACAGTTGTGCAGATTTTGAAAATTGCCTAGTTTTGATCGTGTTCCCTTCCTGATCTGGTCTATTCATGGCTTCATTTTGTTTTGGGGAGGAAAGCTTCCTCCTGATTACCTCTTTCTAAAAACGAGTGCCACCTTCTTCGTTTCTACAGGTGATAAATTCTATTGTTGGTAAAAGCTACAAAACAAGCCATGCTATACTCAAGGGGCAGATATATTTTCAGAAAGTCACCTCCTTATTTGTGAGAAGCACCTGCCAATTAATACGGTTAAAAATATCGCTAGAGTTATGTAAGATCTTAAAAAATTCTTCTGCTTCTTGACTCTGCAGCACTTCACCTATTACTAAAAGTAATCAAGCTTCAATATGCTTTAAAATAAACTCAACCCCAAACAGCTCTAATGTAACATAAGCAAGAAATTCTTAACTTCTTCCTCTTGTGCGTGATTATTCCAACCTTTCCATGTGACATGCAGCCTGATCTTGCTGCAATTGCAAACATGTCCCTGGTCAAGGACCTCCAACCATGGTACTGGTGTTATACCAGCCACACCATCATTCTCCATTACCGATATATAATATACGTGACACTGTTTACAATTTATTGGCATTCAGATGGCGATGCCTGAATGAACTCCAGGCGTATCAAATCAGCTGCCCAGGGTCATTCTGATCTCCCATCATTCTGCTTTTCTAATTTTTTTAAGAGAAGATTGTATGGAAATGACTCTTCTGGAGCAAGTTGTGGCAAATATCTTCTTTGGCTATAGATGCAGTTTTGAGTGTGAGACGAGAATGATTTCAGGTAACGTGCATCTCTACTAGGAGTTACACATACATTGGAGCTACAAAGAACATAAGGGCAGAGTAAATGTGCTGCTTATGGCCCTTCCCAGTTTGTGCTGTAAAATGCATTTAAACACAATGGGATTTGTGTAATACAAATATTGCACAGCTACTCTTTAATATACAATGTGTTACATGCAATAAAGGTTTTCTGGCTTAAATTTATAGAAGATACTGAAAGGGATACATGGTATTTTCTTTTTCAGAAACTGATTCAGGCTACTGAAGTTAACGAGAATTTTTCTTCTGTGAACTTTGGATCAGGCTTTAAGGCTAAGATTTCCAAATAAAAAACCCCTAAATACATATATAACCCCCCAAACACTTTCTCATTCACCACCCATGTAGAGATTTTTAGGACTGGACCTCTGGTGCAGGGGAACTTATTTTTGTACTGCAGGTACTCCATGAAAGTACCAGTCTGTAGCCTTGCAACTTCAATAAAACCAAATATATTTAGACTGATGACTTGATTCTCTCATCACAAAGATATGTGAGTAAGAATTGTTGTCTATCTTGTAAAAACAGCACTACACTTGTACATGCATGTGTAGAACTGTTAAAGATTTTACAAGATACATGGGAATGTGCGCCTGCTTATCTTAGGAAAGAAGTGAGCTCAACATAAAAAAAAAAAATCAACCCTCTAGCCGAGACCTCGCCTGCCAAGTTTTAGCTGTGTACTTTGTTCGAAGCACATACTCCCACATCCTGCACGGAGAGGTGAATACACTCTTTAATTTAGACTGAAGATTTAGGAGCAAATTCTACTTTCATTTACATCATTAAAATCCTAATGAGGCTGTAAATCAGGATAAGAATATGGTTGAGGTCGATAGGGTTGGATGGATTTAAATGACTGTAGAATTTGTCCATTTTAGGTGGAAATATAAACCAGACCAGCCAAAGTAGAGCACTGAAACAAATATAAATGCTAAAAGAAAAAGATTTTGCATTCTTATTAAGATCTGAACAGAGCAAGAACAGCCCTCAATTTGGGTCTGAATGGTTTGCTTCTTCCCGAAAAGAGATAATAGTGAAAATGTTTACTGTCCTAAATCACAATGATGAAGAACAAAGATGTTAAATTGGCCAAAAATAATTTACAAAGGTCTGAATTTTAGTTTTTTGCTAAAATATTCTTGATAAGGTAGTAATTAGAACTACGTTTGTATACTCCAGGGTTTACTATTTTCTTGAAACTATTAAGAAAACTTAATTATTTCCCAAAATATACCAACACAATTACATTTTCCATTATTTCCTTTTTGTAGGTAGGCTTTGATATTTCAGATATTTTATGGACCAGCAAGACATATGCTTTATATTCACTGAGAACTTTGGTTATGCACGGACAATATTTTTTTTCTTGAATTTGAACTTAAGGTGTATTTAATTATGCCAAAAAGTAATCTGCACTTGCTACTTATTCTGTTTTATTCCTTGAAGGGAAAATTAAAAAAAAAAAAAAGAAAAATAAAAAAAGAAAAACCAACTGCAGTAGGTAGCATGTTCTACGTATGTAGTTATTGCTTAATAGTTTTGTAGGTAATGCATGTATAGGATGGTGGTGTGCACCCAAGCAGCTGCCATTTCATAAGCTGATGTTGATATGGCACATCCCAGACAGGGCTGATGGTATTCCACCTCTTTTTTTTTCAGTCTTTCACTTTTATTTCATGATTA
Source organism: Balearica regulorum gibbericeps (assembly GCF_011004875.1). NCBI lineage: Eukaryota > Metazoa > Chordata > Aves > Gruiformes > Gruidae > Balearica > Balearica regulorum. The sequence continues at coordinate 7,667,789 of NC_046220.1, read as the reverse complement.
GCAGTTTTCCATTATATTTGAAGTCTTAATTAACGTAATTTTGTAGTGTTTCAGTACAAGACAGCATAATTTAGAAGCTGAAAAAGGTAGCCCATCCTGTGTGCCCTGTCCAGATCCCTGATTTAAACGGAAGCCACCACCAAGCACAGCCTATAGAACCAGCCTCTCAGCTCAGCTGCAGCCAACTTTTAAAAAGACATGCTGTACTTGCCAGGAAATACAAGAAAATAAAATGAGTCACTAAAACAGTCGTTGTTTTTATTGGAAATTATTAAAACAAATAGTAATGTTATCATATATAAACCTTAATATTAACATTCTACAGCAAAATGATTTCTGATAATGAGTAGAAGCATAATATCAAGGACCATTTTGTCTTACAAATAATATTAATATAAGCTGATGCAAGTGGTGAGATTGCCTAATATAATTTTGCTGACACAAGACATGTAATGAGAATCTATGGAATATGGTGTATAAACCCATTGCCTTGTGAGCAAAGCTCATGTCTTCAAATTGCACAGCAGCAAATCTATGATTTAATTGTGAAGATCTTTCCTTACAGGCAGCATTAATCCCATATACCACTGATGTTAATGATGTTTATATTAGAGAGACATATGATTGCCATTTCCTTTCTAAAAGGTGAAGGGAGAGGTTTTAAAAAAACAAGATAAAATTCTATATAAGATTTCTATCCTGCGTGATAACTTGTAGATAAAGAATTAAACAGACTTAAAAACTGAAATTATTAGAAATTTTTTCCTCTCTTACCTATGTCATGATCCCCGTTCAAGATCCTCTGTTTGCTTTGACAACTGTGCAGTATCTGTTTTCTTGAGTCCTTTGATCTACCTAACAATATCACAACACGTCCCAACACTTGAAACACAGACTATGCAAAAGGCAGCATCTAAGGGAATGAAAAGGTCTAAGGATTTATACTACATTGCTGAAAGTGCTTAACATCTAGAATTCTGGAGAGTCAAGCGGGTGCTTTCTTTGTAGTTGCTATTTAACCCAGGAGTTAGTAGTTCCTAACTAAATGTAAAAACATGTGTGCATAGGCATACTTCCTGATTTAATGGTTACATAAGAAAACATACATTAAAAACAGTAAAGCTTATAATTAGATTTCCAGTGAAAACATTTACATTTGTCAGTGTAAAATATATTATCCATGAAATTTTTGAAATATTTGCCTAAAATGTGCTGTTTCTGTAAACAATCCTAACAGTAAACCTATTAGCTAAAATATTCACAAAAAGTAAACAAAAGGAGTGCGAACACAGCCAAATCAAATTCAACTTTCTATCTTTGTAAACACTTGTGGAAGCATTTTTAAAAGCATGTTTCCAGCTCCATCTCAGAGTCCTTCTGTAATACAGGCATTGAATCTTTCAAAACATCTAAATACTGTTATTTACCGAATTATAAAATATATAAACATATATTTGGTCCCAAACAACAGTAAAAGAACTGTTATAAAAATAAAGGTGGCAAAGTCAAGCACTGAACAGCCAGGAAGAGCCAGCATGACTCTTGCTTGTGAAACCTTAGTTACTACCCATATGCATGCTGATGCAATCTTGCACAACATGTACTTTGGCTACTTTTTTTGAAAGACCACCTGCTAATTTAGGAATAGATTTACAAGCTAATGAATATTTATTCAACCTTCAATATATGACCATAGCCTTATGTAAAGTATAGTATAGTACACTTTTTAGATCCTATTGCAAAAACAGAAATCTTAACTTTCTCCTAGGTTTGTCTGTGATTTTCAGATGTTTATAACATCTGGAGGCACAAAAGTATTAATTCATTTTCAGAACAACTATGAAAATAACAAGGATGCAAACTGAGGTAAAGAGAAGTTAAACGTGAACACATATTGGTGCCTAATTTGAGAATGTCCATGTTCTTTCTTCTAACTAGCATTTTTATTACTCTGTACGTTCATTTCCATTAAAAGCTTACACTCTACCTAGCTGCCCCATTGGTACCTGAATCCAAACTATGCATCCTCAACCCCAACCCCCTGTTGGCTGATTTTTGTTCTAGAGATGTCCACAGTAGAACGAGATGCATAAATTTTCCCTGTTAAGGTTATCTAAGGGGGTCTGTTGCTGGGCATACCTGGAAACACGTACATCTTGACAACACAGGCAATTGGGCTATCACAGCCCTGTCAAGACCTGCAGTCTAAACATCCCTTCACTTAACATCGCTTATATATTTGCTATATTAGAAATTGCTGTGACTGGCTAAAGCTGTGGTCAGAGTCCCAGGAAGGTATTCTTCATCACCAATCTGCCATTTTCTAAAAGTATATGGAAGACACTAAGGAGACTGTAGTAATGCAGGCTGGGGTTTGACACAGACACACAAAAAACTTCTCAAGAACAGTGCCATTTGACGCTGAAATATCACACTACTCAAAGACTTTGATGTCTGAGGGATGACACCTCTAATAGCAGATTGCCTCCTAGTGCCATGCTAAGGTAATGACTGAGAAGGCAAAGTACCAAATCACCAAAACCAACGCGATTTGCTTTAGAGTCCCACATTTAGTTCATGAGTAAATTTCTCACTATGAAATTTAATGTCTGCTTTTATGATTGGATCATCATTTTCAAATAAAAAGAAAAAATGATTTTAAATCCACATTAAAAAAAAAACCAACGCAAAAATTTTGTCCACCCCCAGAAAGGTTGTTTCTGGTTTCTATCATGACTCAGAGAAATCCCTTGTTTTAAGAAGTCTGTACCAGGGACAATCTATGTATTTTTTTCTACTTCAAGCTTTAATTTAGCTCAATCAACCATTTATTTTATCTTTTTGGCATAATAAGCCGTTACTCTCCGTATAGATATACGAGATATATGATGAAAAAAAAAAAAAAAAAAAGAAAATATTTGTCCTGGGTCCTTGTCTTTTTCTTTCAAGGATGTCTTTTGGAACCAGAACTCCTCCATCTTCTTTCCAGAAATTATATACATAATCTATACTTCTCTGTGCTTGCTTGGCAGAAGTAAAACAATTTTTTATCTCTCACCCTTCAGATCTTTCAGTAAGAACAGTCAAGTGAATTTCACACCTCACACAATTGCAAAGGAATTACAGGCACATTGAGAACACTTGACTCAGTTTGCTTCCAGGATAATGTATTTCTGGTAAGAAGTAAAATTTACAGTATATAAAACATATCTTTGCAAATGAAACAGAGCAGCATAAGGGAACATTATATATATTCCACTTTAAACATACATTTGAGAAAACAGAAGAGAATGTCCCATGTAGTATCCAGCAGCCTTAGACAAAGAAGACAGAACTGCTTCGTATATGGCTGAATGTGTTGTGCAGGGATCAAATGCGAATACACGCACAGATCAAAGGGGGCACAATGCAAGTCATAATCTATCCAACACTCACCTCAGTTTACACAAAGATCCCCGTGATGCGGTGCAGACTTATCTGCACCACTCCACTTGCCAGCTGTAAAGGGAAAAGCACCATAAGTTAAAAACATCAAAGTATGCTTTTGTGGTGCCCCAGGTTGTGTAGGAAACTGCACAAGCCTCACAGCTGAGCCTGTTCTGCTCATGGAGAAGGAGCATGCCACTCTCCTGTGCAAGAGAGGAGGAAGGAGCCCCAAGGGAAAAAAAAACCCAAAAGGCAGGAATGTTATATATTAAAAACCTGACTGAACTAACTTGCAGAAATTACTCAGATAGCTTGCTTCATTCTAACTGCTCCGTGTATCAAAAGTCCTTTAAGATCTCTTAGAAGTGGTGCAACGCTACTTCTTGCACAAACAGCAGCAAAAAGTCTTAGGATGAATGCCACAAATAAAGTAACACTTTTACCATTAGTGAAACTTCACTCTGGTCAGATCCTTAATAGATTAAACCCCTCCGTCTCAGAAGCCTGATACAATGCAAGAAGCAATGGGAACTCTGAGAATCCATGGGAATAAATGTTTATCTTCAGTAAGTGAAAACTTGTCACAGTTTCAGTTTTCAACTCAACATTGGGAAACAGTTCCTAAGGTTCATCTCTTTTAAAAAACTGTAATAAAAAACTATCTAGAAGAAAACGTTTGACTTGCTCCCACAGGATTCATTATTTCCCAAATACAGGTAACATGGCATTGCAGTATGTTTATACTGTGACTTTACCAGTTTTTTTGTTATATATTTGAAATATAATAGTATTCAATAACAGTTCATGGCAGAGTTCTTTTTAAAATGTATAATAGTGGCAGCATTCAGACATACTACATACTTCATTTGAATGAGAAAAAGTTTATGATTTGCTTGCATTACAGAAATAATATTTTACTGTCATTATTGAAATTACATTATGTAATTTTAATACCAAATTATCTTTTCACAGAAAAATTCTATGTGGTCAATTACAGTGTATTAACATCCTGAACACCATTTTCATATTACATTACAAACATTTTTTGTGCATTGTTTCTTCGTTGTAGCTTTACTGTTTCATCGGATATAACCTCACGGTTGAGATTTACAAAGCTGGTCTCAGTTGGAAAGAATATACAGCAGATATTGATATTGGTATCTGTTATGCTAAATATACCTGTTAATAATCTGTGTTCTATTATGCTTACCTTTTTATGGATTCTTGGCTAATTTTCCAGGTCCAGAATAGTAACACTGTTTTTAGTCTGCATGGATTAGGTTGTTATATTAGGGATGGAGTGGCTAAATGGGTGAAACCAAAGAAATGCAGTAAAAAACTGCTGTCTGTGGAGTTGTAGATAGTTTCCAGCAGACATGTTGCTGCTTACTCTGTTAAGGCTCAATGCAGCAAAAAGCACTGGGCCTAGAAGGGTGGATTCTTTTATTTGCTTGAATTCTTGGGTGGCTTTTACTACCTGAGGTCAGTTATTAATGAGCAAAAGGAGGTTAATGGCAGCAGGAGATGCTGACAGTCAAACATTTATCTTTCTGTGAAACCCATGTCGTATCAGATAAAAATAGTACTCATATCATGCTGATTGCAACATCAGATGCTTTTCAAACGTGTCTAAATTTAACTGGACATTTTTTTAGTATATGACACGAAAGCTACATATAAATAATAGATATAGACACAGTGCATTAAGGTGGCTGTCTAATTTCACTAGTTATAATTAAATGTTAGAGATGGCTCAACATCCAAGCTGATGCTGTTTCTGAACCCAAGCTCGAAGGGTGAATTTCATCCCCGCTCTCTTTGTTGTTCTGTAAGCAAGCTAAGAAGGTGTCTGTACCCTGGTGACAAGCATTTCTCCTTCTCTCCTGTTTTTTTCACCTAATTTGTTTTACTGAAAAAGCTGCACCGTCCGTATGTGGTTAAGGACAGATCTGGTTAAATACAAGGAGATGGGGTGGAAAAGACGTAGTAGAAAAGGCACCACAGGACCGGTCTCTTTGAAATAGGCAAACAGGGGTATGTCCCTGTTCCCTGTTAGTGCAGCGCAATGAGGACCTACAGGGAAACAGAGCTGGTGCTGTGGACCTGATATCCACATTGTATTTTTGCAGGCTTCACTTCAGACTAACTCAAATCTGGTCCCATGGACTGAATGCTGTAGTGAAACAAATTGGATGGGCTCTTAGGGTGCATCTTTTGATTCAGCTTTATCTGAAAGCAATCTAATTTGCACGCTTCACGATGCAAACAAAATAATGGTAAATTAGGATAATTGGGAGATCCACTTGAAAAGCAAACTGGTCTGAACTAAGAGTGATAACGCAGATGGGCTCTTCAGGTCATTCTTTAGCATAGCTTGCTGCATATTACTTATCTGTGCTTCCTCATACTGAAATGGTGAGATGGGCTGGAATAAAGAAGTGTACTCCTTCAGCCGGTGAGTAAATGCCTCTTGAATATGCTGAATTTCAGGGAAGTGTTCCTGAAGAATTCCATAACTGCACAAACATTAGAGTGTTTTGATTAATCTTATTAGAGAAATAGGTCTGAACGGTCACCTGAGAGCTGGACTTCCATTTGCCATAAACCATCATAACATTAGAGCAGGTAGGGTAAATAAGGACAATGGTGATGAACACAGAGTGTGCAATAATATTTTAAATTTTTAATCTTAATGTATGTGATGTCTGGGCATCACTGAAAAATGAATATAACTAATAGCAAAGGGAATACCCATGTAAATATACAATGATTAATTACTAGGATATGATAAAAAATCTGGGGAAATCTAGCATGTAGAGAAAAAGTGATCTGCCATAGCTGTTTGGGTTTAAGCTGAAATCCCTAACTGGAAAAATCAGGTCCTCATGAGGGAGTCCCATGTATCTGTGCCGGACGAACTAGTACTATTTCTCCAGAACAGAGTAGTGAAGCACACGTTACCAGGGATGGGAACATAATTTGGAGTATTTGTTAGGTACTGTCCATACACCCTTTCTTTTATTTAGGATTAATTATTTTAGTTACAATCAACATTATCATTAGTGTTACTGTACTGCCATAAAATCTCCATCATTCAGTGTCCATTGCTGTGTGAACACAGACAAAAAGAGGGCTCTTCTTCCATGAACAGTAAAAACAAGCAAAGGTACAACTACCTGTGGCACCTGAGCAGGGGATTTTGGGGTCAGTGTTGCTCCACGCTGTCATGCTATGGTGTTTTAGCCCGTCACCGCAGGCACCATCTTAACCAGGTTGCCTTGGTAGTTAGTGTCCTCTGTCTTGGTACTCTTTTGACCAGTGACCAGACAGAGGGGAAGGGACTCTGCATACTCTTCTCTGGCACATCACAGACCGAGAGGAGAAAATAATGAGATTCCACTACCAGAGTTTAACCTTTTAAGCTAACAGAATTGTAAGTGTGAAAAAAATTATTTGCATGAAGACCATGGGAGGTATGTGATGTCTTAATTCTAAATAAAATCCAAGCTTTTAATACAATTTTATAGTAAATTACCATTTTCAGTATGTATAAGAAGTATTTAACTTCTGGTAATTTAGGACACGTTCCAATCTAACCATCCGGAAAAGCCAAATTATACATAATAAATGATTGTTGAGAAAGAGGTATCACGTTATCTGTCTTGTCCACAGCAAATTATAAAGCTATTCTAAACCACAAATGTTGAGTTCTTAATCAAAGAAACTACTTACAATAATTTTACTACAGATTTTTATATAGCTCTGAGGATGTATGTCTGATGGAAAGATGATAAAATGTTTTTATAAGATCAAATGTTATTTAAAAATTCATATTGCTGTATGTCTTGAAATTGTACTGGCAAATCTTTTCATTTTTCTTTCCTCTTCAATATTGCCATAGGCTGAATACTGTGGTCTTTACAAGCAGAAATACCATGCATGGTTTGCCTATATGATGACATCATGGGGGGGCATTACAGCAGCCTCCAAACAGCAAAGATGACAGTGAGATCCTGCTTCCTTAATTGAAGTCAGTGGGAGTTTTGCCTGAGTAAGGAGGTTAGGATTGGGTCCCTGAAAAAAAAAGAAGATAATGAGACATAACTAGGAATAATGGGGTGGTATGAAGACATGGAAAATGTAGGCTGAATATCATTAAAATCTTCCTGACAGTGAGCTCTATTATACCAGGGAATAATCTCATTGACTTCAATGGGAGAACTGCCAGAGTGAGATCTGAGTAGCCTTGGTCCTGATCCAAAGCCCACTGACATCAGTGGGGATACTTCCATGGACTTCAGTGAGGTTTGGATCAAGCCCAGGTTGAACAGTGCAGGTATGTTTGCCTGAACCTGCACAATTCCCAAGGCTTTTTTTCATAATTGTTGTGAATAGTTGCTAGATGCATCTAAAACAGAGTAGCACGTGGTGTTACTGGTTCATTTAAGCATAGCTAAAACCGATCAGTTTAAGAGGCAGCTTCCATGTGGTGTAAATGTAAAAGAAGCTGTTAAAATTACCCAATTGCTGTTGTGCAGTCAGGTAATTTAAACAGTAGAGGCCACTACGAAGAATACAGGTATGCAATAAGGCTATACTGGCTCGCCGACTGGAGCTTATACACTTATAACACAGTGGGGTATGGAGGCTGGGCATTATTTGAATTAGAACTCTCTGGTTTTAGTTTTCATGCCTATGAATGTAAGGGGGAAAAAAGCGGGGAAGCTAAGAGCAGGGAAGCACCAGGCACAGTATTATGTGATACTATGAGATAGTTGCAGAGCAGTGTGAAGGAAAAGTGAAGAAACAATTTTTTTTTTAATTCATCTTGTGTACACTTTCGGTAAATAAACTGGATCTTGTTGGAATTGCCAGCTCCCGCATCTGTTTCTCTGTTTCACAGACAAAACTTACAGGATTATAAACTTTAGCTACTACCTGATTCAAAAAAGGCAACAGACTAAATATTTGTGGTTTATGCCTTTGCACATATAATTTAAGTCATATGTTGTTTTGTAGACATCGGTGATATAATGCATTTTAATTCTGGCTCCCACTGAACCTCAGTAAAGTGTCACAAATACTGAATATTAAAAATTAGATTTCTTAACAGCAAACATGCTTTTGTCTTTTAGTGAATTCCCTGCACCTGGGTGTTTTTTTCAGCACCTCATATGGCTCTCCAGCCTATCCATATGTTTCTATCCTCTGCAACAGACTGGCAGCTACGTGAAGGTTTCTGTTTCTCAGTAAAGTTTCTATTAGCTCACTGGCTGAGTCGCTGATGGGAGAGGGGAGGGGAAGGGAAGGGAAGTGGAAGGCCTAAAGCTCATCAAGGTTTTATTCATTAATACATGTACCACAGTCAATGAGAAGAAGCTGTAGAGATCTGCAGCACTCATACGAGACTAATATAACCACATTAAATAAAACTGCTGTGGTTGTTCAGGTAAATGTATTTAAACCTCAGAATCTACATATGGGGAAAAATGAGTATACAACTTCTTTAATTTTAACTTGCAGACTCACTGGGCTGTGACAGATTTGGAGAGGGTTTGCGGTAGCTCCAGTATGTTGGTCCAGTTACTATAGTACTTTATGATTGCATTAGTCTAACCCAAAGCAAAATGACTGAAAAAAAAATATGCAGCTGAGGACAAATTGAAATGACTGCCCCCACCTCTCCCATAACAATTTAAAGTTGTTCAATCAGAGAAGTCATAGGAAATATCAGAAATATCTTCTAGTCAATGCCACTGCCTCAGTGCAGATTCAGTTCTAGACACATCATTCTGTACATGTGGTCCATCCAACTTCATCCTAGAAAACTCCACTGATGAAGATTTCATCCTAGACTACCTATTCCAGCTTTTCTCTAGCCTTACTGTTGGAAAGATTTTCTTAATACCTAACCTGCAATAACTGCAATTTAATCCAGCAATGAACATGGAAAATAATGCTTTGCCTTTCTTTCACAGCTACGTTTCGGTAATTTGAAGTCTCATACCATGCTTCTCTCTATCTTTTCTATGTAGTCTAGGCAACCCCGTTTCCTTCACTCTTCCCTCACAGATGAAATTTCCTAGTCCTCATTTTGCCTGCTCATCTCTTTAGTTTCTCTAGATGGTTATCAAATTGTGGAGCATAAGGTAGGGTGTACCAGAAGAGGCCTTATCAGCGCTGGATAAAGCAGGATTACTTTGCAAGGTTTGAGGATGACACTCCCAAATATATATCCCTGAATGATGTCCACCTCTTTTTGCAACAGTCTGATGTTTTTGAGTCTTGTTAAGCTTTGGTTTACTACAAGTCTAGTATTTATTTCTACAGTACAAAGTCTGTCCTTACCCTGTGTAGCTGATCACTAGTTCCTGGGAGTGAAATTTTACAGTTATCCTAATTGAATTTCAACCTGGTTTTCAGAATTTTTCTAATTTTTTCAATGAAATTTTGAATTATCACTCTGTCCTGCAACATGACTGCAGCTGCCCTCCATTTGCTGATATCTTCAGATCCAAGAAACATTTTCTATTCCATCATCTAAGTCATTACTAAAAATGGTCTATAGTATCAGACCAGAAAAAACCCTTGTGGAACCCCATTTAATGATGAACCTCTGATACCTATGGTCTCAAAATATATTTTCGGTAAGCTGTTTAGCAGTTTCATGTAGCCATGTTCCTCTACCTTGCATATGTGAATTATGTGTCATAGTGACAAAACCCCACTGAAGTCAAAGATGTATGATGTCTACTGCTTCTTCCTATTCTTGATGCCTGTTACTCTGTCATGGAAGAAAATTAGATTGGTTTGACATGATTTGTTCTCGACAAACTCATGTTGGGCTGCTACTTATCTCTTTGTTGTCTTTTAGAAGCCCATAAATAGTTTAATTAATTGCCCCATGGTTGAAGTTAAGATGACTGATCTTTTGAAAGCTTCTCCTCTCTCACTTGTTTGCCCCTTTTCAGCAGTCTGGAACCTCCACCATCCTTCATGTGCTTTCAGAAATAACTAGTCATAATGCTGCAACTGCCACGACTACATCTCTAAATAATACCCAGCCTGAATTACACCAGATGCAACACATTTTAAAACGTCTCACGTTGTTCGAGTATCCAAGATTGTTTCCCTCACAATTGTAGTCTCAGTTCTTACCCCTTTATCTTTGGTGTTAATTACTTTTGCTGTCTGATCACATGGCTTGTTGCCATTAAGAGGGAAATTTAAAAAAAAAAAAAAAAAAAAGGCTTTTTTAGTACCAGTAGATTTTTTTTCCTTCTGAGGAGTACACCAACTTTCTGCCTTGATTTTCTTCTTCCTACTGCAATGCCTTCAGTATACCCTCCTGACATGCTTTATGTTTCTCATTAGTTGTATTTCATTTTTTTGTCTTAGCCCTTTTAATTTATCCTCATGTTTTTATACTAATTTTTTTTTAATCTGACCTAGTTTCCACCTTCCTATACTCTCTTCTTGTATTTTAAATCATTGAAACACTCATGATTTAGCTATATTCATTTCTTAATGTGCTTCTTAATGTGTTCTTCTTCATTGGAAGAATTTACGCTTCTGCCTTTAATATAAGTTTTTAAAGGAACTGTCAAATCTATTGATCTCTCAGACTTGTTTACCAGAATGACTTTCTTATTCTTTGTATTTATTGAAAAGTTGGTGTCCATTGGTTTTGCTTTGCTTTCCCAGCTTAAGGACTAGGACCTCTGACATTTTATGGTCAGTCTCACCCAAGCTGCTTTATACCTTCATATTCTCTATCAGTCCCCAATAGCTGGCTTGAATAAAATCTAGAAGAGTTTGGTTTTTTTTTTTCCTTTTTTTTTTTCTTTCCCCCCAAAAAAAGTCTATAAAATTGTTTCCAATGCATTTCTAGAACTTACTGGTTTCTATCCTACTTTTCTGGTTCCCTTTTCCAGACCAGTTAAATTTCTGCATTTCACCAAGTCCAGTGCTTTCACACAATTCTATCAGTTTACAAAAGCATCATTCACTTAATCTTCCTGGTTCAGTGGTGTACAAAAGCCTGTGCTGTGACAGTGCCCTCATTTTTTACTGTTATTTTCACCCACAAACTTACAACCCATTTATCTTCTTTCCCAAACTTGAACCTTAGAACAATTCTTGTATAATCTTGAAAGATTATACAAGCAAGAAAACACTACCTCTCTTTTGCCCTCCTTACCCTTCCAGAGCAAATTATAACCTTCCATATCAATATTCTAGTCATGTAAATTACCTGAACGAGTGCCTGCTATGCCAATTAACTTGCAGTTTTGATCATGCACTGAGACTTTCAGCTCGTCCTGTTAATCCCCCTACTTTTTACTATACAGAATTGTAAGATATTGAGTAGACAGCTTCATCTTCCCCCTTGTCCATCCTGTAATCCTGTTATGAATATCCCTAGTTACTCTACTTGTAGGCCTTTGAGCTGAACTACTTCTTTTCTAACAAACACGTGGACTTTTGCAACAGATTCTCATTATTTCTAATCTAATGTCCTCATAACTAGGGTTGCAAGCCTATGCCATCCCAATTAAGAAAGACAAATCAGAACAACTAATTTTAAAGATACTTCCTCCTCTCCAGCTAACTTGCAGGTGGCTGGAAGCAAGAAAGGAACAAGCTGGCTAAAATGGGAGATCAAGTAAACTTGGCAGGCTTAAAAAGAAGCCTCCACACGGAGGATGTTACTTGTTCAAGGGAACCAGACTGAGACATGGAGGAATGTCTGGGTTACAGTCAGGAAGGACAGAGGTCTAGATAAGATAAATAGGTATGTAAACTACTTTTTGGAGGCCTTTCTTCCCCAAATACTTTATTCCACTGCTAAGTAAGCAGTTCTTGTCCAATTTCTGCATATTGCTATGGCAAAGGGGAAAATTTTAAGCACATCATTGTACATTTAAGTACATTGGCCACAACTGATGGGATTTCCCCCAGGATGGGCTGCAGCATTAGCCCTGACATTTGGGGTTGCACTGACCGGTTACTGTCCTGTTCTCCACAGTCACGCCAGGCTTTGGGCATCAGTCTCGCAGCCACGCAGTTCATGCCATGCATCAGTACGTGGTGCACAGTCAGATTTCAAGTGTGAGCATTTTGCACCAACTCCACAGCTCCGTTGCACACAGAAGACGTCTGGCTTTTTCAAGACTAGTGGCACAGCAGCAAGCTGATGTTTATGCTTTATAAAGGATTGGGACTGACGCTTATGCTTAAGCCCCAGACTAATATAGACCTAGACCACATCTTGAAAATAACATAGATGTAGGCTGAAACCAGTAAAAAGAGAGAAACGCACTGGGCTGTAGCACAACTGAAAGCTGGGGAGCTCCTGGGTGGCTCATTTAGATGTCTGAAGGCAGCCCATATCATCAACTCAAAATGGCACGTCAGTGGCAGCATTCTGACCCCTCCACCTACTATCATGAAGTGTATGAAAACCCATACATTCTCAAATTGCCTTTTTTGTACTCTTTTGAAGATGGGTGATGCTTTTTTCCTTTCATTTTTCTGATATTTGAAAAGGGAGATAATCACAAAGATTCTTTTGAAATAATGTAATTTTACCACAAGTCACCAAGAACTCTACTAAGGACTATATATAAAGTAGCAGGCTGAACTAGGGGCTACATTTTTGAAGTGTTTGTTAAAATAAGGCCCAGTTTTGAGGAAATAATGAAAAATGTGAAAATTTGTGGTATTTAATAATATTAAAAATTCCTAGGTTACTGAAGCTCCACAGATACTTAAAATGAAAAATTTGGGGGGATTTAGGAGAGCCTTTCAGCATCTTGTGAAAGCACATTTTCTACCAGATGTTTGTAAAGAAAGAAAAAAAGCATATTTTGATTCCATTGAATCATCAGCTGCATGAGAATCTTTGTCTTCTGAAAGCCCCTTAAGCACTTTCTCTGGATCAAATATTAAGAGGAACTTTTATTAATTTCTTTTTTTTCTGTAATGACAGGGACTGGGTTTGGAAGCTCCTCAGGAAATTTTCTAACAATTTGGGAGACAGGTTCTTATTTTCTGGGATTTTTCCAGAACATTACTAGCGAGAGTATGGTGGTGCTTTTAAGATTAGCTGAAGATGTTGTTTATAATGCAGAACCTTCCCTGTCACAAAATCATGTGAAAAATATCAAAATAATATATTTTAATGCCATTGATAATTGCCATCGCTTAGTAAAAGCAAAAGCAAATCATATCCATGTGGAAGAATTTGCTCTCTACTTAGGTTTTATTGAAGCACGATTTTCAAACTCTCTGTGATGATCACATGCATAATTGCTGCTGTTGCTGTTTTTCAATGCTTCCAGTTTATGTTACATTTCTAATGAAAACTGATACATAGCAGTCCCCACGAATAAGCCAACATTTACCAACAATGACCGTACAATGGCATCCGAAATACTACAGCTATCGCCTACCAAATGTTCAGAAAAAAACACGGGGGCGACTCGGATGTGACCTGAGGGTCTTGCCTCCTGAGCTCCTTCCATGGACCTTCAGCAGCAGAGCTACTGAAGCCGATGCAAGCAGCTCTGCCACCCCTCCAGCTGCTTCTTCCCACCTCTGGGCCGCCCACAGCCAAAGAAACAGCTGTGCCAGCACAATGCAGCGGGCGGTACAGGAACAAGGGCTGGGAATGAGGAGGGCTGCTTAAAACACTGAAGAAATACATGTGGTGGTGTTGTACAATTCTTAAGTTCCTCAGATGCTTTTAAAACCACCTCCGTTCATTCACTCAGCACAATTACTCTGCCACTTTTGCCCATCTCTTCTTGGGGATGGCCTCAGGAAAACAGGAGGATAAACCACCCTACGGCCAACCGTGACTTCTTCGCCATACCAGTCCACACTGAGGATTAATTAGTGTGCAAGTGCACCGACGAAACTTCAACCACAGGAGAAAACTACAGAACCAAGGCCAGTGGGAGACAAACCTCCTATGGACACTAGAGCAAGCTCTGAGCTGGTGGAAATGTACTGGAACATGGAGTTTAGTGGAGTGACAAAAGGTACATAGCCTTGTCACCCTTCATAATCACAGTGAAAATGTCAGCAATGACTCACCGGATTTGATAAGCAACAACTTTGTGCCCTGTAACAATGATCTTTATATGCTCCATTTTTGAGTGCTAAAATGCACATTTCTGCTGTCTATGTTGGGGTAAATGCAAGCAGCGCAGTTAGATATGCTGAAAAACATCCTGTGAGGATTAGTTGTTTTCACTTCTCTGTTGTTGTTTTTCACTTGGTGTAAACATGGGTAGAAATTAGAAAGATACTCTTGGCTTCTCCCTAACTACGGTGCTGTCTATCTGTCTGACGTAAGGGTGCAGACCCAAGACAAGCCATAGCAGGCAGGACCAGATGGACTGATGGACATCCAAACAACCATGGAATGGTGGAGGCAGCGGGATCTATGGGGTCAGAAATACTCCTGCCCTTTAGCCAACCATGTCTACAATCCCACCACCAACAGGCTGTGGAGTGCAGGCTGTAGACCAGGATAGCTGACAGTAGAGCTGTGCTGTCATCCTGGTCACAGGGGCAAGCAGGCGGCTGGGTACTGTGTTGTCTCAGGCTACCGTGGCTTTGCTTGCCTGGCTCAAGGGTTGATGTCCCCAGCTATTTGCTCTGTCCTGCAACAGGACGAACGAAAGCAGGTTGTTCATAGCCTCTGCCAGCAGCCTTAAGTGGAGCGTGGTAGGTAGACACTTCAGTGGGGTGGGGAAACCTCATCCTGGCCCTGATCACAGGCGAAAGTGAAACTGAATTTAAAGCGTGCAACCCACTCCCTGCTAACAGCTTGTGTGCACGTTTTAACTCGGGGATAAAAGTGAGATAATTCAAGGTAGCTTAACCCTCATTTTATGCATGCACACAGTCAGCTCCACCACAGGAGCTGACTGTTGCAAATTCACACCCTAATTCACCCTGCAGTGACTTGTCCATGTGTTCATATCCCAAGGCAATCTGGCCTAACACAGTGTCACTGTGGAAGCAAGACTGTTACTGTCCCGACAGGGAGATGACTGACTTCTTAGCTATCAAAGTAAGAGCTAAGTTTGTAAAATGAGAATCTCCTATATGAATAAATGTTTTTGTGGATGTAAAGTGGGTTAATAGTAGTCTCTCAGCTTGAGAAACCCAAGTCACGTGCACCAACAAATGTAATTGAAAGAGTATGTCCCCACGGTAGGTATTTTCCAGCAGATGAAAGTGACCACACAGTTTGAAACAACTCATTAATTTGCAATTTCTTCTTAGTTCAAAACAAACATAGGTGTATCATTTAGGTATTAGATCTCCTATTCTCTTCAGTTCTTTAATCTGTTTTGGTAGTCGCTAGAATCAGATGTTTCAAATAAAAGTTCAAGGAACTGTCAGTCAAGATGTGTAGTAATCTGCCTAGTATCTGTCTGTGTCTCACTGGTTTGTTCTCAGATTGAATGATGATCTGGAGCCTGAAGTTTTATATCTCCTTCTGTACACGTTTGTTTTAGTTTATCTATTATGGTTTTGAATGTTCTTCATTAAAAACATTGCTTGCTTTTGTAGCTTGGACCTCAGTTATGAATTGCGGCAATGCGTTCCCTCATCTAAAATCATGCGGCTTGATAAAATGTTTCCTTTCATTGGTAGTGAATTTATAAACTTTCATTTTCAGTGACTGCTCCGCTGTCCTTACGTATCAAACAGTGGGAACAGAAGCTCTCAATCTTTTTTTCCGCAACAAACCATGAAATCAGCATTGGCATAGCAAGTAAGGACAGAGCGATCTTTATGCAGACATAACTGTCCAAAATGCTGCCTGGCTCCTGCCGGTGCATCAACAAGATCATATATCTTTTGGAAACAGTATCTTAAAATGATTGATTTTTAGTTATGAATTACTCTTAGAAGCTCAGAAAAACACTAAAATAAAGACTTGAAAGGAGTCCTATGCTCGCTCCATAACTTTTCAGTTGTGCTACACTAGTTTCTAAAGGCGTAACATGAAGAATTTTTTGGCCTCAGGCATTAGGACTGCCTAGAGGCAGTCCACCAATTCCTCATAAATACACCCTTCTTTCTTACTCTGCAAATGGAGATGCCTGCTCACAGACTGGTCTGCAGGCTCCTGTAGGACAACTGGCTTCTTCCAGCATTATCAAAAAAGCCACTGCAAAGAGCTCCTCCAACTGTAAGACTGAAACAGTACATGTCATAGCTTGTCTCTCCCCAGCCTGAGACTGAAAATAATCTTTCTTTCCAACTCCCAATTCCCAAGATCACTGTGCTGTGGCACTAAGCCTGAGAAGTGGATGATTTCTTCTCATGACCTTCAGGATCTTTGGAGATCTTCTTGGAGAGTTTCTTGGAGAGCTTCTGGACCAAACTCTTCCTTGTCTGAACTCCAGATACTGTTCCAAGTTCCATGCTATTTGTGTGTGAGAAAAATTTGGACATACAGCAGCAGCTAATGCTTGGAAGCTATTTGTGTGATAAAAGAAGATGGCTGAAAAAATCAAGGAGCTAATTCTCATGAGCTGCAACTTGAGAGCTTGAAATAAATCTCTAAATAGCAAGACTAAACATGTTAATTCTTCTCAGATTGTAGAAAAACTTGGAAAAAGGAAGAAATATAATGCAGTTTTGTATAGGTTGCAGTAGCAAGGATTTGGCTCAGAAGAGTCCTTGGTTAGTACAAACAAAATATGCATAGGTGTTCCATCAGAATTACAGAATTAAAACAGGAAGGCTGAATGAGGGTAATGGGCGCCCATCTGTTTGACGAGCGAATGTTAAAAGTACATAGCTCTGGGTGCCAGGTGTGAAATCGTGATCTCATTGAACTCAATGGGAATTCTGAACCCATATTTCAGCATCTGGATGTCATGTCACTTATTCTTCAGAAAGAGAAGGGTTAATGTTGCTATACGTGTGTATGTGTGACTAATCAAAGTGCTATCTTTTTTCAGATAGCAAAAAATCAGGCATTAATTAGCAGCAAGTAGAGGAGTTGGGCAAAGAGCTGTGTGGAGAACACAGCTGAAAGAGTAAAGTGGACTGGTCTGGAAAAAGCAGCAGATGGAGCAGAGTTCAGAGAATGGTATAAAGCAATAGGCTGGAATAGTGAACCATCCTGGACAGGGAATTAAGGAAGAAATTAAATAGGCCAGTTTGCCAGGAGGCAGCAGGGCTTACTGGGCAGCTCTGATTTTAATGAGTCTCTTGTAAGCCATGTTTGCAGGACGTCAATAGTACCCATGCTGCATTTATTTTATTTATGAATAGACATCTCTGTGGCAATGGTGAATGTATAAATATTCCAAAGATACAAAGCCCTAAGTTGACGCAACCTCTTCACAGGGGAAGGTGTATCACAACATGGTAAGATCTGTCATGACATTGAGCAGCGGCTGAAGTGGTGATGAAGTATCAGGACACTGCAGTTAATGGCAACTGTAATTCTGCGGATAGTGGGGCTGATCTGACATACATAAAATGTGAGCAGCGGGGCAGCCTGGTCTTTAGTGGGAAAAACAAGAGCAATGCAACGTTACTGCTCCCCGACATGAAATACTGCCCAACTGCCCTAAAAAGGGGTGTTCAAAGGTAGCTCCTTACATCTTTGCTTGAGAGCCTGGTCCGCAAAAGGTGCTGAGCAGCTGGGTCAGGGGGAATTGTTGGATATTGAACATTTTTAAAATTCAAAACGGGCCTCTGAGTACGTATCCAGAAAATCACTTTCGGAAGCTGAGTTGCTGCACTTTCAAGCAGGGCCAGCACAGCGCCCGTCTACTGCCAACCGCCTCCAGGCCCACCAGGATCAGAGAGACCTCACCCACTGCCCGCGGGCCACAGCCCAGTGGCTGGTTTCGCGTCCCGGGGCACGACGAAGGACAGGGCTCAGGCCAGGGCCGGGCGGTGCCGGGGATGGGGCCTCTAGGCCGTGCGGGGCCCACGCCCTCAGCGGCCCTGCGAGAGCGGGCAGACCCCGAGGGGTACCCACCGCCCGGCGGCAAGGGCGCTCCGGCGGCACCTGTCCCGCCGAGGGACGGGGGGGGGGGGGTGTCAGCCGGCGGGGAGGTGGAGGGTGCGGGGGCTAAAGCCGCCCCCAAAGCCCGGCGCTGCAGCCCCAAACTTGGCGGCGCGGCGGACCGGGATCCGGCCGCAACTCGGCGGCTAGGGCCCGGCGCCGGAGGGCGGGCGGGGTGCGTGGGAGCCCTCTCCGGGCAGCGATCTGCAGCGTGAATCAGCCCTTGCCAGCAGACGCAGTGCCTTCCTGCGCCTGCCAGGATTCTGGAGAAGGGGGGGGAAATTAAAAACCCCACGGACGGGAGGTTTCCCCCACCGCTCCCCACTGACCCCTTCTGCCGACCCCGGCTCGACCCCAACCCCGACCCCGGCCCGGTGCGGGCGGCCGCTGCCCCCCGGTACGGGCGGCGTGTGCCGGTCTGCCGCCGCCGCCGCCCGCCCCCCAAGCCCGCGCAGGCAGGAGCCGCGTTCCCGCTCCCACTTCGTCTTGGCAGGGCACCGCCGTCAGACGGAGTGGGAGGAAGAAACATTAACTCCAGCAGCTGTTTCTTGACCCCGGCTGTCACTCTGCCCGAGAACACGTTTGGTTGTGGGTTTTGTTTTTTTTTTTTAATTTATTATTATTTTAAATTCGGCGAGTCCTATCGGGAGGACAAAGAGTGAGTTTTCGGGGCAAAGTTGGGTTTCCCCCCCACTTCCCGCCGCCCCTCTCCTCAGGCGGGCGCGGGGCTGCGGCGCGCTAACTGCCGAGTTACCGCCCGCCCGGCGCGCGCGGGCACACGCGCACACTCACACACACACACGCACGCACGCGCGTGCGCGCACACACACACACACACACACACACACACACACACAGAGCCAGCGCTAAGAGCCGTAGCTAGACTACAGTAATTCCCCAGCATGGGCGGCTTGAAACTGCTCGGGCTGAATAGCATTTGCTGTTCCGTCCCCGCGGCCGCCTCCCGCCGGCCCCGCGCGGCGCTGCCTCTCCTCCTGCTGGAAGTTGTGCTGACACAGGCTGGCTGCCGCACCAAGTTTGTCAACAGCCGCGCGCCCCGCGCGCTCCTCCCGCCGGCGGGAACGGGGCGACGCCACCCCCCTCAGCAAGGGGTGTCCTGTACCCGCCGTGTGTGTGTGTCTCCCCCCCCCCCCCCCCAACACACCCGGCAGTGTGTGGGTGTGGGTGCAGTGCGGTGGGGTGTTCTGTGGGGTGTTGTGGTTTAGGGGTTGGGCTGTGGGGGTGTTGGGGTGGGGCGCGGTGTCCTCTGAGGTGTGTGTCTGCCGGGAGGATAGCGGCCCGGCGGCGGGTGGGGGTGTGGTGGGCAGGCAGTGCGGTTTTGCCCATTAGTGTATTTGATGTTTTAGCTTTATTTCTTTTTTAATATGTCGGGAAAGTGACAGTGCTTCCAGGGCTTCCCCGGGTGTGACTTGGAGAGGGCAGCCTGGCAAAGTCAGGGGTGAGGTTCATGTGGAGGCGCCTGCTTCTGCCGTAGCCATCCTTCGAACAAAGAGGTGCCAAAAATGTCCGTCCTTGCCTCTCAAACTGAGCAGACTGAGGAACGCTGAACGTATGAACGCGCATACACACACACACTCATGGTGTACAAGCAGGTATGCCCACACCTTTATGGTCAGGCAGGCCAAAGACTTCAGTCGATGCCTTCCACTCCCATTGGACCAAGGTTGCCTGAAGTTGCTTCTACATAATCTTAAGGGTTTGGAGGTTTCTGGGGGGGTGGTTTTCTATTGGCTTCGTGCCCTCTGAGTCCTCTGAAAGCTTCATGAAAGGAGGATTAACTCTTTACAGGGCTCAAAATGCATGTTCCACATGCACAGCCCTTTGCAGTGCTGACATTTTTAAAATAACGGGCCTCTTTAGCAAAGCCATAACCTGGCGTAGGGTCACAGCTAAGGGGGGGATGGACAGCAGACAAAGCGGTGATACTTCAAGCTACTGGTGATAGCTCTTTCTGCACCCTCTTATTTACTTTATGTTTTACAGCGTCAGACTGGTGGTGAGCAGAAAGCATGCAAGCATACCTGCTCCAGTGCCCTCAATACCAATGTATTGAGAGAGCTTAAAAGCTGGAAAGCTTTGGCCTGCAAAGTGCCCACCATCAGTGCGGCTCATGCTAACGAAGTGCTCAAAGGACATGTTTATCTTTGACCGAGTAGGTGCAGTCCCCCTTTTTGGCAGGATATGGTCCTGAAAGGGAGGAATCGCAGTACTCTCTGTGTAGTAACCCTGCCGCTCACAGTGCCCCAGACACACTGCCTGTTGTCAGCCCAAACTCAGCATCTGTCCACAGCAATCTTGTGGTATCTAATAAGGATGCAGCAGTGGTTCAGTCCTCCCCAGCATCCCTAATATGGGGAAAGGCACTAGGAGGAGAAGATGAATATTGAAATGAACATGGCTGTGGGTGTTTGTGTGTCGGGGAAGAAGGTGTTGAGGAGGAGTATTGTGAGGGCTGGCTGAGGGCAACCAATTCACAAGGGACTGAGGAAGATGATCAGCTTTACTTGCTGTGCTATAGACAACAGGTGATTCATCCTGATCAACTTTTTGGCTGAAATAGTACTTATATATTCTATACAAACGTTAAAAAAAATCTTGAACACATATTACAGATTGTTTGAGCGATATTCATCTTCAACTAGAGAAGAATATTTTTCCCACTCAATAGAGAGGGAATAGAGAGGAGTCTCTGACTCCTTAGATCTATACAAAGCCTCCTTATTTTGGGGTGATCAAAGAGATTAAGTTCCTGTAAACTTGATGTGATTAGAACTGGTGTATAGCTGTGTTTTGTTTTGTTTTTTAAATAATATTTATGATTATACGAATGAAAGATCGCTGATGTAGTTTGGAATGTCTGGAGCTGTGTGAACAAAAAGCAGATACTCTCACTGCTTTTTACGAAAAATCTTACTGTCCTCTTATAAAGTTTCTGGTAAATACTGTGTTAGTGCCTAAGATGATCAGGCTGGCCTATTTGTCTTTTTTTTTGACGGGGGGAGAGGTCTTTCTAGTGGAGTTCTGGGGAGAAGGAGCTGGATTTTGTATCATAATTTGCCCAGCACATGCTACTGGCTCTGCTAGCTGTGGGGTGCAGGTGAGACATGAGTGACAGTGTTTCAAGATGAGTTTCCAAATACACAGCCAAGTCATTTTCACCAGTCCTTATTTCTAACTGTAATAAACTATACCAGCAATGAAAACAGTGCCTATTCTTTAAGGGCTTCAAAAATTGCTGACTGACTCAGGAAAATAATGAATGAGCGTGTGGCTGTACACATTTGAAATATGCACAGTTTCGTATTTTTGGGATACTTCCACCTTGTTAATTGCATTTTTCTCCAACGTTATTTACCCAGTCTTTAAGTGAAAGGTATTACCCTATGTGAAAACTCTGAGCACTCTACTTGTTTGGATTCAATTGCTTGTAAGTTAAAGAATAAATTAATTTGCAAATGTTGGTATCAGATGCCTTTGTGTAGGGCCAATGTAGGACACCCAAGTACAGAAAGTATGTGGAGCTGAGTGCTGGGGATGTTGAAGATTTATTGTTAACTGAATATTTTCTTGGAACTTTTTATCACATTTTAAAGTCACATGTTAATTACAGGTTGTAATTCTATGATTTTTATTCCAAAAGTTTTATTTCAAAGACATTTTATTTTAAAGCCTATTTTAAAATAACATCATGTGGATACATACCCTTGGCTCACAGAACTGATAAAGAATTAATTTGGCCTTGGCATCCTAACATGTACCGTCCCATTGGAAATACATACCCACATGAACCACAGCTAAGGGATCGTTCCGTATGATCCTTCAGATGTATTTGTATGTTACTCTAACGGGAGTACTGCTCTATTTAAATACCTAACCCTGTTCAGGCCGCTGGCAAAGCTGGTATTTTCAGTCCTTTTGACTTCTGCTGGAAGCAGCGGTGCTCTTCGCACATGAGGTGGTTGGCACCTTGATGGATTGGGCCCTGGGCTCTCCTAAGTCTGTTGCCTCAGTTGACTGCAGTGGATCTGCCATTAAGAAATCTGTGGATGATATAATGCTTTAGCATTGCAGATAAATAGTGACTTTTGTGTGTTTGACTTTTTAAATCTTCTTGGAGAGGCACAAATTATTTGATCAAGCTGTTTATCAAAGCTGTTTCTGCGTGAGCTCTCAAGACACACATTTGTCATTGTGAGAAATTTCCTTCTGAGACTTTTAAGGGGTTCCTTCTCTAATCTGTACCTACAGAAGCATTTTGGTAACTGAAAATGAATGACGACACATTTCCATGGTTTTGTGTATGCTTATGTAGTATATAATGTCACTGATTGCTAAGATATTAGAGGCTGCCTTCACAAATTTCTCTGAAAATGGCGAATGAATGCCTGTAGTCTAACTCCACCCACTTGCCACCATTTTGTTTGCAGGGCACATAAATAAAAAAAGCAAAATTTGCTCTTCGTACACAGAAGGTGGCATCACTTGTGCCTGCACAGAGGACACTGAATTAGCCAACATTCAGATTTTCTTGTCATTAGTCACACAGATCCCATGACGAATTTTGGCAAATTTAGTCCAACTTGAAGTAAACAGGCAAAGTAAAAGTGTGGGGAATAAAAGGTAACCTCAGTGTGACGGTTTGTCTTCTGTACTCTTAGTTTGTATATTCCCATTGCAGCCTAAGGCCACTCTAATGAACTGTGTTTATAAAACATCTCAATTTATGACAGTGTTAACAGAAGCTAGTCACCAGCTCCAGTTGAGAGTGAATTCACACAAGGTTGACCAGAAGACAGTAATCATGATTGTCTCATTCTTGTCAATAGTTAGCATTTAAGTGTACACTTTTGCTTTTTTTGTTTACTTAGTATTTCCATTAAAAACACTGTTTTAATGTTGAAATAATATCTAGAATAATTGGAACATTTTGATTCTTAGTTCAATGTTTAGTATTCTCATGCAGTAACTTTTTAACTCTTCCTACAACAAACACCCACATATATATATATATAACCATGTCCTGCAGGGTTTGTTTTATATATATTTAATAATAAGGCAGGTGTAGAGAATGTATTGCATGAGAGTAAAGATAACTCTGATGCAGCATTGTTCTGCAAAAGAGAAATATAGTGGGGCAATAGATACAGCTAAGATAAACAGACAGGGTTCGTGTGCTACAGTCACAGTCCACAGTTTGCTGGTATCATGATTTAATACACAGATGAAATGAAAGTAACTGGAAGAAAATGGTTTCATCTCTTTAGAGTGCAACCACTGTATGTTCACTGAAGGCTAAATCCTAAAATCCTAACTCAATTGCAGCTGAGGAAAAACATCAGAACTGACTGCATTGTAAATAATAGACTAATGTTTTAAAAGAAGAGTCCTCAAAATAGTAGATACAACTTACTTTCCTTGCATGTTACCTAATGGTAACTAGGTGGTGTCCAAAACCTCTGAAATTAGCTAAAGGGGTTTTTTAAATCTAATCTGAGCTATAATCTGTTTTGTATTTTACACAAAAATTACTTTTATTTTGACTGCCTTGTGGCTAGCTGTAAGTGCATCAAGTGCATATTTTTAATCCAAGTGCAGTATTTGCCATTCATGAAGAAGGTAGTACGATATCTGGGCCCATAAACATAAGGCATTTTTGCAGGACCCTACGACTGCTTCCACTGAAGTTGGTGACAAAACTGTCAGAGATCTAGTGGGTACAGGATCAGTTTTCTAAATATATTATGGTAATACAAATAAACAGAAATAATAATAATGATAAAAGGGGAGAAGAGTAAACAATTGGAAAACCAAACTGTTCCATGGCCCATGCAGATGAAATTCATGTTTTTCTAAAGTTTTCATGCTAACTTTTTGTTCTTCACTGCAGTTGATAACCATCTCTATGATGTTTTGCACAAGAGTGATTTTATGCTAGTGTTGATGCCAGTTTTAACCCGAGAGTATCTTGCCTGAAGTTGGAATCTGTGGCTGTTTTATAATGTCTATCATGTTTTTACATGTTTAGCAGCAGTGCTAATAAAGGTATGATACATAGAGGGTGTGCTAATTTTGTGTTTAGCTAAAACATGTATAATGCTTAGGTTTGAAAATGAAGGTGGTAAAAACTAGATTAATGAGGTCTGGATAAACAGTTGCTAATGGATTAAATTATATTAAATACTCAATGTATACTATTTTTCTGGAAAAAATAAATAAATTGCATTGCGTTGTCTAACTGTTAGAGAAATTTCTTAGCCTAGAAGGAACAAATGCTGAAAAAATAATTCGATAGCTTATAGTTATTATCTCTTGAAGTAGCTTAGATTTGGACAGCAGTTTATTTATTGGTACAGTGGCTACCAATCTTCTGGTCATGAATCGTGGCAGAGTATTTAGAGTTACCCCTGTGGACAAAATCTTAAATCTTTCCTTCTTATGGCAGAACTTAGAAAATGTTTTTGCTTACTGTGTGTTAGGAAATTACTTAAATAATGCACCAAATGCCCATTTAGCATGTGGCTTGATTCATTAATATATTCAACACGAACACACAAACACCTGAAGTGTGGATTTAACATTTCGTTGGCTCTCTAAAATGTGAATGTAGTCAGCAAATGAACTTGGTAGAAAACTGAAATCTATATGTGTATCCCACTAACATTACAGGTCTGAACTACAGAGTAAAGGACACCAACAGTGACTGCACAATCCTGTATCTGACAGTCCTGATGTAAGGTAAACCTTTTTGCTCACTGCCTTATTTTTTAATATTGTCCGCGCAGAGGCTTACTACTAGATTCATGATGATGCATAAAACTAACAAACATCCAGCTTGTCCTGTTCTTTCTTTATGCATTTTATCTGCTTGCATTTCTTTTAGCTCCACAAGTTAATAGTCATATTAATCTTAATTTCTGTTTGCCATAAACCTAACAGAAGATGGAGAGGAGGTAAATACTGGAACTATCAAAACGCAGCTCCTATCAAGTAAGTTTTCTGATGATTTAAAACATTTCAGTATGTAATGTATGTCAGAAATTTTTATTCTGCATCCTGGCTTGACTACTGGAGAGTTAGGGTGATGCTTTGGGAGTACTTAGTTCCTCTGATCAATCATTAGGGGCCAAATCTTGATCCAAGTGTTGAGCAATTTCAGAGCCTTCGTGCACCTCTGTTGCTCAGATATACAGTATGACTGAGAACTGTCAGATTGGTCGTGAGAGAGTTTCTTCCCTGCTGGAAAAGAGGGTCATGGTCTACACATAGCTGATCAGGAGAAGAACATGTTAGTCGGAGGTCAGATGTGGATGACCACTCCAGTGATGTCAGGGTGTGCAGAATTGCCCTTTGCAGGAGGAAGGAATCGGCATGATGCAATAAACAAGGACTGTATTGACACGAGCGTGAGCCTTCTGCGGTAGTACCAGCCTGTGCTAATTGACAGCAAGGTAGCATAGCAGGAATCATTGTTCAGTTAAGGAGGAGTGAATGTTGTTCTCGCCTGGAGCATTCTGGAAGAGGTTATTTGAGAATAGTGCAAAATTACTGTTTTCATATACGTCTGTGTGCTAATGCAGCTCCCTCAAACTTTAGCTGGAGTTACGCTGTAATACACCAGGGTTAAATGGCATGCCACTTAAAAACCACTCTCAATGTTTTGCCTGTACATTTTTTGAAAGAGAGTTGTGATGGTCTCAGATTGCATATTAAATGTGTCCCAAAATTAAAAGTGTTTTGACTGATGATGAAAAAGATTAAATCTGTCATCTAAGAGCTGAGTTTGGTAATACAAGGATAGGGAGCTCAGCTAACAAGCAAATTTAATGTTATGTTTTTGTTACAAAAATGTCCAGATACTGTTTACAGAAGTCCCACGAGAGCTAACTGATTCCCCATAGCCTTGCAAACATTCGTCATTGGCTGCCACCCTGCTCAACCTTAACTTTAATTTACTGTTCTGTGATAGTAAAAAGATGTATCCTATCTGTTTTGTATACCAGTAGTTAGATGTAGCAAAGATGTAAAAAGAAGTGTCTCTCTGAAGTATATTAATGCACATCAGCTTAGTTTGTAGCTGCACTCCAGCTGGGATTAGCTACTGTAGTAATGTATTTTTTTAATGAACTGAATTAAACTGCTTGGTACTAGTCAATGTGTTGATTATATGATTGTACAGCCATGGCAGACTAGCATGCTTGTACTTCTAACTGTTCTTTCTTACCACTATAATCTGTTTGACTGTTTCGTGTATCCTTCATGTTTTCTCTTTGGGAGTGGGGAGGGGGAATAGTCACTGTTACTGTTACACTGTTAATTCTAGATACCAGTATTTTTGGCTGGGGAGAATGAATGGCTGTAGCATCATCAAACTTGCATAGATCTATGCAAGTATTCTAAAAATGTACATGCTGTAAACTGGGTGGTAATAATATGAGCATGGAAGACTGTAGCCAGTGTTAAAGCAGCAGATTACTCAGTTGTACAGTGTAACTTGCATTCCCTCTAAAAAAAATAGCTGAGCAGAGTGCAATAATCACAAACTCGTTTCTGGGAGTTGAGGAAGAAGAGGTGAAACCAAACCAGAGCTGGTGCTGTTGGGTGTGTGAGGAATTTGGAGAAAGAAAATGTTTGGACAACTTTTTTTTTTTCTTTTTTAATCTGAATAAAGAGAGGAGAGAGAAAAAGAGTAAATCAGTTCCCTTAAGATTTTTTGAAAGGGAATAGTTAGAACTTCTAGAAGAAAAAGTCCTCTTGATATGTTAGGAAGCTTTTTCTTGCACATCGATGAGGACAGCAAAAAGAGAGGGATTGCTGAAGGACCCAGGATCCCCCGCCCCTGACTTTTCTTGTGGGTTTGTGCAATAGTGATGACAGTACCAGAAAAGCAGTTCCTGATTTTAGATCCTGCTACTAAAGTCTTCATGTGTCTGTGGGTAATGGGAATCATGAGGAGATAATCAGTGAGTGATTCAGAGAGGCTGAGGATGACAAAACAGCTCCCACACTGACAATGGCATCGCTCCCTCCATCCCTGGGGTTCAGGTTACCCACCGGCTTAGGTTGTACCATCACTTTTCTCCTCTGGTGAGAACTGCAAAGCTCTGGTGCTTGAACTGCAAAGAAGCTACTGCAATTCAGTCACAGGATGGTTCTCTCCCTAATTTACCAAACATCTTCATCTTTGTTTCTATGGAGAGGGTTTCAAGCCAACCCCTTCCTGTGAGAACTGCCTGCGGTGTGCCCCTGGTCTCCCATCCCTGATCTTTGCCTGTATGCATCTCTTTGAGCCTCTGCTCTCTGAGCTTTGTGTTCTGATGTATTCTGTCCCTTCTGTATTTCCCCCTAACCCAGGCTTAATACACTCATTTCATATGTGCTGGTAACCCCGAGTATTAGACCACCTATTTCATCAATATTTGTGTTACTAAAACTTTATTGTAAGTGTTATCATATGGATAATAACTTCCTGTGGCTGAGACTCACATTTCGTGCTGACACGACTGTGTTCAGTTGGTAATAACTTCACCAGTCGTCTGGTTGAAGTTTTCCAGGCCAGTTGTCCACACCCAACTTAGACACATAAACATGCTTATACATTGGAGCTCGGTGATCATGTAGTGTTTTTCACAGACGCTCTCCCCTTGTCAGTGCCCAGGGTAGGCCTGCTTGTAGATGAACTATGGCTTGTAAGAAGGGAGGATGTTTTCTGTAGGATCTCAAACTCATTTGATTTGGAAGGTAGAAGGCACAGGACTGTGTCCCTTTCATGGGATTTGTATGTGGCATGAAGCAAGTATTTTAACCAAATTTATCACAGGTGGTCATTGTGCCCTTCTCTTTTTCTAGCTTTCTGACTGAAGTCTCTGTGACCTAATTGGTGGTAGTTGTGAGCGCTCATGGTTGCAAACAAAATCAGAGGGGACTGTCCTTGGCATACATAAGTTCTCTGGAAAAAAGTGAAGTCCTAGGCATACCGAAGTAACAGATAGCTCTAGTTTTCTTCTGTGCACCACAGTTGTCTCCTATAAAACAGTGTACGGTCACAGGTACTACTACCCCATCTCACAGTGGAAGTCTGAAGATTCCTCTGATGAAGTAGAATGCTTTCTTTATGAGACACCCCAAAAACCAACTAATAATTCAGTCTTCCAAACAGGGTTTAAATTCAGTACAGTAAATAAGACCTGCAACAACTATTAGAGAATGAGAAAAAGCATAAAAAAAGTATAGCTGCTTATTAAAAGAACATAATCTATTCTGTGCCCCCAAAAGGTGGGCAAGTACTATACAATTCAGTCACTAATTACTGTACCAGGACACTGATGTGTAAGGTGGACAAATTAAAGCTTAATTCTGTACTTTGTGACTTTTGAGTACTTGACTTTGCAAATGTAATAATATTCTTTTAACATATTCTTTTGTGTACAGTATGTATAAATGCTGGTAGTACTGCTAATACAAATGTTGCTCTTCAGAGGGCTACTTTACTAGCAGGACGGTTACTTAAAGTCCTGGATAAATCCCCATTTTATAAAACCAAAGAAATAATAAACATAAAAGTACCCAAAGAAATAAGCTTGTATATATATTGTAATCCCTCAGCAGTCTTCCTGAAATACTAAAAGGCTCTTCTTAATGAGGCCAACACAACCAAAATCGAAGCAAAGATTCTAGAGAAAAGTTCAGCCAAAATAAAACCCAAAAGAAATTTTCAGCTTGTTTTTAAAACAGTGCTGTTCAGGATCTTACTTTATATATTTTACCAAAATCTCCTTTAAAATCATATCTGGAAGTGAGAAAGGATGCAAAATTTTAGGGGGAGTTGTTTTATTACACAGAAGCTAAAAAGGCCAGAGGGGAGAAAATGCTTAAAACCATGTTTATATCAAAAACCCAAATTCTTACTTATCT
Organism: Balearica regulorum gibbericeps; assembly: GCF_011004875.1. Taxonomy (NCBI): domain Eukaryota; kingdom Metazoa; phylum Chordata; class Aves; order Gruiformes; family Gruidae; genus Balearica; species Balearica regulorum. The sequence continues at coordinate 7,638,376 of NC_046220.1, read as the reverse complement.
GGATAGTAGCTATTGCAACCTTTTAATGCAAGATCAGCACAAACACGAAGACAGAGATAATGCAATGTTTATGAGGCTGGTTTTGCTTCATATGGCAGGATTTGGAAAGAAAGATGCAGTGATTTCGTATTTGATTGAAAACTGCTGCTTTTATGAGGAATGATGTTTTAATTGCATAATAAACAACTGTACAGTAAAACTGAGCTCTGTAACAAAAGTCTAAAGATGTCCGAATATACTGGTCGTTGTTCAGGAGTGTAATACATACCTATTCCTCTGAGTGCTGACACACACTGTCAACAACCCTTTCAGATAACCAAAACAACTCATGGGCTTGTAGGAAGGGACCATGCTGGAAGGGACCTCTAGTCTCTAGTCCTACCTTCTTCCCAAAGCAGGGCGAGTTATGAGGTATCAGACCAGGTTGCTCAGGGCTTTTCTCAGTTTAGTCTTGAAAACCTCCAGGGCTAGAGACTGGTAAACCTCTCCAGACAACCTTGACTGTCCTCATGGTGCAAAGTTTTCTCCCAGTATCTCAGCCAGAACTTTTCTTGTTTCAGCCTACACACACTGTATTTTTGAAAAGTATCTTTTAATTGGATTGCAAATATTATACCTGAATCCTCATGGATAACATTTTAAATAAATATATTATTTCAGCTGCAGCTGAAACTGATTGATATTAGAAGTGATTTTAGTATGGAGTAGTAACTCAGTATGATTAGAATGCTCCAAATTCCAAACAAAATTATAACACTAAAATAGAAAAATCACAGAACAATAAAATATGTTTGTTAGCATCATACCTGTAACTGATGAACAATGCAGGTATTCCCCAATGAGAGTAAAACTCAGCAAAATGAATCTAAATAAAAACCTAAACAAGCTCAGATTTGTACAAACTTGTCCTGCACACACCTTCAAGAAATATTATGTACTGCTGTGATCAAAAGGATCATCTGCAGTTTCCATACGATACCATCACTTTATGACTGGCATTTGGTGTTATAGCTCATGGATACAAACTTTGAAGAATATTAACAATATCCCATCTAATGACCCTGTGTTTTTATACATTCTCTGTCTCGGCATGTCTACTCAGTGAGAGGCTTTCTTCTTTCTAACAAGCTTCTCCTAGTACCATTGAGAAGGTTTGTGATGTTATTAGTTCTCAGTGATAGAAGACGTACCTGGCACTGGAGTGCTGAGTAAATAAATCAAAAAAAAAGGAGCACAGAATGACTGGGAAGGAGGCATTCCCTCATGCTACTGAATTTCCTTACTCATCCATCCCATTAGGCAGCAGGTCAGGGCTAGAGTAAAGCACGTGTAGGACATATAGGACAGAAAAGTTCCCTTGTGGAGTATATGCTTTTTCCAACATGAGTTTACTCTGAGTAAAATCTGTCAACATTCCAGTGTTTCAGGCTATTTCTTTATAAAGCTGCAGGGCAAATGATGTCTAAAACAGGTAGTAAGATTTGACCACCTATCACCAGCTGCTATAGACTTGTCTTAAGAAGACTACATACAAAGAGTACAGCACAAAGGGATCTATACTCACAAGATGGATACATGTTTCAGAGGTAAGACCAAGTGCCAACAGAGTCATGAAGTTTTATGTTAAGCATTACACTGCAACCACATGCCCTGGAATGAATTATAGAGCTTCTTATATGGTCATGCTAATGTTTTTACTTATGAGTTCTTACCTGTAGAGGTATGGTCTCATAATTACTGTAATTACAAGGCTTATGAGTCTCATCACTCAAATCACCTTGCTCCCTCAAGACATTCTCAAAATTGCTATCTGTCTGATTCCCACACACTAAAAAGGTAATTTTGGAGTAAAGTTTCCACACTGAAAAAACAACCCAAACAGTCAGAGGAAACAAATATGCAGCTATGTCTTTCAAGCCCCTACACACTCAAGGGTTTCCTTTCTAAACATCTGCCATGTCGTCACCACCATCCGCAGCTGACATACTGAACCCCCCTACCTTGAGCAGGCACACCACAGCATGTACAATTAGGTTTTGATGATAAGCACAGTTAGTGTAGATTGTATACATTACACAGTGAAAACTACTGTGCATAGTTTTCCTAACTGGTGTTTGAGCTAATGTCAGACAAGAGATAGTGATGAAGAAATATTTATCTGTAATGCCACTCTTGGTATTTCTAACGGCATCAGCTACAGTATTGAAAGATGCACTAAGGGCTGCACTGGCAAGTCTACTCAGGATTAAGGTTGTTGAGTATTTCTTGGTTTTATTTTTTTTCCTTTTCATGGCATTGTAGAATGGTTTGGGTTGTAAGGGCCCTTACAGCCCATCTAGTTCCAACCCCCCCCTGCCATGGGCAGGGACACCCTCCACTAGCCCAGGTTGCCCAAAGCCCCATCCAACCTGGCCTTGAACACTGCCAGGGAGCCAGGGGCAGCCACAGCTTCTCTGGGCAACCTGTGCCAGGGCCTCACCACCCCATAGAGATTTTTTTCCTAATATCTAATCTAAATCTCCCCTCCTTCAGCTTAAGGCCATTCCCCCTTGTCCTGTCACTACACCCCCTGATAAACAGTCCCTCTCCAGCTTTCCTGTAGGCCCCTTCAGGTACTGGTAAGCTGCAATTAGATCTCCCTGGAGCTGCCTTTTCTCCAGGCTGAACAACCCCAACTCTCTCAGCCTGTCCTCACAGCAGAGGTGCTCCAGCCCTCTGATCAGCTTCGTGGCCTCCTCTGGACTTGCTCCAAGAGGTCCACGTCTTGTCCTGGGGCCCCCAGAGCTGGACGCAGTACTGCAGGTGGGGTCTCACCAGAGCAGAGTAGAAAGGCAGGATCACCTCCCTCGACCTGCTGGTCACGCTGCTTTCGATGCAGCCCAGGACACGGTTGGCTTTCTGGCCTGCAAGTGCACACTGCTAGGTTATGTTGAGCTCATCCACCAACAGCCCAAGGCCTTCTCTTCAGGGCTGCTCTCAATCTATTCACCCAGCCTGTAGTTGTGCTTGGGATTGTGCCAACCCATGCACAGGACCTTGCACTTGGCCTTGTTGATAACGTTTGCACAGGCCCACCTCTCCAGCCTGTCCAGGTCCCTCTGGATGGCATCCCTTCCCTCCAGCGTGTCGACCGCACCACACAGCTTGGTGTCGTCAGCAAACTTGCTGAGGGTGCACTCATTCCCACTATGTCAGTGATGAAGATACTCAATAGTATTGGTCCCAGTATGGACCCCTGAGGGACACCACTTGTTACTGGTTTCCACTGGGCTGCTGAGCCATTGTCTGTAACTCTTTGGATGTGGCCATCCAGCCAATGCCTTATCCATCTAACAGTCCATCCTTCAAACCCATCTCTCCAATTTAGTGGCAAAGTCTGAGTCTAGTTAGGCATTGTGTAGAGCTAAGTAGTTCCCCTGGCTATCAAGACAGGAATTATTTAGAGTGCAGAAGAAATCTTCTATCCTACAGGGAACAGCTGTACGCTTAGTTTTGAAAGTTCAGAATTGCCTTATGGCTAAATATGTGCATGTGTGAAATCTGAAATTTATCAACATTGTGGCTGTTTAGCCCCAAAATAAAAGAAAAATAGGAGACAATGTAAAAAATGAACATGTAGAAATGTATCCTCTTTTGTAGTCCCAAAAAAATTATAAAAACTGATTGTCTTTTGAAAGAATACTGGGTAAATTTTGTATGTAAATTCAATTATTAAAGATATCTTAATTCTGCTTTAAGGGCCTAATTACTGCCTCATTGAAACTAATGTGGAGGGGCATCCAATGAGAAGAGAGTATGCTATAAATAGAAGTCCCAACTAGAGGGCTGCTACTGGAATGTTCATGATACTGTGTAATCTAAACAAGCAGATAACTTAAAGTTCAATAAATGAAATGCAGGGTAATATAACTTCCAGTCTGTTAGTGTTATATCTCATTTATGTCTGACTTTACATCACGCGCAGTACAGTTATAGTTAAATCTGATTTGTGGCAACCTGAGCTTTATAAATGTCATCCCTTTAGCCTTTTCTGGATTGAGTTGCAGATACTCCATTTCATGAAGTGCTAAATGTTCTCTGAAAAAGAACATGAGTTACAGAAGTAATCAGACAGGGGACTTGAGGGCAATGTAGGTTAGTTTGGACCTTTTGTCTCTAATAAATACAACTATTGTAAATCTTCAAGTACTTTTTGATTACATAATTCTTAAAAAGTCTCGCAATTATAATAAACTCATATTGTCTCCAGTAGACCTTTATCTGGTGATATAACAATAATAATAAACCAGTAAGGACCTACCTTGTTAATGTTATATTCACTGGGATTGTGAAGTTACAAGATTAGGCCTTTAAAATGCTATTTTACAACTTCCTATTTCCAATCATAATGCAACATCTTACATCTTGTTTCAGATACAGATATAAAAAAAATAATCATGAAGAAAATGAACAATGCATGTTAAGAAAACCCTCCCTAAGCTAAATTAAGTGTTCTGTTTTTTCTTTATTTAATATCATGTCTCAAAATCCTTCAGTTCCAGTGCTCTGATTATCTCATCATCCTGCCTTCGATTCTCTTTTACTCTAAACAATAATGTACATTTTCATAATAATTATGTTTTGATTTTCTATACAGCCATGTCTTCACTTGAGTGTCTGAAAGGGCCTTAAGTACTACTGAGTTAATCTTCATATTACATTATCATCCTCATCCTCATTCCACAGTTAGATCAACATAACCACAAGAAGCAAGTAACCTGCCGAAGGTAACGGAGAGAGGCAGGGGCAGACATGGAAGCAGATGTGAGCTGAAAATGGATGACACCACCCTCGTGACTAGCCCCCAGTAATCCTCCAGTTGATAGAACAGGATACAGCAGCTGTTTCTCAACTTCTGGATATCTGCAAAGAGCTGTCATCTCCCAGGGTGCTAACCACCGCTTTTAGCCGCTTCTGTGTCTGAACATTTTCCTAAAAAAGGGAAGACATTTACCAGACAGACAACATTGGTAAGTGCTGTTACAAACATACATGAAAATGTTTTTACATAAACAAAATACATCCATCCTTAAAGCCATGTTGCTTGACTGTGAGCAGGTAAGGGGACTGGAAAAGTTACAAAGTGTTGGGATAAAGGGGATTAAGCAGAAAGTGACCTGGATTTGTGTAAGCCTTCCAGATGGCAGACAAAAGAAACCGGGCTGGGAAAACAGCACTCCACTTCTGCTGGGTGGGTCTTATTTGAATTGGTGCTTGGGGGTACATTCCACTATTGTTACATGCAGAATTACTACCTCTCTGGCCTCCAAATTACAAATCACATACAATATGTATACTTTGTACATTAGGGATCCACAATTTAAATTTACGTCTTATTTTGGCTTTCCTTCTTGACTTTGGCTGTTTTCATGAAAATTCCTAGGAAAAGAAATCTGTCTTTTAAACATGATTTAGTTTGATTCATATCTAGTTAACTGTCAATTATCTGTGGACAATATATCCCAGATGTGGCCCATTTTGGTATAGAGCTATATGTAAGCTAAAGACTTACAAGCTATATTTTAGCTGTGCATCAGCTAAACCTCCCTATAAATCCACGTCAGCTCTGTGCAGATCCAGCCACAACGTCTCAGCATTGTCCTCCAGCTACAAGGAGGCTCATTCTGATGGCTGACGCTGAAATGCAGCTAGTAAACGTGGCCAGAGGGAACCCTATTCCTGCACCTTTGCACTATGCTTCTCTGTGCTCCGGGAGGACACGCTAGCTCTGCAGTGTGTACTTGGCCCGCAGCACATTGGGGCTCTGTACAAAGACACCTGAGAAGTTCTGCAGCATTTCACCTCCAGTTCTGGGCCTGTGCTGGCTGGATCTCAGTTATTTCCACGCACGGTCATGTTGATGCTTTCAGCCACGTGCCACAGTACCTATATTACCAGAGTTTTTCATTCATCAGGTGTTGCAGACCCACCATTACTCCAGATAATGGAGAGTAACTGCTGGACTAAATTAATTCTGACATACCTTCATTGACTTCAGCAGAGTTACACCTGAGGTGAATTTGGCCCGTGGATTTCCTTGTTATGTTAAGCAGCTGTCAGTGCCATGTACAGATTAGGGGAGCTGATGCTGATGAGCTGGTGAAGCTAAAGCATGCTATTTCACAGTGTTATTAAATAAATCATTCCAATTTCAGTGACAGTCTGCCATTCATCCTCTTGTCCTCCTGACTTTCTTTTGACTCTTACTGTATTATTTACCTTGTGAAAAAGCTGCATGAGGCTAAAGTACAATGGCTGAAGCTCAGGACTGGAAGTGGTTTGGATAACCTCTACACCTTCCCTGCATGAAATATCCCAGCGCAGTGTAACAGTGTTGTAAGTAAATATAAGTGAACGAAGTGGAGTTACAGCCTGTCAGGGTAAATTTGGTCAACTGGGTCAGTGCGTTTGGGAATCATAGACAAGAAGTAAGAAATTACAAGGTGAGTATTCAGAAAAAAGAGTACCGAGACTGCAAGATAACTCATTTTGAAATTCTACTGACAGTGGTTTGGACCCCTACAAATCCTTTTTTTTTGCACTCATTCCTGCAGTGGCAATCATCATCAGTTTTAGGGTTAGGAAGTATTCCAGCACCATTCAAAGTATCACCTTACTTGATATACTCAATGGTTTGCTGCAGAAAGTTAAACTCTGCCTGAATAAATGTACAGTTTTTCTGGGAAAAAAAAAATACAAACTGGATTTGATAATATCTCATTAATTTAAAAGCCGATTTGAATGTTGAAGATCTGTTAAATTTCTGGAGTATAACAACTCAAGAGAATGAAAAAAAGCCTTTAGCCTTGTCCAAATAAGGATAAACAAAAGCATGAGTGTCATATTAACTAATCCTAGTTAACAGAGAATTTTGTGAAGTCTAGTACAGAGATGATATTTTAGCACATGCTACCTTCCCCCTTTGAAATGACAGGTCCTTTCTGTAGGGTAAAGAAAAATATTTTAATTAATAGTTCACTGACAGTTGAATGGTCAATTGCTCACTGCTAACTTCATCATTTTATCAGGATGGCTTCTGGTTTTTTCCAATGCTAGCAGGTGACACTTAGCTATATTTTTCAGGCAATGAGAATTGTCTTTGTCAGCCCAAACTGATGAAGAAACAAACTCGGCAGACTGACTTCTAAACTTGCCATTAATTGATATTATGTTCTTCCACTGGGCTTCTAAAAATCCCATTTGCATATCTTTATGAGAACCCCATCACTGGCTGAAATGACATGTTTGTCTTGCATTCTGAAGGATTCAGTACATTTATAATTTCAGTAGCAAGTCTAGAAAACAGGACTCATGACAATAAAAGATGTGTTAGGAATCAACCTTATTCTCCATTTGTAATACATGCTATATGATAAAAGAAATGTAATTTTAGAAAGGATTATGATGTTCTTTATCATGCTGAGGGTGTTCACTTGCTAGGTTTCTCACAAATGGGAAAATACTAAAACTGTTAAGTTAGAGGACGTGATCTTATGTTGATGAGGACAATAAAGTATGGGGCTTTTCTCCAGTGCTTTACATCAAACTGGATAAATTGTCTTTTTTTCCATTTCTGTGACAGGCATCTCCAAATAAGAATAGGTAGCTATGCCATTTGAAAAACTGAACAAGTGAACAGTCCAGCTGTGCAGAAAACAAGAAGGAATGATAGACAATGCGTTTGAGAAGCAGTACCACTGGGTGAGGAATAGAGGAGGTGGATTCAGCAGCTCTGAAAAGGAATCAGCAGCAGAAAATAAAAAGGTGAGAGACAGCCTGGTTGGTGAGACCAGGGGCCCATGTAGCCGACTAGTCTGTCTCTGATAACAGCAGCAGGAGAGCCCATTTCAGGAAAACAAGTGAGCCCCTCCTTTGGTCCACTCCTTGGCAGACACATCTGTTGTATCAGGAATGCTAGAGAGTCATAAAATGTTAAAAGGCCTTAACTTCAGGGAGGAGAGGCCTGCAGAAGAATTGTGTAGTCATTGAGTATATCTGCAGTGGATCTCACCGAGTACCACATCTATGGCTGGTTGTGCAAGGGCTGTGCAAGTGCAAGTGCCTCCTGTTCCTCGCCGTACACAACTCTACGGGATTTAGACTCCTGTGAACCAGACACCTTCAGCCTTGGCGTGGGAAGAGGCCAATACACCTGACCCTCTGCTTGAACCAGTGCAACAGATGTGAGATGAGGTATCAGGAAAGACAGACATGGGGCACACCAGGCAGCAAACACAATCCTCACTCGGTCTGGTTGCAGTTTTATTTATTGCTTTCTCTGTTGCACATTAACTTCAAGTTCCAAGTTTAGGTTACTTTGTTCCTGCACCTATTTAGCTTACATTAAAAAAAGTGGGTTTGAACTGGTAACGGAAAGACCATCACCAGGCAGGCTATACACCTGCACTTGCCAGATATTTAATAACATTTGTTCCATGTAAACTTGTAAATTTCTTATAGATGTATCTCCAGTCTGCCATTCAGAAACTTGCACTGGTGTGAACAGGCATACTTTATGACAGCGTAAATCAGTTTAGTTTCATTATTGTAAGTCCACGTTCATAGCCCAACGAATGTTTTTTAGGGTGCAGAAGTCCAGAGTCATATCCACAGCTTTTACCTACCTGACATGAGAAGTTATTTTCACAGCGCCAACAAGTCTTTAGTCAGCCAAAGGCACGCTCCAGTTCCACTGTTCCACTGCTAGGTAGGTATTTCCTCTTGGAACCTATGCAGTTAGACAAGGATTTCATGATCTTTAGTAAGAGAAATTAGTTGTTACTAAAATAACAGGGAGCGGTAATACTCCATGGTAACAACATTACTGGGAAGGACCTCATTTTGTCTACGAGCATAAGCACAAGGGCTCATTACTTTGGTGTCACAGAGCTTGCTGTACTTTCCGCACTGTTGTTCAAAACACTGTCCTTATCATCCATCAAGCCTTTACTGAGCTAGAGCGCATGGCTCTTTTGGCTGGCATAACTCTTTAAGGACAAACTGGGGGCACTTCCAGTCCCTTAGTATGTCCTGAGCTATCCGGGACCTCGGTCAGCTACAGAAACATTAGTCCCTGAAAGCCATTTATTTCCCCCTTTGAGACCACAAGGGGAAAAACAAGGCTTTGCAAAGCAAAATGATCCCCAGAAATCCTGAAATAAAACCATATAAATCCCTAGGGTGCAGGATGTTGTGTGTTGTGTGTGTTGTGTGTTGTGACACAACATACGTTAAGTCAAACTTGCTGGGATACCAGATGCACTAAACTATACATAATACTTTTTAACAGGTGTACCTCTCGTGATATTGCTGGCTGCATGTTAAATACTCAGAGGGGGTTCCGAGGCAGGAAAAGGGTTTGCTATGGATTAGAAAACAGCCTTGAAGGGATTATTTCAGCCAGCGTAAATTAGAGCGACCGTAAGGGAAAGTTTGTCTCCTAGGCAGCCTGAAATGAGGAAAGGTGACCTCAAGTCTCCTCAGCTTTCTTTCACTTCGCTACAGTGCCAGTACAGGTAAGGCTAATGTCCCAATTCATCATGCGATTTGTGTTGCAGGCAGGGTTCGGAGTATGTTTTGGCTTGCATCTCAATAGAGCGTGTTAAGAGTGAAGCGCAAAGGAGTTACTGCTATAAACCTCCCTGGATGAGGGTGCTTGCCGGCAGTCAGGAATTTGCCATGACAGACAAGATCACCTCTGGATGCTCTTTCCCATACGATTCTTCAGTAGCTGCATGTTAGTCAAGATTGGTCAGGAAGAGGTGCCCAAACAGACTATCTTAGTAAATATGACTTGGTGTTACATCTTCTATCGGATTAATTAAAAACCAGCATTTGTTTAATGTTTTATGCATTTTGGTGAAATTTGAATTCTTGTGACTATTCATTTGTTCAAAAATATCTGCCTTGTAATGATAGCAATTCATCTGTAATTTTTGATGAACAATCAGTAACATTATGTGATGTCCACTACTACGTGTGTTTCTTTTTCCTTGGCCTCTAAATGGACAATTTCTTCATATATTTTTCTCTGCAAAAATAATAGTGGAGAGGGCAAGCTTATTGTATTTTTTTTTCAGTTTTGGATAGTTTCTGTTGTTGAATTACTTTACAAAACAATGTACAATCTGTCATTCTTCATTCATGAAGAAATTCCCTCTCATTCTTCAGTTAAGACAGATAAATAACAGAGTTCCTAACTTTTACAGTAAACCTTCAAGTTAAGCTCCAAGTCTTTCCTCTACACAAAGAAGATGATAATTGGTCTGGTCTTGCCTGTTATTTCCTATCCAGTCAGATTCCATCTTGACCTTTCTATCAATCATCTGAGGAAAATGTTCTTAAAACACAGCTTTGCGTGTTACATTACATAATTTTAGGTTCATAGTATTTTGTAGGAATCAAGAATAAAGTCCTGTTTTCCTAGCATCAGTATCTGCCTGTCTTGACTCACTTCAGTGTTAATTATGAGTTGCTAATTTTATATGTGGGCTTGCAGACCTGTACTAGATGAATAACTGGAATAATTTACTCTGGAGCTTCGCACTAGGCTTTATTTACCTTATATGTGTTAAATGAATCCTAGTTCTGGTCTAACTAGCATCCTGAAAAATATTTCACATATTGTACTTTGAACTGGTTTCTGAGTTGCTGATTTTAGCAAACTGGAGAGTGCTAGCATAGGTTTGCCGGTTTAATAAAACAAGAGGGACAGACGGTAACATGCTTATTTATTACAATTATATATATTTACTATAGGTTCTACCAGTATTTTATTGTACTTTCATATAATCCTGTGTTATAATGACCTTTGCTCCACTGTCTGCAGATCTTTTAATGCTGTTTTGACCATGAACTTGTAAGCCGATTTAAAAATTTATCTTTCTGTATCAATTACTCCTCCTCATTATTCCCAACATCCCCCAAATCCAATTTCCCTGCTTAGGAGCAACACTTCTGAGGCCTTCAACTGCTATTATCTTTTATACTAATGACCTGAGTATTTCATATGTAGCCTGTCTCAAGTCGATTTCAATATGTATTGCTCTAATAGGAAAAAAAAAAACCCCAAACCAAGAATGGAACATGAATAACAGTAAGAGAAGAGCATACAAAACAAATGGAAAAAAAAAATCTGAAGCCTGAAAGAATTATTAAACTTTTAAATACAATAATAAGAAAGAAGTGGGAATATTGCCAAAAACAGAAGGTGGCAACAATTGCTGCATTATGCTAGTACTTTCTTCAGTGATGGTTGGTGGCTGCTGGAGTGGAATAAAAATACTCATGAAAAATGTATGCTGTTTGTATACCTCTCAGTTTGTTTCCTTTTGAACTTTCTCTCAGAACAAGCACAGGGCCCAAAAGCAAGTATGTTGAAGGCACACACCATGCAGCTACAGAATTCAGCTCCATTTGCCTGCCTAACACAGTCCTCACAGCCTTCAACAAGTTATTGAATTCCTCTTTTTCTGCCAGCAAAAGGAAAAAACACTACTTGTCTACTTCATAAGCGCAGTGTACTATTATTGTGATTATTGGAAAATAAGGTTTGTAACTCCATTAATTTTGAAACAGTAACTCTCTACCTACCAAGTTCTGTCAGGGCAATTTCAACTATTAAGTCTCCTAAAGAAATGAAGCAGAAGAATGCAGAATATCTTACTTTTAATTCTTACATGTATTATTGGTGCAGAATCTCCATAAGCACTATTAATTTAATGACAATGAAGAGATTTCAGTTAAGCAGTCAGCCATGGTGAATGATTGCTAATATCACTTTCAACTGGAATGAAGTCCAGTATTTCATTTTTGCAGATGTTGCCTGCATATGCAATCCTTCTTAAATTGTAGATAGGGCACATTTGTTCCTGTGACCAGATTAGTACAGCAAATGAAGAAACTATTTGCTATATCACAAATGGTATGTTGGGTTTGAACATGCTGTTGGATAGCCTCATGAGATGCTTTCGTGAGCATTTTACTTTGGCTGTACCATGATTTATTATTTTGCTCACCTGGAAATATTCCTTTATTACGAAACTTTGCAACCCAGGTACTACCAGGCACTGGCAATATTAAATTCTTACCACTTTTTGTTTAGCAACATTGCCCAGCATCAGAAATTAAGACTAATCAAAAACCAAAGTGGAAGAAATAGCATTAGAACCACTGTGAATTGCTCACGACCTGAACCATACGAAGAAGGATTTGTGAAACTGAATGTACATCATGCTAATTCTATCAGTCTGAGAGCTGTAATGTTAGCTTTTTTCTTTGGAGAGCCGAGTGTTGCCTGAGCTGCTGGACTGATCAATGGGTTTTGAATGAAGCTGTGTTTCTTGGGACCAAACAACAGGATGAAGAGATGAACCTTTTAGAGATCATTCAGTTCACTGCCTGGCTGATGAAGGATTATTCTCCATGATCTTTGTTGAGTTCAGTTCTAAAAGTTCCAGCCAACAAAGTTGCTACAATGACTGTATTTTAGTCTCAAAAATTAGCAATAGATGATAGTATATTAATATTAATATATATTAACATATTTAGAATAAACCAAACCAGTCTGATGACCTATTATGCATTTGAGTATATAAACATCTAAGTAGTAACACAAGGAACAGGACTATTAATGCTTTTGTATGGCAGAGATGAGATGGAAACCTGAGGCATTTATTCAGAGTACAGGCAAGAGAAGGAAAAGGAGAGAAACCCCCATGTTGGGACCTCTTGTCAAGTAATTTTAGAACTGCAGCAAATGCCTTTCCCTTGATAAAGAGGCACTCACTGCAACTTACTGAAATGTCCTGGCAACGGTACTGGAGATGACCAAGCTGACAGCAGATCCTGCAAGAATATACCGTTAAGTCTGATTTGCTCTGAAGACAGACAAAAAGGGAAACAGACGCAGAAAACTGAAACAATTAGCCCAAATTTGTCAGTAGCAGAACCAGGATTAGAATCCACCTCTAGCAGGTACAGCATCCTGTTTACACAGAGATGTAAAGTATTTCTGTTAGCAATCATGTATGGAGGCTAACAGTTTTCAAAGTGTTTTAGACTTTCTAACTTCTGTAACATGAAGAGTTAGTGTCATGGTTTTGCCCCAGCTGGCAGCTCAGCCTCACGCAGGCACTCACTCACTCCCCCCTGGGCTGGGATGGGGGAGAGAATCGGAAGGGTAAAAGTGAGAAAACCCATGGGTTGACATAAAGACAGTTTAATAAGTAAAGCAAAAGCTGCACACACAAGCAAAGCAAAGCAAGGAATTCATTCACCACTGCCCATGGACAGGGAGGTGTTCAGCCATCCCCAGGAAAGCAGGGCTCCATCACAGGTAATGGTGACTTGGGGAGACAAACACCATCACTCCAAATGTTCCCCCCATTCCTTCCTCTTCCCCTAGTCCTTTATACGCTGAGCATGATGTCATATGGTGTGGAATATCCCTGTGGTCATTGGGGTCAGCTGTCCCGGCTGTGTCCCCTCCCAACTCCTTGTGCACCCCCAGCCCACTGGCTGGTGGGGTGGTGTGAGGAGCAGAAAAGGCCTTGGCTCTGTGTGAGCACTGCTCAGCAGGAACGGAAACATCCCGGTGTTACCAACACTGTGTCCAGCACAGATCCAAACCAGAGCCCCGTACTAGCGACGATGAAGAAAATTAAGTCTATCCCAGCCAAAACCAGGACAGTTAGTTATGCTCATCATGAGGAAGACAGCAAGTCCTGAAAAAGGATATTCAGGTCAACTATTTATTATTATTGTCTATGTCCAGTTTAAGGTTTGTAGATAATATGGCCTGTTTGCGATACTCCCAACAGTATGGCTAAATCCTATACTCTTTAAAAATGACCGCTAGTGTTGAGATCCTAGTTACTGGATGTCCTTTGATTTTTACAGAGGCTGTGTACTCACAATTTTAAATAAAGTAAATGGATCTGAATATATGGAAACAATGGTTTAGTTTTCTGAAAACTGCCAGTCAAGGCAACTAACTCCTTTGCTAACTTCAGTGCAAAATCAGGGCCCTATCAGCCACTTTTTAAATGAGCTATGTCTTAAATCCAATGATTCTTCCCTAAGAAAATCCAGAGAGACAGTAACAAAGCTAAAATTAGAAATGAGGAGCTGTAGCTTCCAAGGCAATGCACATTACATGACATTTTTTCAACACCACAGGCATTTTCTGTTAGCAAAAATGGTTTACACAATATATTCCACACTGTAAAAATCCTCCTTTAAAACTCAGGGTTGGATGACAACATAGTGTTTACTTACCAAAATTCAAAACACCAACATTTAAAAGAAACAGTGAAGAAGAATATAAATAATTAATTCTGATGATTAAATAATGACTATAGCGTCACAGCTTGTAGTTATAATGGCATCACCCAAGCTATGCAACTGCTTTCAAAAGTAACATATGCAGTCAAAATAGTAATCTATGGAGATACTGTAATCTGTTCACGGCACGTCACACAATTAATATTTCTCCAGAATACCTTAATGAAGCAGAACTTTGCTTATATATACCTAATGTTGAAAACTACAGACTTAGCTGGAACATTGCATTGTTCACAAAGAGCAGTGAAAATTATCTTTAAAACATGAATCATGGTACATGTTGGAAGAACTAGGCTGCTAACAGCCAAAATTTAGAAAATGGAATTTTGAGAACAAAGAAAAATGGTTTACCTCAAGAATATTCCAGCAAAAAGCTTTGGCCCTTGTGAGCTCTCCACACCCAGCAAATTACAAGCAAATTAGGAACTGTACAAGTTGGAGAACGTCACGTTGCAACCAGCTAGAGCAAAGCACCATTTGCATATGGAGGCTTTCCACTGAGCAGCATGGTCTCCAGAGCTGATGGGACAGCTCTTGTTGACTCTTAATGCAACAGTTATAAAACTCTTTAAAATGACAGTTTACAGCTGAATAGGTAAAGCCAACATTTCACGTTCCATTTAAGTCTATCGAAATATAGTGCTTTCTGCACATAGTAGTCTGGATAGCTTAGTCATGCCAGATAGGACCTTACTACTGGAGAAGGTATGGCTTAATAGACTCATAAATTTAAAAATAATCCTTCTAACATTTGTGTAGCACAACAGCTTCTGCGTATCTACCAAATTCTGAGATCTAAAAGCAATTATAAAGAGAACACAGCTGGGTAACAAAATGAACACTGACATTCACACTGGTTATCTCCTGGAAGCAGCTCAGGATTACAGTTTTGGCGAGACCTTGCATTTGTTCTTATTTTCATCCAGACAACTGTATAACCATTTTGGATTACTCTTCTGCTTACCCCCATTGTACAAGTCAGTGCTCAGGTGACCTGGCCATTTTAATTTCACATTCCTCCTTCCTCATCTTCGTTAGGAGAAAGTAGTAACGTTATATATTTATACTGTAGGGAGAAAAGGGTGATTAAGCCTGCGAAACCAATTAGAAAGATTCAGATAAAACTGGCATTGTTGAGCTTCTGGAAGAAGGCCAGCCTGAACTAAATTTATCTAAGGGCTGGAGAAGGGGGCTGACAGAAGAGCTGGGCCTTTCCAGAGGCCTGCTGAGCTACCACGTCTCTGCTGAACACGCTCACGTCTCACCGCCTCATACGGCGAACACGTAAGGGCCGGAGGGCGGCTGGGGCCCGAGGGAGAACGGCCGGAGCCCGACACACACAGCCCTGTCAGACCCGGCTTCCCGCCCGCGCTGCCCCTGCCGCCCTCAGGCCACACACAGCTCCCGCCGCGCATGCGCAGCCGCCTCTCGCCGGACGCCGTCCGCTGCGAGCGCGCATGCGCGGTGAGCGGTGCGGGCGCGCGAGCCGGAGCAGGCGGGAGGAGGTGGGCACGGTATGTGGAGGGCGGCGCGGCGGGGCTGCTCCCTCCCGCCGTCCCCGTCCTGCGCCCCTCTCGGGGGCCGTCCTTGGGGCTGCGGCCCCCTTCCTCCGTGCGGGATCGCCGCGGCCTGCCCCGCGCCTCGCCTCGCCTCAGGCGGGACGGAGCGCCCGCGTCTCACCCCGGGCCGCGCCGCTACCTTACCCCCCCAGCACAGGGCGCCCGCCTGCCCCGGTGGACATCGCCTGGCCATGGCAGCCCCTCCAGCGGGGAAACTGGGGGGGGTGTGGGGGGGCGAGGGCCGCGCCCGGGGAGCCGTCCCGGAGGGGCGGGAAGGGCTCCGCAGAGCAGGGCGGGCAATGAGGGGGCCTGGCCGGGGCTTGCCTGGTGCCTGCGGGGCCCGTGGCCGGGTGGGACGGGTTGGTTCAATCAGCTCGTCATTCTTTCCGGGGTAGTTTAAGAAAAGGAAGGGAGTCGGGCTGCACGCGTGCCAGCAGCCTCTTACTTCTTGACAGCTGCTAATTTCCTAAAGCACGTAGCTCTGTTTAAAACGTATGTGGTAACTACGCTCTCATTATGTGCACTTAGCATCTCATGTGGACTGGGAAATTGCAGAGACGTTTACATTGACATCCAAGTAGCATGAACAGATTAACAGGGGTTTGGATTAGCTGGCATTGAAAATAATGTATTTTCCAGTGCTGTGTAAATTATGTCATGGGCATACAGGATGATGTTGTGATTTAGGGCCAGATTCTGAAAAATGAACGTTGCATGAGGTGCCATGTCCTTTGTATTCCTTTGTTAAGAAAAGGTGTGGTCTAGTTGTAACAGTTACTGAGTATTTGTATGTGGTGCTGCAGTGATGCCTGATGTCTATAAACACATTGAAACAGCCGTATTTATGATACACCCTCTTTGAAAGGGGTAGAAAAGTAAAACTGGCCAGATTCTCTTCAGAGAGTTTTTCTGGTATCTTTAAGACCCTGGGAGGGAAGCATTCGAAGGGTGCTCACTTGAAGCATGCTATAATCCCCTGAAGCTACATTGTTGAGCCATTGAGTGCTCTACTGCTGGCATGAGCAGGAGCAGTTGTTTTGGCTGTACTCTGATGGCCATCGTGTAGGCTCTGGGTCCACAAACACTGAGGTTGTTAAGCTTTTGTGGAGCCATTCAGTTCTCCAAGGAAAAGGTAGACCCATGAAAGTAGCCCACAAGTGTATTCAGGTTTCTGGTCGCCAGTTAGACCATGCTGCTAGGGAGATGTCAAAACTGCAGTACTGTGTCCAGCTCTGGGCTCCCAGAAAAAGAAAGGCAACGCCGTACTGGAACAAGTCCAGTGAAGGGCCACAAAGATGATTTAAGGGTGTCTGACATGAGGCAAGGCTGAGAGAGCTGGGACTCTTCAGCCTGGAGAAGAGAAAGGTCAGTGGGATCTTACAAATGTGTATAAATACCTGATGGGCGGGAATAAAGAAGATGGATCCAGACTTTTTTCAGTACTATGCAGTGAAAGCACAAGAGGCAACGAGCACAAACTGATCCATAATTTTGTTCATTTAAACAGAAGAAAAAATACTTACTGCTATGGCAATTGAACATTGGAACAGGTTCCCTAGGGAGGTTGTGGCATCTCCATCCTTGGAGATAATCAAAACCCAACTGGAAATGATCCTGAGCAACCTGCTCTAGTTAAATCTACTGTGAGCTGGGGATTGGACTAGACAATCTCTAGAGGTCCCTTCCAACCTTGACCAGTCTGTGTATCTATGATTCTCTAATGTACTTGAAGACGTGCCTTTGTTTTACTTAAAGAAACAGTGGGGTTTTTTTCCACAGTGCTTTGTTATTTTACTATTCAATTGCTATAAATCCGCGAAAGTTTTTCGTGTTTGTTTCATCTGTCAGTACTAACATTAAGTTTGCTCTGCAGGTGTCCTGTAGCATGGCAGGTGAAGAGGACTTTGTTTTGGAAGAAAAGAAATTCAAGCAGTACTGTGAAGAATTTATTAAACATTCACAGCAGATAGGAGATGGTTGGGAGTGGAGAACTAGCAAGGTAAAATAATCATAGTGTTAATTTTTAGATACACTTGCTGGCCTTTTTGAGCTGTTGGCAACCACCACAAGCTGGAACATGCTTTAAAAGGGGGGTTTGTGACACATGAAATAAATGGCTTTTTATGTAGCTAGTCCAAGAACAAAGTAGTGCATAGGTGGTTTACATGAGGATTTTGGCCAGTGCATGTATTGAATAGCGTTCATGAATCCAGAAACAGCTGCTGGGATGGCTGAGTGCAACTTGTGTAATAAACGGGTAGGATTACCTGAGATGATTTTTGTTTTCATCAGAAAATGTCTTTTAAGACATTATGCAGTCTTCATTTTCAGAATTCCCAGTGATGGGGAAACAGTCACAGCTCTTAACAAGCCTTTTGAATGGTTGGCTATGCTTAAAATTGAATTAAAAAAAAAAAGCTGTTACTTTTAATCTTAACTGCCTAGCTTCATCTTTGAATGATGGTAGGTGTACCTTGGTACACCTTGGTACACCTACCATCTAGCCATTGGTAGGTGTACCTTGTCCGCTAAGCTGAGGACCCTTCTTTTATCAGAACTCTCCCTGTTTTGTGACTTAGATTCAGACCAATTCGTTCCTTAACCTTGTCAGTGTAAAGGCAAAACATGTTGAGCTCCCTGACTATTTGATGTATTTTCCAATATTTTAATCATTCTTTTGGATCTCCTCTGAATCCTTTCCAGTATATAAAAATCCTTTTTTCAGCTGTGGGCAGAACTAGACAACAAATGTTGTATCACTGTGAAATTCAAACCTTCTTATTCTGGACAAGTGCTTGTGGTTATATATCCAATGATCACTTTAACCCTTTAAGATGAAATAGCACATAGTCTTTGTTACAGATGTATGACTTAATATTTTATATTAAAATACATGTTAGTTGCATACAGCAACCAGAAGAATCTACCTGTATTAATAATCAATCCTCAGTATTTGCTCCTTCCCCATAACTTTAAAACCTCATCGATAATAATTACGTATTGTTTTTAGGTCATTAATCAAATTTTAAATAGCACAGGGCCAAGACTAGTCCCACTGGACCCCATTAGAATCACTTCTTCTATGATGATTCCCCATTTTTTAAGTTACATTTGAGATCTGTGAATTAATAATTTTTTCATCCTTTAGCGTGTGTCAGATTAGTGTGGGATTATTTTGATTTTTTGATTTCTACTTGTGGAATCAACAGTTACCTTATGGAAGTCTGAGCATATATTGTTAAAACTTTTATGGTTATCAACAGAACATCTTTTTAAGTTAGCCTAACAAAATCTATTTTTCTTAAAAAATAACTACATTTACTGTATAAATGTCTTTATTTACTGAATTCTGTATGACATCTTCTATTATTTTGTTTGGGGTGATGTCAAGTTAATATGTATATAGTTACACAAATTAGCCAGTATATAAAGATGTATTAATATATACTGGCTTTCTCCAAAGTTCTCTGAAATTTCCACAGTGCTTGAAGACTTAAAGAAAATAAGCAGTTCCTACGTACTGATTTAAAAATACCTAATGATAGCCACTTCATGCTAATGTCCTGTTTAACCGCTGCTGAAATAAAAATTTTATAGTAGTTACGGCCTATGGCTACATAATTTGTATTTGTTCTGTAATAACAACAGAAATATTTTGAATACTTGCTTTTTCTACTTTGAATGTTTGTGTTATTTCCTGACTAATAATAAATCCACATGTTTCTAGCATTTCTTTTTCCCACGCTTTTTTTTATGTGTTGGCAATGTAGGTTCTCTTGCTACTCTGACTGGTTTTCAATAATGGATGGTTTGGGATAGTTCTTCTTCTTAATATTAATGTCATTATTGTATTTCTTCTTTCCGCTGTAGAAAATTTAGTGCTGTAGCTTTATTTATTTTTTTTAACTTTAATGGCTTTATTGGTTTCCCATGCTTCCATGAATTTTGGGGAGAAAAATCATGCTTGTACCATTTTGAAATGGAAGAAGTCCCAGAGTAAATGTATGCAATAATTTCTACATAAGTAATTGTACATCAGTATTTGTAACCCTTTCATCACAGATGAAACAGAAGTTCAGTAAGAAGCAGGATCTTGGCCTTAGATGCATTCTATTTAGAAGTTTTTAAAAGAGTGCAAATACTAGCCAAGTGTTATAATGCACCCTTTCTTACAGGCAACCATTTTAAACTTCAGATTTCAGTCCAAGGCTATATTTGTGAGGCTTTATTCAACAAAGAAAAATGCTCTGAGCCTCTATTGGGAATTTAATGCATGGGTCAAAGTTTGAACTTTCTGTGAAATAAGAAGCTTTGCTGGAAATAGCAAATGAGATAGATTTTTGTTCTCACATATAAAAAAAAAATGTAAGTGCTTGGTTTTTTTTAATGGGCCAACTTAGCGACTGATTTCAGTGTGTGATAAAAACCTGGCCATCAAGACCATCCATTTATACTGTGTAGTCTGGGAAGGAAGCTTTTCATTAACAAGTTGTCTCATTGTCTTTTTGCTTTTTTTACCAATATATGTGTTGTGGGTAGTTTGGGGCACGCTTAATTTTGCTGATGTAATGCACTTGGATCCCATTCCTCATTCCATACTCACGTGAATAGGCCCATTGATAGCAGTAAGACCACACAAGTAAACGAGGCTCGTAGAACTGTGTTCTTGTGCTCCTGTGTTTTCTGTAGAGATTAAATTTAGATAATGAAATACTCATTGTTTTTGTGGAGGTGACTCTTGTGGCATAAGCTCACATGGCCCAAGCAGAACCCTGTATTTATAGCTGTAAATGAAATGTCCTAAACTATGTTATTTTTATAATTTTTTTTTTTTTCCCCAGAAGAAAGCTGTAAAAAAAGTCAAGAGCACCTCTACTGTAGGACCTGATGGAGCTAAACTTGGGTGCTGTTGTTAGGCATGGGTAGTTAAATCCTGGCTGTGAAGACTGCCCCTTGTTTGCTTTCTGCTTTATGTTTATTTGACATTTAGTTAGGTTAATCTAGGTAATCATATCAAAGGGTGTATCAGTTCACTTTTGTGTATGATACTCAGAGGACAGCTGGAGTAGAAATGGACTCCCTTTCCACATTAATGGCATCGAAGTCCTGCTAAAATAATGATTTATTTGTAGGGGCAGAAGTGTTCAAAATATGTAACACTACAGAGAGTGCAACAGGAGGGTTGCTTCTCTTTCCTGTCACCTCTCCTCTAGCCTTTGACATAGTTATCAAATACGGAGACTGCTGACTCCACATTTCCAGCTATCCATAGATATTTTTTCATGGCACTGAACTACTACACAATGCAAAGACTATGGAGCTTGGCTCCTTTCTGCTGACAGGAAGAACTGGTTCAGGGAGGTGAATGCTATATCCAGCCCTTCTCTGGCAAAACTCATTGTGCCTTGGGGCATTTTACCTCTGTGGGTGGCTGTAGTTCTTTCTTTGCTGCTCTTAGGGGGATGAATATCAACACAGGTAGCTTTACTCCTGCTGACATTTGTAAGAAGCTCCACAAAGACAGACTTGAGTGTTGAGAGTGAGAGAAGTGGCTTTTGTATTACCAAGTTAGGCTTAATTTTTTCTGTCACTGTTGTCCTCTGCATACTTGATTCATCATTGCACAGGATGCAGTTGGTTCTGCAGCCAGGACATCCAGCTAAGTTTGGTGGATGCATGCTCTTGATGAGATCTAGTGAGAAAATGAGGCATGCAGTAGGAAAAGTTATGAGCAAGGTAATTGCTCATAGTATGACTCGTGCTTAAAAATTAATAGACAAAAATACATGTAGAGGGCATTATCTTTTTTTAGATAAGAAGAAAGTAACCAAATAGCCCATAGCAGATTTTGGAGGTACATATGTTCTACAGTGTCCTTGAAAAGAGAGAACTGGTGTGTCAAAATAAAACCTATGTTGTTTTAAAGGTCAGAATACGTGAAATAAACTGTGTCAGCAATGACAGATTAACGAAAGAGTTAAATTATAGTTAAATTTGCAACCTTGTCAAGCAGTTTAATGCTACATTAATGAATTTTGTAGAGAGACTGTTTTGAATAGAATCCTTTTTCATCAGATGTTGCGCATATGCTTTCTGTGTTTGTCTAAAATAAAACGTAATGAAACAGCTAATAAAACCCTGATTTATTTGTTTCCTTTGAGATATATGTTCTTAACATGCAACTACTGTTCTTTGTGTTCTGCATACTCTTCCTCACTGTCAGAGTGTGTTTTTCCAATGATCTGTTATTAAACTTTTTCTCTCCTCTTACTTCTAATTAAAAAATAAAAAAAGTTTATATATGTGTGCAGATAGTCAAGTCAGGAAGTGGGGAAAGCTCCTGAAACATTCTCCTGCCACTCTGAAATTGCACAAGGGCCTTTTACAACAGTAGACCATGTGGCCTCGGAAGCAGAATGATAAAAAGGGAACTGGGAGAAGGTACACCTTTGTCTGCTTTCTCTTACATTTGACCCTTAGAAGTAATCAAGAGAGGGAGTGAATTGTGACTGCACATGTAAGTTCTGAAGTGTTTGGTTTTTATTTAGGACTTCAAGAAAGTTAGAGGAGGAACAGAGCAAAAATAAACCAATCTACCAAGAATTGGGAAGTTTATACTGGTGGGGTTGCAGTTGTCTTATTCAATTAGTAGCTATATTAAATTTTATTTTTACTGTTCAGGTCTTTGACTTCCTTTAACATGAAAAACTAGTGTAAACTACCTGTGAGAAGATGCTGAAAAGCAATGCAGTCATCGGTGCCTATAAAAAGACTTGGAGCTTATGCCTAAATGCCATGCTCTGTTTATTTTCTAGAACAGTGATAGTGTTTAGCATTTTGGTTACAGAATTTTTTTTCTTGTTTTTTGAACACAGGACCTTGGTGATGGTTATCTTAGTAAAACACACTTCCAAGTAAGAAATAGAAACATCCCACCAGATCTCAAGGATAAAAACAATGACAACATTGAACAAACGTTATTTACACATGTTGAAGTAAGTACAGATTTTAGAGTTTTGTGTTTATAAAATAAATCATGACCAGGACTTTTAAAAATACTGTACTATTAAATTAAGCCCCTCCAGAATTATTTCAGATCTTAAATTACCCATGGCTTTTAATTGTTCTTCTTACAGTTGTTCTCATTCAGGTGTACAGCTGTATTGGTGATGAAAATTGTGAGGAAATGGAAAGGCTGCAGCATCTTTTATGTATATATTTTCCTCATGGAAAGATAATATTTCTTTGCACATTGATTTATTAACATTAAGGAAACTTTTTTTTTGTGGAAAAAGATTAAACATCAAAATTTATTTATGTTAGAGGTAAATATTAAAAAAAACCCACTTTTGAGATTAGTAATAATTTCACATGAAGTTTACTAATAAAGTTGTGTATAAGAATTTTATACTCAGTGTATACTTTTCTACTGTGGACATAACTTAAAATACTGAGCAGTTTTTTGAAATTGGTGTTGGGAAATAAAATAGATTTGCTGTTCTTAAAGGAGAATCAACTTGTTTCTTCCAGAAAATGAAAACTGTTCATTAAACTCAGGGTAGACTGATTTGACTAATTATTTGTTTGTTTGATTCTGCATTAGACCTCCAGATTATTGACTAATTGAGATCTAAACAGTAGAAATTCACTCCCTTGTTATGTTGTTACCAGAAGTATGAAAAGAAATCTTGGATTATGATTGACTGAAAACAATGTATTCTGTATGTTATAAACTGTTGAATAGATGGACATGATATATTTTCCAGTTAACATTTTCTGCAACAGTTCCTTTTCTTTTTTCATCAGCACAGTGATTTTTTTTTTTCCTCCACAGAGACTTGGGTACAGGGTCTGAAATGAGTATTCTTTTGGCCTGGTTTCTGAAGGAAATGGCACTTAAAACAATCATACTGTCTGCTAGCGTGTGATGTAGTAATTTCTACTGATTTTTGAGTTTGCTTACAGGTTTCAACTGTATTTTAAAAAGAGGTAGATATCAAAAAGTGTTTGATTCTTAAAAAATTTGTGAAAGCAGATGGGTGGCTAGATGAAAGATGACTTTTACAGGCAGGTAGAAGTCTGATCTTTATATTCTGTTTGGCTAGTCAGCGCAAGTACAGGGCTGGACTAAAGCAGCACCTTGGTCCCTCAGAGTGCCGTGAGGAACAGCTAGAGTTCAAATGACACAAGTAAGCTGGAAACAAGACATGGTTCTGTTACCAATTAGAAAACTCGTTCAATCCACTAAAAAAAAAAAAAAAGAAAATTTAACAACCCCATTGCTGATACACCAGCTTTGATATGAATTGGAATCCATAAAATCTTTAGAACCATTACTTTGCATTTGTTTGATAAGTACCAATTATAAGCATAGTACATAAGTCAGCCGAAAGGTAGCTGAAGCATTTTAAGTTGTCCTTTAATTTAAATTCTAGTATTTCTTAAAATGAAGGCTAGTATGAATGCTTCAGAGGTTCTTACTTAATTGTCACTACATCAGTGTTTGTATACTTCAGTCCTGACTTGTAAGAACAGATTACTGTTTATATTCAAAATTGCTTTTGACGATTGTGACTTTTTTTTTTTTAATAATGAATTGGGTCTTAATTACAGAGTGTTTTTTAAAAGAACATCTTGTAAAAAGCTATTGAGTCCTTCTGGAAAGAACTATCAGCTATAGAAAAAGTGTCAGAACACTAAAAATGCTTCAGAGCCTGTACTGAAACAGAGTCTTTAACATACTGAAATATGATTCCAGGCCAAACTGTATGGTTTATCAAGAGACTAATATTAATAATTAGCTCTTGAAATATTGTGTGAGATTTCTATATTTTGAATCATAGGAATGTCTAGATTGAAATGGACCTTGAACATTAGCTGGTCCTCTTGGAGAAGGAGCCTTTGCTCATGTTGCATACTGGCAGTAAAGATGAACAGTGAAGCAAGAGAAAGGTCTTAGAAAATTGTGTTATAAGACATGAGGTTACGCATAAGAAAAAAGTTGAGTTTCCCCTCCAAAATGTTCACTGCCTTCTAGAGATTATGTCAAATTTATGTTCTTTATTGAACTGAAGGGTAACCAGGCTGTTAAAGTTATTTAATCTAAAAAATGGGAGAAGCACGTCAATAAGTTGGAAGATGAAATTTGCTATGGATACATAAAGTAAAACTATATATTTAACACTAAGGGAAAGATGGAAATGGTGACTATAGAGGGGATAAGTTTGCCCAGGCACAGCAGTGCATGTGTAAAATGCATGTTCTTTTCCACAGATGTTGAATGTGAGAGTCCTGTTGCAATATACTAACAGTGTGTTATTTAAATAGGTTTTGTTTTTGTAAAAATACATGTTGCACCCATAAATCACATGGTGTTATGGAGTTACTACAATCTCTTTGAATACGTTATTGAAATACATTCTAGTGAATAGAGTTCAGCAAATGTTGTGGTCTTGGTAGAACTTGGAAAGGTGTCCCCTGGTTATATGCCTTCAATATTTAACATTTTTTTCCTTAGAAGATTTATAAATTTTATTTTTATATATTTGAAGTCTAAAGGAGCTCTAGATAAGAATTTTATTTTATTTTGGAAAAATTGTGGCCATTGTCTGATAGTTGTATATTTCACAATTTTCAGAATTACTGTTGTGATAGAGATTTTTCTATATTATATTTCTACCATTTGTGTCTTACTGAGATATTTGACAAAAAGACCAGGAAAAAAATGTGCTGTGGTATATGATGGGGCATAGGAGGCTGCAAGATTTTCCTCTCCTGTTCCTGGGAATCCAGTTCAGAGATTACAAAAAGAACGTTAGTTTTGGCAGACAAGGCGAAAATTAGAAGGCAACTTTTTTGAAACTGGAGGGAAATACTTGAAAGTTATCCATAGTGAGGATATAACTCCTATTTAAGTAAGACACATCAGGGAAGAGATGATGTTGAATAAATCAGTGAGTATATCCTGTTATAGCAAAGTGTACAGTTATGACATTGAAACTGCAGAGAAGCAAAATTATTACTGTTCTGTTCATTTTTAATCTGTGAAGAGATACTGAAATATAACGATACAGTGCAGAAAATACACAGAATAGCTGAAGTAACTTTATTCAAATAGAGAATCAATTATCAGTTATCACAGTATAAAAAAAAAAAAGTGCTAATCTTACGGGATCTCCAGGGAACCTGATCAGATTATCTGAAAAGTTTATTTCAGCTCATTGGTCATATGGACAGTTAAAGTTTCCAGCTTTCCATCTCATTGTCTGATATCTAAATATTTCGAACCTTCCTGGTGATGGAGTGATGAGTAACTATGTATTCTGGTCTTTTCTACAGAGCAGTCTGTATTATGTGGTGTGTTTGGTTCCATTTACACAAGTTGTGTTTTCATCTGAAAACCAAGAATAAAATTCTGTGTGAGTTTCTTTCTGCTTATTTTAGAGATCTGCAATATAGAGCTTGTCACTTAAATCTTTGTTTCAGCCTGAGAAGATAAAAAAGCATTTTTGGGTATAAATCAATCAACCTATTTTATGTGTCTTCTCTAGGAGAAGATGAGTCCGAAAGTGTCTGGTTTTCTTCGCTCGTGATCAAGGGAAGTTAGATGGTTAACTTGGATGTAGACGTCTGCATTTTGTCATGTGAATCTCATACAACAAAATACGGATCTAAGCTCATTAAGAGCAGTTGTAATTTTTTCTGGTGACTTCACTGAGGCTGAGATTTCACTTTGATGGTAAAACTTATACTTAGTTGAGGACTGTATTTTGTAAAGTAGCAACTCAAAAAAAATAAAAAAGAATAAAAGTATTTAAGGATAAACTGTTGGACCAACTGACATTGACTTAAGCTTTGACTGAAGTCCTTACATTGAGACTGGCATGCTTGTGCAGTGGAACGCTGTGGCCTTTGTGGTACTGGGGGTCAGAACAGGCATTCACAGTCACTGCATGTAATGGATCTGTGCGTGCTAGTATGCCAAAGTACCACCCTTTTTTGGGATGCGGTGGTGTGAGTTGCTGTATTCCAGCTCCTATTGGAACTTTTTACTTGCAGAGAGGTTTCAGTATTGCAGGTATGGTGAGATGCTGAGGATCAGCTGATTGACAGTAAGTCTCTGTAATGGGAGGCAGCCTGCTCTGTAGGACCAGCAGGAATACAGCAGAAGTTAAGAACAGGTTTGGGAACCACTGTGCTGTACCGCGAGTTGGCATGTTATCTAGTATGAAGCAGGTTTTCCATTTTCTGGAACTCCAAGGCTTCTGCCATGCACATAATAGTTAATTGATGGTTTCTTCAGCTCATTGGCAAGCCTGCAGAATTCAGGCTGTCTCCTTATCCTTTCACATGTCAGTGAACCTTTGACATCTGCTAGTTTCCAGACATAGTCTTGCTAATTCCTGAGCTGTCCTAGGCAGTGGAGGAATTACCTTAGGAACTCATGTGAGGGTGTTGGAAGCTATGGGAAAGCTCACAGCTCTAAGTGGGTACGGTATAAGCGTCATGAGTTGGATTTTATTCTTTATATTGAAATGACCCTTAACACAAGCTTAGATGAAGTTAAATGTAAAAAAGGATTTATGCTCACATAAATGCACTGACTCCGTAAAGGTAAAGTTTCTGGAGACAGGTATGCTTAAATGCTAATACCTGCTTAGAGTGGTTTTAGAAAGTTTCTGTCTTTGTACTTGGCAGTAACTGAGTTGTCAAGCTGTTTATCTAACCAGGTGCCTGGGGATCCTGTTTTATGCAGACCCTGTCTTTCTATTTGCCATCTTACTAGAAAAGGATGGAGAATGTTCCTCTGGAATACCATTCTCTGATTTCTATGGATTTAGTTTAATCAAGATGGGTTTTTTTAACACCCAGATTAGTATACAGAAACTACTAATGACGTTGTGACTAACCATAAACAAACTTTTGACAGATTTTGTGGAGGATACCCTTCTAACCAGCAAGATTGGACTCAGTCCTTAGGGTATGAGGATTTACGAACATTTATGAAGAGTTTGTAAATCTGTTAGAGTATCTTCCAATAGAATAAAAATAGCATGAGATGCAAAGCAAGGAACTAATATAAACACACAGTGCCATTTGAAAATTTTTAAGTTGCAATTTTGTTCTAGTTAATTTTTTATTGAATCAGTTGTTGTCTTCCTGTCCTGTCCCAACTTTATGCCAGATGAGTGTCATTATACTTTTCTGCAGACAGCATAAATCTTGTGTAACCACCATAGTCTTCAGTTTATATTCTCTCTTGATCCAAATCAAATCGGTCCTGCCAAGAGATCTGTCAGGGTCTGTATCAATGAACATGGAATTGTGTTTTCTTTTGTGTAACTCTTTTTTTTTTTTTTTTTAATGTGGAAACATGTTTCAAATATTTCTATATTGAGAACCTTACATTACCCAAATTTATAAACGTGATTCAAGTAAGTGGTTCATCACAAGCTCTTCATTGAGACTAGATACAATGATGACCAGCTGTGGGAGGTAATATGTTCGATGAACTTAACCCGGGCTTGGTTTTGAGGCATATTGTGGCACTGGTGTCTTGACTGTGTGAGGCAGTAGATTCTGCTTCCACTGAAACTGGAATCTTACCCTTCTATATTTGTGGGTTTTTTTTTCCTATTTCAATCATCCTTCTTTTTTTCCAGTCTTAGTAAATCAAAGTGAACAGAATGTTTTTTCCTCCCTATGATTGAAACTATTTAAATGCTACAGAGTCGTATTTACTTACTTTATTATAAGCCCAGGTAGCCAAATGCACTGAAACAATGCCTTTCATTCTAGACTTTAATATTTACCATCAGCTGTATCCAACTCCAGCTTTTAAGTGCTATGTAGACGCATTTTAAGCAAGGACAGAGCAATTACATATATTACTACATGAATTGTTCATAAGGTGAAAAATACTGTACAAAATTCAAAATGAAGATAGTACTGCTGCCTCAAAGAGCTTATATTCCAAAAGAGTAAAGTAGGAAAATCTGGATTCACTTTATGCATTCTTTTTGTTTGTTATTCAAATAGCTCAAGGGAAGCAATAACTTGGAGTAATAATTCTCTGTGTGTGGTTTGTCTCAATTCTTCTGGGTATTGCAGAAGAAGTGAGTCAGCATGGAACCATTTCTGAAGCTACAGCCATTGCTACTTTATAAAGGAGTGGGCAGGTTGGGAATGTTGAAGGTCTGTTAATACCTGATGTTGCCTTTGGAAAATGAGCACTGAGCTTCACAAACATGTTGATTAAGTTACGTATTTACTTTTATGTGGACTCCACCTTTGCTGGCAGATGTTCATTAGTGTTAGTGAAGAAATGTCTGATGGAGGATGTGGGAACAAGTCTGACATCAATACCATGTGATTTGCTGTTCAGCTGTGCTGTTTAGTTTATAACAACCAGAAAATTACAATTCTTAGTAATTATTAATCATTTTTTCTCTAAACAAATCCAGTATTTTTAGAATTAAGAACAACTCCTTTTTTTGTGCGAAAGTAAATAAGATGAACTCAGTGTAAACATTTGCATAACCACAGTATTTGTTGGATGGTTCAAAAATGTGAATTGAAAACCTAGCAAACAGTACTTAAGGAGAAAAATGTAAATACATTTAATGGAATCCAGCACTCACTGCAGAAAATGATGAAAGGACCTTAGTAAAGAGGGAGAAGATCAAGTATTGCATACTCACCTAAAACATCAGTTTGTAATGAATGAGCCGAGCTTAAGAGCAGTGCAGTTGCTGAGAAACAGGTGAGTTTACCCCTAGCCTTTTCCATAGTTTCCCTATTGCTCTGAGAAGGGAAGTAAATCATGCTGTGTTTGTATTCAACCCAAAATATGTTCCCTTGAAAAACTAATGTGGGAAGTTTTGGTAGCTTTGATAGGAAGGAAGTACTCTAATTTCAGTTTGTCTCGGATCTACTCAGACCCTTTTCATCACGCTTGGCTTCCTATTCCAATTCCATTTGGTGTCCCGGGAGTGAGTTCTTCCTTTGGTGCTGCTGCCCAAAGTCTTACTAGTCAGCCTTAACTGGGCCACAGTACGTGTTTCTGCCCCATAATTCTATGTTAGCCAGGCCAGTGTTTGGCCCCATCTTCCAAATCGCCTTCATGCTTCATTGTCTAGCATATGCACCAGAAACCTTTTGAAATGCCAGGTCACAGAAAGGAAACCCAAATTGTTGACATAAACCTGTAAAAAATAAATCAAGAAACTACTTACTCTAAGGAGATCTAAAGTGTGTTGCAAAATGCAGTGAAGATGCTTATGATTTTGCTTAAAAATGTATTAATCTGAAAATGGAATTAGTCTTTATTAAACCACAAGAAAATACTCTGATGTGGATTTTATTAACTGTGTTCTGCATGAAAAGGCTTGGCAGAAGAATGACATTGTTTAGAAATATCAAGGCTGGAAGAAACTTCCGTGTAGGAATTACACCCCTTCCTTGAGCTGGAGAGACCTCAATAAAGGAAGAATGCTGTGGTGACAGAAGTCATTTCAAACCCAGATATGTCCTGCTTCTGGACTCCCTTACTGATGGGATGTCTCAGTCTTCATGGAAGAGGCTAAATGCTTCTGCTCCTGTAAAGTTCGGGAGACATGGGAAGTTTTTCTCTCCCACGCACAGACCTTTGTAGATCATTTTCTGTGTGTCACTTTGGTATCCTGGCAAATCTTGCTAACAGTAGTTGCATTTAGTTTTCAACAGCTTTGATGACATGCTGTTGGCTTGACTATCACTGTGGGTGGTGGGACTCTGATCTTAATTCTCTTATACATTCTTTGATTGCTGTTCTGTTTAACCCAGTAGGATATGCTTAGTAAGTTTTCACAAACCTTAGAAATTATATCAAAGCAAATATATAAACTAATTATGAAGCTTTTGGGAGAAGTGAAGCAGCACATTGTATGACCTCCAAAAGAGATTTCAGTTTAGATGTTAGTGTACAGTGATCTCAAATTTTTATCTCCTATCTTACTGTTCAGAATTGTCACTTAATATTAGCAAATAAATGCGACATCAAACACAGAAAAAGATGCTCTAATTCAGATTTGGTAACTGAATGTGACAGTTCAGTTAGAGTTACTATGGTAGAAGACATGGTGCAATCCCAGCAGAATATCTTCCTTCTGCAATAAATAAACCTCCATTTCCTATGAAGCACACATTGAAACTGTGTTAAGTGAGGATGATTTTCCCAGAATCTGAATTCTGGGAGACTAGTAATACCACTGACAAAATCATTTATAAGCTCCCTCATTTGGCCTGGTGATCTTGTATTATAGATATTAAAAAGAAGTATTTTTATTTTATTTCCATTTAGTGCATTTTTTCATGATATCTAGAAAGTTGTTTTTAGGAATTTATATGGGTGGTTTTAGTGCATCTAGACAAAAAGAAAATCCAGACTGAAGTCTTTAAAATTTTAATTCTTCAAGTTAAAATCTAATTAAATAATTTTAAAGTGTGATTTAATCGCATAAATGTACAATCTGTCTTTTTAAATGTGTGCCTTTTTCATAAATTAAGGAATTAATATGAGATTATAAAAAATAATTTTTAAAAGTTGTGCCTGAGTGAACTTCAGCAGCAGTTGTCTTTGCCCTGTAAATTATGCTGACTAATTTACCTTAAAACTGTGTGTAATTGCACATACAGCAGAAGTATCAGAGATATGTAGGGCACACAGTCAGATAGTTACCGACCTGGGCTGTGTGTTTCCCCTGTCAATTTGCTAGGGTAATGTCTTTTTTTACAAGGCTTGGTGACTTTTTCATCAAATGTTTTGATAACCGCATGCTTGACATGCCTTGATATCTGGGCAAAACATCCAATCTCTACTGTTTTGTCAGTGGAAGAGCTTGTCATAAATTAGAATCTGTTTTTCTGTTTTCAATTTAAAAATATTACTGTAGTAGTCTCAATAAGAACAACTGTTATAGACATTTCTTGTTTGTTGTGTTACTATTAAAAAAAAAAAAGTTCACAATACAGTGGTTTGTTGTTACAGTGTGTTGTTCACCTCCAGAAAAAGTTCAAAATGAGCTACTATGAGTGGAAAAGATACTGAAGTGATGGGTGTATCAGCAGTTCTTGTGGTGGCATATATGGCCACACCATGGCATCCTATTATATTATTTAATGTATTAAAACTAATGTGTGTTGTAACATAGTACCATTGTGGCATTTCCTAATGGATATCCCCCACTTGGGGATAAGAGGAATGAAGAGTTTGGGGGGAGCATATCAGTAAGATATAATGATTCTTTGTGATGTATGAGCAAGTAGATACCAAACACTTCTCTAGTTAAACCTCCAAAACTAGCAGGAGTTAAAAGAGGCTGTACACTACAGTGTTTTTATTCACTGCAGCTTATAAATGGGAAGAAACGTGGTTAAAAGCTGACTAGAATGCATGAAAGACCCACATGTTACTCTGAATTTTACTCACAGTTTGCTTTATCTCTAAATTGCGTGCATTTTCATATTAAGACTATACACTTTAGGATTCAGTACAACACGTGATACATATTGGTGGTAGACATTCAAAATTGATTAATCACTGAGATACGCAAAATGCAAAAGGATTATGCTCCAAGCCATGTACACTGCAACTGACGGTAATGTTAAGTATAATAGAAGATTGTTAAAATTCTTGCATTCCTAAAAACAATTCTTCATGTGTGTTTGGAATAATCTGGCCTTAAGAAAGTAGAGGGAAGGGATTTTTGAGCAATAGAAATACTTTTGAAATTAATTGGTACAGAATTATAATTTGGTTTGGTCGGTGTAGGGTATTGAGCTACAAGAGAGCCACCCAAATCATGAGTAGCATTTTGGAAAGCTGGGTTTTAAAGTGTGCTTTGTGCTCGTATGTTTATCCTAAGTTAGTGATGATGGCAAAAAGGGACAGGAGTGAAGGAGAACGAGCCTTGCTCCCAGCACTCTGGGTGGCTTTGCTGCACTGGCATGTTGGGCGGTGTACGCTGTGCCAGGTGTAGATTAGTTTGCTCCTTCCCAGAGTGGTGAGGGAGTCCTGAGGGAGATTGCAACATCCTAATCATAATTTCAGCATTTGGCTGCTCCAGGGGCAGTCTGATGATGCACTGCCCAAACTCAGGGCAGAGCATTGTCTTTTTGTCCAGACTGTATTTTTCAAATGTTTATGACATTAGCTCACAAACAAGAAACATGACACTACGGTATTTGTCAATACTGTTTTACCACAAAGGGAACAAAATCACAATCTAGTCAATTGTTAGCATTTTACTTTTTATGGTGAACCTCGCAATACTTCATGTTGCTAGTCACACATATATGCCTTCCTTTGTTTCTTTTAAATTAAATTGTATTGGTACAGTATTATGCTTTAATTTTCTAGGGACAACGCTCATCGGTATTGGAGCAATACTCTTATTTTGGCCAAGTGTCTGTGTTGTGTAGCAGCGTTATATGATTCATCTTTCAGTGTCTTTGGATTATTTGCCTGCAACACACGGGTCATGTTGGCTTGAAGTGAATATCACAGATTTAGGACCTTAGAGTGAGCAGTGGCAAAATGGCCAAACTTTGACATGTTGCTGCTTTGTGGAAAATTCCAACGTTAAAAAGCTTATGGATTGCTTGTTCTATTTGTTTCTGAAAATTATTTTACTTCTCTTAAGAAGATTCTTAAGTAATGGCCCCTTTTGCGGTGTTAAATTTTATAGCCTGGACTGCAGTCCAGCAGAAAATCGAGAGGATTGTTCTGTGGGAGGTGGGGAGCAGGGGAATGCCAGACCTGACTCCATCCCCTGGGGCTGTGGGGGTTAGACCACCTTCAGTTACACCACTGAAACTTTAAATATATCAGAAATGTAAGCAGCAAATTATCTTGAATGAAGAAGAGTTTGCCATCTTTAAACGTGCTTGTTAGTGCTGTTATTACAAAGTTAGGCCACGCAATTGTGATCCTAGCTTCCAGTTTGTTTACCCACCTTAAGATTCACTAATCATTGTTGTTCTTTTAGCTGTGAGATCTGAGTTTTGTTTCCTCCCTAACACCATTT
Organism: Balearica regulorum gibbericeps; assembly: GCF_011004875.1. Classification (NCBI taxonomy): domain Eukaryota; kingdom Metazoa; phylum Chordata; class Aves; order Gruiformes; family Gruidae; genus Balearica; species Balearica regulorum. The sequence continues at coordinate 7,604,370 of NC_046220.1, read as the reverse complement.
CACGATCATCATCTCTGAACTGTTCACATGGGTCACTCTCGAGATACATGGGACAATCCTTTTCTCCCCTTTGTTACAAAGAACAATTATTATTTCCTACTCTGGAAAGAGACACAGTCCCATACTTTTTTTCCTGCATGCTAAATCTTTCTATACTGCAAATCCTATTTGTTAGTCTTACTAATTAAGAAACAGCCACTGCTAGTTTTATATTATTATTGTAAAGATAGAGATGTAACTATTTTTGAGGTCCGAATGTGGTGTTCCTCAAGGACATTGTAGAGTTATAGTGTGTAATCAGTGTGTGATTTTAAGGTCTAGTCCTTCCTAGATATAACTAAATAGCATTGAGGTTGATTGAGATTTAGGAGCTTCTGCTGCAGGAAAATATGTTCTAGAGATACAAAATACTTTGTTTTGAATAATAACAATAACTTACCTTTCCTCATACAGACATACACACAGTGGGGAGACACTGCTTTCTTACCTTTTAGGAGTTGAGTCTTAGTATGTGTCCTTTAAAAATGTAGCTATGAAAATAAGACTTTTTTTCATACCAGACTGGTACTCAACATGATACTACCAGAGTAGAATGTTAAAATTTGGTACTAATGTGCTTATGAACACCTCAATTTCAAAATTATTTTTCTAGTTTACAGCAGAAATGAATTTGTTTCTGTGAATTTGTATGAGATACAGGTGTTTTCCTGAATGAGCAAGACAATGTATCTTTAATACATAGCAGGTATTTTTACTTGAATTCTGCTTGTTGATGTTGTGTAATCTTTCTGCCTTGGTTTGCCAGGGACTAGTTCAGACATCGCTTAGACATGCTTATTGACAATTTAAATGAGACTCTCACTTCTGCTGTATGCAAGATACTGAAAGCACATTCTGAGCAAAGGAAACATTGTTTAAATGTTCATATATGTTTGTGGACAGGAAAATATACCGCTTAGCATAAATGGATGTCTGTAACCGGGAGTAGCTCAATGGGTAGCTTACTCATGATGATCTGTGGTGGTAGCAATGATGATAAGCAATTTCAATTGACTCAAACATCTTTTATCATTTTGTTCTGAATTCTGGAGGAAGATGTAATGTCATACGCTAAATAAGATTTAAGTTTGCTTTCTGAAGAAGAAAACAATAAAGTGTAAAAACTCCTTGGGATCATGAGATAGGCATTTCTGTGGGTAAGCGATAAACTAAAATGCAGGAAGACAGACGGCTGTAGTATAGAAGAGAGAAAGGTGTGGCTTGTAAGAGGTGAAAGACTTGTGCTGTAAATAATAGGTCATACTTTATAACGTAAGCTTTGTGTCCATCTAGTGATTTTTGTAATACGACCGTTAGTGTTTATTTCCATCTATATTTTGTATTTTTCCCTGTTTGATAGCTTGCCAATAAAATTTCTTTCCCAGACATCTGAACCTAGCTTGCAGACTGACAAGGAACAAAAAAACACCTTCAAAGGAAAGCACATTAAAAAGCTTAGAAATCACCAGAAAGTGTTAACGGCTCTGCTGGCTGTTACACAATGGGATGCAGGAATTGCAATAATGTTCTTCTTCCATCTGGTGCCTGCAAACTTGCTGTTTTCAGAGGCATTCATTGCTGTAGCAAACTGTTCACTTACTCATTCATGTGTGGCTGCCCGTTATTCTTTGGAAAGGACTTGGGTTGAAATCGGCTCAGTTCTTTGTTACAAAAGTGCTCAGTGTCAAACGTACTACAAGATGATGTCAGTGCAAATGCAAATATCGTGAAATTTCAAAGCATCTTCCCGTGTTGCATATATTTGGAATGTACTGTGAAGGTGTAGTCCCAGGAGTGAGGATCTTGACTGACAATACTCAAAGGAAAATCATGCAGTATCTGTGCCAAAATGTCTGTCTTAGACTGAAATTTCAATTTCTGTTTTAAATTTCCTGGCTTATGTTAGCTAACATTCCAGCCTCAAAATTCCTTCTTTTCTTAGAATCTGTAGTTATTTTCTTTGTTACATCTGGACTGGTTAATTTTCAGAATTGTGAGGTACCTACTGACTGGAAGGAAGGTGTCACTCTGAGAGGGAACAATGGTTTTGTGAGCTAAAGGATGGGGAAGAGCTGGAGCTGGTGCTTTTTCTCTCCCAGCAGCAAAAGGAGACAACTTTATTTGGGAATGTATTTCCTCATTTCCGTATATTGGTTGTCACTTGGGGCAACAATGCTGTTGCCAGTTTTGTCACTTTACTGGAGAACAGGGACCATCTTAGGTTCTCATGAGGAATATTCTGAGGAAACACGGGCAGGTTTAGTATTTACAGCTTTCATAGGAAAAGCCTCAGAGTTTTGTCAGGAGGATAATGACTGAAGACAGAGAAAGGACACTTACTTCTTGCCAGATCAAGAGATAAAGGAGTTGATATGTAATTTCTGAGCACAAACCAGTTAAAAATATCCAACTATTGGTTCTTCCTGAACATCTGAAATAAGCATATTCATATGGCAAGAGTTTTTGATCATGTTCATAGCAAGACAGGCTTGCCAGGTTAGCCTTCACCTCTCTTATGTTCTGTTCTCCCAGAATATAAATTAATCTCTTCAGTCCCACAATAGTGAGCAGGTAAATTAACTTAATAGTTTTTGTGAAAGTGTTACAGGATTTCCTAGCATTCTGCCTATTTTAGTTAAATGTCATATAATAATATGCATTTATGTAAATCTTGTTTTCAGAAAGTGTGAGCAACAAGGGGGTGAATTGAGACTACATGGGAAACGTTCATTTTGGCATATGGAAGCTTTTAGGTGCTTTACTGTGTAACTTTGTCTTTTCCACCCCTTTCTTCAAGGATTTGGTGTTCTCTGTATTGATGTAACTATGATAGTTGTTCATGGAATTTGTCGCTGTGTGTTGTATACCTGTGTGGTGGGTTGACCCTGGCTGGGGGCCAGGTGCCCACCAGAGCCGCTCTATCACTGCCCTCCTTCTTTAGACAGGGGAGAAAAGGTACAACGAAAAAAAAACTTATGGGTCGAGGTAAGGACAGGGAGAGATCATTCTCTAATTATCATCACGAGCAAAACAGACCGAACTTAGAGAGGGAATTCATCTTATTTATTAACAAGCAAAACAGAGTAGAGGAATGAGAAATAAAACCAAATCTTAAAACACCTCCCCCCACCCCTCCCATCTTCCCGGGCTCAACTTCACTCCTGGCTTCAACCTCCGCCCCCCCCAGCGGCACAGGGGGACGGGGAGTGGGGGTTATGGTCAGTTCATCACACGGTGTTTCTGCCGCTTCTTCATCCTCAGGGGGAGGACTCATTGTTCCCCTGCTCCAGCGTGGGGTCCCTCTCACGGGAGACAGTCCTTCATGACCTTCTCCAACGTGAGTCTCCTCCACGGGCTGCAGACCTTCAGGAGCAAACTGCTCCAGCGTGGGTCCCCCACGGGGTCACAAGTCCTGCCAGCAAACCTGCTCTGGCGTGGGCTCCTCTCTCCACGGGGCCACAGGTCCTGCCAGGAGCCTGCTCCAGCGCGGGCTTCCCATGGGGTCACAGCCTCCTTCAGGTGTCTCCACCTGCTCCAGCGTGGGGTCCTCCACGGGCTGCAGGTGGAATCTCTACACCCCCTCATCCTCCCTCCATGGGCTGCAGGGGGACAGCCTGCCTCACCATGGTCTTCACCACCGGCTGCAGGGGAATCTTGCTCCGGCGCCTGGAGCACCTCCTGTCCCTCCTTCTGCACTGACCTTGGTGTCTGCAGATGTTCTTACATCTTCTCACTCCTCTCTCTGGCTGCAAAAGCGCTCTCTAACTGTTTTTCTCTTTCTTAAATACGTTATCACAGAGGCGCTGATTGGCTTGGCCTTGGCCAGCGGCGGGCCTGTCTTGTAGCCGGCTGGCATTGGCTCTGTCAGACACAGGGGAAGCTTCTAGCAGCTTCTCACAGAAGCCACCCCTGTAGCCCCCCCGCTACCAAAACCTTGCCACGCAAAACCAACACAACCTGCGTGCTGCAGGTGCAGTGACTGAAATACTAACAGCCAGTTGCTGGACTGGAGAACCCTTGTGAAGAAGGAACAGTTTATAGCAGCTGGAACACCACTGATGTTCATTTACTATTGATATGTTATTTGTGGGAGAAAAAAAATCAGTATTTCATGGAAAAGAAAAGGCTCATTTAAGTGAAACCCATTTAGTCTTATAGCTAATGAGAGAAGTTTGAAGGAATAAGCTGTAATTGGTAGGATGGCAGCAGTGCACAAAGAATTTGGGGAGGTGTAAACAATGTACAGATATATAGCATCACAATCTCTGCAGTAAATGTGCTTATAAAAGTTTCTTTAAAATTGCACTGTGTTCTCTTATACAGTTTTAAAATGTTCACATCCTGGCCACTCTTTACAATTTGTTATCATAAGCTGATAACATTCACGTTGCCATTTCAAACAATCAGCTACTGTGTTACAAGATTTCAAAATAAATAAATGAAACTTTGTATAAAGTGTGGTTTATGCTAAGGTCTTCTCTTAAGGCTTTCAGAATCAAGGACATTTAGGATGAAAGCATAGCTCCCGTAGGTGGTAATATGGGAAAGCCAGTGGTTGTGAGTAACCATTTTTTGACTGCTGTCCTTCAGAAATGATCTGAAGAGGTCATACTGTCTGTCTGCCACTTCACCACAATGTATTTTTGAAGTTGTTTGCCAAGATCAGTCACATCTGGCAGAGGTTATTCATATTCTGAAGATGGTAAGTTCATAACAAGCTTTCAATACCAGTCAGTGAGATGGAGAAGAAAATTGCTGGGGGTAACTCACCACCCTGGGTTGATTTCCACCCAGGGATGAAGAAAAGGGGAGGGATGGAAGCCATAGTGAGAGCCTGAGATTTATTTAGCCTGTGTCTACGCAAGTACTGTGATTCAGAGCAATAGTGTAGTTTTGGAGCAAAGCCCTAAACTGTCCCCACTTTCCATGAGTTGGTTGATTTGGTGCACATGAACTAGATTACTTCTGGCGGAAACTAAACTAGGAGATCTGTTCCATGTACGTACTGCATGGGCACCAGCTCCTAATGGCGGTATAAGGGTCCAAACCAATGACTGATTTTTATGGACAGATTTGAAGCCTAAGAACAATGTTAAACATTGGAAAAATGAGAATGCAAAAGGTCTGCAAGAGTTAGCAAGGTATAATACTATCCTTTGGATTGTATTAGAAAAACTGTTTTGATCTGATTTTCTGTGAAGTGTGTTTTTGTCTCTGCCCTTGCCTCTACTCAGAAATTCTTCCATCAGTGGAATGATGTTAACCACATTTGAACAAGGTAGAGGTTTTTAAAGATAATTAAGCTCCTGTAAGTTTTATGGAATTAAATGGCTGAGTGGAGGACAGAGACCATAAAAGTTCTCTGCCTGAGGGAAAAGTTGCAACATGTGCTGATAACTTACTATGTGCCAGAGAACCCACATGAGAAAGACCTTATAAATGTCCAGCCGAAGGAAAAAGCCCTGTTCTTCTTTGGACCTAAAACTCAGTTGACCACAAGATGCAAATCTGAAGGAAAGAAAAATCAGACAAAACATTTCAAAATAATTCAAGGTAATTCTGAGTGTACAATATTTAACAAGCAACACAATGAGCAATTTCAAAATGTTTTGTCATGTGGATTTGATGCAATATGAAAAAACAAACATGAGCTGATTAAAGAACTATGCTTACATAAACAAAAGATTGTATTTTTTGGTATTGAATTTTTTCCCCCTCTTTCCTCAAGTACCTATGCTTTGGGAAGACAGTGCATTTGACTGAGTAAAGTCTCCTGATGGGCAGCCTTGTGACCCTGTCAGAATGTGCTGGGTATATGAATGTTAAAACATTGCATTCTTCAGTGAAGCCCAGCATATCTTTAGTTGATACAACATCTATCCCTGTGAATGGAAGATCTGAATGTCTGTAAATAGTAAAACTGTGCTGAAATGAACCTTTCTGGTAGCATTTTTGATCCTACATTATATAGATATTCAGGATTTGCTAAGTCTGTCCTAAATTTCTGGACATACACGATCTTATCCAAAGTTGCTGTGTGTGCGTGGTACTCAAATCCATAATCTATACAGCAAACCCAGTGATTCCACCAAGCTTTATTACCCAGTTCTTCATATATGCAAAAATCCTTAACACTTCTAGGGAAAACATTGGACTTACTGTGCAGGCACTGCATAGTGCTAGGCATCTCTCATGCTTGTAATAGATGGCCATCTTTGAAAGGAAGATGGAAATACTCTTTTTTAATTCAGTATGGGGTGTACTTACTTTCCCTGTCTTTTTGCATATTTGAAGATTTTTTTTTCCTGGTTGATTTCATAATTTTATAACCATAGTATTGCATGGGCATTGATTGCTGTAGCAGATTTCAGAGCAAGGATATATTAAAATTATATCCAGTTTTCACGGAAGTTAATGTGAGGATTCGCTATATTGTGAACTGTGTCTAATTCTGCTTTACAGGTAACAGTAGCCAGACATGCAAGGCTCTTTAATATCCAAGTTTTTGAATCAAAGCAAATCATTAAGGTATGATGAAGTAAAGGTATTTCTAAATCATGTTTTCAAACATTGGAGCTACTCTAACCCTCTGTTATAACCTTCTGAAATAACCTGACCATCAGTGATCTAGACAAGGTATTTTTTGCCACTGCTAATGAGATTTGTTTTATTAGACTATTTACTGCTCTGTGTAGTTCTCCAAGTTTTCCACCTCTTCTACTAATTTTCTTTCTGCACGAAAAGAGCATTCTGAGTCTCATTACAGCATTTTATTTCAAACCCATCTCTAGAAATACCTCTAAAAATAGCTAGACTTCAATGTCCTTTTTTTAAAGTCTTCTTTCTGAAAACTGCACAGTTGCTAGTGTGATGGAAATATTGGTAAAAAAGGAAGAAATAGAATAATATCACCAGTGGGGTTGTTATTGATGTCTTTCAGTTAATGCACTTCATTATCTTCAATTGAAATCCCTGTTGTAATCTGATACACTTACTATTCTGGAAGATGTCCTCACAGTATTGTATTTGGCTGGTACCTTCAGATTTTGTCCATTGGTAATTTAAACTATAATTTCTACCTGTTGTTTTTCAAAGGCAACCTTTTATCGTAGATCTCCTAAATATGTGTAAACATCAGTTTTGTAAGAGTCTACTATACTGGCAGCTGGTTATGTTGTAGGTGTTACAAGTGAATGGTATCTTTTCAGTCTAGAAATCTCACTGTGATGAGCTGTTCCCGTATATGAGTGAAGTCCTTCATAAAGGACAGCACTCTTCAAAGATGTAAATAATATGTAATTAAAAAGCATAATCAGTTTTCTTTAGTGATTGAAGAACATTTAGTAACCATACATGCGTAATACAACAAAGTGCTTAAGCAAATCAAGTGCTTTGAAATTTTTTCAGTAATAATCATTAAGAACTGAACAGATAACACTTTGAACTGAACTTACTAATAATATGCAGACATACAAGGAGTGAATGGATGAATAGTAAGAAGTGTTAAGAGTAGGAGGGAAGTGAGCTGATGCAATACTTTGGTAAGGAAGGGGGGGGAGCCCATTCTAGTCAGTTAGAGACTACTTTTCTAGCAGTTTCAGAAAGCCAGAAGTTAGATTACAAACAGATCCATGTTCGGGATCAGGAGGCCAGAATGGTGGTTTTTCCCTTCCTTTTTTTTTCTTTTTTTCTTTCGATGTTTTGATCTTTTCCTGAAATTGTCCCCTACCAGTATCAAAGAGTCTTAAAAAAATTTGTTATCTCTGACTGTAGAGCGAATACAGATATATTCAGCTGGTTCTGAAATAAAATGTTTGTCCTTAAGTAATCATTTAGTAAAATCCTAGAAATGCAAGCATTGATTAAATTTTAAGAAATGTATTGAATTAGCCAACAGCGGATGCCACTTAGAGTGGGGAGAACCCTTGCAAATGGATTCTCCCACTACACTCACACAGTTTGCAATTACATACTGTATGTTGCAAATAACAGAGAAGAGATAAAAAGAGAAAACAATTTTCAGATTATTTAAATGTGGCTATAACGACAAAATAACTTAGGTTATAAACTGTTTTTCAGTGACTTTCCATTTATTCTGTTTTTGAAGGAATTATAAGTGCTTATTTCTGGAGGCAGAGTAGCTATTATTCATGAACTGCTTTGTTAGACATAATTAACCTTGTGGAGAAGTAGGATATTCTGTTAACCCAGGCAGAGTATCATACTAACATGGCTACATTCTTTCTGGTACCTGAGCCATCTCTCTAGAAGTTGTGAAGATGCCTTTGCTGAAGCAGATGATTCATTCTGATAATGTCAGGAAACCAAACAATATAACAAAATGACTCCATACACCGAATAGTTTCCATCTGTCCATACCTTCCACATTTGTGTTCAGTAGTGTGTCATTCTCTGAATCTTACAGTAAAATAAACTGTAATTTTATTTTACTAATAAAATGTATTATTTTATTGTGTGTAATCCTTTCTCTGTCCTTATTTTCCATCTTTCTTTCTGCTGCACTTTATAATGTTTTTCTGGAGTATTTTTAGTAATGGTAGATAAATAGTGATCATATCCGTAGCATTTGGAAGAATACAGAAAGCTTCCTCAACACATCTCTCCAAAATAGGTTAGAAAAAATATTTGTTATGGAAATAGAAATCAGTTCTGGAGGATTTACAACCTTTTAGGTTAAAAGAACAGTTGAAATGAAGTTTTTACCATGTCAATAATAGAATTTTAAGGCAAACTTGTAGAGTTATTTTTCCCCACTAGTCTCTTGCAAGTGGTTTGTTGATAACTATGGCATTATTAAATTTAATTATTATTCTGGTATTATTTCTAAAAATAGTAAGTGTCTCCTGTGTGTAACAGCTGATGGATTTTTTTTCAGCAGCAAAACCTGAAACTCGTCAGACTTGGTTTTAGCACATAGTAAGAATTAAAGAATAGCTGGCCTTGGAAAACAGGCTGGAATGGATATATCATGAATTGGTTCTGTTTAAAATAAATACATGGACAACTTAAGTATTTAAGTTTCTTAAAAGGACAAATTGGAATTTCTTAAAGATATTTAATGAATTTTGCTGAAGCGTGCTTTGACTTGCGTTCAGCTGAAAGTGCAGAATAGTCTGAAACGTCACCATTGTAAGCAGATCATTAGGAAAATAAAGCAACCTTAAGGAATGCAGCAAAGTATAGCTTAGACGTTTTAGATATAAGAATTCCCAAAAAGACAACCTGTATTATATCTTGAAAATAGGTGTGAAAAGATGCTAAGACAAATGTCAAAAGGTTCTTGAACCCTGTGTATAGAAAGATTAAAGGAAGAGAAGCAAGCCCAAGGAAGAGATTGCAGACAAAATTATATTTTATTCTTTCCACTAGGTAAATGGAAATGAATTCCCATTTTCAGTAAAGCGGATTTCAGAGAAGGCAGGATGGCTAATGAGAGTGGGGGTATATGTAGACAGAAATTACATCGATCAAATTGGAAGCAAAACTTGAGAGGAGATTTTGAAGTAGAAGGTAAGAGATAACTTCTACCCTAGAATTCCTGTCAGGTGTCTGTCTTGTTGGGTAGTAGTGTTGGAATGTAAAAAAATCTTTTTTAAAAATTTATTTAAAAAGGCAAAAAGCTATAGGTTTATGAACCTAACATCAGCAGTAGTCAAGGTTTTTGAATACATTCTTTAAGAAGACATAAGTAAAGGTTGAAAATGGAAATAGGATGGAATGCAAAATGGATTTACAGAAGATAAACCATTGTATATTGAACCATTACCTATTATTTGGCAAAATAACTGATTTGTAGGAGAAAGAAAATTCAGTGCTTCTAATCCATTTAGACTTCAGTAAAACATTTTATATTAATAGCACACAGGAAAACAAAGCTGAGTGATAATACCACAAAAATACGTCCTCAGACAAATCTTACGTTTTAACTAGTAATTGTAGTACAGAAAGTAGGAGAGAGTTAACTAAAGTTGCTGATGGCAAAGTATCTGGAGGCGTTGTCAATAGAGCAGAAGATAAGGAATTCCTACGGAGAAAACCAAGGACCTTGTGGACTAGTGTAACAGAAACAGGATGAAATTTAGTGGTGCAAAGTCCAAGGGCATGTACTTGGGGAGTAACGATAAGATAATTCTGTTTCAGAAACTTGTGGCTCATTAATTGGCAATGACTGAGGAGGAGAAAGGCATGGGCGTTTTAGTTGATCGTAGGATTACTGTGAGCTGCTAATGGGCATGAATGAAATAAAGACAGTTTTGGGTTCTGTCTGGGTGTTGCTCTCAGCTGAAATTGGTACTATACAACAAGGATGTTGAGGACTCATCTGTCATGCTGTATGTTTAATTTCAGTTACTCCCACTCAAAAAAAAAAAAGTAGAATTTTTACGATGATTGGGAAAATCAGATTGGGAAAAACGTATCTTATGAGAAGAGACCAGAAGAATTAATCTTGTTTAGCCTAGGGAAAAAACCAAAGCCTGAAAGGAAATATGATTTATCTCTGTTAATACATTGGGGAAAAAAGGTTTGAAATGCCAGGGAATGAAAGAACTGTTTAAACTAAACTAAAATGTTGGCACTAGAATTAAAAGTTGTAAACTGAATTTGGATAAACTTGCGCTACAACCAGAGAAGTGAGATGCTGAAATAGTGTTCCAAAAGAAACAATAGTATCTAAAAGCTGGTTAGTTTTCAGATAAAACTATATAAATTTAGTAGAAGGCATTATATGATATTTGATACCTGTGATAATGAGATACTGAACTTAATGATCCAGAAGGTCCCTTGCCCTCCTATTTCATACATCATTATTATTCATTTTGTGTTGTCCATGACTGTGGTGAAAGATGGGTATTTAGAGTTAATGCCTTTGTTGAGATCTATTTATCTCTCTCTATATCTACATCAGATTTTGCAAGGCTGCTTGGAGGGTCAGGAAATTGCAGCTGAGATTGCACAAGAATGCGTATTTTCCCTTGTGAAACAGGACCCTCATCTTTACATTACCTGTGTGAGAGAGATTTTCACTTTACTCCTAGATAGAGTCCTAAAAGCCTGGGATCTGATTTTTAGAAAATGTGATTCTCAAAATCCCTCACATTTTTCAAAATCTGGCTGCCAAGTAATGTTTTTGTGTGAAGTTTAGCTAAGAATTTCTCCTTCTTTTATATTCTTCCCAAAACAAATCAGAGAGTACTTTACCTTCACAGCAAAGGAAAGAGAGGAAAGAAAATACAGGAAGTTTATCAAGAATTAGACTAACAATTCACAGAGCTAGCTAGCATTTTCCCCTTATTGTTTGGAGTCCTGCTTCATCACTGAGCCTCCAATGTACCATGGGGAATGCATATCTTAGGATATGCTTTCAAAATAAAATGAGGAAATAATTTGGTTTAGTTAGAGGAAGTGGGCTGAGGCACCTGGCAGTGTGTGCTTGCAGGCCAGAAAGCCAACCGTGTCCTGGGCTGCATCAAAAGCAGCGTGACCAGCAGGTCGAGGGAGGGGATCCTGCCCCTCTACTCCGCTCTGGTGAGACCCCACCTGGAGCACTGCATCCAGCTCTGGGGGCCCCAGGACAGGAGAGACATGGAGCTGTTGGAGAGAGTCCAGAGGAGGCCACGGAGCTGATCAGAGGGCTGGAGCACCTCTCCTATGAGGACAGGCTGAGAGAGTTGGGGTTGTTCAACCTGGAGAAAAGGCAGCTCCAGGGAGATCTAATTGCAGCTTACCAGTACCTGAAGGGGCCTACAGGAAAGATGGTGAGGGACTGTTTATCAGGGAGTGTAGTGACAGGACAAGGGGTAATGGGTTCAAGCTGAAGGAGGGTCAATTTAGATTAGATGTTAGGAAGAAATTCTTCCTGGAAAGGGTGGTGAGGCACTGGCACAAGTTGCCCAGAGAGGTTGTGGAGGCCCCATCCCTGGAAGTGTTTAAGACCAGGTTGGAAGAGGCTTTGGGCAACATGGTCTATTGGAGGGTGTCCCTGCCTGCAGCAGGGGAGTTGGAACTAGATGATCTTTGAGGTCCCTTCCAACCCAAACCATTCTATGAGTCTTTGATTTGTGGGTGAGATTGTGTGCAAGATCACTCTTCATATATGTGAGGAAGAGGGCAGGAGTGCTTGCTATGGTTGGACTGTGAAGAGTAGCATGCAGCGAAAGTCTAGAGTAAGTTATTGGTATGGACTAGGATTGTTCCTTGCTAAAACTTGCTTAATGATGGTACATGTTGTGGTTTTCTTCCCCGGAGGCTGAATGAGGAATTTGTGTTTCCACGGTTCACACCTGATACTGCTACTCAGAAGTAGTATTGTTGGTAATGCTAAGCAATGCACATGGGCCCCAGGTAGCTTGTGTCCACTTTGTAATGAGCATTTAGACATTTAGGAATTGCGATGGGATGAGACCAACGAATGATTAAATCCCCTTGGCTACTTTTTAATTTTTCTTTTCCCCCTGGGATTGGAGATGGTGAGTTGTCATAGCTGTTTATAGTATGTCAGTCTAAAAACTGCATTCTTATCCGATAAAAAGAACCAGGAAGTGATTATTAAGCTGGGGAACAGAGGGAATGAGATTACCTATTCTGAACACAAAGCGGAAAAACACAGCAGAGAGAGCACTGCTCTGAGCAGCCTCAGAGGGTGAAAACTTGGTCCCCGGCTCTTGCAACTTAGCATTAGAGCTGAGCTCTGATGGATTAAAGAGGGAGGATGCTGCAAGGTTAGGAATTTATTTCACCTTTGTAGCTGAGCTTTGCCTTGAAGCAGAGAAACACTCTGGTGGGTAAAAGTGCCAATTTTAATGAAACACAGTTTTAGATTATCCATAGCTTTAGATTTTTACCTTTCTCGTGGTAATCTTGTTTCCAGCTTTGTTACCAAGAATGTAGTCTTTTGCTTTCCTAGGTGAAATTTGTTTTCATTTGTAAGTCATCTGGTGTTAAAAATGAACAGAACTGAGAGACAGGCTTCTTCAGATGTATCCTAGGAGAGCAGCGTGTAAAGCTGCCAAGCAACAGGGATCTACAGCCTTAAAGAAGGTTGGGATATTCTGGAGCTGTGCATGAGTCCTGCCAACTGGAGGGGTCCATGTGCACCTGGTATCAGCTGCTGTCAGGTAGGAAAAAGTCCTGACAGCAAGGTACAGGCGGAGTAAACCTGAGCCCTGGGCAATCCTCCAGATAGCTGCATGCTTCTGCACAGTTCCAGATTCAGAAAAGCAGTTTTTACCCAATCTTTACAAATGACTGGTATTCAGGAACCATGCTATGAGTTGAAGCATGTGTGCTAATAAATGGTCCATATTACTTACCTTCTAGTGGCTGAAAGTGCAGTCTTTTGGAAAAAGAAAAAAATGTTTTTGAAAGTGCCATTTTACATATCTGTGCTGAAAGCTTGCCCTAGTGAAATAGATGAGTTTTGAATATTAACATTGTTCTTAACTTCCCTTGCCCTTGTTCTCAACCCCACGCATCTTCATGAGCTTGGTTCAAGCTTATTATTTTACTTTCATGTTAGAAAAATGAGCCAATACAGAGTAAAGAGTTTGAGGTGAATACTTTTTTGATGATGATAAAATGAAGGCTGTGTAGAAGTCATCTACAAATGTGTTGAATTTTCATTTCCTTTTTCCTAAATCAGAGGACCATTCTGCTTTTTTTCAGAAATAACATCTTCACTTCTGTTTCATTTTTAATACCCAGCTCTCAGCAGCCTTTATCTCCATATTAGGACTATGGCTAGTAGTTCTGGGTTTGTGTAGGCACTGATCTCTTGGCCCACATTGGTGTTCTGCCCCTAATGTGCCTTGAAGCCTCAGGAGGATCCCCAGGAGACAAAGCTATAGTGCATATAAATTTGTTTATGTTCTATACACGTTTGTGGAAGCCTATCCTTTGATTAGGCATGCCTGTTGAAGTGTATTCATGCGGTCACAAGTGGGCAAGAGGATAGACCATCTATATAGTCAGTGTCTTAGGAGAGGTTTGTACTGCAAAAACGAAAAAAAAGCTAACTTTGATTATAGAATTATGGTTTTATATGAGAAAATCTAATATTAATGTGCTCTCTTTAGGTTAATTTTGTCTGAGTGACTCAGACAGTTCCCAATTGTGATTGGCAATCAATAGCAATAATGTGAGCACTAAGTCATATTTCTTCATCAAAATGACAAGCCTCAGAGCAGACAGTATAATTGTTTGCTTTTCTGCACAGATAGAGACATGATTGCTCTGCTTTTTTATAAAGAATGAGTTCATGGGGGGTGAAGAAATTAATGTGTAAAGTACCAGAGACAAAGACTTATGTAAGAATAGGGAAGTGTAAATAATAAAACAGAATGGACATTTAAAAAGTTATGCTAAACATTTGCAGCAGTAGCTAATGACACGTATTTTATAAATACCCTTTAGAAATTTGAAACAGAGTGGAGCTTCTACATGGCATCTCAGAAAGGCTTGTTAACGTGAAAGTAGAACAATGTTAGGTACATACATGGTCTTTTAGGAAGAGAAAGAAGGATTTTAGCCTTTATGCAAGTAATATAACTTATGTAACTGCTATTTCTCAACAGTGTCCAACCTTAACACCAAAATAAAATCTCTGATAATTTTGATTTCCCAACATGGCACATGATTTTTCCTATTTTCCTGAGTCTTATCTCCTTAATGAACAATTAAGTATCTATTTTTATTTAGCAAAGTTATATATTTCTATCCGGCATCTGATTTTTTTTTCTTTGTGTGTGTGTGTGTGTGTGTTCCAAATGGTATGTATCTTTTGGCTCAGTTACATGTGTGTTGCTTAATATCTGCAATATCAGCAGTTCCTTCAGTACCAGTGTGATTGAGATAAGCCAGAAAAAACTAGTTATTTTGAGAGCACCTGATATCAAAGGAATGAAAGCTACAGAAATCCTGTTGAAAGTTAGGTTCCTTCTCACTATGAAATTTCAAGACTGTCATGAGGAGGAGTGGGGCAAGGAGACGTAATGGTTTCAAGATGGAGCTAGCATCTCTAAGAGAATATGTCAGGTACAAGCGCTGTGCAAGACCAGTACTAGGTTTGATGCTGCATCCTGTTCCTTGTTCATGATCATCTAACTCACATTTCCAGTATTGCAGTTAATGTGTGGGCAGGAGTTTTATCTAGCATTTATGCATTTTGGAAAACCTGGACCTCAGTAAAGCCTGACATGCGATCTGCCAGGCTAACATGATTCAAGTATTCTGCATTTATTTGTATGTTAATTCCTTTTTATTCCAAGTCAAATGGAATTTTGTAAAACTGTGTCATGTATCAAGAAATTTGCTCATGTACAACCACCATGAACCATGGCAAAAATGAAAAAAAGCAAATTTACCTTAGCTGGTCAGTCAGTTTTGGAAGGCTGACCCTGAGCCCTATTTTGCACACACACCGTCCTTCGTAATTTAAAAGAAAGATATGTATGTTCAATTGCTGTTATAAAATTCATGGGTTTTTTTTTCTTTCCCATTTTTATCTTTCATCCAAAGATTACGTTAAGGATTGAGATTTTCCACTACTGTTTTATGTAAAAAAAATAAAGATTTTTTTACCATGAGGAAAAACTGTATGATTGAAGAGCTAACAGGAAAACATGGGAAGAGAATTTTTAATCGAAATATGTAAAACTATGTTTTCAGTCTACTTTCAGCACCTACTTCTGTGATTAATCCTTATTTGAATAGAAGGCAAATTTGTGAAGGAGTTAACCATCTCAGTGTTTAACTTATAAGTTAAAGATACAAACACATGTTGCATCTATGGTTGCTTCTCTGGTGTTAAATCCTGTGCCTGGTTTTACTCTGGAAGTTAGTTACTGGCATGATAATATTAGTTTACAGGCAAAGTCATATGGTTTTCTGTGGTTATATCTAGTAATAGTCTTGCACCAGCTGAAGAAATTAAAAAATCTTGGTGTTACCCGGTTCAAGTATTTTTGCATTTTGTTCTTCAAGGTTGCTGAAAACAAAACGTAACCTTTTCCCATGTAGGGGCATCCAGCTTTCAAAAGCATCTTGCGTAATAGTTCACGGAACAATTTGGGAGTATTTTTGTTCTTAAACTTAGGTATTTAGTACAGAGAGTTATTATTCTTAAGTTATTTTTTAGATTTCTTGGAAGCACAATTTTGACAGTGGCTAAAGCTGTGAAAGTCCCAGGATGTTTTATAAGGTTGTCTGAGGCATGGTTAGCTTAATATTGTCCTGTGATTAAAGGTGGCATCGATCTTTGATAAACCATTAGGCATGGTTTGCACTGATTTCAGTTTTTAAATTAAACAGTTGCAAAAAGGGCTTTCTAAACATGCTGATATTTTACCACTGAATGATTACAGCTTAATAGTATTTGATCTTCATTTTTGAATGTTTGGTTTTGAAAAGAACCGTGTCTTGTGTATTTTACTGCCATAACTTGTTATAAAGGTTTTTAATGTTCATAAATGGTTTATCTACTGAAGCTTCAAAACTAGTTTTGAAGTGCTTTTGCTAAAATACTCAGTTGTAAGGTAGCTAATTATTTTTTGAGTGTTTGGAAATACACAACATTTTGGCACTAGGAATCAGAATAATTAAATTATGCTCTCAGTTCTGTTGTGAATTTACCATATAAGCTTGATCAAAACACTTCACCTTTCTGTCTCAGTTTTCACAGAGCAGCTTGTGTTTGTAGGGGGTAGAAGTTAACAAAACAGAATAACTTTATAAAAGAGTGATCTTGATACAGAATATGCAGTGAACTTTGTAATGCCACTTTGTATGGAAAAAACCTCCTTATGATATCCAGTAAGACTACTAAGGCAAGGGCTTCACCTTGAATTAATCCTTCATTGCATTGTAATTTTTACTTTTCTTTCAACTATTCTCATTTAAAAAAAAGGATATATTTAGGACTTTGCCTTTCTCTGTTCTGTCTTGGTCCTCCTGGGCTTATTGAAAATTTTGCCTATATTTTATAAAGCTGGAACTGTAGAATGAGCAAATATGGTCTGACTCAAAAAAAAAAAATCATACGAGTAAAAACTGTTTGTGAGGATAAAAATCTCAGGACTGAGCTGTTTGGTAGTTATGTTACAGATGATCAACCTCTACTTTAAAGTTAGAACAAACTGTATTTCTCCATAAAACTGTATATAACCAGTGTTAGTGCAGTGGTCTATATTATTCTTCCATGTGACACATTAAAACATGTAGAATTAAGCAAGGGATAAATTTGACCCCATTTTTCTTGTTTTTATTGTCATCCAATTTTAATTTTGCCGTTTTCCCTGAGCAAAGAAGAGGGGGAAACATTATGTTGCCCAAATGAAACACAGTGTATGATGTGAGGAATCCCTACTGCATGTTCTGTAGTAATGACAGCGTGTTTATCGTTATGGAGTCCCTTGCTGCAGGTTGTTTGTTCGGCTTGAGTAGCAACCGTGTTTTCTATTTCACTGCTAACATACTGTATTGTAAGTAGTTATGCATTTCTCTGGTGACCCATATGTCTGAGCAATTGGAGGACAATTCAAAACAAAGAAAAAGAAACAGATGACTAGAGGGCTAGCTTAACCCCCTCTACCCTCAAATTTACTTTGAAATACAACTTCCTGTTGGAGGTCTGCATCTCTAGCAGAGTGGGAGGAAAATATGATTTTTTTTTTTCTTACTGGATGCATTCTAATTGCTGGGAGGGGTGGAATGGGTTCCTGTGAATGTTTATACTCAAGGGAAAAACAGGAACATTGTTTCTGATTCCATTGAAATACAGACATTTTAAAAAGCTCATGTAGAAAAATATAAGAAACTACTTGGAAGTGTCTCAGTAATATGGCAAGTTGGCACTAAGCAAGCTGTACCATCAGGCCATACCAGCAAAGTGCTGCTGGTGTGGGTGTAGTTCAAGAGCCACCGTTAGCAATTTCTGCTGCGGTAGTAGGTAGAACCATCCCCAGCCCTGAATGTGGCAAACCGGGCTGAGAAAGCCACAGATTTGTCCATGTGACTGCACCTTCTGCATCATGTTAGAGGCTGCTGCTATCTCAGTTCTTCAGGTTATTGAGCAGTGTAGATGTTTTAGGTGATATACAAGGCAGATCTGTAGAAGTGGTAGATGCTTTAGCTTTAGACCTTGTGGACTGGGCTGTTTTGAAGTTAGACCTTTGATTTTATTTTAATTTAGATTTGTGTATTGCCAGTTGTTTTCAGAAGCAAAGAACAAAACTGATGTAACCAAAGCCTTTTACATGGTGAGCTGCAGTAAATTGATTTTGCTTTCATATTCTGTCATGCAAATGCATACTTTGGCTCTTGAAGTACTTTTTCAGTATGCTCAGTATGTCCATGTAGTAAAAGCCTTATAAAAGGATTTGAAATGTCCCTGGTATCAATATGAAATAAATGCATTTTCTTTGACTAGTAAGTGGCTTTATTTTTCTTTTTTTTCAGAGTTATAATTACAGTGAGGTTTATAAACCTGCAGTTCTATTTTGCTTAGTGCTATATGAATACTGTGGCAGAGGTGAAGGCGTTAGAGAATTTTTAATGGAAAATTAATTTTCTACAAAATAAATTCTCTTCAGGTATTTATTTTTCTAATTAGACAAATGAAAACCAAGTAGTTTACCTAGGATGAGTTTAATCCTACTGAAAGTGTGACAATCGATTAAACTTTTTTGAAAGTTTTTTTAGCAACAGTTCAACAATATGCTGCATTGCCTAGCAGAGCTGTATTTTTTAGATCCTTCCCTGCCAATGCTGTGTTGGGGAAAATGGCATTATACTTTTGGTGGTATAGTATTTCTTTTGACTCTGTGGCCATTAGAGTAGTGAAGTGCCTTTGAATACCTCAAGGTAGAGATAGGCTGGCTAGAAACTCTGTTTTGTGGGTGAGAATCAGATGTGCATTAGGTTACGCACACTACTAGGATTATCAAACCAAATGTCCAGCTGATTCTAAGTGAAATGGTTCAGCAGATTTATTTGGTATACTTTAATTTGGAAATACTGGCATTTTCTTTTATACTATTTACCATCTCTAACCAGAAATTTTTTGTCTTATGAAAAATGTCCATATTTAACATTTATGTTGATTAAAGACAATGACAAATGGTAAAATAGTGGAATTTCTCGTGGAATGGAAATGGCAGTATTTAGTCAGATCACAGCATTTTGAGTTCTCTTTTTTTTTGTGTAAAACATGGTTGCGCAAATTACATCCGTGAAGTGTGGGGGGAATCCCTAGTAGCAATAGGAGAATGAGGGACATTTGTCTTTTGATTGTTGATACTGTCAATACTTTTGTGACAAAGGGGGAGAGAAGAGCTGAGATCAGCATGTGGTAATCTTGATGTGGCAACACTTGTGTTATAAACTCTATTTCCTGTAACAGTTTCTATCTCCTGCTCTATTGACTATGCTTCCCAACTTTGTATCATCAACAGAATTTGTCAACAATCTCTTGCTTTTGTTCTCAGGTTATTAAGGAATGTTTTAATTAAGATTTCTTTACAGACCAGTTTTAGAGGTGCTTAGTTAGTCAGCTGTCTCCTGGTCGATAATTGCTCTGGTAGCATATCCCATTATTATCTCCCTTTTCCCAGTTTCTTATGTATTACATTTTTAACATAATCCTCATGTTCTCCAGTTTAAATAATAATTTCCCATTTGGCATGGTATCAAATGTTTTACTGAATCCGGACAGATTGAATCTCCTGCATTTCCTTGTCCACTAATTTAGTTATCATATCAGAGGAAGATATCAGGTCAATTTGGCATGCTTTTTCTTTGGTAATCCAATGTTATGTTTTATCCTGGTTTCTATATAGCTTTGTATGTTTAATTGTTCTTTCCTTCAAAAATGGTTCTAACCCCTATATACACTGAGGTCAGACAACGGTTACCTAAATAGCTTTTTTCTCCCCTTCTTAAATGCAGATACTTCATTTGTTATTTTTCATTCAGTATTATCACTCCAGGATGATTCAGTTATAAAAAAAGCCTTGCAACTGGATCTGTACCTTCATCTGTCCATTTGTTTAGACTGGAACTTGTTTCGGTCTGTGTTGGTTTTGCGTGGCAAGGTTTTGGTAGCGGGGGGCTACAGGGGTGGCTTCTGTGAGAAGCTGCTCGAAGCTTCCCCTGTGTCTGACAGAGCCAATGCCAGCCGGCTCCAAGACAGACCCGCCGCTGGCCAAGGCCAAGCCAATCAGTGCCTCTGTGATAACATATTTAAGAAAGAGAAAAACAGTTAGAGAGAGCTTGTGCAGCCAGAGAGAGGAGTGAGAAGATGTAAGAACATCTGCAGACACCAAGGTCAGTGAAGAAGGAGGGGGAGGAGGTGCTCCAGGTGCCGGAGCAGAGATTCCCCTGCAGCCCGTGGTGAAGACCATGGTGAAGCAGGCTGTCCCCCTGCAGCCCATGGAGGGAGGATGAGGGGGTGTAGAGATTCCACCTGCAGCCCGTGGAGGACCCCACGCCGGAGCAGGTGGAGACACCTGAAGGAGGCTGTGGCCCCGTGGGAAGCCCGCGCTGGAGCAAGCTCCTGGCAGGACCTGTGGATCCATGGAGAGAGGAGCCCACGCCAGAGCAGGTTTGCTGGCAGGACTTGTGACCCCGTGGGGGACCCACGCTGGAGCAGTTTGCTCCTGAAGGTCTGCAGCCTGTGGAGGAGACTCACGTTGGAGAAGGCCGTGAAGGACTGTCTCCCGTGAGAGGGACCCCACGCTGGAGCGGGGGAACAATGAGTCCTCCCCCTGAGGATGAAGAAGCGGCAGAAACACCGCGTGAGGAACTGACCGTAACCCCCACTCCCCGTCCCCCTGTGCCGCTGGGGGGGGCGGAGGTTGAAGCCGGGAGTGAAGTTGAGCCCGGGAAGATGGGAGGGGTGGGGGGAGGTGTTTTTAAGATTTGGTTTTATTTCTCATTCCTCTACTCTGTTTTGCTTGTTAATAAATAAGATGAATTCCCTCTCTAAGTTCGGTCTGTTTTGCTCGTGATGATAATTAGAGAATGATCTCTCCCTGTCCTTATCTCGACCCGTAAGTTTTTTTTTCCATTGTACCTTTTTTCCCCTGTCTAATGAAAGAGGGGAGTGATAGAGCGGCTCTGGTGGGCACCTGGCCCTCAGCCAGGGTCAACCCACCCTCTCCTTGTTGGCTCTCCTACCAGTGACCAAGATATGTCTTGGTCTTCTGTCAGGGGATGAATGTACCTTCATCCTCATTAACCATTATATCATCCTCCCATCTTCTACCTTAGTGCTCTGAATGCACATACTAGGCACTGAGACAAAATCTGAAATTAGGCTTCGGGCTGTTGCTTTGTTATTTTTAATTTGAACCTCAATCTTACTACATTTTTGCATCACTTTTTTTCCTTGTTTTTCTTCTACTCATGTCTGGTGAGCCTTTTGCCATTTGTAAGTGTAAATCCAGCTTGATTTTTGGCAGTTCTCACTTTCTCCTTCTAAGTTAGACTTCAAGATGTAGCTTTTTTTGCTTGCCATTCCTTTTTTCTATTCTCTGTAGGGTTTTTTTGCGTACTTTCAGTATACTTTCTGAAGTGATTATTGTCTCAGTCAAATCTGCAGCTTTATCGTACAGTACGGTTTTTTCAATGGTTCAGGGTGTAAATGTTAGGCAGTTTTTGTATCTCTGATTTAAATAAATTTAAGCCTTTTCCAAATTTCAGTCCTTAACCTTTTTACTTTGGCTGCTTTAACTCAGTATCTCCCTTAATTTCTCAAATATTTTAAAAAATGTTAATATAAATTTAGAAAGGCTTGTCATGGACAGTTTCTCTCAACAGATACTCCATACAGAAGGATCTATAAAGTACCTGTTCTGTGATCATCTCCGTATTGCAGGCCAAAACACATTTCTCAGTTCATCATACAAAGTGAAGATCTGTTGTAAAATACCAACAGCCACATCTTTAATTTGTAAAATTCCTGGCCAGTCCTAGAAAGCGGAGCTCACTCTGATCTTCTGTCCAAGGCATTAAAATGTCAATGATCTCTGCCATTCTGATGATGGAGAGATTCCCACTCCATTTGCAGTCTTGCAGTTGGTTGCTTTTCAGAGTTTTGTGTTGTGCAAGACACAACAGTCAAATAAGCTTAATATCATGTATGCATCTATCTTTCTGTATTTGTTTGTACTTATATGTCATTGAAGTCTTTGAGTCAGATATATTTTACATAAGCAGCTATTCCGTAATCATCTCAAAACTTTGTTAATCTACATAAAAATATCTTTTTTGTTAATTCAGTGACTTTTTGATGAAGAAATAGTTCAAGTATTGCATCTAAGAAAAAGTGAGTCTTGCCAATGCTAGAAATATGGTCTCCTACAGTTCCTGGCAATACTAATCTCTCTAACAGTATTTGAGAGATTTCTATCCAAATAAAATCCTGTCCTATTTGTACTCTTATACCCTATTTTTATAATTTTTCCCCCAGATAATTTTTGACACTAGCTGAGGTATCTTCATCTGCGTTACTTGCGCTTCTCTGCAGCATCCACAGCTAGAATATAGGCACTGAAAGCATTTTCTCTCAAAGGGAGAACCTACTGTAGTATCTTCCTCCAAGTCTTGCACCAGAAGTTCACCTGTTGTCTCTGATTCTTCTCATGTTGCCAGCGTTCTTGAGTCAGTATGCTGACACTGTGAGTGCTCCCTTTGACCTCTCCCCGTCTCCTCTGTAACTCAAATACAGCCCTTTCACTACCTGTGAACACTGGTTTCAAGGATCATACTCTTCTTCACTAATGATGTTTCCAATGCTTTTCCTTTTTTAAAAAAAAAAATTATTTGTATTTTACTATTTCTTCACTTATGCTTTTATTCTCTGTTTGCATAACAGACAAATCTTTCATAACACTTATCTCCCAATTTTCTGTTTTAAAACACTTACTAACTATACTAGATGCGACTGTAAACATGAGTTACCCGTGCTCAAATGATGTCTTTTTGTGTCAGTTTTGTGTGAATGCCTACCTGCAATGAAACATCCCCAAATCTTCCAAAGTTAATCATAAATCGTCTGCTGATCAACACTACGATGTTATGCCTCCACCTTCCTCCCCTTGAAAAGGCAAATCCCAAAGAATCACAAAATTTCCACTGGAAGTTCCATGAAACGTTCGTTGTTTGAGCATTTTCCTCTGCCTGATGTAGTTGTCTGTGAGTCACTTCTGCAGAAATGCAGGCTTATGATTTGTCTTAGTAGGAGGGACATGCAGTGGAGTTTCCCACATTTCATATCCATCTGGGGCTTGGCAGTCGCTTATTGAGTGAAAAGAATAAAAAGTATGGTACTGCTGCTGACTCTGTCCTGTGTGCTGAACAAGGTCATTCGGGAAAAAATTACTGTCTACTATAAAAAAAATATATCTATGTATCTACACTCATGCTGTGCATAAGTATGCAAACATTTATCGTAGAATCATAGAATCTTAAGGTTGGAAAAGACCTCTAAGATCACCAAGTCCAACTGTCAATCCCGCACCACCAAATCTACTAAACTATGTCCCAAAGTGCCACCTCTACAGGTTTTTTAAACACCTTCAGGCATGGCGACTTCACCACCTCTCTGGGCAGCCTCTTCTAATGCCTGACCACTCTTTTGGTGAAGAAATTTTTTCCTAATATCTAATCTAAACCTCCCCTGACGCAACTTGAGACCATTTCCTCTTGTCCTTTCACTAGTTTCTTGGGAGAAGAGACCAACCCCCACCTGGCTACACCCTCCTTTCAGGTAGTTGTAGAGACCAATAAGGTCTCCCCTTAGTCTCCTTTTCTCCAGACTGAACAACCCCAGTTCCTTCAGCTGCTCCTTATCAGACTTGTGCTCCAGTCCCTTGACCAGCTTTGTTGCCCTGCTCTGGACACGCTCCAGCACCTCAATGTCTTTCTTGTAGTGAGGGGCCCAAAACTGAACACAGTGCTCGAGGTGCAGCCTCACCATTGCCCCAAGTACAGGGGGATGATCACTGCCCTAGTCCTGCTGGCCACACTATTTCTGATGCAAGCCAGGATGCTGTTGGCCTTCTTGGCCACCTGGGCACACTGCTGGCTCATGTTCAGCCGGCTGTCAATGAGCACCCCCAGGTCCTTTTCCACCAGGCAGCTTTGCAGCCACTCTTCCCAAAGCCTGTAGCGTTGCCTGGGGCTGTTGTGACCCAAGTGCAGGACCCGGCACTGGGCCTCGTTGAACCTCGTACAGTTGGCCTCAGCCCATGGATCCAGCCTGTCCAGATCCATCTGCAGAACCTTCCTACCGTCAAGCAGATCAATACTCCCACCTGATTTGGTGTCATCTGCAAACATACTGAGGGCACACTCAATCCCCTTGTCTAGATCATTGATAAAGACATCAAACAAGACTGGCCTCAGTACTGAGCCCTGAGCAACACTGCTTGTGACTGGCTGCCCACTGGATTTAACTCCACCCACCACAACTCTCTGGGCTTGGCCTTCCCGCCAGTTTTTTATCCAGGGGAGAGTGCGCCTGTCTAAGCCATGAGCTTCTCTAGGAGAATGCTGTGGGAGACAGTATTGAAGGCTTTACTAAAGTCCAGGTAGATAACATTCACAGCCTTTCCCTCATCCACTAGGTGGGTCACCTGGTCATAGAAGGAGATCAGGTTGGTCAAGTAGGATGTGCCTTTCGTGAATCCATGCTGGCTGGGCCTGATCCCCTGGTTGTCCTGCACCTGCCTGGTGAGCACACTCAGGATGAGCCGCTCCATAATCTTCCCCGGTATCGAGGTCAGGCTGACAGGCCTGTAGTTCCCCAGATCCTCCTTCCAGCCCTTCTTGTAGATGAGCGTCACATTGGCAAGCCTCTAGTCATCTGGGACCTCCCCTGTTAACCAGCACTGTTGATAAATGATGGAGAGTGGCTTGGCAAGCTCCTCCACCAGCTCCCTCAACACTCAGGTGGATCCCATCTGGCCCATAGACTTGTGAGTGTCCAGGTGGCGTAGCAGGTCACTAACTGCTTCCTCCTAAACCATGGGAGGTTTATTATTCCTTCCTTAGCAGAAGGAACTGCTCTCTGTCCCTGTCTTCCAGCTCAGGGGGCTGAATGCCCTGGGGACAACTTGTCTGACTATTAAAGGCTGAGGTAAAGAAGGCATTAAGTACCTCAGCCTTTTCCCCATCCTTGGTGGCCATGTTCCCCTCCTCATCCAATAAAGGATGGAGATTCTCCTTAGCTCTCTTTTTGTTGTTCATGTATTTGCAAAACCATTTTTTGTTATCCCTTACAACAGTGGCCAGATTGAGTTCAAGCTGGGCTTTTGCCTTTCTAATTTTATCTCTGTATGACCTAACAAGATCCCTGTGTTCTTCCTGAGTTGCCTGCCCCTTCTTCGAAGAGTGGTAGACTCTCTTTTTTTCCCTGAGTCCCAGCCAAAGCTCCCTGTTCAGCCAGGCCAGTTGTCTTCCCTGCCAGTTCGTCTTAGGGCACAGGGGGACGGCTTGCTCCTGTGTCTTTTAGACTTCCTTCTTGAAGAATGCCCAGCCTCCATGAACCCCTTTGCCCTTCAGGACTGTCTCCCAAGGGACCCTCTTAACCAGTGTCCTGAGCAGGCCAAAGTTTGCCCTCCAGAAGTCCATGGTAGCAGTTTTGCTGATTCCCTTTCTTACTTCGCCATGAATCGAAAACTCTATCATTTCATGGTCGCTAAGCCCAAGATGGCCTCTCACCACCACATCTCCCACCAGTCCTTCTCTGTTTGTGGACAGCAGGTCGAGTGAGACACCTCCCCTGGTAGGCTTGCTTACCAGCTGTGTCAGGAAGTTAGCTTCTTATATGAAAACATACGCATTGAGATAAAAAGCCAACATTTGCCTTTTTTCTATAAACTGCATGCAGTTCTGTAGAATTCACCATATGAAAGATACTGGTACTTGAGAACTGATTCCTATAGCCATAAATTCTTGATCTGCTCACATATTACTTCCAGACTCAGCAAAGTAAAAAATGCAGATGTCCTCCTTTACCTGAAACATAACAGAATAGGGACCTCAGCAGTTTGAAATATCATATGGACACCAGGCCTTTATTTTAAAATTATTTGTCCAGGGATTGCAGTTGAGTTGCAGAAACCTATAAACAGAAGTTAAGAAAAAATCAATTAAATTGTGTCTTTGATTTTGGTGCAGCACTACCATTCATAGCCTCTGCCTTATGAATAAAGTTATCGTACAGGATGTTAAAATACATTTAATGTATTTTTAGTTGTTTTTTCTTCCCCTACATCCTTTGTTTTGCACATGACTGAACTTCAACATTTAGGAAAGCATGCTCTTAGCTGAGTCTAGATTGATTCCTTTACATAACCAGAAATAATTTAAGTAGTAAATACCTTGCCGTTTCTGTGGGACCCTATTTGGGGTACATGCAGCAGCATGCAGTACAATAAGAGGTTCTTTCAGCAAATGTTTAGGAAAATACTTTCCAAGAGATCTGCACATGATTAGAATTACTGAGTGCTCTCCTCTTTGGCTTCCTGTTTTGGAATTAAATGCCTTCGAGACACTTGGAAGATCTCAGTTTTGAAAAGCAAGAGCAATTTAACCAATTAAATACTTCATTGTCTTAGCTATGATTTCAGTTAGTTGTAAATAGGGACAAATATATGAAATAGTCCCTGAGATACCTTAATCAAATTGAAGTAATAAATTAACTCCAGTAGCCATAGAGTAGCTTTTGAGGGAAATGAGAGCAGATAAAATGTAGTAAACAGTCAAAGTGGTGTTCTGTCTCTTTATCTGCACACATATACCATTACCTGCCCTTTCCTTACTTATTGTATCCTGTGTTTCTGATCCTACGGGCTACCGAGCAAACGGCTTTCTGATACGTTCAGCCTCTCATGCTTTGTGCCCTCTGAACACAAAAATCACCTGCGGATGCTAGGACGGCATGGTGTTGTTCACCTGGGCTCCATTCCCTGCTCCAGCAAATGTTCCATGACTCACGCAAAGTGGAATGGGAGAGACGTCACCTCAAGTGCTGTGTGGCTCGGTGTCTGAAGTGCTTTTCTCAGGGAGGAGAAATGTGCCTTTGAATTTCCCCACGCAGAAGAAGAAACTGTGTAAAACGGGTGAATGCAACATTGAGCGGGAGGAGGCAAAGATGTCAGCTCTCCTTTTCCTTCTCAACTTGAACATTTTTTTGGGAACAATTTTCTAATTGCCTAAAGTATTTTACATAGCTTATTTATAAAGTTTGAAGGAAAATGTGGATATAGTTGTTGAACAGTTGTATACGGAACAATCTCTTCACGTCCCTCCAGCTAGTACTGAGCAATTCAACTATAAGAATAATTCCCTAAAATGAGATAAATCAATGTATTTAATAGCTTACCTACTATGTGAATTTTGCATCTGTGTAAAATCTATTTAGTAACACTGTACACGAGCTTGGCGAAGTGTAGGTATGTACAGTGTGTACCATTTCTTGATTTTTGTAAACCTTCTGCAACAGTGGTGGTGTCTGTCATTGTATTTATGTAGTATTGTTGACCATTACACGAGTTTTCCACCATATACGGCTGTTGAAATATTTGGATAGTCCTAAATCTGCACTGGACTTTCCTGTCTAATAAAACAAAGTTTGCATGAAGACTGTTAGAAGATTCATTCTAGACAGAAACATTATAAATAATTCATACAAATTTTCCACTTGGCTTTAAAGAATTGTAAAGCAAATTCCAAATCCTTAGTTTTGAAGTGTAGCTGGCTTCAATGTGCAGTTGTATTGAGTTGAATAAAACTCTTGTTGGTTTATCACTATAGCTGAGATCCTTTTCTACTTCTGTATTTTCTTTAATTTTCCATAGAAGTCTCCTAACCATATTATTCAGCCATACGAATATAGTATAGCTATCTTTATTGTTAGATAATGCCTTAACAGGCAATTTTTAATTGCAAGAATGTATTGCATTGTGTCTTCTCATTTGAATTTTGTGAATATTAGCTCCATTTTGTCAAACTACAATTACTTCTTTGTAGAGCTTGTTAGCAGTTATATTTGCGTTGAGATCTATTATGTACCACATTCCTGGAAATTAATAGTATCGTCTAATACAGCATGGCAGTTTTCATTTGAGATCAAATTAATAAAAGAAGTCATTCAGTACTTTGTCTCCATCCACTGTGAATGTCTCCAATATACATTTGGACTAGTTGTGATCAATGACATTTGATAACATTATATTTATTAATACTTAGAATATACAGAGTATTTTGTTTGAAAATGAATGGAAGGGCTTTTGTCCTGCCCAAATCTGAATTCAGATCTTTGCATTTCCTAGGTAACAGTCATTGGAGAGCAGGAAGTAAGTACATCTGTATTATATCATATATTAATAAAATAAACAGTTTTTCAGAGCAAGCAAAAGCTGAACTCATTTGACTCGGTAGGGTCTGGCCCTTTTCCATTTAAAATGTATTTATTATATTTAGGCAAAAGAAGAGATCTCTGGATCCTAATATCCTACCAGGTTTTATTTAAGTGTAGGAAAAAATTCAGATTTTTTTTTTTTTTTTTAGATTTAGAAGTAAATTCATAACTATTTTGAGTGATAGTTAAAATTTTTAATTGTTTATTTTGAATTTTAAATAGAACACTTTAATTTTCTCCTCCTGTTATCTCAATAAGAGAATAAAATATATGCTTTAGCCTTAATGTATAGTTAATTTAATTGCATCTCATATTCAAATAAACTGGTTGCAATTAAGCTGCATTGTTTATGATTATTGTTTCTAATTGTTGTACTCATATCATACAGGCTATGGCCAAACTTAGATTAGCATCTCAGGTAACTCTTAAGTTGTATCATTTTGAGAGATATTAACATAATTGGGTACTATTTCCTTTTTCAAGTAGGCAGCATGCAGCTGTTACACGTACTGCAGTAGGTCGCTGTCCCAGAGACGCTGCCTTTCTCTGAGTGTCCCGGTGGGCATCCATGCAGGCAAGCCTTCCCGGAGCACTTGCCTGGCCCCGCTGTGGCTGCCAAGCCCGTAGCACAGCAAGAGACTCCAGAACTGCACCCACCGTCCCTGCTTTCCCTTAAGCTGCTTTTAATTGTAACCTTTAACTTCAAATTTCTTGTTTTTATAATGCCAGATTTTGTGACAATTTGAGCATTTCTGTCTGTAACTTTTTTTCACTTGAATTACTGCTAAACACTGTCTGTCATTCTTGGCACCATTTTCATACAGTTTCCCATCTGAGAAATTAATGAGCATTTGAGTTTGTCTTTCTATAAAGGAAAGGTTTGTC
Source organism: Balearica regulorum gibbericeps (assembly GCF_011004875.1). Taxonomy (NCBI): domain Eukaryota; kingdom Metazoa; phylum Chordata; class Aves; order Gruiformes; family Gruidae; genus Balearica; species Balearica regulorum. The sequence goes on along the minus strand of NC_046220.1, from coordinate 7,575,005 downwards.
GGCATTTGCTGTCAGTCTCCCCATTGAATCAAGCGTGGCCAAAACTGGGTTGCTGCTGAGATTCTCTAAGCAGAAATAATAATCCTTGTTCTAAAAAATGTAAAACTGACCTAAAATACAGCTGAACTTGTACCTTTGTCTTCTAGTGTAGAAATTTTTTTTTCTTTTTTTTTTTTTCCTTTTATAAAACATATTATTATGAAGCATGGAGGCCAATTCTGGAAGCACTTTGGTATAAAAAAGCAATAATCTTGTGAAATAGTACTTAACCTTGAAGTAGTAACTTTTCCCAATTTGTACAAAAGTAAGATAGTGACAAAAATAATGGGAAAATGCTGCAATTTGGTTTATGTTTGGATGAAATTCAGTGATATAAAACTTTTCTTGTCTGTGAATTTTAATTTTTTTACTTTAATAATTATTGCAAACTAACTTCAACGATGTGTAGTTACACCTATTTGAACTGTTTTTCATGAGCCTTGAAAACTCTATGCACCCCTGTGTATATGTGTACCTTGTTCTCATATGGTAGCACTGTTGAAGACTAGCATGCTTTGCAATAATTTTTTATGAAGGCTTGTGAATGAAATTCCAAAACTTTCTATTAAACATAGTTTCCTTGTTGTAATCCTAGAGTAGGACAATTCACAGATCTAAATCATAGAATCACAGAATGGTTTGGTTTGGAAGGGACCTCAAAGATCATCTAGTTCCAACCCCCCTGCTGCAGGCACTAGAGAGAGTTTATATCCAGCAGAGGATGTGGACACCCTTGGAACCTCTGGCCAAAATTTGGTCCGGAAAAAGCCTTTCTCACTTGCCCTTTAACCTGGGATGTGCCTGCGGGTCCATTCCCAGGTTGGTGATGCCATGAGCTTCCATGGCCCGTCTCGCCCTCAGGACCAGATCTGGCAGGGCTTTTGAGAACATGAGTGCCGAAGTGTGCCCTGCAAAAGGTGGCTGGAGGAGATGCTGAGTGTCTTGCGTTGCCCTGTAGTTTGAGAGGGGCTATGGATCCTGATCTTGGTTCTCTCCTTTGGCAGGAGGGCTGGAAGCCGCTTTGAAAACACCTGACTCGGGTGTTAAGGTATTGTGGAAGCTGTTCTGCTTCATAGGGAATAATTAAGTATATGTTGGATGAAACAGAGGAAGGGACTTTGGGCTGATGTTGACAGTACTCAGAAGAAGAGGCTGGAGGTTCTGTCACTCCAGAGGGACATGGGCAGAGTGATCTCCATACCTTATCTGTCCTGCATGACTTTTCTTACAGAATGACCAGAGGCAAAAAATACGAGGTATGGGTACCACCATCTCCAACTGCTTCTTATCTTGTCATACTTAGAAATAAGGGCTACTGTAAATGCCTAGTTCCAAGGAATAGTATTGACAAAGAACATTGGTTGGAGATGGTGGAAATAAATGCATCCCTACAGCTTACAGATGAGGTTGGTCTGTTCTTCTGCCAGGTGTGTGTCTGTGGCTTTGCGTGCACCCTTCTTTTAAGAATTTCAAATAGCCTGAGTTAGTCCGTCATCCCTCAGCAGGTGGGCCATGTCTCTCCCGCTCCTTTGATTATCTTGCCTGGCTTCCCAGCTTCACTGGGTGTTAACTGTAGCTTCCACCAGAAGAGGTTTCCTAATGTACTGTGTCTCAGTGCTTCAGCCCTGTTCAGAATGGAGTCTTCTACTTCCTACGTAAAAAAAAAAAAAGGAGAAAACGTTTCTTCTGAGGGAGGAGAGAAGCCACCAAATTCTGCATTTTATATGTGACAACCTGGGAGGGCTAAAGAGTGATTTTTGAAAGAATTCCCCACCTTTCTGTGAAGAAGAAATTCACAACTGTTCTGTTTTCATGGTCCATTGCTTCTTTTGCTTGAATAGATTTTGCTTTCACTTGTGATAGCAGTTTTAAAGCAATGAAAAGACAAATCTAATTTCCAACCATTAGAAGCAATTGTTAATGCTTGAGGGACTACTGCAATTTTATGTGCTGTGTCTTTTTGGGGTGGAAGTCTTGATTTTGTTTTTTTGGTATGCCTTGAATGACAAAAGGCTGTGGGGTGTTTCTATTAGTAACCTGTATTTTTGAGAGGAAAATATTCTAATAATGACTAGGTGTTTTAACTGTGTCACAGTCAGGGTGCTGACTTGCAGTCAGAAGATTTTTCTTTGGGAAATGAAATATTTCAGGGATCTGTGCACTTGGAGGAATCCATTGCCAGTTTACTTTTACTCACATCTGAATTTTTCCATTGGTGATGTCGTGGCGTTTCAAGGTAGCTGTGTCTTCCAAAAGAAGGCTCTTTGGGCATGGCATTTAGTAACATCACTGACTAATTTATGGGCTACTAAAATTGAGGGGCAGTATTTAACCAGGTTCTTCACTTGGCTAACTGAATTTGAAGAAATCCAAGATAATGGGGAGGATTTTGTAGCTGCATACAGAAAAGAAATCCTTAAGGTAGCTTTGTTGTTTTTCGGAGCTCTTTTGTTATCCTCATATAGCCTCATCTGTCACTAATGATGGTGGCACCAGAAGACACATGGAGATTGTTGGTTTCCCCATATATACTTCACATAAAAGAGGAATTTATTAATGTATATAAAAATGCTGCAACTGGTGGCAAAGACATTTGTACACCATTCATCTTACGCTTAAATTATTCAGGAAGATGTCCACATTTTTATGCATTTTTACATGCCATGATACAGTGGGGTAAGTTTGATTAGAGCCTCTAAATTTTAGCATAGTATGAATATACAGCATAGTATGAATTTAATAGTGAACAGAAGATTCTGACAATCACTTAATGCAAACTGAAATTCTCCTATGTTAAATTTTAAAAAAAAGTGCTAGTATGGTTTTGAGGTTGTTGCAAGCCATGGTTTGTTGGGGTTTTTGTTCCTCCGCATGTTTAGTTTTGCAAGGAGATTGTTTTTTTCATTTTCTAGGTCTCCTTACAATTTTCAAGTAATTCTTCATTTTGAGACTTGAATCCAGGCAGCAGGCGTATGGGCAGTTCAGCCTTCAACTCAGTCAGCCAAGCTCCTGTCTCCTGCCACCCTCCATCTTACCGGGACAATCCGAGCTGGTCGTGGGGGCGTAAGGTGGGGTGGGCTGCTGCCTGGAGCTCCCACCCTCCTCCTTTCCCACCACGGTACCCTTGCCAACCACTGCAACCCCATGCTGAGTTTTCAGTACGGAAGGGACAGAGATGATGGGATCCGGAGATCTGAGGTTTGGGTAAGGGTGGAGGATGACTTGAGGCTGCATGGGAGGGACAAAAAGCAACAAAATGATCTGCAGAGACTAGACCTGTGGGGGGCTGCAGGCAAAAAAAGTGAGACATGGTCCAAGTAAATGTGGAGAACACCCAGGAGGAAGAATAAAGAGCTGAGATACAATCTCACCACGCTGCCGCACCCTCCACATTAAGCTCTGTTTTAATTCTATCTGATGAACACTGTCCTGCCATTCAGTTTTGTTGTTCAGATCTCCCTGTTTGCCAAAGGGAAAGTGCTGCACGGGGAGGGGAGCAGCTCCTTGAAAGCTCTTGTGTTTCACACGGTAGCTCACAGTTGTCTCCAAAGAAAGAAAAACACCATGCTGGAGAAACAGCAATACATTCGTTTTCAACTTCAGAGGCTGAAATGAAATTAAGTGTAAATGTATTCCAAGCAATGAAATCAGATTTGCTTACTAATCTGGATTGCATCTCCTTCCCCCCCGCCCCCCGCAACGAAACTAGCAGTACCAGTAACTGTGCCTGCGTCACCTCTTCCTCCCTTTCCTGCTTGCAGCCCAATCCTGCCCTGCTCCTGCAGGAGAATTTCCCAGGAGGATGGCCTGCAGCAGAAGGAAATAGAGGTCAGGACAGCAAGAAAAGAGATGAGGAACATGGGAATTGGGAGAAAGGCAACAGTGACTCAAGATCCAGGAGAAATACGCCTGCTGTTCTTTAAGCCACTTCTCTTAGATTTTTCCCCAAAAAAGGGCATTAGGGCCTGCTTCTGCATTTCAAAGGGAATTTGGGCTGAGCAAAGAAGGCTGGCTCAGCCAGCCTCTGCGGGTGAGGTGGAGAGAGGGAAATGTTTGGTGTCAGCAGAGAAAAATCCCTTTTTTATCAGGTAATTCTGTCGCCTTCCCAGTGTACCCTGTCTGTCCCTTCCCTGGCCCTTCCCTTTCCTTTGGAGCCCTCCCTCCAAAGGTGACCTGCCTTAACCCATACCTTCCTGCTGCTCTTCAGTCTGCCGAGCACAGTTACTACTAAAGAGTATCAAAACACACTATTAACTCTCTCCTGCTATCTAATTAACTTGTTACCCCGGGTTTTTAACTTGCCCTCTTCATCAGGAGGAAAAACAGTAGTACAGATAATGTTATTTTTCTTCAGAATGACATTTCTTATCTATTGATTTAAAATACTTAGCATTTTAAAAATGCCAAACAAATCAACTTAATTTGTTTAGGGGATACTTAAAGGTTGAGAACAATTTTATATCAATTAAATTTAGTGATAATTCATTTATCATGGAACTAATATAATTAATTAGGTACTTGCCGCTTATCTTTTTTTCTAATACATATATTGCTTTTAAACATCTGCTCAGTGGTCCATTATGATAGCATGAGATGGTTTAATGTGAGCACAATAGAGAGGCAAATGCTACCTGATGACAACTTCCCAATTTGTTTAGGAAACAGTGAGTTCTGGATTCACAGTTTTAACTTGAAGCATGGCAAGCATGCAAGCAAATTTGCAAAGCAGAAACAAAAAAATCAAGAAATCATATTATTTCATAGCATTTTTATGGTCACCCCCCCTTTTTTTTAATGCAGGTATGGGTTTTTTGTCTTTACAAAATCTAAGCAAAATTATGAATTTGTTTTGTGATGTGTGTACATGTATCAATGTTTTGCAGCAGTTACAAAATCTTCTGAAGTTAAAATTGCTTTTAATATTGTCTGTTACAGTAACTTAAATTCAACATTAGCTCAAAGAGAGATAGAACAACAGTATACATAAAAAAGGAAAGTAGAACAATTGAAGAAAAAATTTAAGTAGGCTATCATGTGACATAGATAAAAATAAAATTCTGTGGAGGTTTTTTTATAAGTTACACCTGTGTTTTATATTTATGGTTTTATCAGTAGTTGGTTAAAGAGTAAAAAATAAATCTCTTCTTTTGGGCTGATATAAAACTCTCTGAGGCTCCATGGCTTTATTCAGCCATGCATAGATTTTTAGCTGTTCCAAAGATCACCTAAAATGACTGTACTCATTTTATTCATCTCATCAGCAAAGTTCATCTCATCAGCTAGAGAGATACCATCAAAACTTTTAGGCTCCAAAATGTATTTTCCCTGCATAATACTGTGCGTCGTACTTACAGAGACTGTAAAGTACAGGATTACGCATCAATGTTGTATCTTTTTATGTAAGAAGTCTTGAAACTGCTGTTTACTGAAAGGAAAGGGGATTACAGGTAGCCGTAAGAAGGATTCAGCTATCTGCCTTTGTATGCAGATCACAAATACAATGCGCCCAGTTGTCACTAGAAGTAGCAGAAAAAGAGATCTGAGTGTCAGAAACTTATTTTGAGTAAGTGTAGAAACTTTGTAGTAGCCTGAAGTCCATCTTGTTACAGAGCAGAAGAATGTCAGTTTCAAAGCTTTCAGCTTTGCATTCAGCTGAATGCTTGATTTCAGAAACTGCCTAAACTATCAGTCAAAAAAAATCCAGGATAATGCAAAATAAATGTGTCCAATAATATTCTGCTCTTCAAAAGAATAAAGCATTAAAGCTGCCTTCTTCCCTTCTCTGGTGCCTCTCCTGCCATCAAACTATCTACATCTTCTGGGAAGGGCACTTCTTGGTAAAATCACCTTTCTCTGGAAGTAATAGAAGTACTTCAGTCTAATGTCTGTCTGGTAATGGCAGAAATTCTTAAGATTTCTCAGTGGCCACCTCAGGGAACAGTGAAATTAGAAAGTCTCTCCTTTGCTTTTCTTTTCCTAATCCAGAAAATGAAGATAGAAGTTGCTTACCAGCTGAAATCTGTGCTAACCCAGTAGGTTGAATTCATAATGATGAAGTTCTTCCTAACTTAATTTATGACTTTCTAAGATAGTAAGTAGGGTTTTTATAAAGCATGTTTTCCCTAAGGGTAGACAGGTTTGAGTGTTTCATTTTTGAGTGAGTATTAACTTACTTCTTTTTCTAAGTATTTGGAGGTAATAAAGAATATGGCTTCTTTATCACTCAGTTTAAGATCATCACAAATTAGATATCAGTATTTATGTGAGGGTGTACAGTCATTTTACCCTTATACACAGAAAGCAGAAGAGAAGTATGTGTATACATACAACTTTTTTCTAGAACAATAGTATTTAATTAATTAACATGAACAGGTAGTCTTGCCATGAACAGGGAGTCTTGCCATTTCCAGGAGAGGTATTTTTTTAGGGCAAGGTAAGCTTGTGACTAAGCAATAGGCAAGGCCATACTATCTGATGAAACATTAATGTCTGCAAAGCAGTAAGATTTTTATGCCAGGAGGTTGATCCGAACGGCTTTTGTAAATTTTAATGTAGTTTCAGTTCTGAATACAGACTCTTTCTCTTTCCCACACCTACAAACTTGAAAGCCAGTCTGTAGTTGTTTTTGTTTTCTTTTACCACATGCTGCTGCTGTTCTTTCTTGTACTATTCTCACTAAAGCATTGAAAATGGATCAATTCTAAAGCAAGTTCAGCTTACTGTAAAGAAGAATTTTCTATTTTCCTTGAGATTTTTAAAAATCTGTATTTCACATCTGATCAGAGGGTATGACATGTGTGAGGAGGAAAAGAACTTGCCTTCTTAGTCTGTTACACATTTACATGGGAACTGGGCATAGCATACCTAACTTTACCTGGCCCATGAAGTCAGGTAGAGTGATCATCATTGTCTGTTCTGGCATGTTGTCTTTAGTATCCTTTCACATACAGTTATTAGGTTAACACAGAGAGAACTTTATTTAATGTTCTCTTTCAGTGCTTTAGATGTCTGTTTCCTGATAAGCCATTCCTACAGCTGTCCAGAATTTCCTAGAAACCTTCTGTTGTGTGAGCATCAATGATTTTCTCATTTAATGTCCAAAAATGTATTTACAGTACCTTGTAGTGTAGCTTTCCAAAGTCTGGACTCTCCATTTGTGAGTCTTATATCCATATGTCTCAGCAGTATCTGGTTGTCTAACACACTAAATTTGGGGGAAGTCACTTTTATGTGAGCTGTCAAAGAAAAAAAAATAATTGAAAGTATTTTGTGTGTCATTACTGTTACAATTTATCAGTTCTTATATCTCCTCATAGATTGATTGGCGGCTGAGTTGAGTTACGGATATAAGATAAAAATGCAAAATAGCTTTAAATTTCTTGTGTGTTAAACCAGCATGATGTTCAAAGTATGTTGGTTCCTCTTTTTGGTTCAATCTTTTTTATTTTGCTTGGACAAAGACAGTAAGGCAGTATTCACAGTTGCTTGGCAATAGTCAAGTTGTGAAATGCACACCCAACCTGTGGGGCATTATGGTTGCTTGGTTCATGCATGTAAATTTGGGGGTTTGAAAACTGAACAAGTCTACACTCATAGTGTCTTCTTCCAAAGTTTGTTCTAATCTTAATGGCATTATTAATTTAATGGTTCCCTTTTCAGAGATGTTGAGTATCAACGTTTTTTAGAAACATCAGAACAATGGGGCACTCAGCACTGTTGGAATATTAATTTGAAATGTCAGGAAATTTATGCTGCAACTGGAGTATATCTCAACGCACTAAGTTCCACCTCTTCCTATTTATTTTAAATCTACAATAAACTTTAGTTACTTTACACCTGAAATATACCTTAACAGGAAAAATTGTCTCAATTTTAGAGGTATTATTAGCAAAAACGACCTCTGGCAAAAAATCTTTAAAGAAAATAGAACAGAGAATTTTTGATGGGTATATTTGCTCTGTCTTTTGGCAAGCAAAACTAGATTATTTAAGAATACACTTTTAAAATGGTCTGTACTAAAGGTAATGAGGAGATACACAGCTGTAGTCACCTTATTGTACCAGTTACTGTGCTGTAAATATTTTAGAGAGCTTTTGTCTTTTGCTTACAAAAGCAGCCTGCACATAGAAAGACCTCAGTTCTGCAAATGCTTACACATAGTTCACAGTTTGTGGAAGTAAGTCTGTAAGATGTCTTTGTAGGTTTTGGACTTTAGTGATTTTCTTGCCAGTATTGAAAAATTCCTTGGGGAATTCAAATGAGTAGTGCTGTGAAAGAGGTGATTGCCATTATTTCTGTTCTGTGTATTTATTGAATTTATTACAATACTAGTAATTACTTTTCCCTTGATACAAATACAAAAGTTGATGTATTACTGTGTTCATGTTTGTTGTTTTAGGAGTCTTTGGATGATTCTCAAGTAGCTGGAGTTTGTGCAGCAGCAGAAGTGATTCGCTATGAATATCATGTCTTGTACTCCAGCAGCTACCAAGTACCTGTGCTTTATTTTAGGGCATGCTTTTTAGGTAAGACAAATCTTCTGTTGAACAAAGGGAAGAATAAAAATATGTTGGATGCAGTAGGTGTTAAAAACATAGGTTTTGTATTACATTGAGGAACAGAGTAATGATCACAAGTAATAAGAAAGTCAGAGATGAGGCTGTTTACCCGTACATTTTGTAATACTCCCAATACAGAGCTTCAGGACCTTGGAGTAGATGATATCATCTCAGCCTGAAGGAGGCTGATCTTTGGCTCCTGGCATCTTGCCGGCGGTTGACTAAAACTGCTCGTCATTTTTCTTGTTCTTTTCGTTAAATGAATACAAAAACTTAAAGCTAGATGTTTGAATTTGGCTACAAAATAAGTGGACGTAATTGCAGTGCTTCAGCAGAACCATGTTGTCTTCTTTGGAGCCTGAATTTGAGCTGCAAGGCTGGGCTCCAAATGTACCTTTAAAAGTATATGATGTTTTCCATTTAAATTTGCTGCTTAAAAAAAATAAAATAATACTGATAAGGTATTGCTTTTTTCTGTCTATTAAAATTGGCTCTTGAAGCACTAACTGATCTTCTTTCCGCCCTGATATGTATATCTTGTTACCCATTACTCAGTTGCTATAGCCAGTGCAATTTCACTCGCCATCCTGTCAGGAAGGAAGGAGGAACACACAGCCTCCCTCCAAGGCCGCTGTTAGTGTCACTTATTTAATCAGCAAACATAGAGTGATCACACTGCAGCACTGCTCTGCTCTGTTCCTCTGTGCCCAAAGACTGTCTACCTAGGACAGAGGGATTGAAATCTTCAAGACATTTCAGTCTCCTGCATGGTAGCATCAGCATCTGTTGTATTTTGAATAATCTCCTAACTTTATCTAGATAAAGATGTCTGAATGTTGCCGGTGATATCTTTTCCTTTTTAATTAAAAAGTAGCTTAAGCTGCTTTGAATGTGTTTGGTAGATTTAATCACTCTCTGCCTTATATTGTTTAATGGTTTCTAATTTTGCAGTGTTAGCGTTTTAAAAGGCACTTTAGATTTAAAATTGAAGAACAAATTCACATAGACTCCCTGGTGGAGAGATTTTAGTCTGAGGTGCAGTTTCAGGAATGGATAATTTGGGGTAAATTTTCAAACTGGGATGTAGGGAATTGGGGACATTGCTCTGCCTTTACTACCAACAGAACTCATTTGCACATATCCTGCTGCAGATTTATTTCTAGAATTATTACAGGCATTTCCAAATGTGCAGTGGTTTGCCTCTAAACTTACTGTGCAGATGGGAAGATAAAGTTTTGCTGCAAGAGACAGATTAACCTATTTGTGGTCCTGAAAAATGTCATCTTCTTGGTTTTAGCTGAATTAATAGTGTACTGTCTCTACAGAAGAGGATGGAGACGCTGCAGGTAGAGGAAATAGGGCGCTATTTCTACTGTACTGTACTTTCATATAATTAGTATTCACCATAAGCAGTTAATCACCAGAGAAGAGCTCCCAGAGACAAAACAAGTTGTTTAGCTTGTCAGCATCAGGGAATCGGAGGTGTTGAAACATGACTCCTTATAGCTGGAAGTGGATATTACAGGAGCTAGTGGATGATCTAATGCACAATCGTAGTACTATGTGCCAAGAGCTCCCCTTGCAGTACAAAACTGCAGTTGTTCCTACAAGTACAATTATGTTTTTAAATGCTTCTTGGGAATCTGTCACAATGGAAAACAAGGACTTTTTTAAAGCTAATTCCTAAAGTCACCTGGGTTCTCTTCAGCATTTAACATTTAACATTCTCTGAATCTTGAAGAGAGAAGGATACAAATTGCTGGCAATAAGTACTTTTCCTGCAATGTTTTCAGCTAGTATTCTCTGATTTTAGTTATGGATAGCTTACTTTTGAAAATGAAAAATTCTGTCATCCCTGCAAGTTATTTGCCCCCCTGTGTCATGCTGTCTGAAGGTCCCAACATGGAGTTTTCAGGAACATGCAGATGACAGTCACTCACGATTACTTGATACCTGAGCAAAGTATCTTTTGTCTTGTCCTGAACCTGCTATAAGGAAAACTCTAGTTAATGCCTCAAGATTTTTTTCCTTTGAGGTAATAGTCTTCATGTTATAGGTTCTTCACCTTGTTTCTCAGAGAACTAGTAATATTCACTGCGTTCCTCATCTGAAATAATTGGGGAAGAATCTTCTGAGACCTACATCAATTTCCCAGTCTAAATTCCTACCATTATTTGTAGATTAAGCAACAGAATTGATTCCTCACAAGTCTCTTCTGAACTGTTAATGGTTTCCCTTGAATCTTGTCCATACTGATCCTCATGTTAATTAGAACTTGTTGCAGGAGGTGAAGGTGAGCTATAATCCTTCCAGTGTTTCCACTGCCCTGCCCTGTCTTGCCTTCCCCGGCAGCAGGGCACAGAGTTTGAGTTCAAAGCTCTGCTTCCTCTCTGGCAGTGTGTTAAGTGGCCATTACACCTCGAGGCCTGCCTAGGAAATAATAATTCTTCTGTTCAACCTGACTAAGTAGTTTTGCTTGTTTTGCAATATTCACTTCCTCACTTTGTATGTTATAATAGCAACTGGTGCCAGCCTGTCCAAATCTGCACTATTCCAAAGAGACTCGTTAAAAACTTTTCTAGAACAATTAAATCCTGCCTTTCTCCCACTGTATGTAAGTCCAGTTTTCATTGACCACTTGGTCTCTTGCACTCTCTGCTAGGAGAAAGGTTTCCAAAAGAGTTGCTGGGGAGATTTTCCTTTCATATTCAGCGCAGTTGGCATCTTCCGGAGCTTGTGTCAGTGAGGGCACCCGGTTTTCACTCCTCTGTGCTAGCGATTGTGCTCAAACATTATAGGTCAGTTCTTCCTGCAGAAGGACAAAAGTTGCATTGTACCCTTATCCTTGCTGCTGTCTAAATTGCATGAAATAATTTATTTTCTGGAATTCATCTTTAGACCTCTTTCTTTTTTGGTGAGAAGTTTGATATGTAAGGTAGTGCAAGGTAAGGGTCTGAAATTTTAATTGCAACAGAACTAAAACATTCTAAGCTTTTTGGTAGTTAGTCTCCAGGGATAGATTTACAGGAAGATCTTGTTCTGTGCAAGGACAAATACTTCACCTGAAAATAACTATTAAGTGTGATGACTCTGTCTGGGAAGATGTTTGGGAACATTATAGGATACAAGAAGATATTTTTAGGCTACATATACATATATATGTAATAAACATTTTTCACCATCTCGTGATAGTTCCCACATGGCATATATTCCTAAATTCAGACCTACTGAAGTCCCAGTCTGTCAGGAGCTCAAGGCAGTGGTTCTCAGTACCTCAGACTCTCAGAGGACTAGATGTCATTTCTCCAAAATCAGTCTTATGCATGCCATACCTTTCAGAAATGGGAACCCCTCTTTCTTTCTCTGGTTTCTGAGATTACCAAATAGGTAGTTGAAGAAATGCAGGAACCCCTGCTGATATCTGATGTCAGCAATTAGCCTTCTTAGAGACAGATGGTATAGGCAATTAGACTTCCCCTTCCATGCTAGCATCAGCCAGATGGGCTGGGCTAGGTCCAGTAAGCTTTCTTTAATCGGCAGAGTATTTTCCTCTTAGTCTTTAAGATGTCAAGGAACTTTTCCTGAACTGCCATCATCTGAAGCCGTACATTCAAAAACCTCTTGCACCAACAGTGAGGTAGCAGCAACACAGTCACAGGTGGACACGGGCATCATTCTGGAATCAACCTGCCTGTCAAGAAAATATCATTTTGTCTCACACTTTTTTGCTATTTTTCCTACAAAGGTAGAGGAAGGATCACGAATGCTGGCTAAGCACTGAAAAGAAAGAGCAGGACTCAACACGGACTGCAGCCTAACTCCTCTAGAAAAGACAGAAGGAATGGGATCTTCAAGTTGACCTGCTCAGAATACGTCTAGCTCTCTGACATAGATAGATCCCTGGCAATAAAACCCATGCTAATCAGTGGTTAGAGAGAAGGATTTTGTAAGACAATCTAACTTCCTCCAACCCTGAAGGCATGACTTTTTGTATTCATAACCATACTGGGCCTGACCGATGCACTTTCCGGAATACAGGCTTACTCCCTGAACTTAGAAGCACGTAACCACTGTGTCATTTCTCAGAAAAATAGCTCCTCTTAAGGCCATGTCCCATATGAACTAGTTTTATCATGGCTTTGGACGTAAATAAAGTTGAATAATTGGTGTAATCAGATATTCTCCTAAGCTGTAAGGGTGTTTTTTCTTAGTGGCAATGGTTTCTTAAGAGTACCAAAACATAATATTTCTTTGGAAAGTATACCAGAATGAAGGCTAAAAATAGTTTGTGCACCATTTCACCAAAAGTGTCAAAGAACCTTTAATAATTAGAAATGGAAGAAATTATTAAAAGCCCTCAGTAAATCTCAAGAAAACAGAATACAGCAACTTGGGAAGCCTGAAAATTTTCTCTGAAAATATACGTGAAATTTGTATGCCTAAAGAATTCCTGCTCTGTGCAGAAGTTAAGGTGCCAAGTCATCTGGGGGCTGCAGCTCATGTGTCGTCTTAACGCCATACCTTGCTGCTGTGAAGGGGCACTCAGCCATCTGCTTTTTAACTATTTCTTATTTGTGGTGATGTAAATGAGTTAACCCCAAGTGAACCATCCAGAGGCTTTTCTCAGAAAAGTTTGTCATAGTCTAGACAGTTTAAATAATAAAAAATCTGAGTTTGTGATAGAAAGGCTGTAGGTGTTCTTGCCTGGCTGTTAAGGCAGATGAACTGATTGATTCGAGTTAGTAAATGGCAGAGACAGAAACCGTACTTAGGAGCTCTTGACTCCCATCCTTTATCTCCTTTCTCTCAACAAAAATCTTGGTTACTTCCCAGGCTCTTTTGGCCTTTCTTGCTGGGTAGATGTAAGGTTGATTGTGTAAGAGCCTGTATTTCGCAGAGCCTGGGTTAGTACTGATGAGCTGATGGTGCGTCTTGTGCCAGACCGGTGTCATGACAGGCATGGAGCTTCAGATAAAGGTATGGTAAATCTGGCATGACCCACATGCAGCTATTTCCTTTCACTCTCTGTAATTATTTAATTAGCTGAATTATACAAAACGTACCTATAACCACAAACTTCCACTTCTGTCTGCACACCCGCTCCCAGCTAGACTTGGGATAAGACTTGGGAGCTGTGTCGTCACGGGTGGATGATGAGTAAATGTACTGCTGCATGAATCTGAAGCCTCTGCCTCCCTCTCCTGCCACTTCCCTTGGCTCGCTGCTGCTGTTGCCTACTTTTTGTGGCTGAACTTTTCTGAGTTCAGTGCCATCGCAGGAAAGAATGAGGCAAGAAGCAGAGAGGCTGCTTGGCTCAGCAGGTGCCACAGTGGCCCCTTGTTGCTAGCAGCAACAATTACAGGCTGCTCTGTCAGCCCAGCTGGATATCTGAGGTCTCAGCGCGTTCCAAGAATGTGTAACAGGGCTGCTAAACATGTGAATGCTGGCAGCCCTGGAAAAAGGGCTCTAAAAGTGCCCGAAGAATACAGATGTGTGTTTTGTGCAAATCTGGGAGCTTGCAAATAAAATGGTTTCAGTTATATCATCCTAAACAGATGACCACGCAAACTGAGGAGTTTTTTAGTATAAACCACAGCTTCAGCCAGATTACCTGAAATGGATCCTTCTATCAGTCATTTCCAGATCTTAGTGTTGTGTTATTTTATTTTGTGATTTTATTTTATTTTATTTTATTTTATACCTCTTTCAATAGACTTTCAGGTCTTCATCCTACAAAAGAGGATGAGGAAACTGCCCGTCCACCCCCTCTCCTTTTGCGAGGGTCTTGGCAGTTCCCAGCTATTTAGCTGAACCTCACATCCATTTTAAGTATTGATAACTTACTTTTTCATGCTGCATCTGGCCTTTCATCTCGTGAACTAGTCAGAATTTACAGGAAGACAATACTTGGGAGCATGTATAAAAGGTTACTCAGTTTAAAAGTCACACTTAATTCAAACCCATGTAAAGCTTAGTGAAATATATTAAAATAGTGCAGAAAATTCAAAATGTAGGGAAATTTAAATCCAAGCATATTTCAATATATAAGTGCATAATCAGAATGCCCAGATCAATTTTTTGTTTCTATGTGAAACACTGCAGTTACTCTATATTAACTGTTTAATTATTTTACTGTCTGTGATCTCACTACGATGCGAAGTGAAACTTACTTTTAGTTTGGATGTATTTGTATTTTTCCATGAAATGAAAATAAATCTATACTGAAATATGATGGAAGATATACTGCTTCTCATATATAAATAATAAAAAAGTAAAGACAAACTCAATTTTAACTATAATATGATTCAACAATACTTGATAGTTTCTGTAATTGAGATTAACTGTTAGAGTCGGAGTAATCCATTCCGTGTGTATGATCTGAATTTGCTCAAGTGTTACTATACAAGTTCACAGATAAAAAGAAGGGTGTACAGAACAAAATCTAGAGTGGCAAATCAAATTTTGCAGTAGAACATGTATTCTAGATTTTACATTTGGACTTTTCTCTGCATTGTCTTTGCAGGTTGAATAGAAAACACAAAATTGCATGTATGCATGGCATCTCGTATTACCTGCACCCAGATACATACATCTGAGCATAAATACATCCTTCTAAAGTTAACTTACTCTCTTGTAACAAATTTCTTAGTAGATGTTAGACCATCTCTAGCACAGCTCTGGTATCTGCCATCATAAGACAGAGGTCTAACAAGTCTCACGTTCATGAGGATGGCTTGGTATAGCTAGTGTATGTGCTATTATTCCTTCAGATGCTTTATTTGCCACATGCTTCTGCTGTATGGTACTTATGTAAGTTCAGAACTTGGTGCCTTTTTATCAATATGTGCAGAAAATAAGAGAAGACAGAGGCTGTAGGCAGCTGGTTTTAACTTATATCTAAACATGGCATTCAAATGTTAATTGGGTGAATAAATCTTGTTCATTTTACAGACATGAAAATGTCAGTAGAATAAAACTATTTGTCACAGGATAATGGTTTCTGACACCTAATAAATGCCAAGATGAAGCTACTTATTGAAAGTATATCAAAATATTCTATTGCTATTTGCCAAAAACAAATATTCAGGAAAAATTGACATGCTTATTTTCTAACTGGTTGACACTAATATCTTGGCATAATTCTAACATCACAACTAAAAACCTGATGTAACAATGCTATATATTAATGTAGCTCAAGAAAAAATTATGAGCATGTAGGTTACAAAAATGCAGTGAACTTTGTCTGCAGAATTTTGTTCCTTGGATTTTTTCCACTCTCTTGCTAAGAATTGCATGTATTTACCTGAGATAACTGTTCTTGATATTACTTTGTGGTTTTAAATTTATCTTATCCAAGCATTGTTTTACAAAATTAGTTTAACTTCACACCTTACAACCAGAACAGTAAGTTGTTACTCTCAGGTAACAAAGAATAAAGCTGAAAAGATAATTTAGGATAGTTTTATTTGCACCTTCAGTGAGAATTTGAGCAGTGCTGTTTTGGAGTTTTATGGGGCTAGAAGGGGCTCAGCCATGGTTTGCTGTTATTTTTTCCATCTCCTTCCAGATAATCAGTATTTTCAGGTTTAATTTTGCTATTCAGTAGTAAAGATATAGCATGCTTAAGAGCCTTGACTGTGGGTGGTTGTTCCCTCCCCTCGCAGATGGAAGACCTTTAACTCTGGATGAAATATGGAGAAGTGTTCATGCATGCTACCAGGCTCGTCTGCTGGAGGGGCCCTGGGACACTATTACACAGCAGGTGAGAAACCACTTGTCATTTACAACATTGATGAGTGCAATATATGCCTGAATCCTCAGTGGCCTTATTCCTCTCCTGGACACAAGTAAAATATATAAAAGTCTAACTGAGGCTGTGCTCAGCAACAATAGTTTGTATTAGATTTCAAAGGTGTTCACCATGTAAGGCTTAATGTGACAGTATCTCTCATTTAGAATACTTTTCCAAAGCCAATCATGAAAACTTCAGGCGATTTCTGAGTAAATTTCTGGATTTGGGAAAATACAAAAGCAGACTTATTTATGTGAGTAAAATATATTAGTCTAATATTTCACAGATTGTCTATTAATCAAATTACCAAAAAAGACTATGTAATTTTCAATTTTAAATAGACTTGCAATCCTTAGGATTGAAGGAGGAAAAATTGGTCTCTCAGTCATATAATAGGTTGTTGCCAACTAATGTCCTTAAGAATCAGTAGTTAATGAGTGCCATGTTTTACAAGAGGAAGCAGATTAGTAAACTGTGATATCACTGCCTTCTTTTAGAGCTATTCAATTAACTTTTATTTAAAGTGGTTTTAAAATCACCAGATCATTTCAGCAACCCTTCCCAGACCTGTGATGATGGCTCTCTTGAAAACATTCATGCTCGTTCAAGGAAGAGAGAAATAGGGTTCAGAGCTGAGTTGGTTGCTCTGATTTCTTCCCTTGGCTCCAGGCCTCCTGTGCTAGTTTGGACAAAGAATAGAGACTCTCTGGGTGTCAGTTTTTTATCATCAAAGATACTAGTGTGTCCTTTCTTCCTTCCCTTTTCTTCCTTGACTTTTTGATTTTAGCTGTTTCCAGGTACACAGGTCTCTTGCCACAGCAGCTGGCACAACAGGGATGTAACCTCAACAGAGCTCTACAGGTGTTTCCTTAATTCAGCTAATACAATTTAATTACAGGATGCCTATTTGTAGATGGTACTCAATCATGGAAACACAAGCAACATTCATGTTTTTTGCAGCCAAAGACTATTATTTATATTATAATAGCTCCCTAAGAACCTAACAGACATTGGTTTTCTGGTGTTCGCTGTGCATGTCTGAATTCCAGTTGTGAGTTTGTATTCTCGTAATACGCACTTTTAAATAAACTATTAATTACCTGACTTGTCTACTGCAAAATGAAGATGAGAAAATTAGGTTTTAATAAAATTATATAACATGGTAGCAGATAACTGTTTTTCTCCACAAAAAAGTATTGCACTTGAGATTTTTCAGTAAACTTCTGTGATTTATGGCTGAAGTTTAAGATTTGTAGCTAAATCATGACTGTTCCTGCATAGAGAGGCAGAGGATTGAATTAACTTTGCCTTTATTGCATCCATCTTCTTGCATTCCTAGTAGATAGAGACCAGTAACCCCGCAGTCAGATGCTACGTATCCTTTAGGGCTGACATCTCTGGTATTTCACAGCTGAGCTGTTCTGACTTGTGGATAGTTTATATTTCCACCTGCAAAAATGTACGGGAGAATCTACGATGTGCACTCCAGAGGTGGTGTGCCTCCTCTATGCTCACATTATACTGTGGCCTGAAGCCACGTTCAAGCTCCTCTGTAGAAAGCACAGCCTCTTCCTATTCGTCTGCAAAGCGCTGCAAGAACCTACGGCTCTGTAAAGGCAATAAATCATAATGCAACACTACTGAGAATAAAGCATAAACAATATGTTTGGAATGTGTAAAATCAGAGTGGTGGAAGCCAAAAGGAAAACTAGGTCACTCTGACCTAGAGATTATTTTTGCCTCGTAGGGAACAGTAAAGTAAAACTGCCCTGCATCTGATAACTAGAGATACATACACACAAAAGCTTGCAGAAACAGGTTTGTGAGTGGTAAAACGTGTGGAGTGCTGAACCTGTTGTCTCTGTGGCAGCTCTCAGAGGTGGTTCAGCCAATGTGAGTCCAGTGACAAACACAAACTAAGATGTAAGGAAGAACATTTTGGAGAACTTAGTAAAGTTATAGCAGCAAAATACTATTGAACATAACATAAGGGTGACTTTCCATTAAATAAAGAGCTTATAGATGAATTTAAACTGTTTATCCTAGAGTAATATAGACTGTACCTCAGGTGATAGCACAATAGTGGAACTGCTAGCAGGTAGCTGAAGCCAGAGAAGTTAAGATCCTCCAGCAGTCCTGCTACATAATTTGGAATTAATTTACTGTTTTTCCTATGCCATTTGTATATATGCCTTCTCCCTGAAGACTGTGTACTGTGGCTCAAGGCTGTTGAATTCCACTGACTTCAGTGAGGTTAGCCTGCTTTACATCAGTATTGAACTTGGTCCAACGGCCCCAGCTGCATTCCTGGGTTGGAAGTGTACTCTCCCACATGGCTGCAAGAGAGAGCCTCCGGGAAAGCGGCTTTAAGAGGTCTACAGTTTTAATTTTAGATGAAAGCAGAAAGGCACCAGGCAGTGAGGGTGCTTTTGCTTATGGTCATTCAGTCAGGTGATAAGAGGACAAAGGAATGCATGGTTTGTGGAAGCGAACATCTCGGGAGCTGAACCAGAGCAGAGGAAGACACCAGTACAATTAATGTGAACACTATCATATTTTCGGTGCCAGCAACCACTGGTGCAACAAACACTTCCCCTTGTAAACTCAGAGATGCATATGCCAGTCCAAATAAAAAACAGCAGTAAAAATCAGAGTATTCTCAAAGGAATTATGAAGGACAACAACACGCTATAAGCACTAGCCTGCAAGGCTCAGATCAAAACAAGAGTTAAGTCTGCAAGAAAAAGAATATTCTCCCCCCTCAAATGAATCAGGTTTCTGATTTGAAATACAGAGTTTTATCTTCCCTTTCTGCTTTTCTGCTGACCCATTTTGTTATGTGGGTTAGGCTTTGCCTGCAGGGACACAGATCATATAATGCAAGTCACTGGGCAAACTCACCAAATCAGGCTTGAACTCTCAGTACACATGAATAGCAGAGAAAAAAGGTTTAGGATTTTGCTCCAAAACAGATAGAAATTTTAAATTCTACAAGCAATCCACCATTGGGAAGAAAAAATGAGCTTACTGCTGTCCATGCATAATGTTACTTAACTGGGGCCGATTTTGCAATTTGATTAAATAGCAGATTAGGAAGAGAAAGTCATACTTCTTTTTTTTCTCCCAGATCCAGGATCTTACACTAATCATTTTAGACTTATATTCCATGTATTTTATGAAATGTGGGTGCCATGCCTGTGCACATTTTTGATACAACTATATTTTGGCTTATCCTCCCTATGATAAAATATATCTGAGATAAGGAACTGAGACATTGCCTAAGCTCTAAAGAATTTAGCTTGTTGGCAATTATATTGCCAAAACAAATTTTAGGTAAAATTTGAACTTGTTTTGTTACATTTGATTATTGCAGAAAATCACACTTATTTTCAGATAAAGCATCTTCAAATATTTTTACTGACTAGATTATTTTTATGGCAAAAAGCAAAAGTCAACTAGTTACCTTCTCATAAATAAATATGATAAGGTTGCATAGTATTTTATAATGATAATTGATAAATGGTGATGATTTAATTGCACTTCCTCTAGTAATAATCTTAAAATGCTCAAATGAAGTTCCTATGATTGGCTTTCTTGTGAGTTAAATGTCCCCAGAGTCTTCAGTCATCCCTTTTCTACATCCGGTGATAACTTGCTTTAGCTGTTTTAAATAAGACAAATCAATTATAACACACAGCTGTTTAACAAAACTTCTAAATGTTGCTACAGGTCTCTGTGGGTATTTCCTGATGGCTTATAATGACATCAATTTAGCACACCTGGTAAGATCTGTGTGAGCTGGAAGTAGCTTAATTCTGCAATGATGGGAAAATTAAGGAGTATTTATGGATTACTGTTGCATTTCAGCACCATTGCCAAGTGTGATTTTAGCTTCTTTTTACAAAGAGTCAGATACGGAATTGCAGACATTGCATGCCCCTATCCTGAACAGTTTACTTGTAACTTGGCAAGTGCTTTTGAGACTCTCCTATATTAGTTATTTCTCTGCACACATTCTACACAAAATAATATCTCTTCACCGTTTTGAATTAATGGATGCTAAAATGTACCCTTTACAAGAAGCTCTCTTCCAAGTCTTTGTAGCCTTTCCTGACTGCAGACAAACTGAGCTTTCCTCGGCTGGATTTTCCTGTTCAGCTTGCCCCATACCACCATGCTGGGTAACCTTCCAGGCCCCTCTGCTGCCAGCCTCAAGTGTTTCACCTGACCGCATTGCTTTTTAAAAGTACTTACTAAGCCAGTTATATATCAGCCGTAAGAGCAAATAAGAGATCTAGATGTTTAGAAGGGGGGGGGGGGGGGGGGAGAGAAAAAGACAGATATGTCAAACTGATAGAGGTTGCAAATAGGATGAAGGTAAAAATAGCACTAAGGGTTCTGGAGAGATTTCAGTTAATAGTGGAAAACAAAACCAAGACACGTTCTCCAAAAACTCAGGCAAATGTATCCATCTAAAAGAAAGTTGCAGTAAATGGGAAGAAAAGTCTAGACAAAAGAATGATGAAGTAAGTCATCATGGTAATGGATGGCAGCAAGGGAGACAAGCACTCCTCTCATGTGTACTCCGATATTCAGCAGAGTCGTCCAGTACAGTTTTAGGTGAATACATAGTGGCATTGCATGAAACAGCTCAAATATGATGGCCCTTCTTTGTGTAATTGAACAGTAGATCCACCACATTAAAATCCAGCTATGATATAGCAGAGGCTTAGTGAGGTTGGCAGCAGGCCAAAAGTGCCATGGTCAGATGCTAAGTGATGAGGCAACGTGTAAAGAAAAAACCACAAGGATAGGAAAAAAGGTTCAAAAACAAAGATCACAGAGTAAAGAATAGAAATGAAACAGAGGAGAAATCTTCCTGATTATAAAGGTGAACATATTTTACCACATGGTAGTGCATGATTTAACAACCAGGAATTTAAAAACCAAGGATAACTAAAGTTTAGTTAACTTGTAAAGGCTACATTTTACCTTTTGTCATTTTGGAAATCTGTCCCAACGTGAATGGGAGATGTGAAGCAGCAGAAGGTGACTATATGGTTATAGCCAGAACTTCTGTTGTCAGACTGTGTGGTATTAGGTCTTTGCTGTAGAAGCTGGAAATACAGAGGCCATAAAAGAATATCAGATTTTCTCCTCTAATTTTAGAAACCTGCTTTTCAAAATTATGGCCTGGTAATCATGAAGGTTTAAGAGCATAATAACATCACCAGATACTATATACACACTTCCATATAAGCTATATTCATTATTGCGTGCAGCAGTAAAGCTGCTTTGAAAATTTTATGTATGTCTAATGGCCAAAATTTCAAATAATAATTGAACTATTTAAAAATATAAAAAAAGCACTGAACAGAGATTCTCAGCTCTCTCGGTGATCCATGTTTACATTTTTCTATAAGATAACTAATTGTCTATGAAGAGTTGCTGAGATGACAGTCTTCAAAACTGAAGCCCTTTTTTTGTTAGAACAGGTATGGGATAGGCATTGGCAGTACATGAACTTTCATCCTTGTGTGGCTGGGTGCTCCAAACCTGTTTTGAAGTACCTGCATCAAGGACCAAGACAATAGTGTAGTCTCCACATGCAGTTGAGTCATTGTTTTCTGCAGAGAATGTGAGATGGTACTGGATCGGTGATGTATGCAGTCTTCTATTAGAAGGTAAACTGCAACCCATTTATTTCCCAGGCACCTTCTGAAATTTAATAGTAGAATATTTATCAGATTGAAAAAAATGGGTAAAGACACTATTAATTTTCCATTCTTTCTTTGCCCTGATGGGTATTTATAAAAGTGTATACAAAGTAGAACGACTGCAACAGGGGGAAGCAAAGCATTCCTACTTCAGAATGCCACATAGGTCAATGGTGAACTGCTGTCCTAGGAAGTCAAGAGATTTACTCTAAGTCACGCAGAAAAGAAATTTGAATCTAGGTCTCTTGTGTCTCAGGTGAGCTCTGTACTTGCTTGTAGTGTAAAGAGGAGGTGTAAGTGCATTCTCATCTTTCTTTTGGATATGTTTGTGCCAGACCTGGTTTGGTGGGCATGCTGCGTGAATGCCTGCAGGCTACCTGCATTGCTGTCGCAGACATAGTCTGTGAGTCATATCAGGGCGCAAGCCATAAACTGATCATTTTTTCAAGATGTAGTTGTTTATGCACATGCCCAAGGACACAAATGTGTGGTTTTTTTCCTGTGGAGCGAGAGACAACACTCTGAGAAATGTGCATTTCTAAGGCAACGATGAAGCCGAGTAATAATTTTATGAATTTTAGATACAAGCCCTTGAACATGTGTGCCCAAGTCCATTTTTGATTCTTGTCATTTGTGCAAATCCATGTCTTCTTCTTTTTTTTTTTTTTTTTTTTTTTTTTTCCCCTGCGTGGAAGCAAACGAGCAAGAGAATCTTAAAAGCTGATTAATGAACCTGATCATAGTCAGTACGAAGTATCACCAAAAATTTTAACAGTGTGATGTTGTCATAAAGCCTGACCTTCCCCTGAAAAAAGCAGTGTCATAAACACAACCAAGTATATGTGCTAAGGCTTAATCAATGCTTAGTGATGATGGAATGTAAAATCAAACATCCAAGGATAGAAATTGAATTGCATTATTACAGGAGGCTCAGCGATTGAAAAACTGCCCAATAAAACAAGAATGAAAGCTTGGTGACTTGAAGGTCCTGCAGAAATAGTCTCAAAACCTAATCTTGAGTCAGGACTCTGAAGGATTATGGAAGTTACGGAGCAAGCACATGTGTCTGTACATCCCTCCCCTCCTGCCCTTTTTAACCAAAACTGTTCAGATGCAGTTACTTCTGTTACCAAACTGTGACTTAGAGGTGTGTGGGCAGGGCGCTCCCCCCAGCCATGGGAGTGGGCACGCTTCACGTGTTATACCTTAGTTCTGGATTTGCCAACAATAAATCAGCGTTTTGCTTGTTTAGCACATTGCTGTCACTCCAGAAAAAGACATTCAGATACTGACTGTAAATGCAGCAGTTCGTCAGGACAGTGCAAATCTAAGCCTTGGCATTATATTAACTCAAGTCTTCTGCTAGTCTGGAATTCTGCTTCCAGAAGAGTGCAAAAACCTTCTGGATTCTTAAGAATGAGAAGTTTCCTGTGGTTGAATTGATTGTGTTGTTCTGCCACTCCATCTTCTCATAAAACCTCTTTTTCATGATCCTCTTCTTCATGGCACTGCAGAAAAAATAAACCTAATGGTCTAACTTATGAATAGGGATCTCTGCAAATACACTGTCCTTCCAAGTTTATTTCTCCTTTGGCGTGTTCCTGCTGCTCTGTAACCTTGAAAAAGTTTTTACATATGGGCTCACCTTAAAATAAAAATTGTGGACTGTTGATACGCATGCTAGTCATGAGGACTGAAGGCGATTCTGCTGGTTTCCTTCTGCACTGTTCATGCATCGTCAGGTGTGGACTATTCAACCCTTTTTTGAGTCCTCATCTACAATGAATAAAACTTTCCATTTTAGTAAATGTGCACTTCTGCAAAAAGGGGTGAGTTAGCAGCTCTGTCCCACAAAGTATTGATCTTAAGTTTCAGAATAGTAAGTGATAAGAAATTCTCCTATGTCTGTTTTTTTTCTCAATGTTTATTTCTCAATTTCATCCAAATGAGGTGGTTTTCTTCTGTCATTTGATACTTAGCAGGTAGTTGTACTGTCATCTCTGTTATATGTCCATTCTGTCATATAAAAAGTCGCCAACCAAACCTAAACTACCGAAATAACAGCACGTATTATTTATACTACTTCAATAATCCTGGCCATTACATCACTTAATTTATAGCAGTGTTAACAGGCAAATCAATAAACATTATTTCTAAAATGTCAGGGATGTTAATGGTGTGATTTAAAAAAAAGGAGAAAGATGCAAAACTCTGAACAGAACACATTGATATAGTGTTGTAGAGGCACATCTTGCTGAAACTGTGGTAGGGAGGATTTAAATCATTATGGCTCAGTCATCTTGAAAAATGTGTGTAGGTAGCTATTCTTAGACATATGAATCCTTCTTGCCATATTGTGGGATTTTGCTAAGTGGGGGAGGCTGTACACAGTATATCTTAACAGGAGGTTGCTAAGATTGCTCTTAAATCATTTTGAGTCGTATCAACAGTTGCTATGGATCCCCTGCTAATATTTTTGGAAAATTATTAGTACAACTTCCTGAGGAAAGGGAGTCTTACCAGTGTAGACTGGAAAGCTGTTTCAAAGGGAAAAATCTAAGAATGGGAAAGCTGGGAGGATATTTATTTCCAACTAAAATTTTCTGTGATGTATTGAACTTCTGTGGTTCAAACCAAGTGGTAGTATTGTACAAGGTAGCAAGTAAGTTTCATTTTAAAACTAAGCATTAATTAGTAATGTATAGCTGCCCTACAATTTAATCATGCTTTTCCCAGTAAGACTTCATGGACATAAACCTAGTTTGACTAATTTCAAAAGAGGAAAAGACCAAATAGTGGACTAACACTAAATTATGTAGAATAAATACAGAGGCTTAACAGATAATTTACATTTAGAGATAAAAAGCAGTAGGAGGATCCTTGCCAATTTCTGGGGCATAATTCAGGACAGACTTTCGAGTCCTGGTCCTATTGTTACTTGAGTTGATCAGGTATTCTGAAATGAAGATTTGATAATATTTTCCACACAGATATGTAATTAATTGAATTAATTGCAATGTGATAGTATTGATTCTCTTGATTCTTTTCTACTTCTGTAGAAAAACTGTTTCAGTGCTACACATGGCTTTGCTCCCACAGAGCTTCCCAAGCAGAGATTTTGTGGAAGAAGTTGTAAGAGCATGTTCCCTCCCTGATCTGGCATGTCTCCTTCTAGGCTGAGGTGGGTTGCTCTTCTGTCTTCCACCTGCCGTGACCTCTAACAATTCACTGCTAGAATGAAGCTGGTTACTGAACATTTCCCCTTATTGAACTTTTTTTGTGAGAAATTCTAAAATATGCAACAGCATTGATTACACGATATGAAAGAAGTGGATATTATATATAACACATTCAGCTCCATTTAACAGGCAACTGGTATGGTCGCAAGGTGTTGAAAACTTTACAACAGTTTCCCTTTTTGTTTTCTGCAGCAAGGGCTTTTGGTCAAGCTTTTTGGCAGATTTTTTTTTTTTAAATAAAAAAGCAGTATAAGTGCCATTTAAATGGAAGTTAGGTATCCATGTTAACAGAAAGCAATTTATGTCTAAGCACCTGTGCTCTCAAGTTGTGAAAGCAGATGGTATCAGCAGTTCAAAAGCATTTAGACAAATTCATGAGACCACTTGTCCATAAATGGATGTAAAATTACCAGGCAGGAATGAGTCCTCCATTATCCTTAATACAGCAGACATGCTGGAGCAGTGGAAGAGGAGTGAACCACAGAAAGAGGCCAGGCTTGTGTTCTCCCAAAATAGCTGTTCCAACTGCTGCTGTTGGAGACAGGATGCATTGCTTGATGGATCATTGGTCCAATCCAGTCAGGCACTTTGTACATTTTTAAGGCAGTCTGAGGTTCAAAACAGAAGGTGAACTCTCCCAAGGAGATGTATTTACTCCACATGGTCAGACTTGTATGTGAAGCTGTATACAGTCTTCAAGGCTCACAAAGCCAGCTGAGAGCCCTTGATGTTGAAAGTCAACTGGAGTCCCTTTTTGACTCCTCTTTTTGTATGTTGTATTTCTGACTGCATAGCAGCCTGATTCAAGAATAAGGAGAGAGACCACCCAAAATCCCCCTGTAGAGTGGGAACTGTGGCTCCTGTAGAAACAGTGGATTCAAGCTTCCACAACCTGTAGCTCTTCTGTGCTCTCAGAAGAGAGCTTGGCATTTCAGTCCTGTGTTGACTGAGATGCTGATGTGACCAAAGTCTTTTCTAAACCTCCAAATACCACTTTCATCAAAGCATTAAGCTACAGTCCTGAGACAGCACTTGAGCCTTGCAGGAAGCGGTTTCAGTGTCCTTGTGCTGTTGCCCTCCTTTGTCGTGCCAGCAATCGCTGTTCTGGTGGTTGCTAATCCTTGGTCAAACCTCTGGCTCCACCATACTGCCTATAGAGATCCATAAGTACCTTGGGCAAACTTGTGACAGAACTGACTTTTAGGTAGTAAAAAGTTTGTAGCATTATATTGAATCTATCATGAGGGGAATTACCGGGAATATTGTCAGTCCTACCCTGTCTGTCCAAGAACTTTGGATATTCAGTTTCAATAGTGATTCACAGTACTTGGTCCAACAAACGTTATTTCAAATGATGGGTGCCTTGACTGGAGGAGGGGAGCACAGACATCTGCTGCTACAGGGAGTGATGATGAACAAAGAGTCTTCCCTTGGCCTGAACTCAAAACGAGGGTTGAGTCACACTTCTAGGGACACGTCATTGCCTCCTTATATTTGATATAGTTCAATTACTGTTCTGCTGCTCTGCTGCAGCAGAAATTTGCTTTCCATTCATCACCTTGTGGTACTCGTCCTTCTTCTGACTGTTATAGCTATCAGTCATACTACCTTCTTGATAAAACTGTGAGGAGGAGGTAGGAATATATGCTACCTTGTTTGCTGGTTATGGTATTTCAAACTCAAAAGTCTTAGGAATCTCTCTTCCCAATATCTTTTTGTCCAGGAATTCCTGGGATTATAAAATGAACCCTTTTGAGACACATTTGTCAAATGCTAGTTTGGATTTTTTTTTCTTACCATTTTTTAATCAGGGTAGGAAATCTGTCTCCACTCTTTTCCATACTTCCACAGCTTGTTGTTTCTCTCAGTTTTGCACCTTAGATGAATCTCTTAACTTAAGAACAGATTTTAAATAGTAATTAATTAAGACTATATGCTATATAACTAAAATGGTGACAACTGAATTAATCTTATTTTGGCAAGCATGGAAGAAGAATCATCTGTTTATTTTCTTAGGAAAATGGCTGAGATGCCATTTCTTGACAATGTAACTATGGTCCTTCCAATTTTAACTACAAAGTTTTCTTAAAGCATCCTAAATGCAAGTTACATGCCTGTGAGAAGTTTAAGCTTTAAAAACATAGTTTTGTCTGAGCGTCACCTAGTGCTTTGATTCCTCTTGTTCTTAAAATTAATAATTCAAACCTTATTCTATATATTTAATCATATACATATATAAAAATAATTTTTATATAAATGTATAAATATATAAATATATTTTTAATATGAATATATAAATATCAGCAGTGTTGTCTATTCTTGGTTAATGTTGTGTTAGTCCTGCATTAACTCTTAGGTATGCCTTTCAAGGATATTGTTTTAGCTATTCAATAATTTTTCAAAAAATAATAAAATTATAAATGTTAAAAAAGGATCACCACCCCCTTAAAACTGTAAATAATCTAAAATCAGGCAGATAAACTGATTCTGGGGATGAAATATGGAATAGGTTTTGGTCATCTAGTTATTATAGTTTGTATTCTGTTGTATCGAGTATTACAATAACAAGTTAGCTCTGCACAGAAAGTGCATATGCACATCAGATCGTATGGCAGCCTTCTCTGTTGTTATCATTATCCTAGTTATAGAAATCCCTATGTGGAGAATATATTTATCTTTTGAATACACCTAAAACAGGATGGGCCTAAAGATGTAAAGTAAAGTAAAACTTTTGATTTAAACCCATTTCCATCTCCCACCCTTGAAAACAATTCACTTCTGGCAAACTGGCTTTGTCTGTGACTTTCTAACTTGCACCGTGCATTGTACAAGAGAAGTAAAGCTGTCTTCAGAGGTCGTGGATAGAGGTATTATTCAAGTTTTGGGTGCACCCTGATAGTTCTGATACAGCTTTAAAAATAGAAAAGCAAGATTGATGTTTTTGTGGCATCGAACTGTAGGCATATTCAGCTGTCACATTCAGCAGAAGCCGCAGCTGTCAACGTAAGTAGCAGTAAGTTAGCTATATAGTAGTGATGTGTGCATGGAGCATGGTGGTCAGAGCTCTGTCCGAAGGAGAAGACGGTTTTGTTGAAAGCAGTAGTCAAGAGGCAGCATTCAGGCTGTGATCAGCCAGGCTTAATGACATTAGCAGGGTTTTGAGACATACTTCATGAAAAGAGCAGTCTGTGCCATCAAGTGTTTGTTTCTTCAGAACCCGCATTTCCACCTTCGTGGCCATGATGGATTTGAAATAGCAGGTAGGTGTGGTTCATCTTATAGATATGCTGGCTGTGTTAAGTGTCCTCATGTGTTTGTGTTGTAGGATCTGCCAAAGCAACTCCATTTTCCTTAGAAAAACTTAGCCATTTGATTAATTACCTCTTCAGCTTGGACTTCATATTTGATGAAAGAAGGATAGGATCCAGCTTAGTTGGCAGTGTGGGGTTAGAAGCAGTAAAAGTATTAATAAAAACTTGTCACTGAAGTTAGTTGGTATGTCTCTCAAAATACACAGGGAGCAGATGTATGAAATCGTAAGGGCAGTTGCAACTGCTCGTCTACAAAGAAGAACTTGGGCATAAATCAAAATCCCTCTGCAGCCTTCTCCTCCAAAAACAGGGTCAGTAATGACAGAAATTTGCTTTTTTGGTCTAGTTTGCACTTCCTTGCCTCATCAGGGTCCCTTCAAGTTTTCCCTTGCTCAGTACCATTGCAGATTTATTTTGATTGTCTAAGAAAATGCAGGAGAACAGCGGTAGTTGCACTTTCATAGTCATTCTTCAGCACCCGTTACAGACAAAAGTAAGTTGTTTCATCTTCAGCGGGCTTAGCAGTGGGAGTGCTTCTCTGGGTTTTATGGCAAAGTTACAGAAACTTTCCTCAGTTATATCAGTAGGATGACTTGGCTTCTGCCTGTAAATTGAAACCAAGGTGATGATAAATGTGTCACCTGTCCCAGGTAATAAACTGTATCCCATGCCCACTAGGATAAATGATTTTTTTGGAGTTGATAGCTATTACAGCAAGTACATTTCTTTCAACAGCTGTTTTGCTCTGTCTGAAATTTTTTTAAATTATAATTTCTCTGTAACCATTTACTATTACTAAAGCATTACTTTTATGAAATGGCTGCATTAATAGAAATGTTGTGGCCTGTGTCAGTAGGATGGAGAAGCCCTATACAGTTAGTACTCTAACAACAGCTTTATTACTATAATCTATACCTTCTATCAGGATGATAAAAGTTCTCTGTGTAATTACAGTTCCTTGAAGTGGCATCTGCAACATCGTGATTCCATAGTAATAGAGTTTCTGACATAGTAATTCCATTATTAGAGGAAAATCTTCTGTGAGGACAAGGGGAGAGAGAAAAGTTTGGAACGTTTTTCTTGTGACAGCTGTTGCTGTCCCATTGCTTTTGCAAGCACTGTTACTGGTCTGTGTAAACACAATGTGCATATACTAATGCTAAGGCCTCAGTTTCCCTAGCCCTCATTCATAAAAATGTTACTCACTTTTTACACCCGAACTTGAGCACATGTGTAATTTAAGCATAAAGCAATCCCTTTAGCCTCAAGTTCAACACGGTTTAAGGTCCACATGTGCACAGATACTGTTCTGGTTGTGGGGCACACTGTCAATCTGAAGAGCAAAATTTTATTACTTTCTTTCTGATTGAGTAGAGTTAGATTTTATTAACAAGTAGGCTATTACTGATGTATATAAAAATAAGGAATGAAAAAGATGATAGACTGAATTCAAGAACATAAAATACTTAGAGTATCATAATCTTCTGTGAAGGATTTTTATTTTTTTACTTAAAAACAGGCATTTGTTTCAGTAAGTGTGGTTAAAAATCAGTGAAAAGGGAAGAGCATGCAACTTCTTTATTCATTGCATCACTGTTTCCATTTCCCTAAATGGAAAAGATTATGAGGGACATGTTTTGTGTATCCTGCCGCCTTCTTCTGACCTGATGACTGGGGTTGTGAACACAGCTGGGAAAATGCCTGAAGTGAATTGGTCCTGGCTATGGTGTTTGGTGGTAGTACCCTGCATGAAAGTTGTGACACCACTCCATGAATATATTTTTGCAAAGCAACATCATGCAAACTGCATCAGGGAAGAGGCAGTTACAGGCACAAATCCCTTGCACTGTCATAAATGGAGAGACTGTAAATGTTATGATGGATGTTTGAAGGCAGTTTAATGTAGCACTGGAGAAAATAGAAGCCATTACTACTGGAAGAGCTCCAGTTATGACAGAGAAAATAAATGGTGCTGTTACAAGAGATGTACTGACAACAAAATACCTGCTGGCTGGGAAAGAGAAGAGCAGAGCACAGTACAGATACCTACAGGCAATTACCTGTTACCTGAAGTCATGTTTATTTTTAATTTAAATCTGGCGTGGATAGTATTTTCTACACGCACTGCTTGATAAAATGACATAATCCAATCTGATGGAAGTTTTAGACTTAATTGTACTTGTACTTGGGAGCTACCCACTCTTTGCCACCGTTCAGATTCACGTCTTAACATTTCACTGTGCTATAGGCACTGCACAGGAGAGGGAATGAAGTTAGTTTTTTACATCTTGACTCTTGATGACCCTGTGAGGGACAGTCCAATTTCATTAGTAAATGATGACAGGACAGGTGAAGGATGGTTCATCAAGCCTTCACATCCCTGATGGACCTCATGGGAAGAGGCCTTCTTAAACCACATAGAAAAAGCTAGAAAAAGCTGCTCAATTGAAATGTTTTTCAGTCCTCTGGGAGCCTGTAGCATTTATTTTTTTGTTGTTCCCCAGGGCTCAGGTACACTATCTAACATAAACCTCAACGAAAGAGGTTTAAGCTCTTCAGTTTAACCTCACAACCGAGGCAGCTCAGCACATGTGCGCGCTGGTTATAGTTGTGCAGCTAACAAATACTAAGCTGTTGCGTTGCCAGCACTCTGTCACATTCAATCTTGTGTGGCACTCCTAAAGAAAACTACATTCAAACTACCCAGTGAAACATTTCACATCTTTCATCCATCCATCTCTTGCACGGTTTTGTATGGGAGGAGTTAACAACTACAAAATGGGTACAGAACATCCTTACAAATCTTTCTTGAAGTAAAGAGTTCTTTCTACAGAAAATATATGAAGCAATATTTTGAGCTTTTGAATTCACTGGAGTTAGTTGCGGCCTGTAAAAATATCATTTCCCATGAAAGTTGGGTCAGATTCAGAGGGATATGCAGGTGGATGATAGACTTCAGTGTATGGGGCTGAACAGTGTTATGAATCAGCCTCATAGATACAAGATCATAGATAGATACAAGAAAATAATGCTGTTGATTTCCATTAAACTGTGTGTCCTTGTATTACTGTCCAGAAGAGTGGTGGACAACCTGCAAATGGGTTCTTGCTGTATAATGCCAGCGAATAATTGTGAGAATTAACTTGAAACTCTCACACATTAGTACCTAAAATGCTTTGCTATGTGGCTGGTTGGAAAAAGATTAATTATAAACTAAAAGTGGGAAGACTCTTTTTATACTATTTAAAGTGAGGCTTTTTTTTGCATGAAGTCCCAGTAGGACTTTATGTTTTTCAGGTAACTGGCTCATGGATCAGGCTAGCTGAAGGCTAGTATTGCTGCCCTAATATTTCGCTCAGGATACTTTTCACTGCATGTGGAATGTCATCATTCCACTGCAGCAGGTAGTAAATATGTGCATGAAGCTGATGCAGCACAAACTTTTCATTCATTCTCCTGCTTTTGATAGTGTTTGAGAAGGACGTGGAATTCATCACACTGCAGTCGCACAGCCCTCTCTCAGGGCATGCCACGAGCAGCAAAACTACAAGTTTTCCTGCTTTTCCTGACTTCAGAGCTGACCCACAGGGACTGCCCTCCTACGGTGACAAGATAACCACCATCTTCAGTTCTGGGCTCCTCTGCAGTGACTACCAGCAAGGGCACTAATTAATGGCACTTTGACTGTGCGAAACCTGACAATTGCATATACAGCCATGGTACAGTAATGAGTTGTAGCTGCTGCCAGCCCAGGCCAAATCAGTACTGGTGACCTGGCAATGAAGAGGCTCTGTAGCCCATTACCAATTCTGAAATCATTCAGGGCTTTGATAACTCTTGCATTTTTATTGGCAGCTGTCCGGTACTTCCTCCTCAGAGCTGCTGTGTCAGTGATTTAACCTTGAGTATACATTAAAGCCTCATGGGGATGCCATTATGTACAGGATTTGGAATTTAGGATTTGACTGAATCAGATCTGATGCTCTCAGAGTGTTTTCCCTGATGCTCAACAGCTTTTCTTCCCTGCCTCAGCCTTTTCCCTTTTTCGAGGCTCGTGCTTAATGGGTCTTGGCTCAGGATTTCTTTTAATCTCTTGTACTTTTGTGTTTTTCCTGTCAGTGTGTGATATACTCCTGTCTTTCAGGTTTTGAACAAACTATGGCATTCTTGCAGTTTCATCCTTTTTGTTTAGGATAAGAAAGATGCATGCAGCAAGGTTATTGAAAAATTCCCACTTTGCACACAACTATTTTGCATGACATCATGTCTGTGGACTTCCAGTGCTGAAAGATCTGTGGAATAATGAACTTAAGTTTCCTGGATTAGAGGTAGACATATAAGTGACAGTTCTCAGCTTTCAAAAATACCCTGCTAAATGGAAACCAAAGCAACTCTTCCTGAAGGTGCAGACATGTGGCTGTAGCGCACATGCCATTCTTAGAGCCTGGCCAAGGTGCAGCAGGAGTTTAACTAAACCCTTGGGTTGTTTTGTTGTTGCCATTGAAAATTCTGTGGATTATAGTGAGATTTACACCACGTTGGCACAGCTGTTACTTCAGGAATTGTATGAAACAACCCTTGATAATGCAAAGAACAAGGAGACAAGCTGGGAAGAGGGTTTGACTAACCAAGACCAACTGTCCTCAAGAGCCTTCCTATCAACCTAGAAACTGATAGCTGGGTCCTGTAGCAAAAGCCTCGCCCTTTACATCTGCTGGATCCGGAGGGGAAGAAAAAACCTTTCCACCCGTTCAAGAAGAATGGAGGACAAATTGCAGGGAATTTGCAGTGTGAACAGATGTCACCACAATCACATGCTCGTAAGTCAGAGATTGATGCCGAAGGTGGTGGGACCACGGATGTTACCCTTTTGAAACACCGAGTAGCAATGCACTCTGCTTTTTCATATGGACATCTAGTTGTTAATTTGGAATTTTTTCAGTGTCACTCTGTCATGTTGTAAGAAGAGGAAGGACTAAAAGAAGAAAAATGTGGAATATACAGTTAATAGGCAATTTTAAAAAAATCAAGTCTGGCCTCCATTTGTCACTCACTGGTGGTTTGCTGAAGCAAGAAGCGCAGGACAGAATCAGATACCAGACAACAGGATGGTTGGGAATGAATGCATATTCAACTTTGGGAATTATCTTTATGTCTTTTTCAGAGTGCTAAGTCACTTAAAGCCCAGATTATCATCTCAGTTCTTTTTTGGGAGTGTGTGCTACCTCTTTGTGCTCTTTCCTTGTGGAAGGGAGTTGGCTGAAATGGCTGCTTAATGTACTTTTTTTTCCCTTTGTTTAATAGTTTTATAAATATTGTTGACTATCTTCTTTTGCTATCTTTGAGGAATAACAGTGGCGCAATCTATGTATTTGCTAGAATTATTTGGAGGCCTAAGATGATTTAAGATAGCAGATAATTAGAAAGTATTTTTAATCCAAACTACCACTTTTTCTCAATGGAAAACAGCATCAGTTCACTTTTACCAACAGCAGATGGTAGCATTCTTGTGCAAGTTATCTGTTTGCACTACAATGTGAAACAAGCTTTTCTGAACATTATTTTTTGTATGTATGTCCTGAAGTTTCTGGAAGTGTTTTAAAGTTGTCTTAGACACAGAATGATTGATCCTCATGGGTACACTTTCAGCGTAAGAACCAAGTGTGCTTCAGCTGTAAGAGACCCTGATTAATAATACAGAACATTTCCTATTTGCTGAATGTGACAGGCCAGGATTTGTTTTTTGTTTCTAGGCAAGGGGTTGGAGAAGGAGTTTTTGCTGTTTATTAGGAAGACTTACTCTGTGAGCATTTTCTCTTCAGTGCAAGCAGTATACCACATGCTAAAAGATGAAATGCCATCACAGAACTAGGGGAGTCTGGCCACAACTGTTGTCAGCTTGGATAAGGGAAATCTGTGTTGGAGCATAAATTTAGTATTTCTTCTTTGCCATTGAGAAACAGAGCCACCACAAGACGCACATCTAAGTAAAAGGGTCTTTACCCCAGATAAAGCACCCATCACATTAATCCTCGTAGTCAGTCTCTGCTGTGGCTCTGCTGAGTGGCGTAGTGTAGCCAACCAGGCTTGCATGGCTGAATGGGGAACCTTTGCAGAGGTGGTGATGCTGCTGTTTTCTCCGTCGTGGTCCATGCCTGCTTCTCCCCACTCTGCTGCCTTGTGTTGTGTGCTGCTCAGCTCCGGCAGCCCAGGGCTTAGCAACATCCCAGCAGAGTCTGTGCTTGGCTGTGAGCAAGCTATCATGGCGTTTCATATTTGACATCTGAAATCCCTTCTAGCCATTCCCTGCTGTGCTGTTATGCCTCTTATTGCGTGTGGGGGTGAGATGGGATTTGGTTTTTTTGGTGCAGTAGTAGTAGCAGTGACCTCAGCAGCATTAAAGGAAAATCATTTCCATGGGGCATGATGTGTGAGAACGTCAGATATGCTGGTCGTGTGGTATCACCCATGCAAGAGTTGATGAGATCACTGTTACTGCTTTGCATTGAGTGCAAGCTTGATAAAGTCAGAACACGTATTGAGTGCCGGCTGGAGATGAAAGTGAAAGCTTTATGGAGTGTTGGATTGACTTTTCAGCAACACCATGTGCAGTGTGAAGGTGTAGAGGAACAGACAGAGTCTTACCATGTTGTAGGGAGTGTGTCTGACTGCAAACTTAACTGTCACTAAATGAGGACAGTTTTGACTGGGCTTCTTCAAGAACAGCCGTTTTAGGACATTTTTCTGTAGAATAGGCTGAAATGAGGATATGCCACCTAGTGGAAGTCGCAGCCACTGTGAGGGTTCCTCCTTCCTTCTTGCTCCCCCCCCTCACAGGCTCCAAATAAAACTCAGTAGAAGAGCAATGTGAGTTGGATTCTGAAATGACAAAAGTTGCATCAAGGATTAATTGGCCCCTGCTTTGTCTTCTCCAAATGCAAATGGTGTCTTTTCTGTTTTCTTCTTGCATAATAAACCAACTTGCATAATAAACCAAGATATTCCCTCTTAGGAGCATCCCTTACTTGGGCAGCCGTTTTTTGTTCTGCACCCCTGCCGGACTTATGAATTCATGTCTTCTGTACTGACCGGTTCACGGAAAGAGAACAGGTGAGAAACAGTACTGTGCCTTGCAAAGCTTTATGCAATGCAGATAAAATAAATCAGCCAGGAAGTGGGAATGGTCAAAACACCTTCCTCGGTCCAAATACAATAAGATTCTGGATTGTCACCTAGGGGCTGAAAGTTAAAATACATTTGGTATAGATAAAGTGAAAGAATAGCCCCGTCTGAAGTTATTTTATGACTGTCAAGTGCGTTTGCAATTCAGAAAAGGTTGGGGTAATATGTTTATGGTGCTTTTTTGTTGTTTTTTTTTTTTCCCCTAGACACACAAATTACATTACATTGTGGCTCAGTACTGTAGGCCCAGTTGTGGGTCTAAATCTGCCCCTGAGTTACGCAAAACTATCACCTGAGAAGAATACAAATGCTGATTCACTTGAAAGGTAAGAGAAAATGAAATCACCTTTTTTCTCTCGCATCCTCCTATGAAATTAAAAAGATCAGCTGGATAACTGGCAAAAACATTATCTTCTCCTTTGGAGCTGTTGGTTCAGTTCGTTTAGGACTCGCTTTTTGATATTTTCCTTACATGGCTGCTTTATTGCTTTACTTTGCCATGAAAATTTGCACTGAGAGAGATGTGCTTGGCACATTGCTGACACCCTTCATGACTGTCAGAAGGTCCCTGATGTCCTGAGGTCTTTCTCAGGTGTGTAAAAGCATTTTATGGTAGTCCCTCCAGCACATGGTTGGTAGTGTAATCTAGCATAACTCTGCTACAATGATTTTAATTTCATCTCTTTTTTCTGTTTGATGTCTCCATTTCAGACCTCTGAGCTGAAGGACAGATGATGGTTAGCTGTAGTAAAGCTACTGCAGACTTTCCTAGGGATGAAATCAAACAAAGGAATCCTTCCCGACTGGTAAGCAATGCAGAGTGGAAAGAGGAGTGTTCATGGCTCTTTCTCTAGTAAGAACTTGCCTGGTTACAGTGGAAGACCCGAGTTGGCTGCAGTTGTGATGACAGCTCTCAAGCACCACCAAGACCTGAACTCCGTTGTGATTGCAGTGGCTCCACTAAGTCACTCATTTCTTACCTCTGTTTTACTGTGGTTATGGCCTTAGTACACAAATGCACAAGCCTATGGTTCCTTGATACAGAGTTGAGATGCAGAGTTTGGATCTACTAAACTTACCTACTAAACGTCATGTCTATAAAAAATCTGCACCATCTCTGAGGATATGCACAGCAAAATACTTGTAGGATGTGGCTTAAGCTTGTGGCAATCAGTGTATGATTGAGACTACTTTGCCTAGGGACCACCTTCTCCACCACAGCCTGATGCACAGACCATGCCTGTGTTCCACACCACGCACAGAATATCCTAATCCAAGGACTGAGTAATACTTCACTGAGAATATTTTGTGTACGTCATGCATCAGGGAACAGACAGGATCAGGACTGTAGACAAACAGAATACTTACAGTCTACATTTGACTGAGCATGTACAGTTCTAGAGTTCAAGGTGCCTCATGCTATCGTATAAGAACATCTGTCTTTTCTGTGCATCACTGCCTCCAAAGGAAGTTTTGCCATACCCTGTGGGAGTTACTGTTGTAGTCAATTAGTATTTCTCATTGTACTAGTAGTTGTTCTCAGGTTTGGTCCCTATCCTTCAGTCTTTATGCAAGCCTCCTGTGACAGCTGCTGAATTTTGAGCAAGAAGGAATTGCATAGTAGTGCAATCAGTGAAAAACAGATTAGAAGTAACTTTCATACAAGTCATCTTGGATTCTTTCCCAATCACATTTTATTTGCAGTATAAACCAGACCACAAGTCCTGAGCAGCTGAGATGGAATTACAGATTTTACTTTATATGTTCAGCAACATGTCACTTGCATCCAGAGTCCAACGTATGCCACATCAAAGCTGGAAATGTGAAATGCATTGGGTTTCAGATTCTGGGTTTTCAGATATTTTGATTGGTTGCATATTTTTAATTTACATCATATGTTATTGGTGGATTGAAATACAGTGCAGTCTTTAAAATTCCATTCGTGCAGAATTCTTTTGCCAGCCATTTGGAATTAATAATGAAAGCACATAATTTATCCCATTCTGCATCATAACAACCTGAAAAGCCATTTTTCCATGTAAGATTTATAAAATATGGCTTTCCGTTCATGTACCATGACAGTAGCTACTTTTAACACTTTTGGTAACGTATGTTTGATAATTGCATCCATAGCCCATTTTAAAATTTAAGGGTCACTTACACAGGAGGAAAAACAAAAAAACCCCAGATAACAGCAGTTTTAAGAGCTGTTAAATGTTCATCCCTGCTCTGTGATCTTCATTCGTGATACACTGGAACAGAGGAGGAAAAACAATCAGCCCTCTTCAGCTGCATTGCTAAGCAGCTCTCTGACAGCTTTTCCTGCCTTTATCCAGCACATTGGCACACTCACACCGTGCTGGCTAGCCCTTGGGACCTTTATTCCCTGTATAACTTAGAATTGGCCTCAAGTAGCTTTATTTAAACCAAGGTCTGAATTAGCTCCTGCTGACCTTAGGATCAGGGAAGTGAAAAGGATTGATGGAGTTGTTCCCTGTAAACCATCAGCACTGAATGCTGCATCAGCATATTGGAGGATCAGTTATGCTCATTTTCCCATGGCATCACAGATATTACCCAGTAACTGCACTGAGGGTTGAATATAAAGAAGAAATTCCACTTTTAAACAATAGAAATAATAAAATGCAATACTGAGTACAGAGTGGCTTTGGAATAACTTGTAGCTGAAATGCTGGTTTTAGTGTTCTTATATACTGGACAAGAGCTGTTGCTTGGTAAAGAAGAAAAGAGCCTGGAACAACTTTGAGTATTATTTTCAGTACTAGAAGATTCAACAGCTAAGATGCTGCTGTGCAAGATTTATAGGCATAGTTTCATGGGCATTTCTTGGAGACCAGCTCTTCCTGTTTCTGCCTTGGACGGAGAAACTGCGGTACAACAGTATTATTCATAATAGGATTTGGCCAGTTGGGTTTCTCCACTATAGGCAAGACTTCTTATTGCAAGTCTGTGATGTGTCATTGCTCTACTTGGAATGTCAGCATGTCATCCATGTGACACTGTACACTGGGCACTGTAACTTACAGATTTTAAGTACAGACAAAAGAAAGCAATCATTAAATAAGTCTGGGAGAATATACTCCGGTCACTTTCTCCACTCCATCAGCCTTCTGTTGCACCTTAATCTCCCCTTCTTTTTTCCAAGAATTACAAGAAAAGTGGAATGTGTATATAAAGAAAAAATAAATATTTTTCTTTTACATGGAGGAATTCTCAACACCCATTACTTTCTACCTGAATTTATCATTTGTAAACAAAATTGAGTATTATTTGGACAGGGCATCGCACATTGTACTAGACTTAAGACTTCCTCTGTCAGAGTCAACCTGAGGCACTTGTCTAATGGATGGCTGCACACAGCGGGATACTGCTCTGTCAATGTCCTGACAGTCATACTATAACTCCCAGATGCCTTCTCTCAGCAATTGCTCTACTTCCTAGGTATCTTATAGCCATACATTCACTTGGCTGGACACCCAAGTTGTTCCCAGTTTTATGTAGTTGTCTCTGTCTTGCTTCCTTCCCGCTGATAACACCCCTCCAAATTCCTCTTCAGTACCTTGACCTTGTCCCCACAGTTACTGAGACACGATGATAATAATGGTGAGCATGAAACGGACAAGGAAATTGACAGTTCCCCTGCCCTGCTACAATTCTTAACCCTTTAACACCATAAACAACGAAGTAAAAGAGCAGTGTCATCATCAGTGTCAAATGTTTCCCTGAAATTTGTCCAGAATACCACTAGATAAAAATTCAGCTCAGTTAGTTAGTACAAATACACTAAGCTTAGATTGAGAAACAAATACAGTATAACATAAATATTTGGGATCAAGAAGAGATATAACCGTGTCTAGATATCTGCTTTCTAACGGCTTAAGTGGGAGGTGGGCATCTAATTTCCCATTTACATCTGTGCCTTAATGACGTATAGGACATTTTATACAGAACGTTTATGTACAAAACCCCTATCTTATTTCAAAAGCAAGTTAGTTGCAGTATTTTGTAATTTTATTTAGCAAATCTATTGAAGATTCTTAGATCTGAACTTGCATTTTGGCTACATCTGAAATCTTTCAGCCTACCACAAAGAAAATTTCCAGTTCCAAACAGTTTTGTAAATTTGCTCAGTCGTTCATCCTTACTAATCTGGTAAGACATATTGAGGACCATTGCTTCTGGGGACTTCATTTTAAGAGAACTGATTCATACTTGCCCTTGGTTACAAGAATCAGCAAGAGGAATGAATTTTCTGTGTTCAACTAAGCCAAAAATATGCTTTTCTTTGGAATGCAATTGCTACCTACATAATCTCTTTGTGTCAGCATGATCAGGTTAGAATTTAACCTCCATCTGGTGTGCCAGAAGGTTTGTAGTTGGTTGATTTTGGTTACTGAAGAAACCAAATTCAGTCAAATTGCATGCTTGTTTTCACAACAGTAAATGTTGAGCTAGGTAATTAAAGCTGAATATAGTGAAGTAATCAATATAAACTCCATGAATTTCAGCAAAACTTTTTCAATAATTTTTTTTTTTTATTTGCTATGACTATGGTTTAATTGGTTTAATGAGTTTGTTTGGACATCTGTATGTATATTGCATAGCATTTCAGTTCCAGCACAAAGGAAAAAAGGTTGCTCTTTCCTCTGAACTGTGAAGTTACAACTAGTTCCTCCAAAATACTCTCTTCTAGAGCACAGTGTATGTATGAATATCTGTGCATATTTTTAGTAACCTGTAGGCTTTTAAAAGTGTTTCAGAGAGTTTAGAGAATTTCTTAGCAATAAGTTCTTACTTTCTAGAATAAAAAAAAGTGTATCTGAAGCTCATAGCTGCAAAATTGCCATGTCAAGTAGCAGCGACTTTAATTCCTAAATTTAAAAAGCCAGGCTGATAGAGAGGCATGCCAGGAGAGTAGCCTTGAAGAGAGTAACCGTGTATTGACTGCTTGGGAAGAATTAGGAAGGTGTCACACCTGTTATCTCTATGTCGTAGATTTCATTAGAGTGTTAAAAAACACTGCGCCACAAGGAAGCTTTCCCTTCACCACTTGAGAGCTTGTTGTAACTGCCACCTTCCAAAGATGAATTTCAACTTAAGGCGAGAGATCAGTTTACTGCTGTGTTTGAAAAGAGAATGGTTTTACAGAACTGTGCTTTGAACACCTTTTTCCTCAAGCCTGTTAGAAAACAACATGTTTTCCTGTAGTATTATTTTTCAGTAATGTTAGTACAGCACTTTGGAAGAGGTAGCCCTGTCTAAAGAGATTAGGCTGTGTGCTTTGTGCATTGCTGGGTTCAGCAGCAGAGTCCAGATGCAGTGAGATACTATTCGGGTACTTCCTTTCCCCACCTTTGTTGCTGCCCAGGATTAAGCTATAGATAGAGAAGAATCCCAGTAAGGAGATTTTCACCAGCAGTCGTCTCAATCACTGGGAACAATCCCCGATGTCTCTTTTGGAATACATCACCTTGAAGTGCAGAGGCTGGTCTTAATGATTTTTACTTCTGCTGAACAAGCGCTGCAGTTGATGCCACTCTACTTCCACGGGCAGGTAGAGCCCACAGCAGAGGAAAACACGGGCTGAGCATAGGTGGAAAAAGATTTGACAAACTGTGGAAATGAACTAATCCTTCTTTCCTTTGCACCTGATCCAAATTAAAGTTCTGAACTGAATTTTGGTGGATTCCAGCCAGGCCTCACTCCACCAAGCATTAATTGCTTCTTCAGGGCTTGTAAAGGTCACTCTCCTGCATCCAGCAGTCAGGTATTGTTAGCTCATATGATTAGCCAAGTCTTTCAATATTTACACATGCTTTGCTAATGAATTGGAAACTTGGACTGCTGTATCTATTGCATGAGTTCACCTCTTCTCTGATCTCTGTGGATTCCCTTCTGTTACGGAGGATTTGGGTTGTATAACACATAGTTTCAACGCTTCATTATTAGGCTTAAAACCCCTCATCACCTCGTGATGAGGTTTGGCTTAGCTCATCTTCCTTTGACTTCTTTCTACAGCGTACAGATCACACAAGTTATTCCTGGGCGCTGACAGAATCCACGGACATGTTTGCTAGAAGAATCCTGGTGCCCAAGTGTTGACTAGACGTTATGTGCTAAACATGCTTGTAAACCAAATAATAAAACACAGCTCAAAATGTGCAACTAGCTTTAACAACATAATGCTTTATTTGTTCCGCTCCCAGTTCTGTGTGTTCTGCTACTCCTGGTAACTCTTACTATCCCTTCACCTTAATAGCAGTCTCACTTCTGCTACATTGCAAGAAGTTTAAAAAAACCCAACCAAACACAAACCAAGCCCCTAATTCAACCAAACCTGTAAAATGTACACATGCTTGATGGAGTAATAAGCACCTGTGTTCTTCTCTTCCATGTTTTTGAACTAACGAGGTTTCAGGTGAATTTACTGCTTAAGCTCTTTTGCCTCTGTGTAGCATCTAGCCACCGTTTAGGTACGCAAAGGCAACAGGGTAGTAAGTGTCCATTTTCCTAACAGGAACTCACAGAATCAGTTAAAAGCTACGTTTCCCATTTTGAAGATTTCCTTTGTTAAAGTACACATAAACAACTTTTTGGCTTACACCTTTCACGTTTCAGTTTTTCCCC
This sequence comes from Balearica regulorum gibbericeps, assembly GCF_011004875.1. Lineage (NCBI taxonomy): Eukaryota > Metazoa > Chordata > Aves > Gruiformes > Gruidae > Balearica > Balearica regulorum. The sequence goes on along the minus strand of NC_046220.1, from coordinate 7,532,519 downwards.
TCATTGTACTGATAGCAACATCTAGTGGCAAGATTACCTCATGACAACGCCCTACTTTTGGAAACTGGTCTAGTTCCATTTAAGCCCCGGTAAATCTTCATCTCCTCTACTGAACTGACTTTAGAATTTGAAAAGAATTTGAACTACGGGAACTTTGATAGCCGTTGTCACTGGCTGCAGTAAAATCCTTTTCTTCGAAGGAGTATCCTTGGCAGCCCTAGTAATAATTTCTGCCCCGCAAGAAAAATCAAAATAACAAAACCAAACAAACTCAGTTTGCTGTAATAACAAAACCAAAGCTGCTGATTTTCTTAGTTGTTGTATCTCCTGTGGAAGTTGAGCTGGAATCCTGACATCAGCAGTTGTGTAAGATAATATTGGCATACGTAAGACCATGATTTCTAGATTGAACGAGCTGACTGGGATCTGGCAGTTCCACCAGGAACTGCTGTCAGGTCTGCAAGCTGAGAGTCATGGAATCATAGACTCATAGAATGGTTTGGGTTGGAAGGGACCTCAAAGATCATCTAGTTCCAACCACCCGCTGTGGGCAGGGACACCCTCCACTAGACCACGTTGCCCAAAGCCCCATCCAACCTGGCCTTGAACACTGCCAGGGAGGGGGCATCTACAGCTTCTCTGGGCAACTTGTGCCAGTGCCTCACCACTCTTAACAGTAAAGAATTTCGTTCTAACATCTAAGCTAAATCGACCCTCCTTCAGCTTGAACCCATTCCCCCTTGTCCTGTCACTACACCCCCTGATAAACAGTCCCTCTCCAGCTTTCCTGTAGGCCCCCTTTAGATACTGGTAAGCTGCAATTAGATCTCCCTGGAGCTGCCTTTTCTCCAGGCTGAACAACCCCAACTCTCTCAGCCTGTCCTCATAGGAGAGGTGCTCCAGCCCTCTGATCAGCTTTGTGGCCCTCCTCTGGACTTGCTCCAACAGCTCCATGTCTCTCCTGTCCTGGGGCCCCCAGAGCTGGACACAGTGCTCCAGGTGGGGTCTCACCAGAGCGGAGTAGAGGGGCAGGATCCCCTCCCTCGACCTGCTGGTCACGCTGCTTTTGATGCAGCTCAGGACATGGTTGGCTTTGTGGGCTGCAAGCGCACACTGCCGGCTCATGTTGAGTTTCTCATCAATCAATACCCCCAAGTCCTTCTCCTCGGGGCTGCTTTCAATCCATTCCTCGCCCAGCCTATAGTCGTGCTTGGGATTGCACTGACCCACGTGCAGGACCTTACACTTGGCCTTGTTGAACTTCATGCGGTTTGCACGGGCCCACCTCTCCAGCCTGTCCGGGTCCCTCTGGATGGCATCCCTTCCCTCCAGTGTGTTGACCTCACCACACAGCTTGGTGTCGTCGGCAAACTTGCTGAGGGTGCACTCGATCTCACTGTCCATGTTGCCGACAAAGATGTTAAACAGTGCCGGTCCCAGTACCGACCCCTGAGGAACACCACTCATCACCGTTCTCCACTTGGACATTGAGCCGTTGACCACAACTCTTTGAGTGCGACCATCCAGCCAATTCCTTATCCACTGAGTGGTCTATCTGTCGAATCCATGTCTCTCCAATTTAGAGACAAGGATGTTGTGCGGGACAGTGTCAAATGCCTTGCACAAGTCCAGGTAGATGACGTCAGTTGCCCTTCCCTTGTCCACCAACACTGTAACTCCATCATAGGAGGCCACCAAGTTTGTCAGGCACGATTTGCCCTTAGTGAAACTGTGTTGGCTGTCACCAATCCCTTCATTATTTTCCATGTGCCTAGTTCATAGTTCGGTGTTCAGGTTCGCTCAGCCGGTAGCTTCCCGTCTTACTGTATTCAAGGATCACCTGAACAAAATTGGTGACATTCTAGCTGTTCTGCACGTAATTGTGTACCTGATTTCTCTCATGTGTGTACCTGCAGTTGGTTTGACGGATATTATTAGTAAATGTAGCTGTACTGATGGCAGCCAGTGCTTTCAAATCTGGCTGTCTGCTCGCGTTGTTCTGCTCCTAGGCGAAGGCTGGATCTCAGAGAGTTTGTAGTGAAATATGTATGCGTCTCTATTATGTGCTACCTCCAATGACTGCATATGTATTCCAAGTTTCAGAGAAGCATTAGATGGAGTCACAGCAGATGTGATAAGGACATATCTGGGATTTCTGGGCATACATTAGCATGGTTGAAGTTACTGTGCATAAACAATAGCTTTGATTCAGTGAAGCTGTAAGAGATACTGGGCAGATGTAGAAGATCCTCAAAATCCATCCACATAACATTTTGAGTAAAAAGAGAACACATCCAGAACATGCATACGATTTCTTGCATGAAAGAAAAAAAATTACAAGCAGTTAACCCTCCACTATCCAGGAAAGCAGGAGGGCTAGGAAATGAGAAAGCGCAGATAAAAAATTGGCAATACTGGGTTGCGGTGGGGTGACCCAGGCTGGAGGCCAGGTGCCCCCAAAGCCACTCTGTCACTGCCCTCAGCTGGGCAGGGGGGAGAAAATATCACGAGAGGCTGGTGGGTCGAGATAAGGGCAGGGAGAGATCACTCGCCAGTTACCGTCACGGGAAAAACAGACTGAACTTAGAGAAAAATTCATCTCGTTTATGACTGAGCAAATCAGAGCAGAGCAATGAGAAATACAGCCAAAGCTTAAACCCCATCCCCCAGCCCTCCCTCCTGCCCGGCCCAACTTCACTCCCCATTTCTCTCCCTCCTCCCCCCCAGCGGCACAGGGGGACGGGCAATGGGGGTTGGGGTCAGTTCCTCACACGCTGTCTCTGCCGCTCCTTCCTCCTCAGGGGGAGGACTCCTCACACTCGGCCCCTGCTCCAGCCTGGGGGCCCTCCCACGGGAGACAGTCCTCCACCACCTGCTCCAGCGGGAGGCCTTCCCACGGGCTGCAGTTCTTCACCACCTGCTCCAGCGTGGGGCCCTCCCACGGGCTGCAGTCCTTCAGGAACAGACTGCTCCAGCGTGGGTCCCCCACGGGGTCACAAGTCCTGCCAGCAAACCTGCTCCGGCGTGGGCTCCTCTCTCCACGGGGTCACAGGGCCTGCCAGGAGCCTGCTCCAGCGTGGGCTTCCCACGGGGTCACAGCCTCCTTCAAGTGTCTCCACCTGCTCCAGCCTGGGGTCCTCCATGGGCTGCAGGGGGATCTCTGCTCCACCATGGACCTCCTTGGGCTGCAGGGGGACAGCCTGCCTCACCGTGGTCTTCTCCAGGGGCTGCAGGGGGATCTCTGCTCCACCATGGACCTCCTTGGGCTGCAGGAGGACAGCCTGCCTCACCATGGTCTGCTCCAGGGGCTGCAGGGGGATCTCTGCTCCAGCACCTGGAGCACCTCCTCCCCTCCTTCTGCACTGGCCTTGGTGTCAGCAGAGTCGTTCCTCTCACATCTTCTCACTCCTCTCTCCAGCTGCAAAAAGCTCCTGCTATTTTTTTTTTTTATCTTATCTTCTTATCTCTGTTGCCCCAGAGGCACTACCACCATGGCTGATGGGCTCGGCCTTGGCCAGCGGTGGGTCCCTCTTGGAACCAGCTGGCATTGGCTCTGTCGGACATGGGGGAAGCTTCAAGCAGCTTCTCACAGAAGCCACCCTTGTAGCTCTCCCGCTACCAAAACCTTGCCACGCAAACCCAAAACATGGCTACGATGGTCAGCTGTGGGGATAGCTGGTGGCACGGTCCACCTAACCTCTTCACTTATGCTCCAACATGCTCCTTGACTGAGGTGCAGCACAGGTACCGTGCTTACCCCATGTGTAAGATTCATCAAGGAGTTGAGGCCTCACTCTGAAAATCTTAAAGAGTTTTCAAGTCAGGTTCCAAGAGAGTCTTAATTCTGGAATGGCAGACAGCCGCTGTTCCAAAGGGCCTGCAGGGAAAGCTGTTCTCCTTACGACTCGGGCTACTGCATTTACAAGGATAAGGGAAACCCAAGATCCACCTGAGCAAGGATTTGAATCCAAATCTCACAAATTCCCAGATGACTAAACTACAGAATAACCAGTAGTAGAGCCTCTCAATCTGTTCTTAAATTTTACTCCATTTTGATATAAATTAATGAGTACTTACTGAATCAGAGCCTTTTGGATGGACAGATGAATTGTGATTATAACAAGGGAATTGTTTACACTCTAACTTCAGCCAAATAAATGTTTTGAGGTTTCATTGCATAAAATAGCTCTAACATGAAACAAACCCCAGTGTTCTGCTCTAAGCTTTGTGCATAATGTACTTTCAAGGGGCCAAATTCAAGATAAAATGTATGAGTGCAAGTATCAACAGAAGAGAAGATCTGGCAGTGATTTAAAGGCTGATACAGAGGGACATGTTGGCTTCTTGGATGATGTTCTGTTCTGTAATTCTGTGTAAGTTCTGGCATCCACGTTTTAAACTGATGGTGAAAAAACCAGACAATACAGAGAGAAAACATTATTGAGGATATGAACTGACAAAATACTTGAATTTTTCAAATAGCCTGATTATGGTGCAGACATCTTTGAAAAGTAAAAAAAAAAAATAAAAAAAAATTCCAGCTATTTAGAAGTTTTTTTAATCTAGCAAAAGCCAAAAAGCTCCACTCAAAGACACATTCAAGTCAGTAAAACAGCAGTTGAATGAAAATGGAATGCACTGAAAGAAACGGGTGTCTTCAGATCAGGCAGACTTGCCCAAGTCCAACTACTTGGGACTTAATTTGCACTTAACATGAAAGCAACCTGGTGAAGTTCTATGGGCTGAGCAGGACAGAGATGAGTTTAAATGAGATAAATGGTTTAATAATCCCTTCAGGACCTAAATCTGATTCATTGTGCATCACGAGCCATTGCCTCTTTTCACACTAGAAACTAGAACTGCTGTCATCCTTTGAAGACCATGAATAAATTACCATTTCCAGCATTGGCAGTGACCATTTTCAATTTGAGGAAGGCCATTTTCCAAAATATGCATTAAAATTCATACAATTTCTCCTCCCAACTTGCTTGAGGGGATATTTTGATTCCTGATAAGTTTAATAGTGCCAGAGAAACATTAGGGGGTCTTTTGGCCAGACCTAGCAGTAAGAAATTTCATTTCAGTTCCTATGGAGAGTTTTGTGACTGACAGGATGACTGAAGATAAAATTCCAGCTACACTAGACAACAGTCTGTTTCTTCTAAAAAAAAAATAAAAAAATTAAATCTGTAATTAGGTTCTGAATTGTGTAGTATTTATTACAGTTAATACAAACATCTCTCAAACAGTATCTGCCCTCAGTCACTGAACAGACAGGCAAACAGAAGCAAGTAATATTAAATACTTCAGGCTTTGGGAAAAAAACCTCACAATGACAACCAACCACCTTTATATAGTTATGCAATAGTTGAACTATTTAGTGCCCCAAGAAAAAATAGTTATCCTGTGCTCCTGAAAAGCAAGTGATCTTTCTTCATGAAGTACAGTGGTGTTTTATAAAACTGTAATTACCCCACTAAAAAAAAAACCTTAAAAATATTGAATGACTAGCAAAAGGTCACAGTAGATCTAAGAGATACAAGATCTGATGTTGCTACCTGGCAAATCTTTCCATCCCAACAGTTCTATTCCATCTGTAAGCGCTGCACTAACATCCAGTAAGAAATAACCACTCAAGATCTTTATTGACAGAGGAGAATGTAATTTTACTGCAGCACATGGCAGAAAACTTGTTACTCCAACCCCTTCCACTGCAGCAGCCATCCCTAACAATACACTGATTTGTGATGACCATTAAGGCTGTGACACCAAAACAAGGTATCCTGCTTTCACTTTTGTGAACACAGCACTTGTTAGCTGTACTGGACTATGAGTGCCAGGTGACACTGTGGTCTCCGTCCCCACTCTTACCACACTCCAGCCCTCTCAATGACACAGGCATGGGAGCAAGCGTGGGGAACCTTTTCCTTCTCCTGCAGTGCAGCTTCCTTCCTTACGTCACGGCCCGTTAGCTCAGTGTTAGTGTCACACTCAGACCCAGAAATTGTTCTGTGGGGCTACCTTCACAACAGCTTTCAGGAGAAAGGGTGTATGACAGAGGAGAAATGCCTGAGGGATCTATCAATCCAGCCCGGCAGCAGGACAGCTGCTACTCTAGTTACTACAGTGAAGAACCCCTCATGAAGGCGCTGGCAATCAGGAACAGTCCACAAGGCACCAGAACACCCCTTCGTTCTATGAAGTAAAGCCACTGAAGTTCTCAGCAGACAGTTGTGCTGCTCCATGCAACGCAAAGGTAAATTTGGAAATGCAAGTGCTTTTAGAGTTCACCTGCCAGTTATGAAGGTGCTCTGGCTCTCTTGTCATTCAAGAGCAAAGCACTTCCTACAGAATGAAAAACCAGCTGCCAACAAAAAAGACAGGAAGCCCCAACGTCTCTGAGGTACATCACTTGCAAACACAGATTAAGAACCAGTACACCTTAAAGAACAAGCATAGAAATTTTTCCAATTAAAATTTTATTGACATTCCTGGAAAATTAATCTGAATTTATGATCTTGGTCTCTCCTTCTTGCCCTTGTACAAAGCCAAAAGAGAAACATTGGCTACTTTGACAACCTTGAAGCGAACTCCAGGAATGTCACCAACAGCATGACCCTTCCGACCGAAACCAGCAACCAGAACTTCATCGTTTTCCTGCAATGAAAGGCCACACAGTTACAAAGCTGTGAACATTAAACCTGTACACACTTCTTAAATGGCTAACGTTAGAAAGTCTAGGGTGAGGCTCAAACTTAAAGAACAGGTAGAAATACTGAAGGCTATTGATAGATACACATTAATAAAGGACTGTTATCCCCGTCAGAGTTTTGGAGAAAGGAAACATGAGCAGAGACATCATTTAGCCTGCAGCGGCACACCTTTGCTAGAGGAGAGGAAAGCACAAACACACCTCATGTTTTTTGTCTGCCACTACAGCTTTAAGATAAACACGGTACAGAGTGGCACTAACCCTCACCTAACCATCCCTTAAATGCATCAATTACCAATAATTTCTTGAAAATTACCTCGATGAAGTTCAGGCATCCATCATTAGGAACAAAAGCTGTTATTTTTTTGCCATTCTTAATCAGCTGGACTCTCACACACTTCCTGATGGCAGAGTTGGGCTGTTTAGCTTCCACTCCACTAAAATGGAAGCACATGGAAATAAGTAAGCAAAAATCAGTTTGATTAACTAGCAATATTACACCACCAACAATTACTGTATTATTTGTACTAAGTGCAAGTTGTATCTGTACTTCAAAACCATAAACTGTTATTTACCTGTTTAGAGCTACTCAATATATAAAAGCCCAGTTCCTAAGCTGAGTAAAACATGAAAATTAATTGTCTACTGACACATACCAATTCAGTAAATAAAGAACTGGAGAGAAAGAAAAAAAACAGAGAAACACCTTGAAGCCCTGGCAGTGTCCCAATTAAGCTTATAAATTAAGGAAAAAAAAAAAAAGATGACTACAAGACAAGCAGATGGGATCTTTGACACAAGGCACACACACAAAATCCACTCCCCCGAATCCTGAACTAAATGATATTTTTATGAGAAAAAATACCTTTCTGCACAGCTGCTTAGGAAAATAAACCACGTTTTCAATCCAGCATATAGAAACTATGAGGAACGTGGCACGTTACAGATAGCAAAACCTCTCACATATTTAGAAAATCAAATAGCTTAGTGGTGTTTCTTCCCTGAGATCCCCCTGAGAGGCCCCATGTTCCGGGGGACTTTCCCGGGCAGCCAGAGGCCCGCAGCCGGGCACACCGGAGGTGCTCGTCCCACGACCCCCGCCGCTCTCCCGCACCCCACGGCGGCGGCACTCCACGAAGCTCTACGCACACTTTCTCCAGGACGATCCCCTTGGCGTGAGAGGCGCCGCCGAAGGGGTTGGCTTTCAGCGCCGTGCCCAGGTGGGCCTTCTTATACTGCTTGTCGTGCCACTTCTGGTCGCGGCGGTGGCTGCGGAGCTTCCGGGCGGTGCGGAGCCCTCGGCACTTCCCTGCGGAACAAGGGCAGGGAGCGATGAGGGGGCCGCTCTCCCCGGGCCTGGGAGGCGGCCCAGCGGCGTGCGGCCACTCCCCGCCGCGTGTGAGGGAACAGGGCCCGGTCGCGTCGCTCCCGAGGAGCGCCGCCAATGGGGTGGGTAATGGCGGCGACACCGCCACCGCCCACCCCGGCGGCGCCGGGAGACCGCACAGCCGGCAGCAGGCTGGCGGTGCAGGGAGGGGAAAGCGCTACGGACCCCCCGGCGGTGCCCCACCGCCTCACCCCGGTCACCCCTCCCGGCCCGGCCCGGTTCCCGCGGCGGCGCTTACCCATCCTTCCACCACGGCTGCCGAGCGCGAAAGAGAGAGGACTGCCCGCTCCGCGCTGCCTAACTGCGACCGCGAGGCCCCACTGCGGGCTGCCCGCGCCGCGCCTGACTGAAATTCCCGGCCGGCACTGGGTGGGACGGCCCGGCCAGGCCCCGGCGGGGCGGGACGAGCGGAGGGCGGGAGTTCGGTTTCCTCAGCGGGTAGCGGTGGTTTGGTGTCTGCGGGCGTTCGTCCCTGGATTTGAGTCGTTTAATCATAGTTTTCTGGGAGTTACCGACCTCTGTAGGGCGGGGGGCAGGCGTGGAGTGCAGCTCGTTGGCCGCCTCCCTGGGGCGAGGCAGAGAAAAGGCGCTTTAGCCTCTCTGAGGAGACAGAAGGAACAGCAAGGTGCGAGGTACGCTGAAGTTCAGGCTGTCTTCACCAAATGGCGCCTGTACGGCCCTTGTCGGTAGCATCAGGAGTGCTTGCAGTGCTTTCCGTGGCTAAGAGAGACGGAGGATGACTCCCACAAAGCGAGGAGGGCATGGCGGCATCTCCCCGTTTTGTGTGGAGTGGCCTGGGCTGCAGCTTGGGAGGCTGCTTCCTTCTGCCCCACGGTTCTCTGCATCCTCCTCAGATGTATGCGGCCTGCCAGGCTGCTCACAACGCGAGCAGAAATTTCACGTATGGGGTATTTTGGGTGAGCAACAAAGATACGCAGGAGCTCTGATGGAAGCTGAGCCAGGATTTCTTAGTTCCAACTTTTGACTTAATTACCTATGTAATTAATTACCTATGCCCCTAAGTCTTCCAGTGGATCTATGCCAGAATAAAGCCCTGTAACAGAAACAGGCATTTATTAATTTTGAAAGCCACTGTTGCCAAACTTCAGCAATGTGTAGATGCCAACTGAACAGGAACAGTGGCCTCACTGAGCAATCCGCTCCCTAAAAGACAAAGTCAGGAGCATTCACTTCCCGTTTTGGGAAAAGGCAGTAATTAGATCTAAGTGTATCTTTATTAACACAACCTGTAATTACAGTTTAAATAGAAAATACATACTTTGTTTATGCAGGGCTGGTTTTACATGCAATCTGGATAGAATAAATAATAATAAACCCCCACTAAATAAGTAACAAAAAAACCTTAAAACCCAGCAAACAAAAATGAGAAAACCCAGCAACAGTTTCAGGAGCAAGCAGATTACTATTATAAAAAGCAACTCTTCAGAAGATGCAATTCCAATGTGAAGAATGCAATTGCTATTCAGTAATTTTAAGAATAGGGAAGATAATATTGTAAAAATGCTACAGCTTTGCTTTACAATCTTAAGAATATTAGGAGTACTTAAAAGCTGACTAGGAAGGAAATTGATGAATAAATAAAATGAATATACTGAAACAAACTAGCATCGGGTGCACAAATACTAAGACATTAAGATCTAGGAAAGAGATGATTGGAGATGATGCTACTGTAGGTTTTGCTTTTTCTTTTTAAACTTCAGTAGGACTTTGGGAGACTTCTGTTATGACAGTTCTTCATTTCACCATGATCTTCAAAATTCGTATTGTTCGTTTGATCCAAAACCAAAGGAAAGTTCCCAGGTTTAGTCAGTGTAATCCCTTGCTAAAATGTTCACTCAGACATGTCACCCAGTGCTGAGTAACATGCAGAGGATATATTTGTATATACAAACTATTTATTATGGCACAGAAAGGCATACAAAGATTAGCAAAATATTTATTAGTACTCTAGCTTGCTGTTGTGGTTTTAGCCTCAGCTGGCAGCTCAGCCCCATGCAGCTGCTCGCTCACTCCCCCTCCTGGTAGGATGGGGAGGGGGGAGAATCAGAAGAGTGACAAAACCCGTGGGTTGAGATAAAGACAGTTTAATAAGACAAACAAAAAAGGGAAGATAGTAATAACAACACCACCACCACCACAACAACAATATATACAAAACAAGTGATGAACAGCATGATTTCTCACCACCCAAAGTTGATGCTGCGCAGGACCCCCAGCTGTCCAGCCTCTCAGACCACCACCCCAATTATATACGGAATATGACGTCATATGATAGGGAATATCCCTTTGGCCAGTCTGGGTCAGCTGCCCTGGCTGTGTTCCCTCCCAGCTTCTTGGTTACCCCCCGCCTTCTTGTTGGCAGGCAATATGAGAAGCTGAAAAGGCCTTGACTGCCTGGCAACAACTACAAACATCAGTGTGTTATCAACATTATTCTCATCCTAAATCCAAAACACAGCACTAACCAGCTGCTAGGAAGAAAATTAACTCAATCCCTGCCGAAGCCAGGACACTTGCACAAAAGGAACTTTATCTCTCCTTGTCCTTGTACAAGGCCAGCAGAAATAGTGGCTACTCCAACAACCTTGAACTCCATGAAGGTCACCCACAGGGTGATCCTTCTGACCAAAACCAGCAAACAGAAATTTGTTGTTTCCCTAGAATTGTTGGAATAGAACCTAGATTGTTAAAAACAACAGAACAATTTAATTGAAATAACAAATAAGAATAAAGTCAAACAAGGCTAACAACCAAGACTCGCTTTGGTAAATTTACATGTGCATGTACAGAGGAGTCTGCTGAAACAGCCTCAAGTTGATTATGTATTTGCAGGTTATTTACCTGGCTGAAGTTCAGGCAGCCACCGTTGGGAACAAGGGCAGTTTTTTCCCCTGCTGTTCTGGATCAGCTGGATGCTAACTGGATGCCAGGTGGCAAAGTTGGGCTGCTTCGGTTCTGCAGGTACATTTGGCAGAGGAGGAACTATGCACCGAGCAGGAGTTTCTGCGCGTGGGGCAGCCCCACGGAGGGTCAGGCAGGGATGCGGCCCCCCTCCCCGGTGCTCCCCGCCAAGCTCTGCAGAGGGGTGCTGGCAGAGGTGTGTGCAAAGCCCTGCTCTTGGGGGGGGGGGGGGGGGGGGGTCCCTCCTCTCCCTGGCTAGGTGTTTTTCAGTGAAATATCCCAAATTGGTAACTCGGGAGTTAAAATCCCAAATTGGTAGCCCGGGAGGACTGCCGGCAGTTACATAAGCACTTCTAAAATTAAATGTTTCAGTTGGCCAAGCTGATAAAGCCACCCCAAAATCCCACAATTTATCTTAAACCTCCCAGTATAATCTGATTTCCAGTGTTCCCTCCGAAATCTGATTTCTGACGTCCCGCAGAGCTGTAAGACGAGAGCCTCAATGGAGGGCGTCAGGGACGGCAGTACCCGGCGCCCCCACCGCTCCCCCGGCCCGGCGGCAGCCGCGCTCCGGGCGGGGCGGGAACTACAGCTCCCGTCGTCCCTGGCGCCGCCGCCATTTGGGGCCCGCTTGGACCCTCCCGAAGGTTTGGCCTGTTCTTTCTGCAAGCGGGGGCTGCCTGGTGCGGTACCTCGGAGCCCGTGGCTTGCTGTCGCTGGAGCGGCAAGGGCTTTACGAAGCACTGCTCGGTGTAAAACAGGACTGTATGGCTGCCACGGTTACATTCTCCAGGGGAGTGGAGATACGCAAGTGTAGGGACCTCCTTCCACAGTGGTTCATCTACCTTGTAACGCAGACTGAGCTTTTTTGTGGGGTTTTTTTGTGTGGTTCCCCCCCAGCCCCACCCCTCCCTGGTAGACCAAGAATCAGAAGGTTCATTCCTGATCCAGTCTCCATCCAGATCAGCTGCTGTAGGGCCCGAGGTCTCTATGGAGATTTATCAGGAGAGGATGGCATCCTTTGGGGTAGTTAGGAAGGGTGCGAGGAGTAGAAGGCAGGCAGTAAAGAATCGGAACAGGATTAATTTTTGCATCATCCCAGCCTGCGTGGTGGAGATGAAGGCTGAATGCCTGTGGGCAAAGTAGTTGTCCAGAGAGAGGTTTTTGTTGGAACTGAAACAAGCTTTTCCTTTATATTAAGGCCAATTTTCTGTCCATGCTTCTGTTGCATTGTCAGTGCATTGTGAATACATCTGAATTGGAGGAACAACATGTGTCTCTAAAAAAAAAAAAAAATAGTAATGATATATTAAGTGCTAGAACTTTGTACAGTGGCTGATACCTCATGCTTTGCTTGACACGTTATTTTAGAGAGCTGCTCAGTTCATGGTGACCTAATATATCATGTGAAGGTAACTATAAACTGTGTTGAAATTAAATTGTGCCATTGTCTGCTGGAGGAGATGTTAGCCAACAAGATAAATTACCCATGTTTAAAATTATGTCTGCAGTCTCATTCGTTGCATGCAAACTCAGTGTGTGTATAACCATTGCAGCAACATAAAAACGTAAACATAAAACAGGCAAATGTACAACAGTGATTTGTCAGCTGAATCATAAGAGCTCATCTAATCATGTCCTTGTCAGGACTACTGCATGTAAGGGTCCATTCAAGTTTTCTTTTTAAACTCAGTAATGCAGAGATGGTGGTTCTGTTATCGTTCTTCACCAGAATGAAGTAAATGCTTAGGATGACTTCTTTGCTTTCAGTGGGTCTCATTTCTTTTCAGGTACCACGTGAGTCTGTTTATGATTGAACCTCATTAAAAATATTTTTAAGAACTATCAAATTATTATTATAATTATTACTACTATTACTACTATTATTATTATTGTGTCAAGAGGTAAGGAAAGACTTTTCATGCTCTTTGCTTCTACCATTATTTCAGATGATGACTGCTGATTAGTGAATTACTATCAGCACCCATAGTATTAATGTATAGTGAAGAAGTCAGTATATTCTCACTGATTTATACTGGTTTAACCTGCGTTAGCAGTTTGGTGTTACATCTTTTCTTGGTTGTCAGCAAAACCCCATTTGTTTTGAGCAAATTGAGATATACTTTTCCCCTCTGACTATGTGAAATGGTGGTCTAAGAAGGCAGGTTCCCTCTAGAAATTGGTAACACCATGGAGACGCACAGGCTGGAAATACAATTAAAGATACATTCTGTTGTTACAGAATGGACTACAGCACATTATCTTGGATTCAGCCTGTACAGACTTTAGCTGTGGCCTGCTATGTGGTGTTTACACTACTTTCTCTCACTTTCTTGGCCCTCACAGGACACGTTATTTGTTTGTTTATGCCATACTGGTTTGTATTTCAGCATTTTTATTTTTAGCTTTTGCTCCCATGCTGACAACATTTAGAAAATATGGGCACATGAATGAAATTGCACGGCACCATCAGAAAGCTGCTCTGTGCTTTTTTCTCCGCACTGATGTAGGAGATACTATGGGTCAGGAGTACTGAAATGTTTAACAGGCCAGTGACATCAGTGGCATCACAGTTTTTGGAAGAGCCTGGAAGACTTCTGCCTCTTCCCAGGGCTGCTTAAAGTTTTCAGCTGAGCCATCTCTCTGTACTGGTGTAATTATTCTAAGTTTAGCATCATCCATTTTTGGTGCTTCACAGAAAATTTAGAGATGATTTTCAACTGTTCCTTGTTTATCACCACGCTGCCTTATCTCATTTCTCAAGCTGGGATTCTCACCTAAGTATCTGAATTCCTCCTTAAATTGGATAGAAGCAGTACTACTGAGGACAAGCTGTTGAGAGTCTTTTAAGATTATCAAATACTCTGTATCACTGAAGGAGAAATTAATTAAGATGGTAAATCCTTTTTAACAGTTACAATGCTAAAGGCTCTATTTTATCTTATATCTGTAATGCCATAGACAGGAGCTCTTCATCAGTGAGGTAGGGCTTGTAGCTGCCCTACAGCAGGTAGCTGCCGAACAAGAAAGCAGTGGGTGTGCGGGGTATGTGTGTACATAGATAGGTATATACATACATGAATACACGTAGCTGTTAGGAGGAGCAGGTTGTGACTATGTCCTGTCTGATATTTACGTGGAGAAGGGCACCATGTGATGAAATGCCAGCTAAGTGCTGGTCCGAGCTTCCTTTTGAGAGTATGAAGGTGGGTACCAGGAACCCATTTCTGCCTGGGCCCCAGAGTGCCCTCCAGGCTGGTCACAGATCTGTGGCTGTGTTCATGAGGGTGGTCAGACTGCAGGTGAGCACGCTGCAGAGCGCTGTCATTGCACCAGTGAGTATCCTGATTTCAGCTTTCCTGGTCCTGTGTGGTCATTCCTTTGAATGCAAGCTGCAGTTAGTGAGCTATGTGTGGAGAATGCATGTGGGTGATAGGGTTTGAGAAGCCAGCTGATGTGTCTTGCTCTTCTTTTCTTTGCCATCATGAGCACAACTAATGTATATTTTGAGAAGACTGATGAGGACAGAGGGTCAGCAGAAGAGGTACTACTGCCTGCGACCCATGTATCTTTTGAGAATGACCGGCCCCAGAACCACCCTGCCGTATTCACAGTGAGGTGTATGCACCTTGGTGTCTCGGTCTGACAGTCCAGAAACAGAGGTGCTGTAATTCTGTGGGCATTTAACAACTGTGGTCTGGCTTAGACTTATCTGTAAGTATAAAAACAATTGAGCCAGAAAGCTGGACACACACTAACAGAATTACTGCTGAAGAAAGGCAACCACTTCCAATTATTTGACTTCTAAGCTTCCTATGTCTGCTTTCACATCTGTAAAACGGGGATAATACTTCTCTGAAGGTATTATAAGACTTTGAATTACATGTCATTCTTTTTCTGGTTATCATATGAAAGGAGAAATTTTAGTGCTGTTTGGAATCAGCACTTCAGCTTTCTTTAAGGTTAGGGTTGAGTGCAGGCAAGAAGTGTTCTTCAGTGTGATTTTAGAGCCTTGCAGAGACCATCTGATTTTATTTTTTCCTTAGCAAAGAGCTTGCATCCTGGTACAATTTCCCCAGAACGTGTAATGTTTAATTCACAAGGAAGGTGGAACATGCCAGCGGTAGGTGTCCGCCGTCAGAATAAATCTGGGCACACGAAGAATTTCTCCCGTGGGTACCGGTGCAGTGATGGAGTGGCGAAAACCTGCCCCGATTGGCTGGATCCGCGGCCCGTCACGCTGCCAGGCAGAGCGCGGGTGCCCGGCTGCCCGCTGGTCCAGAGGAGCAGATGTGCTGGGTGTGGAGGGACTGGCTCCTTCTCAATGGAAGGAAACGCTGCCCTTAGGTTCCTGCTGCTTTTTCTGCATGTGGGATTCGCAGTCTCTGTGGAGCAAATGATTGCAACAGCGGACGGCAGGTCAGTAATTGAGTGTGTATCCGCAAACTGTTGGAGGAGTTGAGTGCATGTTTTAAATGTTCTAATTTGGTCATTTGTGCTGTGCAGAAGCAGATTAGAATGTCAGGACGTGATTTTAATTTTCTTTTCAGGTGTAAAAACACCTGGGGCTATTACAGAAAGGAATTATTTTGAAGCCTTACACTGCATTAAAAATGTAACTTTAAAACAATTTTATAAATGATAAGAAAATGTTTTTAAAATGAGTGTTTTCTGAGCATCTGTCTTATATTTCATTACATTTTAATGACTCTCACACTGACTTTCCCTGGTCTGTGTAAAAACGAAGTTATAAATAGAATAACAGCAAGCATGTGAAAACTACTCCAAGAAACATAGGTGCTAAAATATTCAGCTTGTGTAGAATGAATATTTGAAGCATGAATTCAATATTGCAAAGAAGTGTTAAACTTAGGAAATTACTAGAGATTTGGATTTATCATTGTTTATAGTGCTATTTCATTCTCTAATGAAATATAAAGAGGAAGCCCAAATCAAAGAGAGGACTTTCTAGAGCCAAGCATTACAAAAGTGAAAACAGCCTAAACTGTATTAGTTGAATAATACCCCAAAGTCACTAATAACATACAGATCAAATATGCTGATGAAGATCACAGCTGGCAGTAAAATCTGTGCATTTAAGGCAAGAAGGACACGCGGTGATTTGCTTAAGCTTGTATTAAGGGATCTGGTAGTCAGTTACCAATAAATACTACAATATGTTTTCATTTAAATAGCTTGCTTGCTGTTCTCCTCTGCCAGTTTTCAGATCTGTTAGTGTCGTCTTAGTATAATTGCAATTCTTTGCAATCACATCAAAATCTGGGAGAAAACAAGCAGTGGAGCATTACATGAACTTTAGTCTAATAAATACTAAGAAATGAAGTTACAATCTTGATGCCGGTGAATTCAATGGGGATTTTGCTTTTGCGTTCAGTGGAAGTGGGATCGTGCCTGCACACTGTTAATCTGCTAGGAGTTCTACGAGCTCAATTTCTTCTTTTATATTAAAAGTGAAAGCTTTAGTACCTTGTTGTTCTGATCCAGTTCTTATTGGACATCCATTAAAATGCAGATCAAACCCCAGTACTCAGTACATTGTAAAATAACAATGTACATCTGTCTCCCTCTGTTAAATTACACGAGGCTACCAAAATATGACACAGAATACTTAAAATTTAAAAACTGTAAGACTCATAGGCTTTGTAGATTTTTCCTAATGATAGTACTTAAAATAGATACATTTCAATCCAGTAACTTTTTTTTTTTTAAGATTTTTCTTAGAAGGAACTAGCTTTTGTCCTGAATCTAGGCTCCAAGGCTTACACATTTATAATTTTTATAACTTCATTGAAATTACTTATGACCAATGTCCCTAGGACTACAACTAGTTCATTGCTACCAGATGCTCCATGAGCACTCATCACGTTTCATCATAACTTTGTTCTTAGTTCATTTGAAGGTTCACATGTTATTTTCCAATTAACTGCTTCATAAATTAATTGAAACTAGTTCAGCATCTAGTGAGGTAGTTTGCAGCTGGACAGTATTGTATTAGAGTGATAATTCTGGAGTAATCGAAAGAGTGCAGTAGAGTACATTTTGCCATCTGATGCAGTTTGTCAGAGCAGCAACATGAAGAGTAAAAGACAGTATGAATATGGCTTCCTTCAACCTGATGGCGTGAAAACCGTCTATGACCTCCGCGCTCGAGTGCCAGGTTTATTATGTGGCTTGTTGAAGTAGACAAAAACTCCTCACGTGCAAATCTTCAGGGGCTGGAGTCTGTATGAACTTTTTCAGATGAACAAGCCAGACTTGGTTATCTTATGTAGATGGATAATGTCATCTGATAAGAGGGAATTTACACTTCTTTATACTTATAATCTTATTTAATTGGGTTTTACATAGTGATTAGTCATCCTGGTGCTTTGTATTAGGGCTAATCCAATTTCATGTGGGTTCCTGACATACTTGGTATGGTAAATTCAACACACCTGTCTAGGTGTGTCTGGGCTAGTTATTTACGATTTGGTAAGGAAGAATATTAGCCATCAAAACATATGCCATGTGTGCAACTGAATTTGAAGTTTTAGGATGGAGTGGCTGAAAAAATTACAAGTTTAAAAGTCTTAATTTCTAATTCAGTGTACTAAAAATGATTTGCTGTCACTGATTTGCAGGTCTAGCCACTGCTTGTTGATAGTTTTTCAAGCAGTGGAGAAGGCGGCTTCAGTGCTAGCTAGTTTCCTCTAATACATGTAATTAACATTTTTATATACAAAAGGAAATGCATATTTTTTAATGTGTTGTTATTTTCCCATTTTTTCTTTTAATGCTTTTGTTATGTGAAACATACTCTAACTGAGGGCAAAAGGGCCTCGCTGCCAGAGATCGCCTGTGAATTCTCCAGCTTGCCTTCTGATTGGAAAGGCTGCTGATTTGACAGCAGCATGGCTTTTGAAGGCCACTCATTCCTGTCACAGATCACACACTTCTGTCACACCTCAGGGTTACGAGTGTCAAAGGCAGCTGACAGACCCGATAACATCAACGTCAGCTTGTGCTTGCTCAGAAACTGGGAGGCAATCCTTCCCTTACGCCACTGATAGACTGCTGGTGCCATAGTGGTCTGGCTATAGTAAGACAAAACAAAGACAGCAAGCCTTGCCATGATGGATTTCCCTCACCTTTCTCTAACGGGGCTGCTTGCATTGTGCAGGAGGAAAGGCGGCACCCAGCATTGCTAACAAAGAGTAAAGAACAGGAGTACCTGGGTGGAGTTCACTCGCATGCCTCCGCCAATGTCCCAAGTGTGCCTGCCATGTGGCTGATGGTATTTGTCATACTGGGGTACTTAG
Source organism: Balearica regulorum gibbericeps (assembly GCF_011004875.1). Lineage (NCBI taxonomy): Eukaryota > Metazoa > Chordata > Aves > Gruiformes > Gruidae > Balearica > Balearica regulorum. The sequence goes on along the minus strand of NC_046220.1, from coordinate 7,514,179 downwards.
CGGTGGTTCCTGGGTCACTCCACTGCATTCCTCATGAAAGCATGAATATTTCATTAGCTGTGCACATTCATCTATATTTGAGTACCTTCGTGCTGAGAGCAGAAACTCGACATTTCTTCTGGAGCAGCATGGCTGCGCATTGCTGTGGTTTTACATGTGATGTAGAGGAGTCGAACTGCGTTGTCACGAGCTGCCAGCACACACCCGTGGGCTGTGTGGGGGTCAGTTATAGCCGTCCTGCTCAGGAGGTAACCCGCAGGGCCGTTTGCAATGGGTATGCCTTGTATATTCATTGTGAGCTCTTGATAGGCTTGATGTTGCCTGTAAATTAGCATTCCTCAAGGTGATTTAATTGGCATGACCATGGTATTAGCCTTATCCCAGCTAAGTAATGATTTATTTTGTTTTAATTGACAATCATGAAAACAAAAATAACCCTTCCTTTTCCCAGAACAACATAAAAACCTTTCAAGTCCAGTGAGGGAAGGAAATGACTTGGGCAATTTTACACCAGTCTCCTCTCATCCCAGTCTGCACGCTACAGCATGGTGATTTCCAAACTCAAGTAATGGGCTATAAGCTCTTAATTATTTATATAGGGAAGAGCTAAAAATATAACTAAGCATAACTAAATATATATATAAGTGTCACTAAATATAATTAATTAAAGTATAACTAAACTATAACAAAGTTTAACTAAAACTAGATTTAGTTATGCTAACTAAATAATTCACATTGATTTCCTTTTGGTGTGCCTCATTTTTGTAGCTATTATCATGAAAAAATGCCCCAAAATTGCCTTTTCCAGCCTGAAGGCACAATCTGTCATGAAAGAAGACTAGAAAAGGAAAACAAGGCTGCGTCAAATCACAAAACTCATGTTCCAAATCATTAAACAACCTAAGACAGAGTTTTGCCTGAGCAAGAAAACAAGATTTGGTGCATTTTAGCCATGTCTTTTGTTACCTATCTGTCAAAATGAGGACTATTTCCACCCATCCCTGAAGGCTGCTGGCTGTTGGCATGAGACCTTCGAGCCATTTGGAGACCTCAGCCCAGCACTAACCCTGGCACCCAAAGGGCAGTGGGAGCAAGCGGGACCCACTCTGAAAGTGCAGAGCCTTCTTGAAGTCGCTGGGATTTAACAGCTACAGCTGAGCAGCAAGTTGATTGCACTGTATGTAAATAAAACTGCCAGATTGATTTTAAGCAGTGTTATCTACATGGAACTTTTTTGAATGTAAGATCTTTTTAAAGGTTCTTTCAGCTGAGATCACAGTCACTGCGGCGGTGCTGCAGAGCGTCACTGTCTTTTTGTGCTCTGTGATGTTTTCTCTGGAGACTGTCTTCTGCTTTATTGCCCTGGTTGCTGAAGGGACTGAGCAGCCTTCCCGATGCTCTGGAGCAAAGCTGCTCAACAGACCTGGTGTTTGGCAGCAAAACAACCAGCTGAAATACAGACTCTGGTTCACTTTTGTCTGTTTTGCCTTCTGGGTTTGCACAGTTTGCAAGGGGACACAAGAGATCTATTTGTGGCAGCAGAGAGTATGCCTGCAAAAGGGCATTCTCGCTGGAGAGACACTGATCAGAAGAAAGAGCCTGCTGCCCTCCTCAACCTCAAGCGTAAACAAAACATTGCATGTGAAATCTGGGCTTTGCTGAAGCTGGTAACTTTGCCATGGGGTTCAGGCAAGCCAGGTTCAGCGTAATCAAACTCCCTGACTGCCGGGGTGGCAAGGGCATGGCAGGACGCAGGTCAGGCTCTAAGCCATCCCACGTTTCTCCTTTGTTGATGTTACGTTGCTCAGACTCATATTTATCTTCCATTAAGGATGCTGTGATGGAAATTGGGTTGGGATCATTCCTGTGGTACGTGCTAGTGGGTAACACAGATCTCCCTACCCAGGGAGTCCATCAGGTAGTGGGTTCACCCAGCTGTTCAGGGCTCCCTAGCAAGCAATTTACACATAAATACTGAAAACTACTTTTATTCCTAGTCCTTATATGCTGGTCTTTGTGGTGGGTTTGAAAGACAGCAAGAAATAAGGCAAGAAATGAAGATGGAAGTGTATTTCCTCATGAAGTGGCTGTGAGGCAGCTCCAGCACACCATCGCTCATGGAAGACACTGTGCAGGCAGGGTGTGCAGAGTCGCTGTGGGATGATGCTCAGCTGAGAGTGCAGGAGGGCCGGTGTGCTCACCTGCTCGGGAGCGCTGATGGCAGACTTCAGAAGTGGACATGTGCCATCAGATCAGTTGATCAAGCCTCTGTAGAGGGCTGCAGGTCCCAAGGAAGCTGCCATGGTGTGGAGGGGGCAGGAAGGTGTTCCTGTGACTCAAGGAGTGGAGTTTGGTCCTAAGGGAGAGCCTGGTTTCTTGGAGTCTGATCTTGTCTTTTGATGATGTACGTGAATCTACTGGGCTTAATAGTGAGTTCAGGAAAGCAGATCATACTTATACCAGCTGAAGACTTTTCCCTAAATTATACCCAAGAAGAAAATCAAGGGCTGCAAATTTCATGAGCCTGGTAGTTGTCACTTGAGATGTGCTTCACTTGCACCCTACCTTGCAGCTGACTTCCATGGGATTTGGGATTGCTTGGAACTGTTCAGGAGCTGTCTTTAGATGGCTGTAAATCCGGGCTTAAGGCATGGTAGCCCAGTGCATTTGCTATATCCTGGAGGAGTTAATTGTGTTGCTTCTGATCTGAACTGGGGGCTGAGGATGGTGCAGCACTGTCCTTGTGTTCCCTTGCTTGTGGGCTGAAACTGGTTCAGTCTCTAATCCAAAACTGATGTCCCATGGAAAGGGACAAGAGGGGTAATGAAGCCTTTAATCAATATGGTAAGGATATGGGAATGCCTGATGCGGCTGATCCACCTGAGGGATCTCTGAAAATGAGGCATTTTCTTCCTGGGTACACTGGCTTTGGGATTAATTTGCCCTGTTTTTGTGACATTAACTAGCCAAGGATGTGAGTCACATTTTGAATGTTTTATTGAATGAAGCAGGAACAGGTGCTCTCCCCAGTAAACTTGCTGCAGACTTTAAATCCAAATGCTGTACAGTAAATATTTTTTCTTCTCTCTTCTAGTTCACGTGTGTTTTCAGATCAAGATTCTCTGCAAAGAAATGGTATGGCTTTTTTTTTTTTTCAGTGGGCTGAATGCCTGGATACTGGCTCTGTTAGCACAGCTGTAACACATCTTCATTCCCAGATGTTGCATCTATTGGCGTTAGTGACTCTTCTGTGAAGTGTTTTATTAAAGCATATTCCTCTTTAAAAATACCCTTTAAAGGATTTTCCTGGTTAAAATAATCATTTACTGACTCTGAGATATAGTCAGAATGTGGAAGAAAGAAGTATTCACTCTTTTTTCAAAAAAAAAAAAATCAAATGAAAACAGAGTTAAGTATTTGAAGGATGGAGCTGTGAGAGTGTCCATGAAATGATCTGCCATCTGTGAAACTTCACTCTCCTGGCAAACAGTCAGGCCACCAGGTTGTCACAGCTTCCCATCTCTGGCCAGTGCAGGCAAAGAAATTCCCAGACATAGTTAACACGCTTTTGACTTGCAATTCAACACACCTCCTTTGACAATAGTTTGTTGTATGAAGAAAGAAGAAGCTTTTGTTAAGTGTATTTGGGATGAATAAATACATGTATAGGCTGAATCCTGACATTTTTGAGCACTGGAATTCTTCCCAGTAATGGTGGCAAGATGTTCAATGAAAAGAAGAGGAACTTTGTTGTATGAGTAAGGTAAACTAGAAAAAGGATGTATTGAAGGCGATATTCACACCAAGCCAAATATTTTCCAAAACAAAATCAGGTATTCTGAAATACACATTTTATGCAGGGATAATTATTATGTGCATAAGAATGTGCAAGATTATGCTTTTATAAATGATTGGGTGTTTTCTTACTAGGCTAATAACACACTTTCTTCTGCAGGTCGACTTTATGATGGTGGTGTGAAGCCAAAATTTAACGTAAATCAAGTAGCAATTACACAGGTAATGTTTTAAGGACTGGGTCTGTAAGGTTTTTTCATAGACCATTGAGATCTTTTAATTTGCATTATTGAATTAAATAATACATTGTTTACAAGAAATAGCCAACAAATCTGCCTAAATCATTGTGATATGGTACTGATTCCTACCTGCTGTACAAGATATCTTCTGCTTTTCTGAGAAGTGAGGTGAGACTTCCGTTGCTGTCACTCGTGCTGACTGGCAGTGGGTTTGGGCACAGAGTCTTACTGAACAAACCAAATTCTATCATCCATATTCTGTACAATGCCATTTGACTGCTGTTGCCAGTATTTTGCTTGTATCACTGGGTACAAAATGAATAGCTGAAGCAAAACTGAAGATTGTTTACATTTAATGGAAGTTTTTCCTGAGTCCAGCCTGTAGGTCTTGTCAAAAACTAAGCATAAAAGGCTTCCTTACCAAAAACCGTGCAAGTGGTGCAATCTAATGTAGATAATCTGTTGATTGAATGTCTCTCACCTATACTTCTGAGAAGACAGCCTTATCATTTGTACAGATGACAGTTATAGTCAATGTTTCATACTAGCATCATGTTTTCTGACCATGATCTTATCTTGCTTTCAGCTTGTTGCTGTGAGTACTTACTAATTTTAATCCTAAAGCAGTCTTGTGCCATATGTAAGGTCAAGTATCAAAAGGGGTCCTTCAGGGTCTGAGCTGGGAGACATGATTCGCTAATCTGAACAGCAAAAAAAAAAAATCTCTCTTTAAGCCAAGACAAAGCTTTGGAGCTTAACTGTGTACCTTCTGGAGCCTGGTAAGATGCTGTTTATGACTAGGACTCAGAATACCTCTCTTGTTTGTACATGATTTGAACTTGCTTAATCATATGACATGCAAAGCAGCCATGCAGACATTATAGATGTTATATTCAGATAGGACATACTTGCAGATGGAATAAAGCTGATGTCTGGAAATTTTAGTTTGAAATACAGAAATGACAGTTAAATTTTGAAGTCCTTTCTGAGCCCTAACTCACTGTCTCAAATTATATTGCCTGGCAGCCAAATTGTCCTCCTTTTGCTATGAAATTTGGCTTAGAAGGGATGGCGTTTTTCTGATGTCTATAGATGACATGGAAGCTGTGGTCCCCAGGTTTCAATCTAGTGAATGACTGATTTTGTAAAGGCAGGGTTCCATACTTGAGCCATCCTGTTCTGCAGCAGACATTTCCCTGATTTTAAAGCCATCAGGAGCCAAGCTGTCTCCAGGTAGATGTACACTTGGGCATTTCTTTCACCCGGACAGCTGCCTAGTGTGCTTTCAGCATAGTAGACTGTGTCCTTGGCCCAAGCTGAGTCCTGTTGTTGAAATAATTCTTACAAGTTTCCTAGAGAGTCTTCTGCTGGGGTGAGCACCTTGTGATTCTAGCTTTGCTTCTATTTTTTATATTGGGCAGCTCTGCAGTGTACTGGAGTGAGATGGGAGCATGCTAAGAGTGTGATTTGCCCCAGTTATACTACCCTAGTAGAATAAATATAGCTTATATTGGCTCTCTGGTGACTTGTGCTGGAGCTAGAGGTCTGTATGATGCCATTCCCATGGTGGGAAGGGGTTAGCCAGAGATCTCTCTGTTTCCTCAGTTCAGTACTGCGGAAGCTAAGAGCTGGCTCCACAGATGCTCTCCAAGTGCTGGCCTTATTTATTCTGGTAGGATGGAGAGTAACTCCTGGAATACACATCTGATACTGATCTTTTATGTGGTCAATCAGGTTGTCAGCTACAACTTGAGCAGGAAAGGACAGTGGGAAAGAGGATCCTGGAGGCCGTTCACCCACAGCCACTATAGCCCTCTCAACGTCACAGTTAATGGCATCCCCTGCATTCTCTTCTGGGCCAAGAGGATCATGATAAAGTTTGAAAACCACACACAGCTGGATTTGACAGAGAAGACATTTGGTGTCCATGCAACAGTGGATGTTGGAGATTCAAACTGCAGTGAAGACAGTGCAATGTAAGGTGGCATTCTACTCTGCCAATGGAACTAGCACCAGATAACAAGTCTAGTCAATACATACTGAAGGAAACAAACCTTGTCTTCTGTGGTGTAGAGCCCCAAGGGCAAGCTCCTTCCTATAAGGTCCTGATGTTGCAGGCAGCATGGGTTATATACTTTCAGACCAGTCTTTTGTGGAGCACATAGATGTACATAGCTGTCTTCATCTCTTGCAGTGGTGTAGTCATTCCTGGTGGCCAGCCAGTTTTGCTCTTAGTGCCTGTGAGGCTGAAGCTGTTGGTCTCTTTAGTCTCCAGCTGTTTTACATAGCTGCTTGGGAGATTGAATAGTTGATCCTATGCTGAATATGGGGGCTTAGGGGCTGGCTGTGCATGACTACTTATCCCGTCATAGGATGTGTGCCAGCAGTAATGTGAACCATTGGTACAAGATGCAGATATGTATTTAGAAGCAGAGTTAGATAGCCTCAAGTCCAGAGTGTGATCTGTGAGTTGCTGAAGCTGAAGAGTGAATTCTCTACAGGTTTGCATGTGACCTGAAGAGTCTCTGACAACCTGAACTCTGCATCCCAGTCTGTCATGAATTTCTTCAGTATGAACAGCACAACGGTTTGCTCCTGCTAAACCTGAGTGAGAGCTATGTATTAACCTAACTGGATCCAAAATCCTTTGATCCCATGGCCACACTAGAAAGGCATGTAGGTTTTCGGATTTACTTTGTAGTGTACCTGACCACTTCTCTCTCTCCAGTATGCTGGCTGGCTTCATGTCTAATACCAGGGCATAGATTCCACTCTGGTAGGCAACAGTCTAAAAATTAGGAGGTGGATACCTGACTGGGCATGTGCTGAACATGAGCATCAAGTCTACCCCATAAATGGAGTTTAAGTCTGTAGTGACACGCAAGAATAAAAATAACACGACCAAACCCAGCAGTTTCATTTAGCTCCTATACAACATTTCACCTGTACATCTAAAGATGTTTCCACAGAAAGTAAGTATTATCTCTTTCTGATTATACATCTGTGAAGGATAACCCAAGGTGCACAGAAATTTTAGTGAGGTTACAAGAAAACTAAAAGCATAATTGAAAAAGAAGCCAGGTTTTCTGCATGTAGTGTCATAGCATTCAACAAGGCAGTCTGCGTTTTACATTGTCAGCATGTGAACTAATGCAGCACTGTTTTGAAAGGCAGAGGTGGAGAATGGCATAATATTAATATTCTAAAAATAAAAAATAGTAACAAACATTCCTTCTGTTGTGGTCTGCAATTCAGAGATAATCTTAGTCTTATTAGTAATGATTGTAACCTAACAGAAAAGATACTCATGCAAAAGTAAGGCTTTCAAAATACAAAGTATAGTTTTATAGTTGTTCATAAGGCTTGAAAAACCAGAAAGACGGTGCCGTGGTGGACTGCAAATTCCTATTGGAGTTGCTGTTTGGAGACCGTTAGATTTGAGCGGGCTGCTTGGTGTACCTACCTGTCACAGGTACCTCTGTAGTCTGGTTGCTGTAGTGGATGCTTCATTCTGTAAATACAGAGTTCTTAGAAATTGGGACTTGTCCTGACTTTGGCTGGGAGGGAGATAATTCTCTTGTGTTTTGGGTTTGTGGCTAAAATGGTGTTGCTAACACACTGGTGTTTCGGCTTTTGCTGACCAGTGCTTGCACAGTGTCCAGGCTTTCTCTGTTTGTCACTCTGCGTCCCTCAGCGAGTAGGTTGAGGTTGGTAAGAGGCTGGGAATAGACAAGGCCTGGAGAGCTGACCAAATTTGGACAAAATATTCCCTGCTGTGAAACATCATGCTCAGCAGTAAAAACTGGGGTAGAGGAAGAAGAAGTGGGTAGGGGTTGCGTCTTCCAGGGTGGTGTTGCTCAGATTTGCTGGGCATTGGTCTGCTCATGGGAGATGGTCAGTGACTGCCCTGGCAAAACTTTGGTGTTTTTTTCCCCCCTTCTTTACTTCACTTAGTAAACTCTATCTTGCCCCATGAGTTCTCTCTCTTTTGCTCTTCCTATTCTCTCCTCTGTCCTGCTGTGGGGTGGGGGTTAGAGTGAGTGGGCAGAGTGGGTCTTTGCTGCTGGCTGGGGTCAGCTCACCACAGGGCTCTATATTCTGCTTGATGCATTATGTTGGAAGATATTTGGGGGTTTTTAGATGGCATTATTCATTAAAAAAAGCTGCAGGAAGAGTCAGGAAGAAGAATCACTCTACAGCATACTCTCAACATGCCTTTTATCAGTGTTTCACCATATCTGAGGTTTGATGTCAAAATCTGTGGGCCCAGAGCCATGTCATCTACCATGTCTTCTGATCTCTCTGTTTCTCCCATAGTTTTCTGAGTAGCCTTGAACTAGGGACACAGCTGCTAAAAGCAAGCAGGACCTTGATGCTTAGTTTGAAGCTGAGGCTGGCATATTTTTGCTGGGGTTAAGACACATAACCATGACTACTGAGCCTTTTCTCCTCTTTTCTGTGGGAAGAGAGAGAAAAATGCTACCCCCTCCCAATGGTTTTGCTTTCTTGCATGTTCTGTAGTTTGTTTATTTGGGATACACTGAGAAACACTGAGTCAGGATTAGCCTCAGTGTAATTGCCAAATACAAGTCCTGGGTTAGATTTTAAGTCAACCTGCATTTGACTGCAGCAGAGAAGAAAGGGAAAAACTGGCTTGAATGTTGCTCTGTAATCTTATGTTTAAGGACTGACCTAAATTATGCCAGTTGATGGCTGAGTGCTTGCATGATGCATTGCGCAGTTTTTTTCACCCCAGAAAAATCCCTTAAACTTCTTCCTTCTCCAGCCTTCTTTGTTAAGACGATACTCTGTGTGGCTTTAGGTCAGCTTTTGAGTTGCTTTATACTGTCCAATCAAAGTAAAGTAGCTGGAGCTAGGAAAAAATATTTGGCACTGAACATATATGTATTTGCTATATGAATATAATAATCCAATCTGTGGGGGTTTTTTTATGCATCAACTTCTGGATTAGGCCACTGAGTTTAAAGCTGTATTCACCTGTGTCTAATCCTCAACTGTCTATGATTTCCCTTTGTAATAAAGTGAGGGTTAGTCTATATTCAGTGTCCTGGCTTATTGGACCACCATTAGTCAAGGTACAAAAAGAATTAGATCTTGTATGAAATCACAGGGCTAGCTGGTTTTTTTGGTTTTTTATTTTCTTCAGCTTTAGGTTCAGAAGCCTTTCAGATGCTGCGTGGTTTCACTATGTTTTGTCTCTAGCTTAGTCTGAAAATGTTACATCAACAGTGAGGCAAAATATGACTGTTAAGCCACAAAAACGTATACCACTTAAGCATGCAGTGCTACAATGCATTAATTCCAGAGATGGTAGAAGGTAGAGTATGCATTAGTTTACAGTTAACCTGCTAGGGCCTTTCACTTTAGTAAACTTCAGGTGCCCATGCTCACCACACATAAGCTTTGTAGAGCTACCTCACAGTCAGTGTGTTTATATTGCTGTAATGATGCAAATGTGGAATTTGAACTCAAATGTCATCTGCATTTGTCATGCCATAGTATCTAAGAAGATGAGAATAATGTGGCTATTTACATTTTCTAACAACATACAGAGGTGATTCGTGACTAAGATATCATGGCTTGAGAAGGAGAACGCAGATCAAATGAACGTAATTGTCAGCTAATTTTGGAAGCAGTGGAATTGAGCTGCATTGAAAATTGAGTATGCGATTCTGTTTTTTATGGATAGTCTAGGTCTTCTTCAGATTAACAGCTGAACTACTGGAGAAAGATTTAATCCTTTCAGGTTTTTTTCCCACTGGCTTCAAAGGTATACTGAGCAAAAGGCTCCATGTGTGCTTAATCTTTTGTGCTGCTTTTTTCTCTTAAGATTTCTGAAGTTTTTATCTAGCCTGACATTGCTTGCTCTTTGACCTAGGCTTTCTCTGAAGTTTGGTGACATTGGCAATCTAAAGGGACTTGTTATTAGGTAAGTTTATATGATAAAGAAAATATTAGATAATCACATGTTAATATTCATTGTTATGCAATTACTTGTGCAATTGGTTTTAGATGAATTTGTGTAAGCAAAAATAATGTGATAGAACTGTTGATTGTATAATCAAGACACCCGCATTTAATAGGTCTCTCATTTGCCTGCTTTGCTTTATAAAGGCATTTCTTCTTCTATGTTGACTTTTCTATTTACGAGAAAAGTTGTGGCCATCTCTTTTGCATAGAATCTTCCCATGTCTGAGATTTTTGCTAAACCTTGCTAATTAGCTACGTTTTTGTCTGGGAATTTTGCTGCAAAAACTGTGACCTACTTTATGTTTGCTTCTTGGTGATTGAAGAAAACAGCATTCGTTGATAAATAATATTTTATATCTTGGATGGAAGTACAATACCAATTTTGCATATCTATTTTTCTCAGTCATTTAGGAAAAATCCCTCACCTTTCCTCTCACTGTGTGAGAGAGCGGCAAACTCCTTCAGCTGCAACAGTGAAGAAACTCAAATCATTTTCCAGACTCCACAGAAGGAGCTAGGGCTCACGCTGATATAAATGGATGAAACTCTGGAAATACCAGTGTTGCTTCTAAGATTGTTCAACACATGAATTTAATAGTTCCAGCTTTTAGTTAGACTTGCTTTCTTAATCATCTTTTTCCCTGTACAATATTTTCAGATTCTTATTAACCACCAGTTATTACCAGCTGTCTGTTCAGAACTGGTTCAGTTTACACAGGCTGCAACTTCTTTACAACCACTCCATACAAGCGACGTTTAATGCCACCAGAATATATGCACCGGCAAGTTACTCCTACCACTGTGAACATGTCAGCAGCTTGCAGAGATACGATGCACTCCTCATACCCAGCTCTGCAAATGATCTTTCAAAGCTTTGGGAAGTCACTTTTACTGATTTCCAGGTAATGTCATGGAATTAAGCCAAATGGATCCCATAGGTAGACTGATGGGAAATTTTGCATTTCACTGTCAAGAAAGTATAATGAGCTTCCATGTCCAGTTTGCAGGATCTCTATGGAACTTGAAACAGAAACGAAGACTTAAATTATTATACTTATCTTCCTGTGAAAGGAAATGAAGGGCTTTATACATTTTCTGTCATCTGTTGCTTGAGTTTCCCTTCAGTGTGGGGAGTGAATTTAACTTTCAGCGTTACCTCTCTCTGAGCTGGGCTTTAAAATCCAGCATCAATAACAGCATCAGTCACCAAGTATGGGACTTAATTTTTGATGCCTAGTAATTTTAACCTCGTGCCCTGATTATAGTCACCCCAGCCTGCCTCTAAAGCCAGTGGATAATTCCTCTGATTCATCTTAAGTCCTTATTTTAGGATGAGATTAATCATCTTCTGAAAGTGCCTATTTTTCTGCATTTGGCAATGAGGAACCCTAAGATAACTGGACTAGGATGTCTTGCTTTTAGATACGTAAGTGGTAGGGCATGAGTAGCTGAAAAGGGATTGAGGAAGAAAGCTAATCCCCCTTTTCTCACCATGTGATCAATGCCCATGGCTGATTTAGTGGAGCAGTCAATTTCCTGAATACCAATGTAGTAAACTTCACATTAGAACTGAAGCCACAAGTAAGACTTACTGGTATTGGCCATAGTTGAATGCAACTTCATGTAGTTTTTACTGCCATATACTGCACACTTGGATCTGGTGAGAAAAATCTAATATTAGGGTAAGCAATTGAGAATATTTCCTTGTTTGTCGTGTTGAAGTTTATGCAGTTTGAAACAGACTCCGGAGATTCTCAGCAAATGATGCTGGATATGTACTATTAACTTGGCAGGTACCATGCTTACAATTAAATGTTATGGGCTATCAAGAGTGATCATAGAAGATTTAGTTTAAAACATAACTGCAAATCCTTTGGGCAGCAAAGTGAAGGGGATTAGAATAAGTGGCATTTTCTAGAAGACTGACCCAGATAAACTCTGAGCATTAACTCCAGCTAGCACTGATAGATACAATTTTGCAATAAGCAGATATTAAATTAAAAATTTTTACAGGCTTCAGGAGCAAATTCATGAAGTTGGTTGTAACCAAGACAGCAAATACTTTATTTAATATGACCCCTTTTGTTCTCTTCGTAGATTCAAGGGTTTAACATTCAAGAAGGACATTTTGCCTATGCAAAAGACTGTGCATCCTTTTTCTCTCCAGCAATACTTATGGGATTGGTTATGTCCCTGATTCTGCTGCTGGTTCTTGCCTATGCTCTTCATATGTTGATCCACCTGAAATCTCTTGACAGGCACTATGAATGCAAAGCTTCTCCTGCCTATTTTGCACAGATGAAAGACAATGACATGGGGGATGAGAAAGAGCCGCTGAGAAGTGGTGGGAATGAGTCCTATGAACTTAGAAACCAACAGTTCTGTAAAATCTATATTTAGCAGTATGCGTCTGTCTCAGCGAAACAAGTGGTATTTTCTTCTGCTGGCACTGTTGTATGTAGTTTGTGCAGATTTTTCACCAAATGATGAAAGGAAAAGTTGGTAACAGTCCGTTTAGCTGGTTATTATCTGTTATTTAGTGATAACCATCTCAAAGATGGCTTGGGAAACAAGGTGAGAGAAAAAAAATTGCCATTGCGACTAAGAGATTTCACATGATGGGACTTTATTCCTGTAGTACCAAACCAAAATGCATATCTTTTTAACCAGCTTACGAAGTCCTGAAGAACCAATCAGTACTGGAGCCTTTGAAATTAAATAAAGATATGAAACAATTGCAAAATAAAAATCTCTTTACTTATTCTTTCAGAAGGCAAGATTTTTCCTGGTTTTGTATTTGCTTTATCCGTCCTGCTCTGTGTCCTGATAAAATAGCATCCATTCCTTTCTCAGTATATATTTTCTTTTATTTTCTGAATTACATCCTCTCCTCTGTGTCCTCATAAACTCCTTTTCCTCCTTCAGAGTCTTCAGAGCCATGTAAGGAGTGTATTATCCACTACGCTGATGAAATAGTGATGGCTCCGGTACAGCAGCATCTTGATACTTTACTTTGTCTAAGCTGGAGGCTTACTGTAAGGATCTAGTTGGAGAAGAGTATAGACATCTGGTCAAAGGCTTGCCCTTAACTTGCCGGCTCAACTCCATGCCAAAAGACAGATTACGAGCATTATACCCTGTAATTCTAGGTTAATTTCTTTTCTATCAAATCCCATCAGTCTCCCTAGGGAATTTTACCTGAATGGAGATAGCTGGTGTTGTAATTGAAAATATCTATAAACAACATGGTGGAAGCTCCCTAGCAGTGAAAAGGATACCATGATATAATTTTCACTCCTCCTTCTGAGTGTTTAAGATACTGTCTTCCCACTCATCCTTTCTTCTGTTAGAGTCTAAGTTTGGGAACTCCAAACTGGCCTGTAATTTGGCCCTGACTTCTAGCACGGAAGAATGCAATGATGTACTAACTGTAGTGCTTTTAGGTCACAGGCAGTGCAAACCCCGGCATGTTAGAAAATCTTCTGCAGAACCAGATTTAGTAAACAAATGCTTTTTTTGTATTTTAGGTAGTGGATCTAATGAGCTTGCGGCCTTTGTAAACTGTACTGCAATGCTCTTTAAACACTTTGAAATATGTCCAAAGATGCCCTATTTTTAGCACAGATGACACAGACTAAATGCAGAGTCCAAAGCAGTTATTTGATTTAGGAAGACACTTCAGAGAAAAAAAATAAAAACAAACCACCACCTTTGAAACATAACCAGATGTAAGAGACAAGCTTTTGGTGACTTGGCAAGGCTAGCTGTGGCAGTTACTGCCAAACTTTTTATCTATCATCTGCTTCATAAAGGAAGCAAGCAAAACCATGAATGTCTGGGAACCTGAATAAGGTTAAAATGAGAAGGTGTGAATAAACCCCACAGCATTCTAGGCGGAATGGCAGAACAGTTGCCGGCTTGGTCCCCTCTGTGTACTCACAGCGATGACAGATGTAGGCTGATGACAATGTTAGAAGGAGTTCAGGATGCCACTGCTAAATAGGTGATGTTCTCAGAGTCTGGGGAGCAGTGCTGTTATGTGGGGTTTTTTTTTGCCTGTCAGGCAATAAAAACCTGACACTAATCAGTGGTAGCCTGACTGTCAAAATTACCGTCGTTCGCTGATGTAAAATACCCACTCTGCAGAGCTGTGCATGGCGGCTTTGGGCATGGCAGCGCTCTCAAAACCTCATGTACACTGCTTCCTCCTGCAAAGCTCATTTAACCTTCTGGTTAGCATTTGATGATGCTGTCAGTATTATTGTTACCTGTTATTTTCTTGCATGTTTTAAATAGGTAATATTAGCACCATTGCTTACAAGACTGATAAATCGGGAATAACGGAGCTTCCCTCTAATCATGTCCCTCACTCCTCATGTCCTCCTAAACCTCCTTCCCTAGCTACTTTGCAACTCACTCATGTTCCCTTCACCTTTCCTTGGTTTTGAGGGTGAGGTGATACCTGCTGGCTTTCTGCTTGAGAGACTCAGCACTGCAAATCTCCAGCACGTGTCAGTGCAGAATTTTTGGTGCAGAATTAAAATGGGTGGAGCCCTTTCAGCAGGAATGCACTTGAACAAGAGGGATTAATTTATACCCACTATTTACAAGGTAAACTTCACAAGAAAAAGAGAATGCAGATAAAAATGAAAAAATCGTCATGAAAAAGAAAATTCATCTCCTTTTATCAACTTTTTCTAAACCAATGCGCAAGTGGTATTACACCCAGAATTTCCTCCTGTTAGTAGTCATCTTCTCTCTGCTGGGACTTTTCATGCTGCAGTCCTGCCTGGCAGTGGCAGATGATTCTGCTCTGCCAGGTATGCTCAGTGTCATCACATTTCTACTGAGGTGCCAGCAAGAGTTAGAAAGGATAAATACACTAATTGAGTTATACAGGAAATACAATGTTCAGTCATATGACTGGAATTATGAGCCATATATTTGTAGAGAGTTAATGATGCTTTAGTGGAAAAAGTACCAGAAGAAAAAAAAATCATCATTGCAGTTTCTGTCTCCTTGTGCCACGTATAAAAGCAAGCACCCATGGCTGAAAAAGACAAAAATGTGGATTTTTGCATTCCTGGTAGGCTGTCTTTGCTGTGAGCCAAACAATCCTTATCAAATGCACATTTTGGAACACCAGAGACATTCCATTGCTCTGGTCCTGAAACAAGAAAATTAAAGTTATTTGCTTACTACAAAAATAAGCTACATTGACACTAACAGACTCATTAATGAAATATAAGCTTTTTTACATGGTCCACGTTCTGCGTAA
The DNA here is from genome assembly GCF_011004875.1 of Balearica regulorum gibbericeps. Classification (NCBI taxonomy): domain Eukaryota; kingdom Metazoa; phylum Chordata; class Aves; order Gruiformes; family Gruidae; genus Balearica; species Balearica regulorum. The sequence goes on along the minus strand of NC_046220.1, from coordinate 7,498,876 downwards.
TTTCATTGCTGCATGAGAACACAGCAGCCTTTTTAACATATATACATTCATTCAAACAAAAGCCTTATAGCATCTTTTCAAAACTGATTCACTGTTTCAAATTCAGGGCCCCATCCACCCTCAAAGTCAAAGGGAAGAATCTCCTTTAACTGAAACAGGATAAAATTCACAGACTATGCAGCTCTCACAGTGCAAGGATAACACTGATTTAAAGAAATAATACATTTGTTTCTCGCACATTTCAGCTGATGTAGTTAAAATTTGATATAATTGCCCCTCAACCTAATATTAGACAACTTTACATCTGCAGAAAACGAGGATTTCAGGCAGTACATTAAGTACCGTTGTTTCAACTAAAGTGGTGAACTGTTTCTATGGTATGTTACGAATGCAGAAGGAATAATCAAACCCAAGATACTGTGAAGACAGGAGGAAAAAACATGAGGCCACTAGCTGGTAAGTAACATTGAATTCCAGCAAGCCAGAAGAAATAGATTTATTGCTTTCCTTCCAGTTTTTAAAATGGTAGCATTTCCCTCCCCTCTTTGAACCTGGATTCTTGCTGTAGCAGCACTGGTATTTCTGGCAGATTTTTTTATTTTTTATTTTTTTAAATTGAGGACTTTCAAAAAGCTGGATGCAACCTTCAGCTTCAGAAACTATCCCTAGGAGCACAGAAAGAAGGCCTGGTAGGGAAAACGGTAGCCTAGTACAATGGGAAAAATTGTCACTTCAATCCTGAAAGCTGTATCTGAACAGGAGTAACAAAGAACCGTATCCTTCACTGCCATTGCTTCGTATATGCACAGAAGCTAGAGTGGATGAAAGAGCAATTCAAGATGGGTATGTTCCTCACCATTACTTGAATACTTCTTAAAGTTTCCTCCACTTCCAGTAAGCTTTGTGAGAGGGCACTTAATTGATATCTGATAGATCTTAAATCCCATTCAAAAGTTTCTAGCTCACCCCTTAATTTGTTTGCTGTAACATTACTGGCCATATTTGATGTTACAGAACAAAGATCCAAACTACCTTCAGAGCTGCACAAACCCTGCTAACAGTCAGTCATTTAACATGAATCATATTCAGTCATATTCAAGAAACTTTTCATTAAAATTCAAAATTTGCCCCAGCTGAAGGAGCATTTCAAGAGCTGTGACTTACTTGTAGCCACAGTGGTTTGGATGTCACACTCTGTGGTCTTCTAAGCTTGGTTTGCTTGCAGGAATGGTCAAGAGAAGTGAACACACACTGAATCTGGGATTCATCATGAAGTCAGCAGGTGCACCATCCATTCCTGCCCTGGACCAATGCTGCTCTGCATCTGTCTGTCAGTGTGGGTAAAGGCTCTTCATGGAGTAGTTCTAAAATTAACATGAAGCATTTTATTAAGGAAGAATTTGCATCACCTAAAAGAGAGTGAACAAAGTAACCTGCCTAAGGGATCTCAAACTTTACAGTAACAGTATGTGCTGCAAATAATTCCAATAAATGCGATTTTCTGTGTGTATAGCATTTGCACAGGTAATACTGATGTATTTGCAGCTGCTTCTGAACTGGAAAACAGCAGTAGAGAGACAGGAGACCAGCTATGCCAGTAATCACCTTTTCCGTCAACACCTGTCAACACAGGTTCAGGCTCTGCTGAAAACTCTGTTTTTCATGACAATTGGTTCTTGGCCTCCATAAGAACTTAGAACGAAAGCTAAGAAATAATCTTCTTGTGGCAGAGTTTTAGATAAGGGCTTAACATGAGAGGAACATGCTGTTAACATCAAGACATTCATGAGATATAAACCAGAAGAAAGTGCTAAACCTTGTATATATATTTTTGCACTTTTATTCCTTAAGGCTGATGGCTTATAATTTATCAGAAAATTTAAATTGTTTCTTCCAAGTCAGTGATGTTAATTTTCTAGTGACTCGTGTTATTTTTTGATGCCTGACAAATAGATTCAATTTCTGAAAATTTTGGAACAGCCTTCTGAAACATTTTGCATCTGCCTAATTCTGAATGCTTTTTCTAGGTAAGTTTTATAATTTTGGTATATCAGCATGCCATATGCTAGCTACCTAAAGATTATAATTGGTTATTGCAAATAGCCTGTTTGTGGGTAAGTACTGCTGCTTGGGAACATAAAGGAATATTGATTTAGGATGGAAACACATTGATTTCTGCATATGGGTCTGTTCCCTACTCATTTACCTGCTGTGTAACGCTCTCTGCTTACATATGACAGAGCTTTCTTCATCTTAATACCATGATTGGATGATCCATTTTCTGACCTAATTTATCAGTGTTCATAATCAAAGTGCATTACTCCGTTTATTTCATTAAATCCTGCTGTATGAGGCAGAGACATATTTTTCCAGCTTGCACCCTTGGAGCTGTGTGCGTTGTCATTCCTCCGGGCGGGGAGAAGGTCACACAACGCCGCTGTGAGCAAGCGCCATCCGCCCGCCCGAGGCACGCCCAGCATCGCACTGCTCCAGGGTCTGCTGCCTCCGTCTCTGACAAGTGGGCTGACGGGTGATGAAACCACCTCTGGCGACTGACCTCTGCTCCGAGGCAAACACCTGCAGTTCCACCACTTAGACGTTCTTTTGTAAGAGTAAGTTCTCCAAATAAAGGACTTTTTTTTCAATGCATCCAAGTGAGCTTTTGCATGTACAGAGCATTTTATTAACACCAGCTACTTGATCGTTGCAGCCTTTCACATTCCTCTCTCCAGGAAGGGCAGTCTCCCACCTTTAGCTGGAGGCTAAGTGGATTGATCAGAGCCGCAGAAATAGCAGCAGCACATTCTGTTTGGCCCCATGCTGCCTCTTAGGCTATTGAGTTGCCTCTCAGATGCCCCGTGAGGCAGCGGGTCTCCAGACGCAGCCTGAAGAGCGTCAGCTAGATGCTTTCCACTCTTCCTCATCCCTGCCAGTACCACACATGATCAAGCATCCTCTGGAGAAGAACAGGTTTTCTGCCATTCGTACGTGTCTGCAGTGGAAAGCATTTATTATCTGTCAAAAGAATGAGCAAGATTTTCAGCTCTGGACACAATTTCTCATTATTTTCTTCCAGCTAAAGCTTGTCTTCCTAGTGAAAGGGCACAGGAAAGGGGCCATAATGACAAGCACCCAGCTCTACCTTACCACCACAAATGCCTTTATTTAAAAAGCATCTTTAGGAGCATGGCTGTTCAGAGACATTTAATCCCCAACAGGTGAGGCAGGGGCAGCTTTCTCTGTCTTATGTGCAAGCGGCACAGAGTGGTTGGGTTTTTGTCAGGCTCTGAAGGGATGGCCTGGGGTCTGTAATGTGGTTTGGAGGTGATCCTGATTCCCAGGAAGTGGTGTGGTGTGATGGGCCACGAGAGGACAGTGGGATGGGGACCTGGGGGAGGATCAGCAAGCGCATTAGCCATTTCTGCTGCTTTGCAAGTGCTTGCCCCTTGGTTTTGCAGGGCAGGGCAGGCTGTCTACTTGCCCTGAACAGCAGCTTTCCACGGTCTGAAACTCACCATGCTCTTACCCTTGAAGCTGAGGTGTTTTTTCTTCTCAACAATGAGCTGTTTTTTCACTCCCAGCTGCAGTTGTCTGTCACAAAATATTAATCAAGGGTCTTTAAGGAAATGAAAAGCTTTGTTCCATTTACAACCATAACTTCAAAAATGTGAAGCCTAAGACAAAAGGGACAGTTTTAGCCTCACTTTTTGAAAATTCTGCATTCAACCAGTCTGAAAACATGGCCTGTGAAATGAGGTGCGGAGTCATTACACATCCTGCCCCTAATTAGTGAGCTGTGGAGCAGAGGTTCGTAGCTCTAAGCCTGAGCACTAAAGAAAAATAGCTGTGGTCCAGTGCCCACATCCCTGCTGGCAAAGTGGTATCTTTGTGAAATATGGGAACAATATGCTGTCCTTGCTGTACTTTGCACAGAAATATTCTTCCAACAGTATGGCCGCATTTCAGAGCAAAGAAACTGTGATATTAAAGAAGACAAACATTCAGGCCCAAGGGAGAGCCAGACAGAAGTGGAAATGGTGGAGAACGCAAATTCAAAAACACTGTGCAAATGTCCTCCAACCTAGACTTGTGTTGCTCTGCAGTGATGTCTAAAATTGCCTTGTGCTGGTTTGGTTTGTCCTCTAGAAGATGGTATATCCCTGGAGAAATCCTTTCAGGTCTTTCTTTCCTTTTAGGGTATTGGTCAAAATCCTTAAACCTAATCCTAAAGAAGCATACCCTCAGTATTAATGTTCTTCCATTTAAAATGTGCTTCTGTTTTATTTGGCGTGAGGTGACTTGGCTCTGTCTGAAAGAATTTGAAATCCAGCTGTTTGTCTTGTCGATCCCTTTTGATATCATGCCTGTTGCCTGTAGTGCTGGCTGGGGATTTTTAAGAGTTGAAATGGTTTATATAAACACTTACAGTAAAAACGATGCTCTGCCAAAATAATTCGAGACCTTGGTCCCCAGGATATGCCATGCAGCCTCTTAAATTTGCAAGAACTCCACAGTGAAAATTAAAAAGGTACAGAATTACACGTATAATCGTGCTGTGGCACTGGGGAGATTAACGGACCACTGCCGTAGGGAAAGTGATAGTGCAAACCTCTCCGAAGGCAGATTTTTCATTTCATTAAAGTGACCAGGAAAACTTCAGTTCTCCTGAAAATCTGCTTAGTGAATTACATAAAACCCGTGTAGGAATTTGTGTGGAAGTAGCCGCAGCATCATAGCCAGGTAGTGTCTGAAGACATACTTACCTGTGTTTCTTTGGCCAACCGCTAGAAAGACGTTTTTAAGCCATGTTTTTCGTTGTTTGTAGAATACAAAGGTGCATCCCGCGATGCTGGGAGCGGGGCGGGGCCGCCGCCGGTTTTGGGTTCGTTCGGAGCAGGAGCGCCCCCTGGCGGGCGCCTCCGACCACTGCAGCTCCCCGGCCCCAGGGTTTCACTGAAATAGCGTCATTTCCCCCTGTTTTTTCTTCCTGGATAATCAGGGCACGCTATCTGACCACAGTCACCCTGTTAGCAGGTATTGGTCATTTTATTTGTTGACGTATTATGGAAAAATATATGACCTGTCACTTAAGGGACAGAGTTTTCCAGCTCCCGCTGACGTCTGTCCAGACACATGAACTGCATCTGAACAAGCTTTAAGCTTTTTCGAAAGACATAAAGGCAGGTACAGGAGTGAGCTGCTGATGCCAGCCTGGGTCTTGCAAGCTGTTCCAGGCAGAGGGAGTCCATCATGTCTATAAGCTCAACTGAAATCAGAAGGTTACAGGTCCAGGACATTGCAAGCCACTTACGCAAATAGATGACATCAAGCCAGAGACTACTGCCTCACTGTCAGCTTCATTGGTATCTGATTTCAGCAGAAACCCTCGCTTTACATGCAAGGTGTGGGGGATCTGGGCTGGGAGCTGAGATCTCACTCATTTCTCTGAAAGTCAAAAGTGAGTTAATGGTTGCAATTGTTAATGAATGTTTTGTGGCCCATTAGGAAGCCTAACGTCCAGATTGTTCTGAATTACTAAAATCTCATTGCTTCCAGAACATGCTACAAATAGCGGCTGGGAATTTCAAAGGAAATGCAGGTAATGTTTCTGAGCTGAGTTATGGAGAACAAAACCCCTCGCGTTCTGCTGCTGGGGGTCTGTCAGATGGCTGTGCCTGGTGCAGGAGAGCACCTACAGTGCTGAAGGCCAGACACTGGTACACCACCAAGACCAGCCTCCCTCCAAGGGCTGCTCTAGAGGGAGGATTGGACCTTAGCTCCAACCCAATGGTGCCAATCTTGTCACCTAATCCTGTGTGCCCCCCCCTTCCCCAGCTCTCCCAGCAGAAGACCTGAGACCCATGAAAGGCTCCTGCTGTGTGGGACAAGGTGCCACCTCCACTAATGGGGAGGCAAATGGTAGGGGCTCTGTGTGGAGCCCCAACTGAGTTTTTTAGCGTGATGTGAACCAGGACAAGCAAAGTGCCATTACCAGGGTGCAGTGAGGTGCAGGGAGAAGTCCCACAGCTGCTGAGCATGGCAGGGAGGGACTGAGGGCCTGGGGCAGGCTGAAGATGGGCCCTGGAAAATGGGCGGGGGTGTAGGAGGCTGGTCAGGGACATGAAAGCCCGTTAGTGTCCACGAGGGCTCTGTTAGCTCTCTCTTGATCTCATGTTGTTTCCTGAAGAGTTCACTTTCTTCCTACCCTTATCCCTGAAGGGAGCAACATCTTCAGCTGCCTGTCCTTTATAAATGCACAGAAAGATTTGTGCTAATTAAAATCTGAGTCTAATAAAACCTTTTTGATCTCCCTAACATTCTCATGATGGTGGGGACCTTCACTGCTTCAGTTAAATATTAGGGATTTAGAAGTTTTCTTTAGGTCATACATTTTCTCATGTATAAATGGCTGAGAGAGTTGGGGTTGTTCAGCCTGGAGAAAAGGCAGCTCCAGGGAGATCTAATTGCAGCTTACCAGTATCTAAAGGGGGCCTACAGGAAAGCTGGAGAGGGACTGTTTACCAGGGAGTGTAGTGGCAGGACAAGGGGGAATGGGTTTAAGCTGAAGGAGGGTCGATTTACATTAGATGTTAGAACGAAATTCTTTACTGTTAGAGTGGTGAGGCACTGGAACAGGTTGCCCAGAGAGGTTGTGGAGGCCCCATCCCTGGAAGTGTTTAAGGCCAGGTTGGATGAGGCTTTGGGCAACCTGGTCTAGTTGAGGGGTTGGAACTAGATGATCTTTGAGATCCCTTCCAACCCAAACCATTCTAGGATTCTATGATCATTGAATTTCCAACAAATTAAATAAAAACTCATGAGACATCACCGAATTGCTAGACTAGCCCTAGCTCTGTAGGAACTGCTTTGTAAGAGCAATTATAGAACAATCTGAAATTAACTCTAGTAGGTGAAGCTCACATAAAATTTGTTGTTATTGACCCTCAACATCCAATGACCTGGAAAAGTGGCCTCCCTCTCTTGTATTAAAATTCTACAAACAAACAAACCAGCTTCATTAGGTCAATTAGTTTGCACACATATGTTAACAAAAAGACTTCACTGTGGGGGAGGAATAATTCAGCTGAAAAATCAATCCCAAATGCATGACTGTTAATTTATGGACTGCTTCTCTGACATCAGTTTATCTAAACTTCATCTAGATTTATTTCTCTGTTCTTAGCTAGGGGCATTATTTGTTCTTCTTAACCAACTTGCCATACTGCCTGTATTACCAGCAGAGCTTACATAAACTCCTGGGATTGAGACTTATAAAGCATCTCAGATTACAAATTCACAGCAAAATTCCAAAAGATTTAATGTACTCAGGACTACAACCTTTGCAAATCAGCAACACCCCACTCCAGGCAGTCCATCGCATATTCTGGTGCTTTCAAAATCCTCTAAGAGATGGTGCCTTGTGCCTGTGCAAGGGACTGAGACATGTTCTTGCTAGTGCAATATTTATACAGTGTACTGTGAAGAATAATAATAGCACTACCATTACCATTACAACCACAGCAATCCTCTAGACTTAAAATTTCTTCTCAAAAACCTGAGGAAACGTCTCTTGTGGAACCACTTATCTGTGGAGCCAACAATTACGCAAACCCAAAGCTGCCGTCTGATGCCTACCTGGGAGGGTGTGATGTTGGTGAATCTCATGTAATGTCAGTTGAAGACAATTATGTTGTCTCCTTGACTGGCATGTGGAGAACAAGAAAAATATTTGATCACTGCAGCTTGTTTGGTCTTCAGAAAAGCTGAGGTTCAAGTCCTAGAGTAATGCAGAACGAAATTGCTGAAATTCTAGTGTCAGTACGCTCCTCTCTGCAGTCATATGCAGAAGGATAGAAAAAGAGATGCACTAGACAAGAAGAAATTCCTCTAGTATTATTAATCTAGATAAGATATATTCCTTACATTATTATAGAGTGCTGTGTTCTTCCATGGTAAAATCTGGGAAAAATTTGTAAAATCACTCAGTTTCATGTGGTAGCAGTATTGAGACTCCAGACTGCCAATATCTCCTTCCACTTATCTTGTAATCAGTTTGGTCACTGAGGGAGCCAAATTATCACATCAAGTGGATGTTGTCCAGTCAAAAGTTTTTGGGGCTCCTCCCCACAGTGCTGTGCTCGCTCTCTCTCTCTCTCTCTATAAAAATATATATATGTTTAATGTCTCAACATAGTCCAGTCAAATCTTATTTTCTATCACATACTTTAAATCCTGATTCCGCAAAGGGTAGATAGGTAAAAGTTTTCTGTATGTTTCACTGAAGAGCAGCAGTCATAAAAAAGTCCTATTAGGTGCTAATTTTGTCTTCCACTTCATGTATTCTGATGAATTTTCTGTTTAATATCTGTTAATAAGCAGACCTTCACAGAAAACTAGCTTGGCTGGGGGCAGTGCGTACTCATGCCAAAACTGTGACAAAAGATAATTAAAATTAACAGGTATGATTTCACTTCCTTATTCTGGAGACAGATCATTATTTACTCATTTGCTATATCCAGATTCAGTGAAACATTGTATAATATGAAAAGAATCCTAAACTTTCAAAAATAATGGTTTTTTTTGTTTTTCTTTTTTAGTTTTCTTTCGTGCAGTTTGCCTTATACTAATGGGTATTTCTTGGCAATACTGAAGACTTCATCATGTCACTTGGGTGAAGGTGGTGGTTGTAGGTAGAAAGTAATCTTTCTATGGAGGACAGATGTACCTCTGACAACTCCTCACAGATTATTGTTTTAAATACAATAATCATCTCCATAGGCTTGCCTGGGTCAAGAATGAAAATATGAGCATTAATACACCTGTGGCACTTTGACTGGTGGACCTGTTATCTCTGGAGCTGGCAGGACGTGCTTCTTTCCTCCAAAAGGTGCCTGATTTCAGTATCTTTTCCACAACCTCTGCCTGAAGCCACTCTTGCTTGCAGTGTGACACCGGGAAGGTAAAGCCATCAAGAAAAAAGATAGTATTCAGTAGTTTTCACCCATGGATTCAGATGCTTATAGTCTTTTACGTGAAACAAGGGAATATCTCCTGTGGTCGTCTTCAAGCTTTATAATTTTTTATGTCTTTTAATCTTTTTAGCAATTACAGGGAGACAGGAATCCTTTGTTAGGTTGGTTTTTTGTTGAGTTTTCAGTCTTGTGAAAACCTGCTCAGCTGTTCTCCTTTCATCCCAGGATAACAGGACTGATAAAGTCAGAGTACGAAGTCTAGCTCAGACATAAGCAGTAAGTTTTTTTTAGTATGAACTGCTCTTTAAAAGGTGCTAGAACCTTTAAAAGGTGCTAGAACCTTATTATAGGTAGCAATAAGCTTTTAATGATTTCTTTAAAACCAGGTAATTTCCCTGCAAAAATTATTTTCTTCTTTCAGACTAGGAAATAAATAAATAATGATAAACCTGTCTATATTTATTTTGGTTAGCAACTGTTTGTACATTGTCTATGCTAGGCCTCTGGATTGTTTTTCTACTGCAGAAAAATGCACACAAGATTAATATTTCAGCAGAAGCCAGCAGTATGTCCCAAAATACAGGTTTTCTGCTGTCTAGATTGGAGGTGTGTGGTGAGGTAACTGCCTTCTCCTCAGAGAAAACTCTATAAGGAGGTGGTGAGACAGGGTTGAAAACAGATTTCTGTAAAACAGAAGCGTAAAGTCTGCTAGACTCTTCTTATCCCCAAAGACTTTATTGTGAACACAGTGGTTTTATTTCTCCTTATCACCTTGGTCCTTATCACTGAGGACTTTAATGTGGGCATATTGTCTTTGTGTCTTCAGGTCTGTATTTCATATTCAATATGCCATCAGGATTCACTGATGAGGAAATTACTTGAACATCATTAGCTGTGGGCTCAGCCATGCTGCCTGTTGTATTTTGTGGAGGCAGGACGACATACAGAAAAGCAAGCGTATGGTGCAAAGATCCCACATCCATGTGAACACTCAGAAAAACCTTAAAAGTAATAGGAGCTTGTAAAAAAGCAGAGACACTTGCTGTAAGGTGGTATACAGGAGTAGATTTGCCAGGACGTTCTTTGAGCTTTCCAGAAAATATCCATTCCTTGAGTGGAAGATGCGTCTGGTGAAATATTCCATTCTCTGCCCACCATTGCATTTTCTCTATAACATTGCTCTGTATTTTTTTCATAAGCTAATGAAACTGCTGCTGATACTAGTATTGGAAATTCAGCCACACCATCATTTTCTCTGAAGATTGGCATTTATTTATTATTTTGAGGGCATTTTCTCTTTATTTTTTCTTAATTCTGAATTCAGAAACTTTTAAAGAGACAAACAAAGACTCTTTGCCACAAAAATGAAACAATTTCTCTCTTCTGACTAATCAAATCAGAGGTGGGGGTGGGAACTGACTGTGGCTGTAATCTATGTGAGAATTGAGATCAGTTATGGACATTTATCTATTTGTATTTCTGTGGAGTCCTCCAGAGGTGCCAAGCAGAATCAGGTCCCCGCTGTGCTGTACATTGCAGGAACACCAAGTAAAAGATTGTACGTGTTGGTTAGAAGGTCCGTTACTTTCTGTAGTCTATAAGTCTTTTGTTGCTGTCCCGAAGTGTTTATATTGAGTAATTTGTTCCCTTCTGTGTCCAAATGACTGTCTTGAGGCAAGATTTACCCATTGTCTTGCTTTGTCCCACGTACCAGAGAAGGAAACCTACCCTGAGTGCTAAAATTGCCTCCCACCTGTGCTCTTTAGGGCAGGATTGGAACCAGCTGGTATGGCTTGTGGGACAGACCATGGAGGAGATGTGGACAAGGCAACCGGGAGCTGTAGAGCTTCAGAATGTCGTATGGTTAACCTCCAGAAGCTGATCTGAGAGCTGCCCTCCTCTGGTAGAGCCACCAAGTAAGGGATCAACACCTCCTCTAGCCCAAGGGGGCTGAAATACATCCCTTTGTGAGTACAAAGGAGTTTTGTCTGCCTGTTGTAAACAAAACCCGTGAGGACATCCCCGGTCAGCCTCTGCTTCTGTGCTGAAAGAAGACTTCTGGAAAAAAAGTAGGCAACTTTAAGTATTTCAACAGGAGTTAGAGTTATTTCTAGGCTCAGCTTTTCAGTTCAGCACACTGAAAAAAAATCCATTAAGAAATCTGTGCAGTAAGATGTTTTGAGCCTATCTTGTAGCTGCAGTGTTCATGCACCCTCACTGTGGTTTCTCATAGCCAACAAGATTTTATTTAAAAAAATTTGTTTTCACATATCAGCCTTGCTGTTTCTATCTGATAGGTGTCTGTGCTTATCAAATGCCACAGTCGCTTTTAACCTGCCCAAAGGCACTCAGGATAGGAATGTCAGTTTTATTTGGAAAAAACTGCATAGGAACCAGGGTTTATGCATTTTTCCTTTTATCAGGTGGGCAGCTGGACCGTGGGCATTGAGGCAAGAAAACACCACTGTGAGCTGGGGATGCACAAGGAAGGTGGCAAGTTCCTGCTCTGTACAAATGAGATGAGACTCAACCTGGAATCCTACTACCATTTTCTAGGTCCATTGGGTCACCAGCCAGGAGACAGAGGAGAAATGAACTCATGAGAGAAGCAAAAATGACTGTGAGCCTGAAGACCCCTCATTCCCTGCCCAGGCAAACCCTGCTGTGATCCCATTCCTGCCTTGCCTCATCAGTCCTAGACTTTTCCTCTGCCACAGCAACTGTTTGACTGCCCTTGTCAGATCCGCTTTTAGGAAAAACCAAACGAAGTGTATGCTGCCTTATAAAGAGGCTTTACTTGACTGTGTGTAACACTTTGGTCTGTTGAGTCAGATTCTCAGCTGGTGTGTAATTAATTTTAGTCAATGTATGCGCTGCTTTGCCTTATTTATTCTGACCACTTCTGGCCACATACTAATTTAAAACGCAGGAATTTAAGTGAAATACCAGAAAAGCCAATGACGATCTCTCCAGTGATTTACTGGACTTTGGAGTTGACACAGGTGGGTCAGACCAGTGGTCTACTCTCCTGCTCCATCAGCGGTGGATGACAAGGGAGTCTGGGATTAGATGCAACCTGGGGTGACCCCAGCAGTCTGTGCCATGGGGTACATCTGAGGGGAGTCCTGCCCGACCTCCCGTGGAGGCACAGCCTGTGCTCTCCGGCAGGAAGAGGAGCCTCTTGCTTGGTGTTTGCTCGGGACCTTCGCTTTTCTCTCTGCCCATCTCATTCCATCTCTGTTCTTGTTCAGCTCGGTTTCTTGCAATATAACCTTCCCCTCCAGGCTGTCAGTCAAGAAGACTGGCATCTGCCTTGTGCAGAACGGCTCCCTTAATTAGCCCCAGGAGCATCCCGCTTGTGGTCTTTTTCCCTTTTCAGTCTCCTGCCACGCAGACAGCTGGTAAGACCCTTCCTTCTGTGCCCTTGTTAGATGGTTCCTACCTGACCTTTTCCATAGCTGCTCACCAGTGGCACTCGAGTAACCCAAAGCCCACCCTTTGGTGGACCGACCACCTTACAGGACAACGAGGAATTTTCTCCTGTCTGCCTCCTGCTCTCTTTTCCCTCCTTTCCCTCCCAACCTTTTTTGAACTCTGAGAGTTTTTATACTTATCAAGCCTGAGCGCCGCTGCTGTCTGCCCTGCTGCAGATTCATTCCCTGGGATCTGCACTTCCCCTCTTCGTTCCTTGTGGTTGTCAGATGTGATTTCCCATGGTCCCTCACAGAGATGATGCAAAGCAGAGGAGCGATCACAAGCCTCAGGCATTCTTCCTTTTTCAGAAGAGGGTCAGGTCAAGGCTGGCTGTGATGAGCGTTGCCAGTCTGATGAAGGCAACCCGTTTAATAAGGGGATGCAGATGCTTGGGGAGAATGCAGCTCCTCTACAATCCCAACTTGATACAATTAAAGATGTGGAAAATCTTTTTCCTCCTCACATCCTGAAAATCTTGTGGCAGATGACTGCATCTCACTGGAGAAGAGATTAAAGGAGGCTATTGTATGAGAGAACAGGTCCAGAGTATGGCAATTAAAATTACCCAGTGCCTGGGGAGGACAAACCACATGAGGAGAACTTTAAAAAGACCAGAACTATTTAGTATGGAAAGGCGAACAGGAGGAGGAAATACGATAGTGTGACATATTTTATTAGAGGATATAAAGACAGCCAAACAAGGAATATTTTCTCAAATAAACCCCTTGATGTAAGGACATGGGGTCACTTTGCAGCATATAAGGGCAACATCTTTTAGACAAGTCAATTGAATTTATTTGTGTCATGCATATGTGTGGTTCACAACGACACCAGGAAATGCAGAGCTGCAAATGAATATGATTGCTCTGCCAGGCCTTGCGTGCAGAAAGCGAGATTCACATAGCTGGCTCTGGTTTTGCACGTCCTCATGGATGGATCCGTGCTGAGCACATGTGCAGCATGGGCTGCAGTCCTCTCCTCCCTTTCCCCAGATGTGAGCTGGCTATGTCCGGCACACGGGATGATGGAGCAGGAGAGGGGCTCTGCTACCCTGCAGATGGAAATGCACCATCTGGAAGAGCCCTGTTACTCCCCTGCCTATGCCTGCATCTTCTCCTCTGTCCTGCAGTGTCCTACTCTTGATGCAGGGGGAGTATGTGCTTGAGAAGCTGCAGTATATCATCTACCTGCAGGAGGTTGTAGGGGGAAGGGCAGCAGCCCTCCCTATTGATAATCCATAGCATCGTATGTGTGTGTATATGCCTGTGTGTGCATAGATGAATATTTCATCTCTTATAATTCTTTTAGCTGCAGCAGTGTTTTGTGATTTTCTTTATTTTGGGAGGTGTGGGAACTCCCTTGAACTGTAAGCTGCTGTTGCATTTAAAAGCAGCAATGTAAAACGAAGAAGTGAAATGGCTGAAAGAAGCTGCTTGATTTTCTAAGTTTGCATATAGGTATGAGGTATTGCTGTGTGGAAGACATACTATTATTTGAAGAGACATAGTTAAAGAGACTTGCACACAGATAGTTTACTTAAAAGTAGGAATCGGAGATCTTTCCCGAGTCAGTAGCTGATGGACATCTCTTAACTTCATTATTAATGTTAACAATGTAAATATAATTGCAAGAGGTTAATTCTCCTTATGTGTTTTGGTAGCTTTCTCCATTGTAATGAGCTAATGCATGCGCCTTGTAGTGAAAGCTGTGCACATCACTTTGTCACTTGTGTATGAGTCTTTGCACAGGGAAGTGTCACCGAAGAGGGGCAGGGTGGGTAACACCAGATTAGATTTTCTTCCATCTGCCACTGTGGCTCCTGTTCTGCTTACCAGTTATTTTTCTACAACCGCAAAAATCTGAATTAGGTCCTGTGTCAGAATCCAAGAGGCTTTCCATTGCCTGAAAAACAAGGATAGCCACGATGGAAGCTCTCTCTGGCAGATGGCAGCTACCCAAATTATGGTCCATACAGGCAGACATCTGGGAAATAACTAGCCACAAAGATTTCGAAGCTTGGGTCAAAACTGTCCAAAACATCATCTCAAGGACTGGGCTGTCCAAACCAAGCACAGTTACAAAGCTGCATTTACTTCCTTTGCATTTTAACAGATTCCTTCAGGTAGCTCTGGTCACATTGGCTTCTACAAGCATCGTGGAAACCCAGAAGCGCTCAAATCAAAGTGTCAAAGGCCGAGCGTCCCCTGCAGCTGTGCGGGCTGTGTTTGCCATGGGTTTATGTCTCCTCTGGCACAAAACAGATGACAGAGCATGGTTTCCCCTTCCCTGGATTGCCTCTGACTTCAGGGCCAGATTGTGAAATGTTGATCTTGCCAGGGAAAGCCAGTGCCGCTCCTTCCCTGGATATATCGAGTTGTGTCCCGTGCCTGTGCTGCTGAACAGGACTGGCCAAGGGGTGGACAAGCACAGTCTCTTTGTGGAGGGGTACAGCTGCCCAGGGAGGCTTTCAGAGGACCTGGGAGGCAGCCAGTAAGGAAAGACCAGAGCCAGGAAGGTTTGGCACGGTCCCTGGCTGGGATCTAAGTGTTCAGTGCAAGGAGATTTGCCAGCACCACAGGGAGAAGCACAGAGTCCTGTTCCCACATCAGGGTGCTCTCCCTGCTCTCGCTCCTTTTTTGGAGCACGGTGGGGTGTGGGGTTCAGGTTAGCAGCAGAGACTGACCAGGTGAGGCTCCAAAGGTGAGCAGCAACCAGACAGAAATAGCAGAGTTTGCTGGTGAGAAGGCGAAGGGAATTCAGACCTGGTAGCTGTATAGGACTGATTCCTGCTTTCCATCCAGGTCTGCAAGGCTTGGCAGGAAAAAGAAATGCCTTGGGCAGTTGTCTTACAGACTTCCGAGTTATGCTGGAAAACCTGCAGTCCTGCACGTTTTTCCTTCTGTTGTCTGCTGTGCATCCACTGGGAAACACATGGTACCTAACTGCTCAGCCCGGCTGATGGGCCACGTCCCCTGACATCTGCAGCTTTGGTGAGAGCCGAGAAACCTTAGGAACTGCAGAATTGCACTCCTACAAGGGGAAACATGAGAAACTCATTTTTTGTTAACTGAGTTTGATTCACAAACTGCTCTGAAAACAATGTCTTATGGGATTCAATTACCAGCAGTTTTACGACATACCAAAGGAAGCATCTGTAAACCCAGAAAACGACTTACAGCTTTTGACACCCATCTCTAAGTTCCAGAGCTGCTAAATAGTTCAGAAGTCCTCAGTTCTGAAATACAGAGCTGGGCTGGATTATATCATGTCAATTACACAATGCTGTGTGGTGGAAGGCATAGGCAGTCACCTGTCTTACACAGTTATGGAAAGCAGGTGAGGCTATAGGAGGACAGAGCCTGAGAAGTGTAAATCCAAGTAATATTTCCAAAGAGTTGTTAGAAAGATCCCAGGAGATGTTGCTGCCTTTTCTATCTTAAAGCCATTTGAAGATGGCTCTCCTCCTTCATGTCTGTGTCTAACGCTCTCCACTGAGCCTGTTTTGCAATATGTAACATTTTCTGCATATGTCTGTACATTGTGGGTCTGATTTCACTCCTACTGAAGTCAGCGGGAGACATACAGCATGTTCAGCAGGAGATGGATTACCCCTGGCCTCATTAATATAATTTTCTTTTACAGCTGTGGACCAGCCTTACTTTGCTGTCACAGGGAGGTAAAAACTAAGATGTACTGCATCAGAGTGATCCACCATACCTTGAAAAAATTTCCCTCACCCATGTCTTTAGTACGTTGCCCTGTGACTTTTGCCAGGACTCCCTGGAAGACTGAGGAGAAAAGAGTTGCTGAAGGTTTCCCTGGCGGACTGCCTACCCCTGCTGCCCTACCACTCTTTTTTCCAGCTTTGCAGAGTGAAGCTGATCCCTGAATGTAGCAGGTATTTCCCCCAGGGAATTTACAGAGCCGCATGTAGCCTTTGTGAGCATTAATCACAGCATGCCTTGTGACTATTTTTATTTTTTTTAATTTGAGAATGATTACTGTTTCCCTGTTAGAATGAATTTCCCAAGCCACTTGCCTCTTCTTAGAGGCTGTGCTCCATGTCACATGCTTTGTGGATTGGCAAGTACTCTAAAGATGAAGGCATGTCCAATCCATGTATCTCCAATCACGTGTCACCAGTGGTTGAGGTCTCCTAATGATCAAATCTCCTGTTTAGGGAATTGCAAGAGCATTGATTTAGCTGAAAGAATATCATATCACAGGGGCAGCAAGGAGTCCTGGTGCTGTCACTGGTGGTGCACTCTTACTTTTGGGCAATCTTCATATCCACAGTGGGACGAAGACAAGTAGGTTTGAGCCAATTAAACAACTGATTGACCAGGAGAGCTGGGCAGTGCTGCATCAAGGCTAAGGCTTTGGTAAAAGATCAGTGTTCTCCAGATGTTGTGACGCAAGCAAGATGTCAATGAAACACTGCGCTCTATAGCAATTCCACATGTAATTATGGAAAATTAAGTGCACAGAAGCCATTTTGAGAAGATGGGTGCACAGTCCTTTAGTGTTTTCTTTGTCTGCAGTGTCAGAGAACTGTGAACTTTGGCAGAGTTACAGCATTTGCCAAATAACTTTTTACCTTCTGTTTGGTCCAAAGAGAAACTGGAACAAAAGGTAATAAAAGCTAAATGGTTAAAGTATTTTTATTTTGAACTCTTTGAACAGTGGAGAAGTAGCATATTTTTTCTAGGTCAAAGCACCTACACTTAAAAAGTGTATATACTTTTGACAAACTGGAGTCTGTCAAAAAGCAGTCTACTTGTAATTAAAACATTGCAGCTACAGTACTAGAAGAACAGAAATGATGAAAAGCAATAAAATCTTTCCACTGACTTTGATGGGCTTAGCATCATGGCTCTATGGAGAAAAAACAGAGTGCATCTCCAGGAGTTTAACATGGGATTCCCAACAAAATCTCCCTCTCCCTGAGTTGTACCAGGAGTGCAAAAGATCAGGGAATTCATTTGTTCATCTTCTTAATCAAAATGCCTCAGGTCATGATAGTTGGCCCCTGGGAATTAATTACTGTGAGGTATCATCTCCTCTCTTAGTCTTTGCTGCTGAATAAGGTTTTGGGCAGTATAGAAAACTATAGCCCTTGATTTTTGGTGTAGCCTGACTTACTGACGTGGTTTGGGCCTAGCCGGCAGCTGAGCGCCACGCGCCGCTCGCTCACCCCTCCCCCAGCGTGACGGGGAGGAGAACGGAAGAACAATGGCAAAGCCTCAAGGGTTGGGATAAGGGCAGGTTACTGGGACAGCAAGGGAGAGGGAAAAAAACAGTCAGCAACAGTGCTGATAACAGAGGTCAGACTTTCAGCCCATCCCGGAACCACTGCCTCCCTCCTGCCCGACTATTCCCCCCCCACCCTTTTATGGTGAGCATGACGTCCCATGGTATGGAATAGCCCCCGGCCAGCTGGGGTCACCTGTCCTGGCTCCTTGTGAAATTAACTCTATCCTTGCCAGAACCAGAACACTTACTCCAAAGACTGCTGTAGAGCTTGCACCAAAGAATACATCTTTAAAATATTCCAGAATGGATTTATTGGTATTTGTCGTGTAAAGGGTGTGAGTCTGATGTGTGGCTAAGGCAGGCCCTCCCATTGACTCATGAGGTTCAGAAAGGACCTCTTTGCTTTCTAAACTCCTTCTCAGAGAGGAGCCTAGGTGCAGTTAGGTCCAGTCTTAGTCCCAGACTTGGTCAATGGTTTATGGCTAAAAGATTATATGTAGTCACATATCAGAATTAATGTTTGCCTGTCAGAGCCTCTAAAGGACTTTCACTGAGACAGTTTTGCAAAGTTGAGAAAAGATAGGTAATTTATTAAGATGACAGATGTAAAAAGTTTGGAATAGCCATTGATCGATGCACTTACTGCAGTAGCTCTAGTATATGATTATAATGCCAGCAAAGTGTTATCCCAAGTATTGTCACCAAAAGGTGAAGGCACAATACTTACCAAGAAGGTGTGCCTACCTTGTGTGGAGAAGAAGGAGCACACCCCATCAACTGCCTCTTTGGGGTCTTCAGTCTCTTCTCTTCCCCCGAGGGTAACTTCTTCAATATCCTTTATACCCCAACCTTAGCTGTTCCCCTCCCCACGGTGACGTTTGACATGATTTGGGTGGAGAGTTGAGTACTGAAGTTGAATATGTTTAGCATGTACTTCTTTGAGCTCATTATCATATTCAGTTTATTAACTTTAATATTCATTTCATGGATAATCAAGCAAAAGGTCTCAGTCTGGGGACCGTGGCCTTCAAGATTCTGTGTAGAAACTCTTTATCTATTTATTCTTCATTCTTTAGCTGAAACAGGACCGTCCTGCCACCGTAAGACTCCCTCCTTTGGCTGCCTCTCATGTCAGCCTTGCAGATCTCCGTCCACAATATTTGCACAAGAGATAAAGTGGATACCAGTGTTTTCGACTTCTTACGTGCAATGCTCGCAGTACTGCATGATGGCTGGATGTATTAATGATCACTGTTTTAAAAATTAGAGGAATTAGGGCTACCAAAATATAGTCTTGGTTTGTGTTCGGGAAGAAGCACTACCAAGGAGCAGAGGAAGGCTGAATTATAGAAGACTTAAGCAGAATAAATGCACAAGTTGTGGGATAAGACAGGAGGCACCTGAGGGTGTTGAGGTCACCAGTGGACATCACTGAGAGGTTGTGTCATTTTTTAAATGTCTTGATGATTATGGGAGGCTTCTCATGCCTGCAGAAAAGAAATTGTCACACCTGTCTTCAAAAAGGGCAAGTGAAATGATGCAGAAAACAGCAGGGTGGCTGGTTTCCCCTCAGTCCCTTGTAAGATTATGGAGAAAATCCTCTTGAAAGCCATATCCAGGCACAAGATGGAACTTAAGATGCTTGGGAAGAGCCAATAGGTGTTCCTCAAGGAAAAAATCTTGCCTGATCAACCCAGTTGCTCTCTATGACTGGTCCTGCATATCAGGAAGAGTAGTGTCATGTGCCTTCATCTTCTGTAGCATCCTTGTGACAAATTGTGGAGACTATGGGTTTGGTGGGTGGAATACAAAGTTAGTGAAACTTGTTTGAGTGGCTGGACTGAAAGTGTAATAGCGTTGTGGTTTAACCCCCGTGGGTAACTAAGCACCAGGCAGCTGCTCGCTCACCCCTCCCCACCCACAGGGATGGGAAGGAGAATGGAAAAAACCCAAAACCCCAGGACAAGAGGTAACAGCTTTAAACTAAAAGAAGGTAGATTTAGATTAGATAGTAAGAAGAAATCCTTCCCTGTGAGGGTGGTGAGGCCCTGGCACAGGCTGCCCAGAGAAGCTGTGGCTGCCCCTGGCTCCCTGGCAGTGTTCAAGGCCAGGTTGGATGGGGCTTTGGGCAGCCTGGGCTAGTGGAGGGTGTCCCTGCCCATGGCAGGGGGTTGGAACTAGGTGGGCTTTGAGGTCCCTCCCAACCCAAACCATTCTGTGATTCTATGATGGACACAAGTTGCAGCAGGGAAAATTCCAGGAGGCTATAAAAAAGAGTTTTTCCATAGTGAGTGTCATTAAGCATTGGAAGAGGTTTCCCAGGAAGTCTGCAGACTCTTCATCCCTAATGATGTTTGAAACTCATCTGGACAAAGCCCTGAGGAACTTGATTCCACTTTGAAGCAGCCCCTGTTTTGAGCAGGAGGTCAGATAATCTCTAGAGGTCCCTTCCAGCCTAAATTATTCTATGATTCTGTGATGCTGCAAAGTGTTTTTTTTTTTTTTTTTTTTTTTTTTTTTTTTTAAAATCTTCTGGAACTTCTTCAGCTCTTTCCTACACATCACTCAGGACTGTCCTGCTCCATTTGCAGATTATTTCTGCTAGTCAGGCTTGTTTGTGCAATGTAAAAATCTCATCATGTGATTGCTGCCCAGCATTTTCCATCAGCTGGGTTATCCATCAGAGTTATTTTAAGGGAAGCTCTCAGTTCAGGGAAAGCTCTGACACTGTGTAATTCATCCCTGCTGAAATCGGGCCTGATGTCCATAGCTGAATGCTGCATAGCAGGGATGTGACTGTCTCCTTTTGAGGTTCTGGCTCATAATTTTTGAAGAAAGAAGAAACATTTCATTGATTTCATTCCCAATTGCAATAGCCCATCCTCCCCACACATCACACAACATCATCTGGGTTAAGTTACTTCTTGCCACAGCATTCTTATAAAACATGAAAGCAACTGAAATAGATGTACAGTAAGTCCAGGCTGGGTACATTTTTCTGTTTACAATTTACAGCATAATTGTAGCCACTACAACAAACTAAATCATTTTTACCAGAGCTGTATAGGGCAAAAACATCAGGTGATTGGAAAGACATGCTCCATATGGGTTGGTGGGTTTTTGTGTCCAGTTATAACCTAAAGACAGATACGATACTGGCAGAAGAGTTTTTGTCAGGAGGATAAAGACCAAATGCAGTGCCCAGCCTTTTCCCCGTGCTCTGGCCCATGTGGTGCGATGTTGCGTGTGCCCGGAGGTGAGGATGGGCCCAAGAGAAGGGCTGCTCCATCAGCACATCATTTGCTATTACTTCTCTTTCTGCCTCCCTCTTAGTGACAAATCAATGAGCAGTTTCTTACGGTGTGGCTAGCTGATAGCTCACTGCTCCTACAAAGACACAGTTTGATGCCTTGTTATCACCTCGAACTCCTCCTTTACTCCTGGCATACTTTCAATTGGTTTGGTGCTTGCTGATCTCAGGCTAAACTCAGAGATCAGAAAACGGACCTAAGCAGATTTTCTGGTTACTTCATGCACTTTTCCTGAGTCTGAAATAATCAATGTTAGGTCTCCAGTATGCACTTGTTTGCAGGGGCTTGGTAAAAACCACATTTCTGGAGTCATCTGAATGAAAGCTGTTTTGCTTCAAGGACACGTTTATTTTTCAATTATTTGAATTTTTACCTAGCTAACTTAACCTTGAACTAAATGAATCTGGTTTAAATAATAATATGCAAGGGCTGTGGAGCAACAGCCTTTGTTTAAATGTGATAGCAGGGAGGTGAACAGACTCAGTTGCAGATGCAGTGATGTGAGTTCAAACCTTGTGCTCAAGGCGATTTCCAGTTAATCTAACTTCCTCCGTGCCACAAGCTGCAGCAGATTTATATTCTTCCTATGGGACCATAATGGTCAGCTAGATTCAGGTAGATCTCTGCCCTTTCAGACAGCTTCTGTGTGTGGACCAGGTCAAACAGAAGGGTAGAATAGACTTTTTTCCCAATCAGTTCCAAGGTGTAAGAAGCTGAATGTTCTTCAATAAGAGAAAAATCCCAACAGCTGCAAAATCAGGTTATCTTAAACTACAAATACTCAGATAATGCACATATTACTTTTTTTTTTCAAGACTACTAACAAAAAGCATTAGAAATAATGAGGGCTGCAAGCTTATTTCCACAGGATATTGATAGATGGGAAGCAGATGCTCTTTTCTGCATGACAGAACTTCCCTTGTATCCCGTGCAGCGCAGTCTGATCAAGCTTCACTGTGGGGAGGTGTAGCGCCTGGATTCAGGGGATATTTAATTATAAACTGTAGGACATGCAACTTCAGGAAACTAAGGAGTTTGTTTAAAATAAGTTCCAGCTGTTGCATGATTAAACCTCTATGATTGTAAGATTATTCTTTGCTTCCACTTTTGCAAATGCAGTTATTATGAGAATGTCATCAGTACACGCGATATGCTTAAAACAAGCACCAGGAATGTCATTTGCCACTTATACCCCCACGTTTCTGCAAAGAAGCAGTGGGAGCCTCTCCCAGGACATTCACATTACTTTCTCCTTTTCAAAACAGACTTCCTTTGCAAAATACAGATTTTTCACATGGTCTGTGCTGAAAAGCCAGGTCAGTAGTCCCTGTACTATCACCAGTTATTTAGTGTTGGGGTTTGAATCATCTATTGGATATCCACAGAGAGCTGGTTTGTCACCTGGTACTATCTTCACCCTCTTACACAAAGACATGGACTTCATTGTAGAGTATTTCGACAGGTGGAAGTAGCTGTTAGTGGAAAGAAGGGACCAATATTACCTTGTATGTTCTGATATATAGGAAGGGAATAGTCTATAGGTAACATTGTCTGCTTCCTTTGGAAAGGAATAAATAAGAAACTCATTAAACAAA